>NC_083338.1:81233782-81961692 GCF_019175385.1 Lycium barbarum | reverse complement strand
CTAAGTACACAAAAGAGATTCTTTAAGGCTTACAGCAAAGATGTTATGTAGAAATAAATAAAAATAGAAGTGTGCCAAAATTACTCACTCTTAAAAGCAAAGGAACGCGCCAAATGTTTGAGACATCATAAAGAGTAATAATGCTATCTACCTGAAATAAAACGGAATATAGAACCTAAGCACCAGTAATTGAGAGTTGATGGCGTAAACAAGATTAGCTCTATAAAAATAAAGATCATATTGTCAAAATACCGGAACATGGCAAAACCGGGAAATTTTCTCCATGACATTCTCATCAAGTTCCTGAATAAAGAAACAAACTTCAAAAACTGAACTTGATAACAATAAAGATATACGTGGACCAACAGAGGAGGAGGAGGAGAGAGAGACCATTGTGCTCCGGCATGCTAAAATGTTGGGAGTCAATCCCAGGCTTCTCAAACCTCTAACACTGTGCTGAGTAGGTTTTGTTTTCTGAATTTCGAAAATAAAAAAGTAGTCAATAAGAGTGATTACTATAATAGAAGATATCCCCATGGCCCATAAATAAATTTACGGTAAGTTACCTGCTCACCAACTACACTCAAAACAGGCACAAGACTGACATGTATCAAGCAAAAATTACCAGCACCTAACAAGCAAAAGTTGATGAAAACATGTTAGTTGCACTTACTTTTAAAAGGTAGATTTGCACATGATAGAGCATAACTGACAATTACATCATTTGATTGTCCAAAATCAAGTTTAGATGTGTAAACCTTACCTACACGATATGAGAACTGTCCTAATGCTTCAATAAATGGCATTGATTCAATATCTCCTGCATTAAGGGACAAATTACTTTTAAGAAAACACGTATCATTTACAAATTATCCTGCTTCATCTGAAAAATCAGTTGAGTATACCTATTGTGCCACCCAGTTCTATGACACAAACATCTGGTGGACCATCCTTGCCATCAACTGGTATGACAGCCACACGTTCTATCCACTCTTGAATCGCATCTGTAATGTGAGGGACAACCTAAACAAGCGACAAGATGGTAAGAGCATAAACATTAACATTGGAAGAGATGACTGTCTAATTTTCTGGAAAGGCGGTAAAAACCTGAACAGTCTTTCCCAAATAATCCCCTCTTCTCTCCTTATTAATAACAGACTGCATAACAAAAAATAAAAAAGCACTTTCTCAGCTTAACATTTTATATCATAATCTATGAAATTCATCAAGCATACACCAATAATCAGATAGGGAATTTTCAGACGACATACCTGGTAAATTTTCCCCGTAGTTATATTGTTGTCGCAGGTCAACTTAATACCTAGAAAACGCTCGTAGTTTCCAAGGTCCAGGTCCACCTACAAGAGAAAAACAAATCTAGATATTAGTAACATAACAAACAGTTTGCACCTCTCCTGAAAGAAGTAACCATCTAAAAGCTTTAATATTTACAGGGAAAACGGGTAATAATGAAGAGCAAAAAACATACACCAAAATTTTCAACTTTGCAAAGTTGTGCACTTTAACAAGCAACAGTAACTAACGGAAAACACAACCAAAACTAGAGAGTCCAAAATAATGTAAGAAATCAGCCCACCACCTGACAACTACTTGGGGAAAAAAAGGAAAATAAAAAATTATACTAATCACAAATATGAAAAATTAATATGTAACCTCTCCACCATCATCCAAGACATACACTTCTCCATGCTCAAAAGGAGACATTGTGCCAGCATCAGTGTTCAAATAAGGATCTGAACATGAAAAAGAAACAGTAAGTAGACAGCTTATACACAATTCATTTGGATTATAACATCAAATGAACAAAACAGTAGACTTTAGTTGTTAAAAAAAATCCTTAAAAAAAAAAAAAAGGAGTATCCATTTCGTAAGAACCAAAGTTTCACCGAAAATTAAGTTACAAGAGACCATGTAAAATTGGGGGGAAAGAAAAAAGAATAGGAAAGGTTTCTGGCAAAAGAAAATCTTTAAACAAATTCGTCGCGGATACAGAGAAGGAAAAAAAAAACAGAAAACTTTTCCTTCTTAAACAAAGAATGCTTCTTGAAATTTTTCTAAGTTCACCTTTTTCTGAAAAAAGATAAAAGTTACCTGTAAGTTGACTTAAAAAACACGTTTTGCAATTTTTTTTTGTAAAGAGACCTCAAAATTTGTAAAGAAACACCAACTTGAAGTCCTTTTTCGCAAGTTTCGACCAAAAATATTCGTTAGACAAACACCATCTTAAAGTTTTCCGGTGTCTTATCGGAAGAGACAATAGTTTTTCTTTTATTTTATTACAACAACAAAAGGAAAAAAGCTTTTTTCTTCCAAAAAGTAAGAGGTTATGGCCCTTTGCCAAAAAAAAAAAAAAATTATAGCCCTTTGCAAATCTGAGTAGAGAGCACAATATATTCTTCTACCACACCATCTGTTTTAATGAAGTATAGATATTAGACAAGGGATTGACCAGAGGAACTATGAAATACAATCAAAGATTTGAAGTCATTGAATTCGCTTTCAGTTTAAAAAAAATACTTTTACATATAGTGAGTTTGGCCAAATCCTCCCACTGCAACTACACGAGGTCCACCCATGGATATAATAGCAAAAATAAAAAAAGCAGCAAAGTGCACTAAGCAGCGGTGCGGGAAAGGAACGGACCACAGGGTCTATTGTAGACAGTCTTACAGCAAGAAAGGTGTAAAATTGTTTATCTGTTGCATTCTTGATTTAGAGGAGAAGAAAGAGGCAAAAAACAGAGAAAAAAGAGTGTGGCAGAGACCAATCTTAATGCAGGTAACACGAAGACCGCAAGCCTTAAGAATAAGACCAATACTGCTTGCAGTGACTCCTTTGCCCAGCCCACTAACAACTCCACCTGTCACCAACACGTATTTCATCTTTGTGTATGCTTCACCTCTTTAAACACAAGAAGAAAAAGGAAACCATTAGCAATCAAAAAGCAATGTTTGCTCCAAATAATGCTATAACATTGTTTATGGGGTGGCAAATAAACAAAGGACGATGTGGGAAGAAACCTACCTACTAACAAGAGTCTAAGGAAAAGACTTAGCACAGGAAACTGTTTCCCAAATTAAGAATAGTATGAATCCAACCAACCTTATCCACTAAAAGGCGTTCTTTGTCATACAAGAGAGAAAAAAGGAAGAAGGTGCAAAAAGCATGAGCGAACACACACAAGAGAGAGGGGACAGGGAGAAGGGATAATATGAATGAGGGAGGAAGGGAGGGAGGAAAAGAATGGATGAGAGAATGGGGGGTGAGAAGAAGCAATGGCGGCTTTATATAGTAAAATATATGAGGGTGGAGGCTGATAGAGAAAGAAGAAAGGGATATCAAAATTCTAAAACCTCTCCAAACCCTGCCCCTCCCACCCCTTCACTTGTTTTCCTCCTTCCACTGAATAAATGAAGAAACAAATAAACAAAAAGTTACTGCATTAAAGCAGAAAAGAGAATTAATTTTTTAGAGAAATAGAGAAAATTGTTGCAAAACGTGAGAATTGAGAAAGGTTCGGATTTTCGAGCCGAGCAGAAGGAGTAGGCTAGACAAGAAAAGTGGAACTAAAATGGAGTACCCAATACTACCAATTAAAAATAAAGTTTAATTGGGGATACCAATGCGCTCGAGATTTTCACTCTCTTATTCAACTTTTTTATAATTTTTTTTTTTTAACCATATCACTCTATCCTTTTTTTTAAAAATAAATTTGGGTGGCCGGGTCAGGCCTTTTTATTAATATGAAAATCTAGTCCAAAAATTAAAAAAAAAAAAAAAAAAAGTCCAAAATGGCCCAAAACCGGGTCCATTAAAACAAAAAATGCAAAAATCAAAATAAAAGAATATACAAAAAGACAACAAATATATGTTTTGTCCAAATATCTTTTGTTGCCCTATAAACACGATCGCTTCTCTCTCTTCATTTCTTTGTCTCTCTCTAGCCTCTTCCGCTCCGGTGTTTTATATGCAGCTCAAGTGGTGTTAAAATGATGCAATCTCAGTCCTAGGCTTGAAATTCTGATCTACACCTCGTCGTTTCAGTTGAGATGACTCGCATTGTTGATGACGGTTCATGAACCATGAACCGTCATCTCCGATGAACAAGTCCTCTCCCTCTAATGATGAGTATAAGTCTAATCTGAACGGGGAACTCAATCATAACCATTTATTGTTCAATCTTGGTCTTCTTTAGCTGAGGTAGGTAATAGCTAGTCGTTATTGCTTGCTTTTGTGGTATTAGCTTCAATTCCTTCTTTGATTTGTATTGATCTGTTATTGCAAGTGTTGAATCTGTGAGCTGGAGCTTGTATTTGGTATATCTTGGACTAATCAGCTCAGGTACTCCAATCCTCTCTCCTTTATGTTGTATATGTTTCGTAATTGTAAAGGTGAGGTCTGCTTATGTGTTATATATTGATATGTCATGACATGTTTTGATGATTTGACAAACCTTACTCAAAGAACCAGAATACTACTATGTATCTCGAGGTCTGAGTCTCAGGGGAACAAATAAGGTATCTGGTCCTTAGGGGGAATACAAAGGATGTCGCTTTGTCATCATCAAAAAGGGAAAAATTGATAAGAAATGATATGTTTTGATGACATGACAAACCCTAAGGAATTCACCTGTCTGAACTTGGTTATTAACCTTATGATATCTCATATGCTGTTATTCTAACATGCTCCTTGAAGGATCAGATGCCTGCAGGATTTGCTCATATATGAGAAACCAGATATGTTGATTCAGAAGGACCAGATGGGATCAGGTCTCCAGCCTGCTCAGCCAACGGCGCAGCTGTAAAGCTACTGACGGTATAGCCAGTACTTACAACTTGTTCGAAGAACAGATGAGGGACCAGGTTCCTCCAGATAAAGGTCCTGGTTACTAAAGCGTTGAAAGTCCAAATCTACAACTGTAAAGTGTGCTGCTGAAAAGTACTATGCAGCTGCACAACAACACCTCAGCAAGGCCGATTGATTAACGATCCAGATTTCATGAGTGGTCACCTCTACTCTCTCTCTCCCCTTGCATATAAAGACATCATCTTCCAAGAGAAGCCTCATTCTTGCACAATCTGAAAATTGCTTCATCCTAAGTGCAAGTCTCCACCTTTCAAGGTGTTCCTCAAGAATAGAGCCTCAGCAACCAAAAGGACCAGATCCAGAATTGAAGATGCTTTAGGTCCTTAGGTTGTTGGGTCTTTGTTCTTTTGTGCTTAAACTGTAAACCTACTCTTTCATAAAAAAGAAGTTGATTGTAGGTGTTTTGAAGTCTCAAAGGTTGCTTGTTGGAAGTGTGTTTTCTCAAGCCTTTGAGCGGTACATTAGGCTAGAGTTAGCTTAGTTTTATTAGTGTATGGGTGGCTAGTGTTAGTCACTGTGGTGAATTCTCAAAGGGTGTCTTTGAGTGGTATGCTAGGCTAGAGTTAGTCTAGGCGTATTAGTTGAATTCTCAAAGGTTTCTTGTTGGAAGAGTGTCTTCACAAGAACTTTGAGTGGTACTGTAACACCCCGTGCCTTTAACTTAAACTTTGATCATGATCCTAGACTTGGAAAATCAGATAAAGAATGTGAGAGTTAGAATTTCTCTGTTCAGTTGTAAGATGGTGGTTTACGCCCATGAACAGTGACCGTATTCCAGTTTACGCCCATGAACAGTGATCATAAACTGAAACCAAGAATTTCTGAACATTCTGGAATTTGACATTTTGAGGTCATATGGTTAAATACGGACCGTATTTTGATTTACGACCCGTATTTCAAAATGTATTTGGAATTTGGGAAAACTTCCTTGATGAAAGTTGTAGAGCTTTGAAATACCTTTCCAACGATATATTATGGGGGTCAAACGAACATCTGTGCAAAGCGTTATGGCCATTTTATTGAAGAGACGTAGTGCAGTCCGTATTGCAAAATACGACCCGTAAATTCAATTTACGACCCGTAAACTGAAAATACGGCCAACACTGTTCAGAACGTAAACTGCAATTTCACAGGACAGTATATATTCGTCCATATCAGTTCAACTCATTATTTTTCATTCCTTCAAACCCTAGAACGACCTCCTACTCTCCTCCATCATCAAGAACACCAAGGTAAGCCCACTCTAATTATTTCAACTCAATTCTAACATATATCCTTGTAATCTAAACAAGAAATCATTCTTCCTAATCAAGGGTTTTTCAAGAAAACCCATCTCAAGATTCAAGAATCAAGATTTAGGAAATCTTCTCCAAAATTCAAGTCTTTAATTCAAGTTTTGGAGCAATTAAGGTATGTAGAACTTCCATCCACATGTGGGAATCTCTACGTTCTTCCCCATGCTCCGTTTCTTGATATTCATGAAGTTCAAATCCTAGGGCATTAAACCCAACATATTGGTAGCCCGTATTTATGTATTTATGTACATGAATTTTGTATCTATATTCGTTGTTGTATTCCTAATCTACTATTACGGTTATTAGGAACCCTAATAACCGATGAATCATGAATTATTCCTCATGTGTTCTCATTATGTTTATATGAAACTTTATGATTTTATATAGCAAGTTACAAGCATGTTTTCAATTCAATTATATACATAATTATGAACTATTGTTATTACTCACGAATCAAGAACATGTTTGCAAGACTTTGACAACTTATTTCATGAAACCATGTTTACAAGTTATTTCATGAAACCATGTGTTACACCTTGGAAATTTCTCTGTACTTGTATGATGAGTGGAATGATGAAAATTGAGTGAATGATGTTTTAAGTCGGGAATGGCTAATTAAGAATTTTTGGAAATAAGAAAGTCGCGGAAAATTTTCTGTCCAGTGGTCGTATATGGCACTATACGGCCCGTAAAGTGATTTACGGACCGTATAGTGCAATCGTCCCTCAGCTAGCCAAAAATCTCAAGTTCTGCCCAATGATGATATGGTTAAATACGACCCAGTTTACGGCCCGTAAACTGGTTTACGGTCCGTAAACCAGGTCGTAAACTACCATGTCCATCAGCCAAAACTTTCTGTCTTTGAAATGGTTAAACACGACTTGGAGGACGGCCCGTAAACTGGTTTACAGACCGTAAACCTCAGTCGTAAATTGCCATAATCTCCAGCCAAACTTTCTGTTTTTGGAATGCTTAAAAACGACCACAGTGGACGGACCGTAAATCAAAATACGGTCCGTATATGGTGGTTTACGACCACTGTTCATCCCGACAATTTTTCATTAAAGACCAGATTTTGAATTATTAAAAGGGAACTTAAGCCTCACTTCACGTCATTTTCTTCCACACAACTCAAGAAACTTCTAGACCTCTCCACATACTCCATCTATAGAAATCCCAAAGAATCAAAAGAGCATCAAGACCAACAACATCAAATTCATGAAATCAAGTGTAAGAACACAACAAAGGATCCTCTAAGTGAAGAAATTCCCAAGAAGGTGGAACTAGGGTTTTGGCTAATTGAAGTATTTCAACTTAAGGATTGTTCAACCATCATCCAAGGTAAGTTTCATGATTATTCCATGTTGTTTGAAGTATTGGAAAGCTTAGACACTTGAAATGTAGAAGAACATAGAAATGGGTCATTATTGAGTGAATAGTGACATAAATGAATGATAGTGGAATTGGACTATGAATATTGAAGTGTTGTGAGTACTAATACGTTATAAATGATGTTTTTATCATGAAACAAACATTAAATGCATGAAAACGCAAGGATGAGCTAGAAGTAGAAATAAGGGAAAATTGGAGGAAAATGGTGGATTTTGCCAAACGCACGTAAATGACGATTGTCGATTATGATATTGCGAATAATATTATGAATATTGGGAGTTGATATAGAACGTGTGAAAAGTAGTATGAGCGAAGGAAGCGTTGTCCGACTTCTCCTAGAATTAGCGACGTGTTCTTATAATTAGCTCACTAATGTTGATACGAATTCTCTTATGAAGGTAACGACGTGATGTCGACGGAGAACAAGTGAGCAATATCTTAGCTAAGCGACCAAGGTATGTGAGGCTAGTACTTCTTTCTAAAGGCATGAATCTTTTAACTTGAATCCCTATTTCTTTCGTGAGTTCTTACATTCTAAGAAGTTAAAAGCTATTACTTATGAATGTCTATATGAGATAAGTTATACGATATGATGACACTAGAATGATGATGATGTTATTCCTTGCCTACACTCACCTTATGTACTAGTCCTTTCAAGGTGAGGCACAATGTTCATGACGGTTCCATAATGTAATCGGGGGATCACGACCTTACGTCACCCCGATAGAGTAAAGTTGATCCTGAGTCAAATATACGCATTATGATAAGATAAGTATTTTATGATAAGCATATTACTATGAGCATTTACATTGAGCATGTCATGAGCATTTCACACCGGGCCTAGTTGGCCGGGCAGACACCGCTTCGGCGGGCGGCGATACGGATACACCACGACCTACGGGCGTGGGTAGACACCACTAGTAGGCGGCATGAGATGGTACCCCGGACGCGGGCTAATATTATTGATTATCACACCGTTCCGACATGGACGGGCAGCCTGCATATGATGCATACATGTTATGATGATGAGTAAGACAGCATGCATTACTTCATGTATGATTACCAGTCAGATTCAGTTGTCTCATATTGATGTTATCCTCATATTACTGATGTTTCCTTTCATTATGTACGCCTCTCATACTCGGTACAATATTCGTACTGACGTCCTTTCTTCGGACGCTGTGTTCATGCCCACAGGTAGACAGGGAGGAGAGCTTGGCCCAGGTCCTCAGTAGCTGTTAGCTGATAGATAGCACTCCATTGTTCGGAGGTGCTTATGACTATTCTTTTGATGTACATTCATATATGCATATTTTGGGCATGACAGAGTCATGTTCCGTCCATGTATTCATTATGTTAGTAGAGGCTCGTAGATACGCAGTGTGGGTTAGATGGTCTCACAAGAGGTTTTCATATGTATGTATATTATTTTGATGGCCGAGAGGCAAATGTATACAAAGTATATATGTTTCGATTAAATATGATTTTTCCAACAATTGGTATGTAAAATTGATAAAAGAGTATTAAATGAGCAAGATAAGCAGTAGAATGAGCGGTGCTCGGTAACTAGCTCCGGGTACCCGTCGTGGCCCCTAGCTGGGTCATGACACCATGTTTACAAGTTATTTCATGAAACCATGTTTACAAGTTATTTCATGAAACCATGTTTACAAGCTATTTCATGGAACCATGTTACAAGTTATTTCGTGAAATCATGATTACAAGTTATTTCACAAAAATCATGGGCTTCTTAGCCAACTATATCATGTTCATGTTTTTGGGAATTGCTTAGTTAACCGAGAAGGCTCAGATAGCCTGAAACTACGTTGCCACCGTAGGATAAGGGTTGTCAGCAAGGAGGCAACACCTTCATTATGCAGTTTGGATCCTTACATGCTTTACTTAAATCTCATACCCCTGGCAAGGTGTGAGTGTTCTACTGGTAGGACGCAAGTACCAGAATCATGTTGTCAGTTCTACTATAGCGTTCCCCACGTTACAAGTAGTTTTTACATACATGTGTTTCCATTGATTTACTGTTTTCAGACTTTACTCACGTTTCATGCTCATGTTCATGTCCAGGTTTTCAATTTCAGTTCTTATCATATTATTTCATGTCCCATGTTATTTCATTTCAGTTGCTTTACATACCAGTACATTCAATGTGCTGACGTCCCCTTTTATTTGCCCGGGGGACTGCATTTCACGATGCAGGTACTGATATACAAGACGACACATCTGCTCAGTAGGACAACATTCATATCAGCTTATTGGTGAGCCCCATCTCATTCGGGGTTAGTCAAATTTTGTTTTATGATTAGCTATGCATCTAAGGTATGCTGGGGGCCTTGTCCCAGTAAGTATGTTTTCCAGTCAGACTCATGATAGAGGTTTCATAGACTAGACAAGTCAGTTATATCATGTCAGACATTCAGAGTCGTATAGCCATTTTGGCTCATTCATGTTATTTTCCGCACTCATGTTTAAACAAGTATTTTATTAAGTATTATGACTTACTACGTTTTATAAAGGTTCATCATGCATACACGTTATATTCCGCTTATGTTATGTATCATGATGATTCAGCAAGCCATGTGGTTCGCTCGGTCACATGTAGTCAGGCACCGAGTGCTGTGTTACGTCCAGGCCATGGTTCAGGGCGTGACAGGTACACTAGGCTAGAGTTAGTCTAGGTGTATTAGTGTGCTTGGCTAGGGGTAGTCAAGTGTGAGGGTTACATAAGCGTTATTGTAAGGATGAGGGGTTATAGGAGTTAACTTCTAGCTTGCAATAGAGTTGTAACTTGAGTTTGCTCAGTTAGTGGAGTTGAAATCCTACTGGGGTAGGTCGTGATTTTTAATCCCTTGAGCAAGGAGTTTTCCACGTAAAAATCTTGTGTTGATTCTCATACTACACCGCATAAGGGAACTGGTGAACAACCAGGTCCTTTCATATACTATGTTTGGTGGATGCATAGCCCATAACAATTGGTATCAGAGCAGGTTCTTTCTCAAAGGTTAACACCAAGAAAGGATCTCCATCACGGCTATTTCACCAAATCTAGAGGAAAGAGAATCTATCACAAGACCACCAAGATCCAACAAAGAATATAATGGATGATGGAAGGGGAGAAGGCATAACTTTTCATGGCTGAGGATCTAAGCTGTGGGACATCATTTGTGATGGACCTTATGTTCCTATGAAAAGTTACGGGGCTCGATTTGGGACTGGTCAAAAGATTGAGAAGAAGCTAAGAGTTGATTGACCCAGTTTCCAGAAAAGGGAGAAGGTGTTGCCTGCTTGGACATAAAGAAGCTTAAATTCCCTGTTCTATCATTGTACGAGACCCAAGATACCTTGGGTTCCAACATCAAATGAGTGAATCTAGTTGCAGGCTTGAGTGAGAAGAAGCAGCCAAAAAGTTACATGAAAGGAGACTGCTCGAAGCATATAACTGAGAGAATGGATGATTCCACTCATTAAGGACTTTCATATGGAAGTGTGTTCTTTTGAAATGACGCTGAACAGGATGCACTTTGGAAGAAACCGATAGGAGATGGGTCTGATCGATCTCAACTTGTTGCCTTTCCTCAAATTTCCTAGTGCTTGGCTATGTTAAGAGGAAAGGTACAATGTTAAAAGGTGTTTTTCAAGGTACAATGTTAAAAGGTGTTTTTCGGTGGCATCTCTCTCTTGTACCGTTATAGGTACACACGCGTGGCAGAGTGATGTTCGGCCAAAAATGCATATATTTACTCATTGTTGCCTCACATTTTAATACTTTTAATTGTCTTTTGAGTACTATTATATTGCGTTGTGCTTAATATAATATTTTTTAATGTGTAGGAACAAAGAATTACAAAACTGAAGAGATTTAGAGCAAAATTTAATAAAAAGACGACAGAGGAGTAAAAAAAAAATTTGTGATAATTATCATGATTTGGGGCTGCCCATGAAGAAAGGAGAGCATTTGAAATTTAATTTGCAAGCATATGGGACCAGAATGGGAAAACATATGGACTTTGTTGTCTATGTGGCAATATATTCAAACTATGCACATTCCAGTGTTACTGTGCAAGGCTTTCGGTGTAGCGCTATTCCGACACAAGTGTTCCAGCGAGCAAATCCTTTGTGGCTTGGAAAAAAATTTCTATTTGAGTTGGGCTTGGATTAAAATATTTCCTACATCTATAAATAAATCAAAGAAACCTTATTTTTGGGAGGGGGGAGTACATAACTTTAGATGTAGAGAGATCTTTGAGCCGTTTATAGGCCGTAATTACAGGGTTTTACCTTCTCTTCTCTGTAAATATTTATTTTTACGTTTTTTATTCGGCTGATTTGTTATTTTTCCTCCATGTCTACGTGGAGCTAAACTATTTAGTTCTAGGGTTTTGACACTAGCATGAAAGTTGACGTTTGATTATCGTTTATATCTATTGATTTTCATCTTTGGTTTATTTATTTATTCTTGGTCTTAATTGTTTGATTATTTGACGAAATAGTTAGACACTATATGTGGCGTGTGAATTGAACTAGGGATAGGGAATTTGCATGTGTAATAAGAATAAATAGAGCTTGTTCGATATAATCGTTTCGCTAATGAGGACAGGAACATACCCTTTAGCCTTGCTTAGTTGAATACGGAGAAGTAAATGCGTTCTTGTTACCTCTGGCGACCATAGGAATATAGGCGTTATAGTAGCATCTACAGGCTTGTGAGCAATACTCATTAAGTTATAATTAACCCACCAACTAGTAACCCATACGTATAACGATTTGAAGACTCAATTGGATTGTTAGTGATCATAGCCTTAGATCTATCTCTTCTCCGATAAAAATCCGCTCTTTCTTGGTTGAAAGTTCATTATTTGTCTTATTTTTATTTAGTTTATAAATATAAATTTGGATTTTATTTCTTGTTTAGATAATTAGCATTAGTTTAATTTAGTAAATAGTTAATCATAAGTTCCTGTGGGTACGATATTTGGACTTTAAATTCTATATTACTTGTACGACCGCATATACTTGCGTGTGCATTTGGGAGCAACAAGTTTTTGGCGTCGTTGGTGGGGACTTAGAAATTAATTGTTTATTTAGATTAGACTTTTCTTTTTGTCTATTCAAGTTTTATTTTTTGTTTAATATTCTGGTATTCTTCTTGACATGGCATCTTGGAACGAAAATTTATCGAATATTGGGTATTCATGTTTTAATGATTTTTGTGCACTTTGTGGAGGACCCCACTTATGGGAAAATTGTTCTAAAATTTGGATCATACAGGATGTGTTATGTGACCCTTCTAAATCCTATGATTGGAACTTTTGTAAATGGTGTGGTGGTCAGTGGAATGAGTGTCCTAACTGTTGTTCTAGTCTCTCAAGTAATTTTCACAAAGTGGATGTTGTAAGTGAACTTGGCTATTGGTTCAAGCTCACCGATTAGAGGTATGAGAGGATTATCTTGATGAAATTACAGGTGACATGGCATACTTCATGGAAGAAAGAACAAAGCTCGGATAAGAGATAGACCAATTTGGCTCAGATATTCATGACCTGCAGTTAAATAAAAAGGTTGAAGCGTCTGATGCCCAACTACCTATTATAGTGGATAGTGGCCAGCATGTGGAGCAGATAGAGGAATTCCAACCATTTGATCAGATCTTTGTTGATGTTGTCAATCTTGAGGAAGTGTACAAAAGTGAGGATGTCAAAAATAATGCAGTTTTAGAGTTGGGGCATGTTGGTCCTCATTCTAAACATTTTTTTACATTATGTTTGGTTGGTGACATGGAAATTGAGCCCTCCACACCAATGAAGAATTGTATAGATGAGGAACAAGAGCCTTACACCCTAAATTTTGCCACCAAATTTTATTTTGTTCTTTTATTTTTCTTTATATAGCTTCTTTTTCTCTTTTAGTGGCATAAATCATCCACCCTTTGGGTTTTCTTATGGCCTTGTTTCTTTCCGAGGGGGGCCTTTGAATCGGGTAATTTTTTATTTTTTAGGATTAAATTTTTTTAGGAGTCCTAAAGGAGAGAGAAGAAAGACCCTTTTAACTTGTTTGATACTAGCATCTTTAGGCATGCGCTTGAGTAGAACTTTCCTGTGAGTGCTTGAGTAATGAAAAAGATAGCAGATTTTCTGACACCTAGCTCATGGTTGTGACTCTGTATATAGATTATTCTTATTTTTATAGTTCGTCATGATCCTATCTGTTCTAGAGTAGAATTGATCCATCTTGATTGATACTTGTGCCATGTGTGGTGAAGATTTTCTCTATTTATTCTATGTTTTGCATCTTAGTCTAGAACTTTCCCTGCATGTTATTGAAGCAAAATAAAAAGTGTTTCTCTTTTAGAAGATGATAATAGGCTTTCTTTGATATGTTTTGTGAACTTTAGCCTTTTCAGAAATTGTACCACTAGTTAGCCCTTTGAGCCCGTAGCCTTTCGTTTGTTAGCCGTATTTTTGCCTTGATCCGTTTGTTTGAATCCCTGATTTTTTGCACCCTGCTTCCTTGAGCATTATAGCATATACTGTGATATAATTGTTAAATCTGATGAAAAGGGATGGTCAAGTGAAAAAATGGTGACCAATGATAAGCTGCAAAGTGATGAAAAGGCCCTCTTAAAAAGAATGTGACATGAATGAAAAGAAAAGAAAAAAAATTGCTTGAAAAAAAAATTTGAAGCGTTCTTGATATGATGAGAAATACTTGTGGAATAATTGATGAAAGAGGGCTGAAAAATAAAGTTAAGAGATAAAAATAATGGGTGATGAAGTCTAAAAGTGCAAAGTGCTTAGGGAAGTGTAAGTCATTATTATATAGTTTTCCTACCCGTCCCCTAGTCAGTTAAATTCCTATTTGATTCTATTCGAGCATACTTACATTAGTAGAGATGTACATAATGGGCAAGCCTATGGTTCTTTGTGCATATATGTGAATTTCTTTGCGAGTGCGAGAGTTGTGCTTTGAGGCTAAGTTCTTAAATTACATTCGATTCTTTGATTTGAGTGTGTGGACTATTTCTTATTGTGAGGGCACGTGTTTCATGATAGATAGGTGATGTTATTAGATTTCTTTGACAGCGTAGGTGAGTGAGCTTAAATTTGATGAGTTAGAGTCCGTCTATGAGGTTAGGAGTTACAATTTTTTTTTTTTTTTACTTGTATATCTTGCATGATGATCAGAAAGTGTAAATATGATATTTTGAGTTGCTATGGGGCCTAATTGTAGGTATCAATCAAAGTGGTAGTCTTCCTAGGCTTGAGTTATTGAGAGCGATTTTAATGCTTACTCGAGGACGAGCAAGAGTTTAAGTGTGGGGTGGTGATGTTTGGCCAAAAATGCATATATTTACTCATTGTTGCCTCACATTTTAATACTTTTAATCATCTTTTGAGTTCTATTATATTGCGTTGTGCTTAATATAATATTTTTATTGTGTAGGATCAAAGAATTACAAAACTGAAGAGATTTGGAGCAAAATTTAATAAAAAGGCGGCAGAGGAGTAAAAATGATTTGTGATAATTATCATGATTTGGGACCGCCCATGAAGAAAGGAGAGCATTTGAAATTTAATTTGCAAGCATATGGGACCAGAATGGGAAAACGTATGGACTTTGTCTATGTGGCAATATATTCAAAGTGTGCACATTCCAATGTTACTGTGCAAGGCCTTCGGTGTAGTGCTATTCCGACGCAAGTGTTCCAGCGAGCAAATCCTTTGTGGCTTGGACAAGTTTTTCTATTTGAGTTGGGCTTGCATTACAATATTTCCTACATCTATAAATATATCAAAGAAACCTTATTTTTGGGAGGGGGGAGTACATAACTTTAGACCTAGAGAGAGCTTTGAGCCGTTGTATAGACCGTAGTTACAGGGTTTTACCTTCTCTTATCTGTAAATAATTATTTTTATATTTTTATTCGGATGATTTGTTATTTTTCCTCCATGTCTATGTGGAGCTAAACTATTTAGTTATAGGGTTTTGACGCTAGCATGAAAGTTGACGTTTGATTATCGTTTATATCTATTGATTTTCATCTTTGGGTTATTTATTTATTGTTGGTCTTAATTGTTTGATTATTTGACGAAATAGTTAGACACTATATGTGGCGTGTGAATTGAACTAGGGATAGGGAATTTGCATGTGTAATAAGAATAAATAGAGCTTGTTCGATATAATCATTTCGCTAATGAGGACAGGAACATACCCTTTAGCCTTGCTTAGTTGAATACGGAGAAGTAAATGCGTTCTTGGTACCTCTGGCGACCATAGGAATATAGGCGTTATAGTAGCATCTACAGGCTTGTAAGCAATACTCATAAAGTTATAATTAACCCGCCAACTAGTAACCCATAGGTATAACGATTT
This sequence comes from Lycium barbarum, assembly GCF_019175385.1. Lineage (NCBI taxonomy): Eukaryota > Viridiplantae > Streptophyta > Magnoliopsida > Solanales > Solanaceae > Lycium > Lycium barbarum. The sequence continues at coordinate 81,945,733 of NC_083338.1, read as the reverse complement.
GAAGACTCAACTGGATTGTTAGTGATCATAGCCCTAGATCTATCTATTCTCCGATAAAATCCGCTCTTTCTTGGTTGAATTTCATTATTTGTCTTATTTTTATCTAGTTTATAAATATAAATTTGGATTTTATTTCTTGTTTAGATAATTAGCATTAGTTTAAATTAGTCAATAGTTAATCATAAGTTCCTGTGGGTACGATATCTGGACTTTAAATTCTATATTACTTGTACTACTGCATATACTTACGTGTGCATTTGGGAGCAACACAGGGTTAGGACAGCTCAAACATAAGTGACGTTGCACTGCCTTGTCTTCAAAATTGTCAAGGGACCTGGTTCCGATGACTCAAGTTCGTAGTCTCTTTAGGGCTTAATATGTCTCGAACTGTATAGAATTGTCACGACCCGACTAAGGGCCGTGACGGGTACCCGGGGCTAACCACCGAGCACCACTCATTCTACTACTCATCATACTCATCAAGCGTTCTTTTATCAAATTCAAACTCAAATCTTAGAAAGATCATTTTTCATTTAGAAACATAATTACTTTTATACACATAAGCCCTTCGGCTATCAAAATAATATATATACATATATATACATAATAGCAACATCGTGAGACCATATAACCCACACCTGCATATCTACGAGCCTTTACTAGAGTACTAGACATGGGGACGGGACAGGACCCCATCATGCCCAAAATATACATATGTACACAAAAGAATAATCACAGCACCTCCGGAACAATGGAGTGCTCTCAAGTCAGCTAATAGCTCCTATGAGTCTGGATCAAGATCACCTCCCTGTCTACCTGTGGGCATGAACACAGCGTCCAAAGAAAACGGACGTCAGTACGAACATTGTACTGAGTATGAGAGGCATAAGTAATAATAATACGTCAATGAGATAATGGAAGCATCAAATAAGGAGCAACTGTATTTGGCTGTCAATTATAAAAGAAACGATGCATGCTGGCTTACTTCATAATCATCATCATCATATCGTGTATGCACAAATGTATAAGCTGCCCGTCCATATAGGTACGGTGTGATAATCATTAGCCTGCGTCCAGGCCTCCCGCGTTCGGGGTACCATATCATGCTGCCCACTAGTGGTGCTGCCCGTGCCATATAGGCACGATGTAATCATCCATAAGCCGCCCGACTTAACGGTGCTACCTGTGCCATATAGGCGCAGTGTAATATCATCAACATGTACTCATCATAATACATGTATAATAACTCAAAGATAGCTATACTTTATCGAGGTGACATAAGGTCGTGAACTCCCGATTCTATTATGGACATTATAACTATTATGCCTCACCTTGAAGGGAATAGTATATAAGGTGAGTGTATAAAATAAACAACATCATTAACTTTATAGGAACATCATATCATGAACTCTATAATCTCTATACTTAACTCATCATCATCATTATTGAGCTCATAATGTATCTCTTATCTCATATGGCTATTCATGAACATAGGCTATTAGTTTTCCGGGATATAGAGGGTTCATGGAGAAGAAGGAAAAATCATTCCATAGGATTCATGCCATAGAAATACTATCCTTACATACCTTTTACGTTTAACTTATCTATCGCTTGCTTGTTCTCCTTTAATGCCCACGTTTTTACCTTCAAGAGAATTCGCATCAACATTAGCTAATCGATTACTTAAACGTGCTTACTAAAGCTAAAGAAAATTGGGCAACATTTCCTTTGTTTATAATACTTTCTCCATATTATATATCAACTCCCAAACATCCATAATAACATTCACAATATCGCAAGCAACAATCGTCATTCGTCTATATTACCCACATTTCACCATTTCACTTCAATTTCTCCATAATCATGTTCATAGTTAATTATTGCATTTTCTTACATATAATACTTATTCCATGTTCTAAATTTCGTTCACAAAATACTTACAATCACAACATACCAATATTCGTAATTCACCCCAAACTATTACTCAACAATGACACTATTTACACATTCATGACCCATTTTCTATATCTTTCTACAATTCAAGTGTCTTAGCCTTCCAATACCTTAAATAACATGGAATGATCATAAAACTCACCTTAGATGATGGTAGAATAATCCTTGAGTGGAACTTCTCTTCTTGTACCAAACCCTAGCTCACTTCCCTTGAGATTTCTTGGTGTAGATGAACTTTTATTAGGTTTCATACACTTGATTTTGTGGGTTTGATGTAGTTGATCATAGATTTCTCTTGGTTTCTTGTGGGTGGAATGTTCTAGAGTGTTCTAGAGAGAAGGGGAGTGAAATGAAATGAACTTGGGTCCCTTATTAATACACAAAATCTGACCCGTCAAGGATATACGGACCAACATACGGTCCGTATCTTTTATACGGGCCGTATGTTTGGTCCAGTGAGGGTTACCCATATTGGCTAAATATACGGCCTAACATACGGCCAGTATAATTTATACGGTCAGTATGTTGGGCCGTATAATGCCCAGCTGTTCCGATTTCGCTCTCGTCGACTCGTTTGATCTCCAGTCCTTATGGAACCTTCTTAATACTTGATTATCACTTCACTAACAATCTAAGAAACGTTATAACTCTTATCCAAAGCATCATTAAATCATCATTGACTCGTTACTCATAATTCTTTCCGATACATAACGTATGCCTTGCCTTCCTTGACAACTTTGTTCTCTTACTTCGAATGTCTTTGAAATCTAATTTAGAATCATCAAATGCTATTTCCTACTTATTGAAACGTCGTGTACTTCGTTCCCCTCGTTAGTCTATCCACTATGCATCAACGAAAATTTTTCCGAGGTGTAACAAGAATGCCACATCATTAAGACTCTTCCGCTTCCTAATCCAAATTAAGCCCTTTAAATTCCTGTCCATCCTGAACTTCTTACTTCAAAAGAAAACCTTTCCTTCTTCGGATCTTGCCCAAAAAAAAATCACCATATCTTAAATCTGAATCATCCTTCCTCACTTTCCAAAATCTAAACCCCACCATATCACTACCAGATCCCAAAAATAGTCTGACTCGGGTAAGCCCCACTTCCATCGATCATTCTAAAACAGATAAAGGACTCTATGAGCCCTGTGTAGACCTTCTCCTTGATGACTCTAAATGAGAGGGAGAGAAACAGATCTAATATCATGGAAAGTAGAACTAAAATTGTTAAGGGGTTTGTAGAGGCCTTGAAGGCTAAAGAAAGTGGTGAAGGAACTCAGAAGGATCTGATGACTAATCTGATGAAGGGGGATGAACTTATTAGAGAAGAAATTGATGCAATCCGAAAGGCATGCAATTCATTGGAAGGAGGGTATCTGTCACGAGTAACCTTGTGGTAGTGCAGAAGAGACATCATACACATCTACTCCCTGCAAATCATTATGATCCTAACATGACAAACGAGGATGGAAATACCTTGCCAGGTACTGTGATAGATACCAAAATGTGCCACCTTATGGAGCCTGATGTTTACTGGTATAGCCATGCTAAAATCCGAGGTACTAGCCATCCAACTCATTACCATGTACTGGTTGATGAGAACGAATCCGACGCAACTACAAACTAGCTATGCTACATATGCAAGGTGCACACGTTCAGTCTGCATGGTTCCACCAGCCTATTATGCACATTTGGTTGCCCGTTGTGCATGATATTACATTGAGGATGATGTGGTAATCATGGAGAAATGAAAATGCTCAAGAAAGCAAGGGGACCAGGTCTCAATGGTGCTGCAAAGGAAGCCGATTCTTAGCTAAAGACTAAAAAAGATAGCAGAATCCTTTGTCTAGCCGTACTCTTCTTTAGTTCTTTATTACTCTTTTCAATGATGCCAAATGGGGGAAAAAACAAAGAGGTAGGAAAGGGAGACTATAGAAAGGGAGGAAGAATGAGGGAGAGTAGTATATAAATAGAGTCTCTAAGTTTGTCATCATCAGAAAGGGGGGAAATGACTATATGTTTTGATGATTGTCAAACTTGGTGAAACCAGAGAGAGAAACCCAGTCCTCAGTATGGCCTCTCCATATATCTCATAGTCTCAAGAAAATAATCGATATATGTGGGAGAGACATGTGCGAAAGATAGGGGGAACGGTAAAAAGAGGAAAGAGGACTGCAAGCTGGGCAAGTGAAGGTCTGTTCCGCATGGGGAACAGGTGGGAATCTAGTTCTCAGGGGGAACTTTATCTATGAGTTTATCATCATCAAAAAGGGAAAAATTGATATTTCATGACATGTTTTGATGATTTCACAAACCTTACTCAAAGAACAAGAATACTACTATGTATCTCGAGGTTTGAGTCTCAGAAAAGGGGGGGGGGGGGGGGGGGGGGGAACAAATGAGGTATTGGGTAAGGGATCTGGTCCTTAGGGGGAATAAAAAGGATTTCGCTTTTTTATCATCAAAAAAGGGTAAATTGATAAGAGATGATATATTTTGATGACATGAAAAACCCAAAGGAATTCACTATCTGAACTTGGTTAACCTTATGATATCTCATATGCTGCTATTATAACATGCTCCTTGAAGGATCATATGCCTGCAGGATTTGCTCATATATGAGAAACCAGATATCTTGATTCAGAAGGACCAGATGGGATCAGGTCTCTAGACTTCTCAGCCAACGGCGCAGCTGTAAAGCTACTGACAGTATAGCCAGTACTTACAAATTGTTTGAAGAACAGATGAGTGACCAGGTTCCTCCAGATAAAAGGTCCTGGTCACTGAAGCGTTGAAATTCCAAATCTACAACTGTAAAGTGTGCGGCTGAAAAGTACAATGCAACTCCACGGGTCCCCCAGAGTGGTGGCGGTGAGACTCACCCTTTGAGCAATTAGCCAGGGTCCTGTCTGTCTGTTTGGCAAAGATCCGGGATGGGTGGCACTCAGACTTCGCGAGTCACACTGGGTTGTGCTGCCGAGACGTCGATATTTCCGTCTGGAGTACATGTGCACATCTCATTTGCATAGCATTGCATGGCCTCACATTCATACCATTATTGCGTTGCATTATGACTTGAGTGAGATGTCGGGATGACTGTATTGTGATGGATTGTGTTGTTGATTTTATTGTGTTGATTGTTCCAGGATTTGATATACTCAGACTTATTATATTGGGGTTAGATACTTACATTGGTGTTGATGGATACTCGGTTATGATTATATTGTTTCATGCGTGATTGTTCTACTTCTTTATCTGTGTTATTTTTTGAATTGTGTTAACTATGCTTAGTCGGCCTATGATGACTACCAGTACTGTTGTTTTGTACTGACCTGCACTTGCTGCATTCTTTTATGAATGCAGAGTATCAGGCCAGATCTACTTCTCTGACTCGTGGCTGATCGACTCCTCAGCTTCTACTTGAGTTTTCCAAGGTGAGCATGGCGTCCGCTGACCTCGAAGACTCTTCTATTGTTTATGTCTTACTTTTCTTTTAAGACATGATTTGAGACATTTTATGTATTATTATTCAGACTAGAGTTATTCGGATTTAGATGCTCTTGTATGACCAGATCAGATACTGGGGTGGATTCATTTACTTCCGCACTTATCTATATTAAACTATATTGTGAGACTTACGCCAATTACTTCTTCCGCTATTTATTATAGTTATTGATTGTGAACGTTGAGTTAAGGGTTCTCCTACCGAGGTGGGAATGGTAGGTGCCCGCATGACCTAGGCTAAAATGGGTCGTGACATATATACATGAGCATGATTATCATTGAGAGCATGCATGTTAAGCGCCCACAGAGGCATTGACAGTATATAGATTTATGCCAATGTTTTTAGATACTCAGTCATACAGATGCATCCAGACAGTCAGCTCGTTTCAGAGACCAGATTCAGTTCATGATTCTTATGTTTATATTACGTCTATGCCTTACATACTCCGTACATTATCCGTACTGACTCCCCTATTGCTCGGGGGCTGCGTTCATGCCCGCAGGTTCAGGTAGACAGAGAGAGGATCCGGCTTAGTAGGACTTCCCCTCAGCTGTTGTCGGTGCGCTCCACTCGATCCAGAGCTGCTGTCTATTTTGGTACCTTATTTTGGGATGCATATGCATGTATGGGTATGACGGGAGCCCTGTCCCGTCCATTAGAGGTCTGTAGACAGTTGTACATAGTTGGGATATTATGTAGTCGTGACGGCTATTATTTTGTTATAAAGTATATGTAGCGGCCTAATCGGCTTGCATCGTTCTTTCCATCTTATATATATGTACAGATTATGTAGAGTTTATGACGACATCCCGTCAGAAGTCAGTATAAGTTTGGTTTGAGCTACTTATGGGCCCTTGTTATCTAATGTTATTCAGATATGAGTATAGGGGTGTTTGGTCACTAGAGATCACACACTCGTCACGACTCATTGATTTGGGTCGTGACAGTTGTTAGATAGTGTTGTTCAGATACGAGCATAGGGGTGTCTGGTAACTAGGGATCAGGAACTCGTCGAGACAGTCGTCCTCGACGAGAAAGAATCCATGTACGCCTTGATTCATCGTTGGTGGTAGTGCGTCAGCTGTGGGGTAGAAAGGCTATTGAATGAATTAAAATAGGAAGAAAATATAAAAAATGGAAAGAGGCTTTTAAAATGTATGGAGGGTATATTTGGAACAAATATTTCAACCATGACCACCTGGCGTGAGGGTTGTGAAATTAGTCTCCATCGTGCCACACTTCTGCTTAGAAAAATTCATTTAGCGTGATGGTTGCTTGATAAGCCGACATCGAAACACATCTTTTGTTTATGTATGGTTCCCTTGCACTCCAGCTGTGCGACGCACATGCTTAGGTTCAAATGCCAACAATTTTTCTTCAAAAACAATGTTAACAAGAAAGTACTTACAAAGAGAGAGAAGAATAGTTCTGAGTTATAATTGTCAGCTTGACTATATCTTGATCGGGCTTGTTACATCTCGAAAATTTCCCCGTGAACGTACAATGAATAGACTAACGAAGAGTATGAGTGTACGATGTTTTACTAAGAAGGGGATGACTACTTGTGAGTTTTGAAAATGCGAAAGTTGCAGATTTGCACTTCGGCCTAGTTGGTCGTAAAATAGAATACGGCCCGTAAAGTGGTTTACGGACCATAAAAGGGTTTACGGACCATAAACGCTATCGTCTTTTAAAATTCCAAAATTTCAACTTTCTACCAAATGTCTAAATGGTTAAATACGACTCATAATACGGACCGTAAATCGAAATACGACCCGTAAACTGTGACCGTAAACCACCATGACTCCGGCAAACCTTTCTGGTTCTGTTATGCTTAAATACGGTCGTGAAAGACGGACCGTAAACCAGAATACGGCCCGTAAACTGGGTTTACGGCCACTGTGCACTTCGACTACTGTTCATAAAAATCAGATTTTAAGTTAAGTATAAGGGACCCTTTTTCATTCCATTCATTTCATTTTCACTCCACACTTCAAGAAACATCTAGAATACTCTCTAATATTCATCTACAAGAGAATCAAAGGAAAATCAATATCAACAACACTAAATCCATGAAATCAAGAGTGTGAAACTCATCAAAGGTCATCTACAGCAAGAAATTGCAAAGAAAGTGAAGTAGGGTTTTGGTATAGAAGAGTATTGCTACTCAAGGTTCGTTCCTACCACATCTAAGGTAAGTTTTATGACTTTCTTGTGATGATTGAAGTATTTATACGTTGAAACACTTGGATTATAGAAGAGTGTAGTAAATGGGTCATAAAATGTGAATAATGCCATAGTTGAATGATGGTTGGATTGAATTATGAATGTTGATGAGTTAGGAGTATAAATATGTTATAAATGACGTGTAGACCATGAAATAGGTGTGATGTATGAGAAAATGTGATGATGAGCTAAACCCATAAATGTGGAGAAATAGGAGAAAAATGGTGGAATGTGGTAAGTGTAGATAAATGACGATTGTTGATACGATATTGTGAGTGTTGTTGTGAATGTTTGGTAGTTGAAATGAAACGTGGGAAAAGTAGTAGAAACAGAGGGAATGTTGCCCAATTTTCCCTAGAAATAGTCACGCGTTCTTATAGTCGATTAACTGACGTTGATGCGAATTCTCTTGAAGGTAAAGACGTGAATATTGAAGAGGAACAATCAAGCGGTAGAATAGCTAAAGGAAAAGGTATGTAAGGCTAGTCCCTTCTTTCTAAGGCATGACAATATTGACGATGAATCTAAGTTTAGAAGTCCTCAAGCTCATGAATGACATTCCTACGAAGATGATAATCCTTATATGATTCCTATGATATTATTTCCCCTACCTCTCCATGACTTTCTTACATTCTGGGAACTATGAGTCAACATTGATAAAGATCTTCTTATGAGATAAAGATGAGGAATATGTCATGAATGTGATAATAATGATGATAAGTTTAAGCCTAGAAATTCTAAAGCAAGGAATGATGTCTCTGAATTTAATGATCCTATTTACGATCTATTGATGTTGTTTGTTGTATACACTCACCTTATATGCTAATTCCTTCAAAGTGAGGCAGAATTCTTATGAATGCTCCATAATGTAATCGGGGGTTCTCGACCTTATGTCACCCCGACATTGTTATAGATTGTCTATAAGCCTCAATGCATGTCCTATGACCAATGTTTCGAGAAACTACGAGTCTATGTTCATAAAGGATTTCATGTGAGATAAAGGTAAGAGATATGCTATAGAAATGATAATGGGAATGATGAGCTTAAGCCTGAAGATTATAAAGACTATCATACGATAATTATACGAAATTCGTGCTACGAATATGATGTGATTTTCATAGATTGTCTTTAAATTTAAATGTGTGCATTAATGAAAGGTTACGATAAGCTTATGAGATGTATGTGATGACAATGATAATGATGAGATATATTGATCCTTGTATGATGCATGTGATATGGTCGAGCCACTACTTGGCCGAATAAGGAAGATATGTATGTGATATTGTCGAGCCATTACGTGGCCGAATACGGATACTGTCGAGCCACTACGTGTCCGAATACGGATATTGTCGAGCCCTACGTGGCTGAATACGGATAATGTTTTATGTGTATGAGAAGCTACGATACTACGATGATGAATTATACGACATGATGATGTATACGCTATGATGGTTCATGTATGGCGATTATGTATATGTGATATATGTATGAAATGTATTCATCCTTAAAGGTCGCGCAGGTTTTGCCTTCACCTCATGACTTATGATTTCTCTATTATGTTTGTTTCATTCATGCCTTACATACTCAGTACAATATTCGTACTGACGTCCGTTTTCTTTGGACGTTGTGTTCATGCCCACAGGTAGACAAGGAGGCGACCCAGATTTATAGAAGCCGATAAGCAGACTTTTGAGAGCACTCCATTATTTCGTAGGTGCCATTGATTCACTATTTTATATACATATATGTTTTGGGCACGACGGGGTCCTGTCCCGTCCATACGTCTAGTACTCTAGTAGAGGCTCGTAGATACGTATGTGTGGGTAGCATGGTCTCACGATGTCATTATTGTACGTATACTATTTTGATAGTCGAAGGGCTTATGTATATAAATGTAAATATGTTTCAAATGAAAAATGGTTTTCCTACGATTATGAGCGTAAAAAAAAAACAAATACGACAGTACGCAGAATGAGTAATAGAACGAGTGGTGCTCGGTGGTTAGCCCCGGGTACCTGTCATGGCCCTAGCCGGGTCGTGACAGGGATCAATTGAAGATGTTAGAAGATTGCTTGTCAAATCTATCAACAACATATTATTTCAATAGTGCCCATGAACCTTGAAGCTTTCAGTTCCTTGTGCATTATTGCTCTCAACATCCCCGTATGGGGTAACTTGTTTCACCATGTATTGTCCTGTCCACCTTGATTTTAATTTCGCAGGAAAAAAATTTAGTCTACTATATAGTAGAGCTTTATCCCCTTCATTGAATTCTTTTGTCTTGATGAGACGATCATGGCACAACTTGGTCTTCTCTTTAACAATCTGTGCATTCTCATTTCTTCCGAATTCTTTCAACTCATTCATCTGCAAAACTTGTTCCCACCTGCAAGATTCAGATGGAGATAAAGTAATTTAATTCTTGTGTTCTATCTCCACGGGCATATGGAATGCCTTCTCGAAGACAAGCATTTACAAGGATGTTCGTATGAAATTTTGAACGTTGTTCTATACTCCTACAAGGCTTAATCCAACCATATCGATCAATCTTTGCACGATGCGCTAACTATTTTCTGAAGAATCCTTTTAGACTCACGGTTGTCCACTTCGACTTGGCCACAAGTTTGTGCATGATATGAGGTTGTCATTTTATGAGTCACCCCATATTTTGACAAGAGTGTCGTAAACTGTTTATTGACAAATGGGACCCACTTATGATGACTCGGGGTGTAAATTTTTTTCTTAAGAAATTACGCACCACCCAAACATCATTGGTCCTAGGAGGGATTGCCTCGACCTATTTCGATACCTAGTCCTGGAGTTCAAAAAATCGAACTCTAGAACTATCCTAGAGTAAAAAAGGCAGAGAAAATGAAGAAGCTCTGCCACCTTTTAAGTTGGAGATCTATTTGTCCAACTATTATTTTTGTGTGAAAATTTTGCTAAATTTTGATGTTTTGAAATTGTGGCTTATTTTCAAACATTTATAAAAGCGGTTGGTTCTTAATTTTATCCCGTCCAACTAAATTCCAAAAATTTACGGGACTTTACATGACTATCTCATATCAAGATAAATTACATTTGATCTTGTGCTACAATCATACTGATGATGTGCACTTGAGTTTGTGAACTTGAAATTGGTAGCTTATAAAAACTGATAATTTTATTTTCCGTGCATAAACTAAATTCCCTATTTGTGGAATTAAAATGGATGTTGTTGTTGTGTATAAGCTAAATTATATACACCAAGCCATTTACCATAGAAGTTAGAGACCCACAAACAAATCAATGGTCTATTTAATGCAAATCTTTGTTAAATAACATAAATGATTATTTTAGAATAAATATTACTCCGTGTTTAAACCATGATAAGAGTATATATCCAACACGAGTGACCTCAGTAAACGTGGGAGAAAGGATATACCCTTTATTCTTTTGTCCCTGCATGTCTATTTCCCACACAAAAATATTCATTTGCTTTGGCTTTATCCCGTACCGACTTTCCGAAAGTCCCATCCATATATGAAATGAAAACGAGAAAAGCAAAAAGTTAAGAAGAATTGATAATTGCAAATTTGAACACAGGAGTGGGCATGCATGAAGAAAGTAAGATACGGTCAAGAAGAAGAGTCAAAATTGCTCAAAAAGCAAGTATTCTCAAAGTCTTGGCACGGCTATTCTTCCTTTAATTTAAGCAAAAGCCAAGCGGATAAAGAGATGGGGCCCCAGTGCATAGCGAATCCTTGTATTTCAAGTAATCTCCCCAAAGCCAAACTTTTGACATCATCACTAATCTAATCTTATCTTATCTTATCTTTGTTTTATGAATATAACCTGAGGCAGCTACCAGCAAGTACTGATCGAGTAGTCCGAATTCTTTACCAAAATATAAATACTTCACATAAAAAGATGGCCCCAAAGAGCAAAAGCCAGTGAAAGTGAAATTTCTACCTATAAATAAAAATATCACCAAAATAAAGATGTAAATCGTAAAGACAATTGAAAGACATGTCCTCTAAATACACTTTTTTCTTAGATTTACTAAGACTAGTATAAGCAATAACCCAATTTTAATGCTTACCGACTAATTACATAATGATTTTATATTTTATACATTGTCAGAGTAAATAATTTTTATTGTATCAAGTTATTCAAATGATATTTATACAAGTCCCTTTAAAATCATAAGAATAAGATATGTCTAGCTAAAGGGAATTCTTACTCCTTCGTTGGCAATTTATACGACACTTTTCGCTTTTCGAGATTCAAACTAAATAAATTTTGATCAATATTTTAAATTTTTTTTTTCATCATCTAACATAAGAATAAATACAACTTATAGTACTTTTCGTATGAATATCTAAATTTTAACTATAAAACATTTGAGTCAATCTGATCCAATTTAGGGTCAAAGAGTAGCCAAATTGACTCTCGAAAAGTGAAAAGTGTCACATAAATTGAGACGAAAGCAGTATATAATTTACCATCACGGAAATGATTCATGATTCTGAAATACTAACTTTCTTTAATTAAATACTACTGTAACAACCCAACCCCATGTTTTGAGATTTTACGCTCCGTCATGTTCTGAGACTTTCCACATATTGATATTATATTTTGGGACTTATTGGTATATTTGGATAGGGATCTAAAGGGCTCAGAGTGATTCGGCACATTCGAAAACAAATTTGGAGTTGCATATTTTCAATTGTTATTTGGTGCGCTAAAATCGTATGTACCGGATTCGACAATATGGTAGGATCCTTGTCACGACCCAACCGGAGGGCCATGAGGGGCACCCGGAGCTAAACTACCGACCACCTCAAGACATACATGCATCACATAATCATATCTGAGTGGGCCATAATGCTAACTAATCGATATCATAAGCTGTAAGGGACACAAGCCCTAAAGATATATTAGTAGCATTATGGATATATATATATATAGACAAACACACACACACACACACGTCATCAAGCTGAACCCAAGTATACAAGTCGACAAGGCTATTAAAATATAATGATACAACAAAGTGTAGCCCGAGAAGGTCATAGGACATCTAACTGTGCATATCTGTCTACAAGCCTCTACTGGAGTGAATAACATAATAAGAACGGGATAGGACCCCGCCATGCCCAAATGTACACAGAAGATTGATACCAAGCTAAATTGCAACTCCAGAACAAGTGGAGTGCTCCTGTACAAACGCTGAGAAAGCAGCCTAAGGGTCTGAACCGTCTCCGTGTCTACCTGTGAGCATGAACGCAACATCCACAAAAAAAAAAAAAAAAGGACGTCAGTACGAATAATGTATCGACTATGTAAGGCATGGAGAACAACATAATAATGATATAAAGGTAACATGAGATAAGAGAGAATAACCTGCACATCTGAATGCCTCTTAAGGCGGAGGTCATGCATGCTTTCCTTTTTTAAAAAAAACATTTTTAATAATACCGTACCCGGCCATGATAGGCTCGGTTTCATCCATACCTGGTCATGATAGGCTCAGTGTTATCCGTACCTAACTACAGTTGTGTGCACAATAGGTGTCGTACCCGGCCGACTATAGCGCGGCTCGGTGTTATATATATAGCTATATATATATATATATATATATATATATATATATATATATATATATATATATATATATAAAACATGCATGAGAGCTCTAAGAAACGTTATAACTCTATCGGAGTGATGTAAGGTCGGTAAACCTCCGATTACCATAATAGAATTATTATCATCGGCATATCTCACCTTGAAGGTATCAATGACCATAAGATGAGATCAACAACAATAAACAAGATCAATAACAATGAGACAAGATCAATAACATCATAAGAACATCTAGAACATAAGCTCCTAACATTTCTAAGAGTAGAGTCATTATGGATATCATTTGTGTAAGTTTGTATCAATAAGATCATGCCATAATAAAGAAAGGTACATCCTCAACATACCTCGTCATCTACTTAACCATTCAACGTCTATCCTCCTGAGTTTGCAAATCTACATTCAAGATGATTCACACTAAGGTTAAGTCGTTGAAACACTTATAAGGTCAAGCTAAACTAGTAAGTGGGCTAACGAAAATTGGGAAACATTTTCCCTATATTACCTACCTCCACCAAACTTCAAAACAAGTCCCAAACATCAATAAAAACATCAACAATATCATAGCAAAAATATTACATTCATATTAGACTGAAATCAGTCCAAAACTTCCTTCAAAATTGAATCCATAACCAATACTTCAACTTAATACCTTATAACCTTTTTCTACCATGATTTCCTTCAGCTTTAAGGCTTACTAAACCTCCAAACAACTTAGCATAAGTAATAGAGTGAAGAACATACCTTATATTTGAAGAACTTCAACTCACACAACTTGCTTCAAGACCAAATTCACCACAACTCCAAGTGTAAACAAGAACAATCACCTTCTATGAACTAGTTAAGGATTTTGGAGCTTGATCTTCTCCTAATATGATTTGGGATGATTGGGGATGGTTGAGAGAGCTAAAGGGTCACTAGGGATCTATTTTGGTGGAACAAATGAACCCAAGGTTGTGCATATTAATTTATAACAAAAGGGAGAATTTTCCACTGCCTCAATTTCACAGTTTCTCTCATGGACCGTGAATTATTTCAGTGGCCATGAAAGTGGTTGTGAAATCATTCCATTGGCTTCTACCCACTGCCACCAATCTATGGTGGTTGCTTCCCCTTCTGTCCTCTTCTGATTTTCCAACGAAACGTATTCTTTCCAATTCGTTTAGCGTCTAACCTTCATACTCTCTTCCAAACATGTTTAAGGACTTATATAACTCCGAGATATACCCATAGTCCTCATACACAACTTCCCAAGTGATCTCTAATATGAACCTACGACAACCGACTTAAAATGAAGCTTTAACGCATGCGAAAAATGAGGTGTAACATTCTTTCCCCCTTAAGAACATTAGTCCTCGAATGTTAAAACTCCTAGGGACCTTATAAAAATTCGGCAGAGTTTCCCCTATAACTGTACCACTACCTACCTGCCACAACAACCCAAAATATACAACGCCACACAGGGCCACAATAACAATAACAATAATGGCCTTACATGACCAATAATTATAAGAAATTAAACGCTACGCACCTGAATGGAATGACGTCTCTATCTGGACCTCCTCTGGAAGTGGAAATAATTGCGGATACCTGGTTTTCATATCTTCCTTGGCTTCCCAAGTCATCTCCTCGGCATTCTTGTTCCTCCAAAGGACTTTAACTAAAGCCACATCTTTAGTCCTCAATCTTCGAACCTGTCTATCTAGAATAGCAATGGGAACCTCTTCGTATGTTAATTGCTCGGTAACTTGAACATCATCAACGGGTACAATTCTGGATGGATCTCCGATACACTTATGAAGCATTGATACGTGAAGGACCGGATGAACTGATTCTAAGTCTGAAGGTAGATCTAACTCATAGGCCACCTGGCTTATTCTACGTTCAATCATGTAAGGTCTAATGTACCGAGGACTAAGCTTACCTTTCTTACCGAACCTCTTAACGCCTTTCATAGGGGATAATTTTAAGAATACCTAGTCATCAACCTGGAATTCTAAGTCCTGTTGGCGATTATCTGCATAAGACTTCTGACGACTCTGAGCTATCAATAATCGATCCTGAATGAGTTTAACCTTCCGATAAGTGACCTATACTTCCGCCCATATAAAGCCTCATACGGGGCTATCTGGATACTGGAATGATAACTATTATTATATGCAAATTAAATAAGTGGAAAATGATCATCCTAGTTACCTCCGAAGTCTATCACACATGCCTGTAGCATATCCTCAAGCGTCTGAATAGTACGTCATTCTGTCCGTCTGTTTGGGGGTGAAATGCGGAGCTAAGACTTACCTGGGCCCAAACCCTTTTGGAAGGACCTCCAGAAGTTAGTTGTAAACTGCACACCCCTGTCGGAAATGATGGATATCGGAACACCATGTAGGCATACTATTGCATTAATATAAAGCTTCGCATAGTATTCGGCTGAGTATGTAGCCCTGACAGGAGAAAATGGGTTGATTTTGTAACTCCATCAGCAATATGGAATCGAACTTACACTGAGAGCGGGGAAAGCCTGTAATGAAATCCATATTAATTACTTCCCATTTCCATATCGAAATCTCGATAGCTTGCAATAATCTGCTGGGCTTTTGATGCTCAAGCTTTACCTGCTGACAGTTAGGACACTAGGCTACGAACTCTGCTATGTCTTTCTTCATTCCATCCCACCAATAAACTTCCTTAATATCATGATACATCTTCGTCATCCCTGGATGCATAGAATAACAGGAGTAATGAGCTTCTCCCAAAATCTGATGACGTAATCCTGCAACATCAGGAACACACAGTCTGCCTCGATATCTGAGAACTCCATCTACATAAACCTCAAATAGGATCCTCATATTGGCACTTCTTAACCTCAACTACTAAAGATGAGACTGCCGAATCCTGAATAGTAACCCATGTATCGAATGAGTCCAATAATCGAACTCTTACACTAGATAACTGCTGAAGCTCATGAACTAGCTCCCTTTTCTCTAGCTGAATGTAAGACAAGCTACCCATGGATCTGCGGCTAAGGGCATCAGCTACTATGTTCGCCTTTCCAGGATGGTACAAGATACTAACATCATAATCCTTTAATAACTCTAACCATCGCCTTTGACGCAAATTCAACTCTTTTTGCTTGAAAATATTCTGAAGGCTCTTATGGTCTATATAGATATCAACATGAACACCATACAAATAGTGTCTCTACATCTTCAATGCATGAATAACCACGGCTAACTCTAGACCATGGGTCGGGTAATTCTTCTCATGCTTTCTCAACTGCCTCGAAGCATATGTTATAACCTTACCGTGCTACATCAATACACAGTCTAAACCAATGCCTGAAGTAGCACAATAAATAACGTAGCCTTTCCATCCTTCTGGAAGTGTCAGAACTAGTGCTGAAGTTAATCTATCCTTCAACTCCTAAAAACTGCACTCGCAAGCATCGGTCCATTGAAACTTAGCTGATTTTTGAGTCAGCTTCGTCAATGGTGCAGAAATTGAAGAAAAACCCTTTACAAATCTCCTGTAATACCTTGCTAAGCCGAGAAAACTACGAACCTCTGTAGGTGTTATGGGTCTCGGCCAAGTCTTTACGGCTTTAATCTTCTGTGTATCAACCCTAATACCTTCATCTGAAATAATATGCCCCAGAAAAGTCACAGAGTTCAACCACAATTCACATTTAGAGAACTTTATATACAGCTTCTGGGCTTGAAGCACTTTAAGGACAACATATAAATGATCTACATGCGTATACCAGAATATCATCGATGAAGACAATCACGAATAGATCTAGGAAGGGTCTGAATATGCTGTTCATCAAATCCATAAATACCGCAAGCGTATTAGTCAATGCCAATGACATTACACAAAACTCGAAGTGACCATATCTAGTTCTGAAAGATGTCTTTGGAATGTCCTTCTCTCTAACCCTCACCTGGTAATACCCTAATCACAAATCTATCTTTGAGAACCATCTAGCACCTTGCAACTGATCAAATAAATCATCAATCATCGGGATTGGATACTTATTCATTATTGTCACCTTATTCAACTGCCTATAATCCATACACATCCACAAGGAGCCGTCTTTCTTCCTCACAAATAACACTGGTGCTCCCCACGAAGATGTGCTAGGCCTGATAAAGCCTTTTTCAAGATAGTCCTTCAGCTGCTCCTTCAATTCTCAACTCACCAGGCGCCATCCTATAAGGAGAAATAGATATCGGCTGAGTATCTGGTAATACGTTAATGGCAAAATCAATCTCCTACTCTGGTGAAGACCTAGAAGCTCGTCCGAGAATATATCTAAAAATTAATTAACCACTGGGACAGACTGAAGAGTTGGTGGCTTAGCTTCTGTATCCTGAACCCAGACAATATGATATATACAACCTTTGACAATCATATTCCTTGCCTTGGGATAGGAAATAAACCCACCTTTTGGTGATGCTGTATTACCCTTCCACTCTAGAACTGGCTCTCCTGGAAACTGGAATTGAACCATCTTCGTTCTACAATCAACATTAGAATAATAGGAAGCCAACCAACCCATACCCATAAGGACATCAAAGTCTATCATATCTAACTCAATCAAATCTGCCATAGTATGATGATCACAAACTATAACCACAGAATTTCTATATACTCGTCTAGCTATTACTGGATCACCAATGGGTGTAGACACCTCAAAAGGTTTAATAGACTCAGGTTTTACCCTAAATTGACCAACAATAAAAGGAGTGACATACGATAACGTAGAACCTGAATTAATTAATGCATATACATCATGAGAGGATACTGATAGTATATTTGTAACCACATCAGGCGAAAACTCGAGATCCTGTCGACCAACCAGTGCGTAAATGCAGTTCTAAGGAGCGCTCGAGCTGGACGCTCCCCATCTGCCACCACCACAGCCTACTAATGTTTGAGAGCCTTGCCCCGGAGTACGTATAGATGATGACGAACCAGTTATTGGTCCTATAGGCCAAAATACACCTCTACCGCCTCTCGATGGATGCTCGCACATAATATGGCCAGGCTGATCGCAAGCATAACAAACATTTGAACCTAAGAGACACTGTCCAGTATGTAACTTACCACACTGGGTACATCGTGGTAAAGGTGGCCTCGTCTGGCCTGAATCCCTTCTATACTGAGAACCTGAGACTCTGGAACCCTGATATGGTCCTGAATAAGTGTCACAACTCGGCTAGGGGGCCGCGACGAGCACCCGGTGCTAACCCACCCGGGCACCCCTTAGCGTACTTTTACACGTAAATCTAGGTGAGCCACATAATAAAACATATATTTCTATCTATCCGTCATGCTAGTCCCATTGGACAATAACATCTTTTATATCATCATAGGCATCTATACCGTATTAATGTACATGAGCCAACAAGGCTAACAAAATAATGTACAAAATATAGGCCGACAAGGCCAAACATATCTAAACACACACACATGTCTTCGATCCTCTAAGGAGAGTATGTCATATCACATAAGCGGGACAGGACCCCGCTATGCCCATAATTATGTACACAAAAGAATAAGTACCCCAAAGCTATAGCTCCGAATGAAATGGAGCTCCGCTATGTAGTCCCTGAGAAGGTAGCAATGGATCAAGTCTGTCTCCCTGTGCACCTGCGGGCATGACGCAGCGTCCACAAACAAAACGATGCCAGTACGAAGAATGTACTGAGTATGTAAAGCATGATCAATATCAACATAGAAGAATAATAAACGACATAAGGAATAGCATAGGATGGGAGATCGTAATATCATCGTCATAAGCACTTACTTACCTTTCATAGGAACTTTCCATATCTAATGCGTATTTGTGTACATACATCCTTATCCGTATCCGTACCCATATCCGTACTCATTTGCATTGCGTTCATCGTCGTATTCATATACATAATCTTATTCATATTCATATCACATTCGTATTCATACTCATATCTATATCATATACATAATCATATCGTATACATAGCATTTGCATAGCATACCCGACCATGAAGGATCGGTGTTTCATACATACTTGGCCAACCAAGGCTCAAGGTCACACATACCTGGCCCTACCTAGGCTTCAGGGTTACATCTACCTGGCCCTACCAAGGCTTCAGGGTTATCTGTACCATCTGCAGAGGTGTGCGCGCATTATATAATCATATACATATTTATTCTACCCGGCCTTATAAGCTCGGGGTTCCTTAATCGTCATAAACAGATACATATACATAATAGCTCATAAGAATCTTTACTATTATCATCACTATCATCATCTTCATCGTTATCATCATCGGTATTACCATTATAGTCGTCATCAATATCATTATCACTATTATTGTCATTCATTACATCTATCTTTATAGGCTTACTCGTCATAGGTGGAACTTAGTACAATCGTAGCATATAAAGAATCGTGAACTCAATAACTCGGAAGATCGAATCATTTGAAAGACATCATAGACTTATAGAAGATTTAGATGTTTGTCCAAAGAACCATGCCTTATGAAAGAAGGGTTAGCCTCACATACCTTTCCATTCAACTATTTACCACTTGCACATTCTCTTTCAACGTTCGCGTTTCTACCTTCATTAAAGTCATACCATCGTTAGAAATCGATAGTTAGCATACATGACTAAAACTAGAGAAAAATCAGACAGTGTCTCCTTTATTTATACGACATTCCTCCATAGTGTATATCAACTCCCAAACATCAATAATACATTCACAACATCATAACAATAGTCATTATTCATCCACATTATCCACATTTCCCAATTCACTTCCAATTACCCATATTCATGGTCATAACACACGACTACATTCATTCACATACATTTCCTATCCCATGTACTCAACATCATTTATAACATATTTATATGACAACATACCAAGAATCATGACTCAATTCAAGCTCTTACTCAAAATGGCACTATTCCACATTCATGACCCATTTTTCTATATCCTTCTACAATCCAAGTATTTCAACTTGCAAATATCTTAAACAACATAGAAATACCATAAATCGTACCTTAGATGTTGTAGGAACAAGCCTTGGTTGAAAAATGCTTCACTTGAGCAAAACCCTTGTTTCACTTTCACTTGGATTTCTTACTTGGATGATCTTTAATGGGCTTTCTTACACTTGATTCACTTGGTTTATGTTGTTGATCACTAATAACTCTTGAATTCTTGTGGAATAAATGTAGAGAGATGTTTTAGAGAGAAGGGGTGAAATGTGGAAATAAAATAATGATCTTGGTCCCCTTTTAATAACCCAAAATCTGATCTGTCGGGGACATTATACGGTCTATTATATGGGCCGTATAAATTTATAAGGTCCGTATAAGGGACCGTGAAATGGACCTTTCTTCAACTCGTTTCTGTGACCATTATACGGTCAATTATACGGGCCGTATAAATTTATACGGTCCATATAACTGACCGTATAATCCCTCCAGTAAGTGGTCTTCACTGTGATGGTTCTGCGGTCCATTATACGGTCCGTATAACATTATGCAGTCCGTATAATGAGCCGTATAACCCATCAGTCCACTGAACTTGTTCTCGCTACTTCATTTGATCTCGAATCCTTACGGGATCTTCTTAACACTTGTTTAACACCTCATTAACAATCCAAGGGACGTTATAACTCTTCCCCAAACATCATTAAGCTGTCATTAACTTGTTACTCATAATTCTCGTCCGATACCTATCGTATGCCTTGCCTTATCTTGACAACTTTCTTCCCCCATCTCTAACATCTTTGAATTCTTAACTAGGGTCATCGAATGTCATTTCTTACTTATGGAAATATCGTATGCTCGTACTCTTCACTAGCCTATTTACTTGTGTATCAACGAAAAATTTTCCGAGGTGTAACATTCTTCCCCCCTTAAGATTATTCGTTCTCGAATGTTAAAGCCCTCGGGGATTCTATAAAAATTTTGCCAGAGTTTCCCCTATAATATGGCACTACCATCCTGTCACATCAACCCATAATAACGATGCCTCACGGGGCCACAATATAATAGCAATGGAATTTGGCAACACACGGCCCAAATGCATAAAAGGAAAACATACATACCTTATGATCTTGATGTCTCATCTTGGCCCTCTTCCGGGGGCTGAAATAAGTGTGGGTATCTGGATCGCATACTTTCTTCTGCTTCCCATGTCATTTCTTCTCGTTTATTGTTTCTCCACAAAACCTTAACTGAGGCCACCTCTTTGTTTCTAAGCCTCCGTACTTGCCTATCTAGTATGGCAATGGGTACCTCTTCATAAGTTAACTTCTCTGTCACTTGTACATCATTTATCGGCACAATCCTAGCAGGATCTCCAACACATTTTCGAAGCATCGAGACATAGAAAACTGGATGGACTGACTCCAAATCCAGAGGTAGATCTAACTCACAGGCCACTTTGCCTATCCTTTGTACAATCTCGTAAGGCCCAATATACCGGGGACTAAGCTTCCCCTTTTTGCCAAATCTCATGACGCCCTTCATTGGCGACACTTTCAAGAATACCCAATCTTTAACTTTGAACTCTAAGTCTCTTCGACGATTATCCGCATAGGACTTTTGACGACTTTGGGCTGCTAACAACCGATCTTGTATGAGCTTAACCTTCTCTATGGCTTGCTGGAACAAGTCTGGCCCTATCAATTTAGCCTTTCATGTTTCAAACAACCCAATTGGGGATCTACACTTTCGCCCATATAAAGCCTCATACGGTTCCATTTGAATGCTAGAATGATAACTATTGTTGTAAGCAAATTCAATGAGTGGCAAGTGATCATCCCCATTTCCTCCAAAATCTATCATACATGGCCGTAACATATCTTCAAGAGTCTAAATGGTATGCTCAGCTTGTCCATCAGTCTGCGGGTGAAATGCCGTGCTAGGGCTTACTTGGGTCCCTAAATCCTCTTGGAAAGACTTCCAAAAATTAGCTGTAAACTGAGTCCCTCTATCCGAGATAATAGATGCTGGAACACCATGGAGTCTCACTATCTCTTTAACATAAAGCCTTGCATAATCTTCTGCCACATATGTCGTTCTGGCCGGTAAGAAATGAGCTGACTTAGTGAGTCTACCACAATCACCCATATGGAATCATAATTACGTCGAGAATGGAGTAAGCCTGTAATGAGGTCCATGTTAATTACTTCCCACTTCCAAGTTGGAATTTCAATAGCTTGCAACAATCCGCCCGACTTTTGGTGCTCGATTTTCACTTGCTGACAGTTGGGACATTGAGCTACGAATTCCGCTATATCTTTCTTCATCCCATTCAACCAATATATAGACTTAAGATCATGATATATTTTCGTCGCACCAGGGTGAACAGAATAACGGGAATAATGAGATTCTTTCAATATCTTGTGGCGTAAACCTGCCACATCAGGAACGCATAATCTGCCTAGGCATCAGAGAACTCCGTCTCCTAAAAGCTCAAATGATGACTCCTCTATCTAAGGGAATGTATCTTTGTAATGCATTAGCATGGAATCTTCATATTGTCGCTCTTTCACTTCCGCTACTAGCGACGAGACTGCTGAATTCTGAATAGTAGTTCCCTTGCTACCTGAGTCCACTACTCGAACTGCTAGGCTAGCTAATTGCTGGAGCTCACGAACCATTTCTCTCTTCTCTTGCCGTACATCACATAAACTTCCCATAGATCTGCGGCTAAGAGCATCAGCCACAACATTTGCCTTTCCAGGGTGATACAAGATATCAACATCGTAATCTTTTAGCAACTCCAACCATCGTCGTTACCGCAATTCAACTATTTCTTCTTGAAGATATGTTGAAGGCTCTTATGATCCGTATAAATATCCACGTGGACACTATATAAATAACGTCACCATATCTTTAACGCGTGAACCACTGCAGCCAATTCTAGATCATGGGTTGGGTAATTCTTCTCATATTGCGTAACTGCCTTGAAGCATACGCAATCACCTTACCATGTTGCATCAATACACAACCTAGCCCAATGCCTGAAGCATCGCAATATACAACATAACCTTCCAGTCCCTCTGGAAGCGTCAGGACTAGTGCAGAGGTCAATCTATCTTTTAGGTCTTGGAAACTATGCTCACAAGCATCTGTCCATTGAAACTTTACTGATTTCTGGGTCAACATTGTGAGTGGTGCAGAAATAGAAGAAAAACCTTCAACAAATCTCCTGTATTAAGTCCAGAAAGCTACGAACCTCCGTAGGAGTTGTGGGCCTAGGCCAAGTCTTCACGGCCTCAATCTTTTGACTATCTACCCGAATACCATCGGCTGCAACAATATGTCCCAGAAATGTCACTGAGTTCAACCAAAACTCACATTTAGAAAACTTTGCAAACAACTCTCGAGTTTGAAGAACTCTAAGGACAGCACGCAAATGATCCGCATGTTCTTCCTCGGATCTAGAATACACCAAGATATCGTCGATCAATACAATCACAAACAAATCTAGGAAAGTCCTGAACACATTGTTCATCAAATCCATAAATACTGCCGGTGCATTAGTTAGCCCAAATGACATTACCCGGAATTCAAAAGGCCATATCTTGTTCTGAGGGCTGTCTTTGGGATATCTTTCTCCCTAACTCTCACTTGATGATACCCGGACCTCAAATCGATCTTTGAAAACCATTTGGCGCCTTGCAATTGATCGAATAAGTCATCAATCCTCGGGAGAGGATATTTATTCTTAATCGTTACCTTATTCAATTGCCGGTAATCAATGCACATTCTCAAGGAGCCATCTTTCTTTCGGACAAACAATACGGGTGCTCCCCATGGGGATGAACTAGGCCTAATAAATCCTTTATCAAGCAAGTCTTTCAACTGCTCCTTCAACGTTTTCAATTCTGCGGGTGCCATTCTATAGGGAGGAATAGATATAGGCTTAGTGTCTGGCAACACATCAATGGCAAAATCAATATCTCGCTCGGGAGGAAGGTCTGGAAGCTCTTCCGGGAACACATCCAGAAATTCATTCACCACGGGAACCGACTGAAAAGTTGGCGATTCAGCTTCTACGTCTTGGACCCAAACTAGATGACAAATACATCCCTTCGTGATCATTTTCCTTGCCTTTAGAGAGGAAATAAACCAACTTTTTGGTGACGCAGTATTCCCTTCCCATTCTAAAACCGGTTCTCCCGAAAATTTGAAACGAACTATTTTCATTCTACAATCAACATTGGCATAGCAAGAAGCCAACCAATCCATGCCCATAATGACATCAAAGTCTACCATTTCTAGCTCATGCAAGTCAACCATAGTACGACGATCACAAATCAAAACTACACAGTTTCTATATACTCGGCTAGCTATTACCGATTCACCCACGGGTGTAGACACCTCAGAAGGTTTGATCGACTCCGGTTCGACTCTAAATCGACCCGCAATATACGGAGTAACATATGACAATGTGGAGCCCGGATCAATCAAAGCATATACATCATGAGAAAATACCGATAATATACCTGTGACCACGTCAGGAGAAGACTCAAGATCTTGGCATCCAACCAAAGCATAAATACGGTGCTGAGGACCGCTAGAACTGGAAACTCTCCCTCTGCCTCTACCATGGCCGACTGGTGCATGTGAACCTGGCCCCATAGGGCGTACATATGCTGAAGATCCGGCTACCGACCTTGATGGCTGGGTCCTACTTCTACCATGAACTGAGGGGCAATCACGCATAATATGGCCTGGTCGACCACATGAATAGCAAACATCTGAACCCGATTGGTATGGACCCCAATGTAACTTACCATACTGGGAACATCGTGGCACGTGTGACCTCGCCTGACCCGAATCACCTCTAAACTGAGATACCGAAAAGCTCTGACTCGGCTCGGAATGAGTGGATCTATCAAATCTCTGGCCCAAAAACTGTGGAGGTGCACTGGTCATAGAATAGCCTGAATGCCTAGAAAACTGCTGCCGGTGACCACCTCTGAACTCGCTCATCGGAACCGAAGATCTAGCCCTCTTGCTATGTCCCCTATCATGCTCACGTTCACTTCTTTGCTGTTGCAGACTTTCTTCTAAGTTCTGAGCATGAGCCTGTATGCGTGCAATATCCATATTGTCCTGAAGGGACGCGGTTAAGCACCTATCCATCAAATGTGGCCCTAGGCCTTTCACAAATCGGTGCACTCAGTCGCTCATATCCGCTACCATGGCCGAAGCATACCTAGCCAAAGAATTGAAGCGGAGACTATACTCTAACGCACTCATGCTACCTTGCTTCAAGTTTAAGAATTTATCGGCCCTAGCTCGCCGAACTTCTGGAGGCATATAATGTCGGAGGAAAGCATCAACAAACTCTTTCCATACCGGGGGAGGTGCATTGGCTTCCCGTGAAGCCATCCAAACCGTGTACCAATGGATCGAGACATCTCTCAATCTATATGACGCTAACTCCACTGATTCGGTGTCCGAAGCATGTATCAATCGAAGCGTCCTCAACATACCATTAATAAAATTTTGAGGGTTTAAGGTGATGAAATCACGGGCCATTGCACTAACAGCCCTATCACCTTGCCCTGCACTTTGCCGCTGTGTATGGGCATCAACCAATTGAGTAAGTAAATGAATGGCCTCTTTTACATCGTGGCCTGAAGCATCCGGTGGAGGAGCCGGAGGTGCTGGAGCTGGGGATGAGGCTCCCTCACGCTCTTCTAATATAGGTACTGAACGAGAGGACTGAGATTAAGCCGCACTCTGGGACTCACTTTCCTCTACTACCGGTGGCAGTGCTCTTTCAGCCCGCTTTTCTGCCACCGTCTTGCCCTTTTGGGTTGCTGTATCCTTTCTCTTTACAGGCATATCTGAAATACACAACACACCGTTAAGGAACAAGAAGTTCTTATATCATAGCGCTGTCGCACGATTCTTATGAAGAAAGAAGATCATTAATTCCGAAAATGCCCGCAACCTCTTGTTTATAAGTGTGGCGCGCAACACACCCATAACCAACACTCTACTAGACAAGGCTCGAGACACACCCTAGGATAGAACTGCTCTGATACCACTTTTGTCACGACCCGGCTTGGGGGCCGCGACCAGCACCCGATGCTAACCCGCCCGAGCACCCCTTACCGTACCTTTACACTTATATCTAGGTGTGCCACATAATAAACATATATTTCTATTTATCCGTCATGCTGGTCCCATTGGACAATAACATCTTTTATATCATCATAGGCATCTATGCCGTATCAATGTACATGAGCCGACAAGGCTAACAAAATGATGTACAAAATATAGGCCGACAAGGCCAAACACATCTAAACACACACACATGTCTACGAGCCTCTAAGGAGAGTATGTCATATCACATAAGCGGGATAGGACCCCGCTATGCCCATAATTATGTACACAAAAGAATAAGTACCCCAAAGCTATAGCTCCGAATGAAATGGAGCTCCGCTATGTAGTCCCTGAGAAGGTAGCTATGGATTAAGTCTGTCTCCCTGTGCACCTGCGGGCATGACGCAGCGTCCACAAACAAAAGGACGTCAGTACGAAGAATGTACTGAGTATGTAAAGCATGATCAATATCAACACAGAAGCATAATATATGACATAAGGAATAGCATAGGATGGGAGATCGTAATATCATCGTCATAAGAACTTACTTACCTTTCGTAGGAACTTTCCATTTCTAATGCGTATTTGTGTACATACATCCTTATCCGTATACGTACCCATATCCGTACTCATTTACATTGCGTTCATCGTCGTATTAATATACATAATCTTATTCATATTCATATCATATTCATATTTATACTCATATCTATATCATATACATAATCATATCGTATACATAGCATTTGCATAGCATACCCGACCATGAAAGATCGGTGTTTCATACATACTTTGCCAACCAAGGCTCAAGGTCACACATACCTAGCCCTACCAAGGCTTCAGGGTTACATCTGGCCCTACCAAGGCTTCAGGGTTATCCGTACCATCTGCAGAGGTGTGCGCGCATTATATAATCATATACATATTTATTCTACCCGGCCTTATAAGCTCGGGGTTCCATAATCGTCATACATAGATACATATACATAATATCTCATAAGCATCTTTAAGATTATCATCACTATCATCATCGTCATCGTTATCGTCATCGCTATTATCATTATAGTCGTCATCAATATCATTATCACTATTATCGTCATTCATTACATCTATATTTATAGGCTTACTCGTCATAGGTGGAACTTAGTACAATTGTAGCATATCAAGAATAGTGAGCTCAATAGCTCGGAAGATCGAATCATTTGAAAGACATCATAGACTTATAGAAGAGTTAGATGTTTGTCCAAAGAACCATGCCTTGTGAAAGAAGGGTTAGCCTCACATACCTTTCCATCCAACTATTTACCACTTGCACGTTCTTTTTCAACGTTCGCGTTTCTACCTTCATTAAAGTCATACCATCGTTAGAAATCGATAGCTAGCATACATGACTAAAACTAGAGAAAAATCGGACAGCGTCTCCTTTATTTATACGACATTCCTCCATAGCGTATATCAACTCCCAAACATCAATAATACATTCACAACATCATAACAATAGTCATTATTCATCCACATTAACCACATTTCCCAATTCACTTCCAATTACCCATATTCATGGTCATAACACACGACTACATTCATTCACATACATTTCCTATCCCATGTTCTTAACATCATTTATAACATATTTATATCACAACACACCATGAATCATGACTCAATTCAAGCTGTTACTCAAAATGGCACTATTCCACATTCATGACCCATTTTTCTATATCCTTCTACAATCCAAGTATTTGAACTTTCAAATATCTTAAACAACATAGAAATACCATAAATCTTACCTTATATGTTGTAGGAACAAGCCTTGGTTGAAAATGCTTCACTTGAGCAAAACCCTAGTTTCACCTTCACTTTGATTTCTTACTTGAATGATCTTTAATGGGTTTTCTTACACTTGATTCACTTGGTTTATGTTGTTGATCACTAATAACTCTTGAATTCTTGTGGAATAAATGTAGAGAGATGTTTTAGAGAGAAGGGGTGAAATGTGGAAATGAAATAATGAACTTGGTCCCCTTTTAATAACCCAAAATATGATCTGTCGGGGACATTATACGGTCCATTATACGGGCCGTATAAATTTATACGGTCCATATAAGGGACCGTGAAATGGACCTTTCATCAACTCGCTTCTGTGACCATTATACGGTCCATTATACGAGCCGTATAAATTTATACGGTCCGTATAACTGACCGTATAATCCCTCCAGTGAGTGATCTTGACTGTGATGGTTCTGCGGTCCATTATACGGTCCGTATAATGAGCCGTATAACCCATCAGTCCACTGAACTTGGTCTCGCTACTTCGTTTGATCTCGAATCCTTACGGGATCTTCTTAACACTTTTTTAACACCTCATTAACAATTCAAGGGACGTTATAACTCTTCCCCAAACATCATTAAGCCATCATCAACTTGTTACTCTTAATTCTCGTCCGATACCTATCGTATGCCTTGCCTTATCTTGGCAACTTTCTTCCCCCATCTCTAACATCTTTGAATTCTTAATTAGGGTCGTCGAATGTCATTTCTTACTTATGGAAATATCGTATGCTTGTACTCTTCACTAGCCTATTTACTTGTGCATCAACGAATTTTTCGAGGTGTAACAATAAGCAGATCGATCAAATCTCGAGCCTGCAAACTTCGGAGGCGCACTAGCCGCTGAATGGGATGAATGCGTAGGATACTGCTACCTCTGACCACCTCTGAACTCACTGGCAGCACCTGAAAATCTGGCTCTCTTACTATGACCCTTATCATGCTCACGTTCGGCCCTCCGCTGCTGCTTACGGTTCTCAAGATTTTGAGTGTGTGCCTGTTATGCGAGAAATATCCATACCTGTCTAAAGGGAGGCCGTTATGCAGTCGTCAATCAAATGTGGCCCCCGTCCACTCACAAACCAATAAACACGATCTCCAATCTCAGCTACAACAGTTGGAGCATATCTAGCCAATGAATTAAAACTAAGACTGTACTCTCGAATACTCATATTCCCCTATCTAAGATTCAGGAACCTATCAGCTCAGGCCCTTTGAATCTTTGGAGGCAAATATAATGTCGAAGAAAGGCATATGTGAACTCCTGCCATACGGGTGGGGGTACATTAATTCCTCTAGATGACACTCAGGTCTCATACCAATAAACGACAATATCCTATAATCTATAGGAAGCCAACTCTACTGATTCAGTGCTTGAAGCATGCGTCACTCGCAATGTCCTCAGCATCCCATCTATGAAATTCTGTGGGTCCTCATCTGGTTTCGATCCAAAAAATTTTGAAGGGTCTAAATTAATAAAATCTCGAACTCTGGCACTAACAACCCTATCACCATAACCCGTACCCTGACGCTGGGCTTGAGCGGCTACAAACTAAGTCAATAACCGAATAGCCTCTCGCATCTCCTGGCCTGAGGCATCAGGTGGAGAAACTGGGGGGTGCTGGAGCTGGAGCTGGAGCTGGAGTTGGGGCTGGAGCTCATTTATGCTCCTCTGGAACGGGTGGAGTACGATAGGGCTGAGATGGAACCTAATTTTGAGACTCACCTTCCTCAACATCTACAAGCGATACATGTCTAGTTCTCCTGCCTGCCACTGACTTGCCCTTATGGGTCGTTGAAGCTTTCCTCATCACAGGTATTACTGAAATAATAACACACGGTCAGGAAAAAGGAATTCTTATAACATGGCTCTATCGCACGATCTAAGATGAGAAAGAAAGGCAATCTTCTTAAATGTCCTGCAGCCTCCTATTTATAAGTGTGGTGCACTGCACACCCATAAGCAAGACTCTACTAGACACGACTCGTAGACAACCCTAGGATGAACTACTCTGATACCACTTTTGTTACGACCCAACCAGAGAGCCATGACGGGTACTCGGTGCTAACCTACCGAGCACCTCAAGACATACATGCATCACATAATCAGGCCTGAGTGGGCCATAATGCTAACTAATAGATATCATAAACTGTAAGGGACAAAAGCCCAATATATATATATATATATATACACACGTCATCAAGCTGAACCCAAGTATACAAGTCAACAAGGCTATCAAAAGATAATGATACAACAAAGCGTAGACCGAGAAGGTCATAGGACATCTAACTGTGCATATCCGTCTACGAGCCTCTACTGGAGTGCATAACATAATAAGGATGGGACAGGACCCTGCCATGCCCAAATGTACACAAAATAATCATACAAAGTTGAACTGCAACTGCAGAACAAGTGGAGTGCTCCTGTACAAATGCTGAGAGAGCAGCCTGAAGGTCTAAATCGTCTCCCTGTCTACCTGCGGGCATGAACACAGCGTCCACAAACAAAAGGACATAAGTACAAATAATGTACTGAGTATGTAAGGCATAAAGAACAACATAATAATTGTCACACCTCGGAAAATTTCATGTCATTGTGCGGTAAATAGACTAACGTAGGGTAAAAGGTATATGATGTCCCTATAAGTAAGAAGGGGTACCTAACGATTCTAATTAAGATTCCAAAGACATTGGAGGCAAGAGAAGAAAGTTCATTGAGGAAGGCGAAGTATAAGTCGTGTTTTTGAAAGGTTTTGCAAAGTATCGAGCTAATATTGATTTAAAAATGTCTTGAGGACGAGTTATAATGCTCCTTAGATTGTTAATGAAGTGTTAAACAAGTGTTAAGAAGGTCCCATAAGGATTGGAGATCAAACGGAACGACGAGAACAACTCGGGAGGAAAGTGAGTTATACGACCCATTATATGGTCCGTATAACTTTATACGGTCCGTATAATAGTCACAGTGAGGGGTGATCACTGGGAGTATTATACGATCACATATATGGATCGTATAAGTGTCCGTATAAATCCAAGCGGGCAGCTTTGTCCATTTTATAAATATAAGACCCCAAAGTTCTTATTTTCATTTCTCATTTCCTCCACACCTCTTGAAACCTCTAGAATCCTCTATACATCTTACCAATATAAATTCAAGGTGAATCAAAGATCAAACACCAAAAAATTAGTGGAAGAAAGTGCAGGGATGCTAACTAGGGTTATGGGAAGCTAGAAATTCCTTTGAAATTGAAGTTGAGGTTTTCTCTAAGTGAAGTTTTGTCACTTGTCACGACCCAACCCCGTGGGCCATGACTAGTGCCCAAGCTGGACACCCGTATACATACCTGTTAGATATAGTCAACTGAATTTAAGAACAATATGGAAACTTGCAAAAGAGCTCCAAAGGTTCATAACATCATTATATATATGTATCTAGATAGCCTGTCTCCTGAGGAGTCACAACTAATCAAAATGTAATATGACACGCAAGCCAACAAGGCTGCCATTACATGTTAATACCATACGCAAGCCTACAAGGCTGCCACTACAGCCGAACATATCCAAAGCACATCGTATAGACATAGCTGAACAGAACTTATATACAACCCACACACATGTCTACAGACCTCTAAGAGTATCAATGGTGAAATATGACGGGACAGGGCCCCGCCGTACCCCTGGATAAACATATATACATATACATCGAAAGATCTGTACCAAAAGTCTAGGCTCCGGAACAATGGAGCTTTCCAAGACAGCTGAGTAGAAATCCTAAGCTGGAGGATCATCTAATCGAGTATTTGTACCTGCGGGCATGAAACGCAGCCCCCCGAAGAAAGGGGGTTAGTACGGAATATGTACTAAGTATATAAAGCATGTGATACAGTAAAGAGGATCATAACTAAAATAGAGGTCACAGGAGACAAGTATGACATTAAAAATACCAATACAGTTGCCTTATGAAATGTAAATCATGCATATCAATATCATGTATCATACCCGGCCCATTATGGGACTCGGTGAATAAAGTCATCCTTGGCGCCATAATCACATCATCACATCATCATATCATCATATCATAACATCATCATATCATCATATATATATATATATATCTATATATATATATACCGTACCCGGCCCTCTAGTGGGGGACTCGGTGAACAATGCAGTGAAACTGTGCACGAAAACATACCCGGCCCGGGACTCGGTGAAAGATATATTAAGGCATGCACGAGCAGAGTAGTGAGCAACCATATGCAAACTAGATTATATTTGAGACTCAATAGAATATTCAAACGAACTATCATTCAGAAATCAAGACAATAGTCATATCCAGTACCCTTCGAATGTCACTATGGAATATATCAAATAGAACTTCAGAAATCATAGATACGTATCAAGACATAATAAAGTAAGTTCTGGGAATCAAGAAAATTAGCCATCCTAGTGCTCTAAGAATAGGAGCTTCTTTGGAGTCATATATATGTCGTCTGTTTGTTTCATAAAGATCATGCCAAAAAGAAAGAAGGGTTAGCTTTAAATACCTTACGTCGTCCAAGGAACTCAACTTAATCACGAACTTTTCACAATTAGTATGCCAACTTATAATCGTAAGAATATGCACGTGACTTAAGAAGGCTTTCGTATATCATATAAATTAATAAATAACTTAATTCTAAAATGAAACGGGCAGCATTTCCCCTATATCATTAGTATCTCCCAATTCGGTATATCACCACCGCAGCCCAACAACAAATAAATCTCAAAAACACAACAATATACTTAATTTACTGCAACAATCCATCTTATATATATATATATCCTTAAAATCAATCCCTTAAAATTATCTTTATTTCTAATGGAATTTCGACAGCATTTCTTTCTATTCTGAACAATCCCAATACCTCCATTCAGCTAACAAACCATTAATATCAACATTAAAAAAAATACCCAACATTTATCCACAATAATCTAACTAAATCCACCAAAGAATCCATACAAATCAACACCTAATCCCCAACTACTTAATACAACATATACGACAATTACATCAACATTTCCAATATTCTAATCCGCCAAATCTTTCAATAAACATGTAAATAACATCACATACAACTTAAACATACCTTATGTAGTCCATAACCATGAAATAAACATCATCCAAAGCTAGATTTGTTTTCAAAACGACAACAATAACTTGTTCTTCACTTCACTCTTCACGGGCCTCGGGATTTGGGGCCTCGAACTTGATCAAACTCCCGCTTTGTCTCTCTAACCTCTCCTCCCTCTCTCTCTAACCTTCCATAAGATTGCTGAACATTTCCATGCTGTTTATGACCTGTGTTGAGCCTATTTATAGTGACAAAGGGCGGTGGAGTTGTCCTGCCACGTGTCAGGCTCTCTACTTGCGGCCAACACCTTTGTTCAGTAAAACAGTCATATCTCTTGATTCCGATATCGAATAAATTCCCACGACCTATGGTTGGAAATCTAATTCAATTATCTACAACTTTCATTTTAGGAGTTGTCCCAAATTCCCAAATAATGATGGGGTTATGGTTTCCCCAATTCAGATCACCCGAAAACGTAATTTAAAAACATCTTTTTGGAGGGCTTACACTTGGATTTGGCTCAAGGGTCCTTGTTGAGTTGTGTTTAACTTCACATATATTGTCAATATAATTTATCATATGTCCTTTATAAAAATCCCATCATGTGGGCCCCATCTCAGCTTACGGTTATGAGGGCTAGATCTCTTTTAACGTATCATTCCAATCATATTGTACGAATTCCAAATATCATACTCATGCTATCCTCATGATACTACAGTAGAATTTCATTCTTTATACTTGTAATATTTTCTCCTCCTTGAGCTCACATTAAGCCGTCTGTAGCCTTAGTAACACGAAACGTTCTGGGGTGTAACATCCTTCCCCCATTTGGAACATTCGTCCTCGAATGTTAAACTAATCCTGCACTCCCGATCCTTCCTTAAACGTTCTTTTACTAAATTATGCCCTTCGCATGCCTCCTTCATTGGTCGATCCCTTCACTTTATTATAACACATTCCAGCTCTCTCAGTAACCATTTCCATAATATTTGTTCTTGCTCTTGCCTCTCGAGGTGGTAATTCCACGCCGTTGTCTTTACTCTTCCTTTCATTTCGCAGTTGGTTGACGATTGTATTGCAAGCTCTTCCGCTGAAATCTTACTCTCTCTCCCTGGTGCACTTAGTCTTAGCTCTCTCTTTCTTCTTATATAGTTACTCCTTTAAGACGTATCGCTCACTTAATCTTACCTCTCACGCGTAGACGTCCCTCGTCGATTTTTAGACTTTACAATCCCTGGATTATTTCATGCCTCTGGCAACCTGTAGACCCTTCGCAGACACTACGAATAAGACGAAATTTCCCTTGGTGTAACATTATTTTGCTTCATTAACCTTATATTGTTCTGATGTTACAGTCCATACCCTAGAATCTTCAGCATCATGTATTACTTCTCGACTTTCAATGTCACTTTACCTTTTAGCTCTTAATCTCGATCCTTAGAGTTTGTTATCAAGTAGCACTGGAGTATCCTCATATATAACTTTACGTAGCTGCTCTGTGATTTATCTATTATTAACTGGTATAATTCTGAGAGAATTTTTTATCTGACATATAAATTCACCGTCTTCTAGTAACCCGCTCGTTCTGATCGTCTCGCTTAAACCATTTCACAATTTCCCTTAACCCAACTTGTAACACTTTAGGCGTAATATCTCGTGTCGTTTCTTTATTTTTAATTCAAACCCTTCTATTGCCTCTTTACTCAGATTTTACTCTTAGTTTTTCTGTCACGCCTTATGCTGCAATCTTTACAAGAATATGCGAAGGTGCTCAAATTAGCCCGAGAATATCTTAACATCGTTTCGCTAGTCCTTATGCTTTACCTTGTATTTTCCTCTTATATCTTTCAATCTGTATCGGGGTTCAACTATGGCCATGTCCTATTTGCCCTCAGTACTAATTCTATCTCGGTAATTTGGCTCAACTATTTTTACATCTTTCCTTAATGCGCCCAAAATATCACAACCGCATTGTTATTACTGGATCCTTAATCTTCTTATCAAGTACTCACTTAGTCTCATTCTTAGCATACAAATATTCGTAGGTTGCATAACTATTCTTGTACAACTTGTATAATATATATCCAATCCTAGTCATAGTCTTTCCTTCTCCTGATTCATTATGCTTTACATAATTCATCTGTACTAAAACTCGCTCGTAGCCTATCTTATCATACTCCTTTCCCTTCCTTTATTCACCCCTTTGATTTTTTTCTCATATCCTACTATAGGAGATTCTCTATCCCTTCTCCTTACTACTTATAAGTCGCAATATCATTAGCGAACAACTCTACTGTCAACATCTTAGTCTTTAACCCAGTATAGCGTAGCTATCCTTTATAATATCTCTTAAGTTACTCGTTACCATTCTCTTGTCATACTCTTTCTTTTTACAAGCACCTACTTCCTAATGTCATATCATATAAGATCTTTACAAATGATCCTCGGTCTTGTCTCAAATACCATCCTGACTTCTATCCGTTTATTGCTGGCCTTCAGATCTTACTAACTTGTTTTAGTAAGGGATCTCACTTGAAGTTTAAGCATCCATATCAAATATATTGCAGCGTCAATCGTTTCCATCTTACACTTGCACTTCTCTCACCTGCTTCCCCCCTTAAGGACGTACTTATACCATTATCTACTTATAGTCCGCTTTATGTCCCTATTTCCAATCTCAAATTCATCTGATCCTTTTTTTCCAATTCATTTGGTATACTGTACCATACCCATGTCTTTCTTTATAATTTATAACTTTGGTTATCCACGTACGAAACCTTAATCAAAATCAGGAAGTGACGAGAACCTTTCGATATATAGTACCTGTAGTCGTTCCAAATTCTCAATTAGGTAGCACTTATATTCTGATGATAAGTGTCCAAAGCTCTCTTATAATGGTATCTTTATCCTAGCGGATATAATCTGTTTCCTCTACTAAATTTACAATACCTCAGTTATTTCTTAAATCCACAATCCTTGTCCTTTAAGGATTTCACTATTTCCGAGGTGAAGTCATATATACGCAGTATTCTTTTATGCCTTATGCTCTTTCACCCTTGTTGTATACCCAACACTGAATTCTAACTTACTCAAAATCATATCAAATTCGTCTTAATGATATTCTTATCTTATCACCTTGTCGTCGTACTACACCTTTAAGTTCGTAGCTATATATTTCCCTTTTATTTTATACTCGTACTCAGTCTGTTACATCTATCTTGGGTGCTTTCTTTAGTATTCCTTTCCATTTGTCCAGTCTATGTCCATCTTTTGTTCTGTGCATGAGAAATCTCATGCTACCCCTGTATCCTTCGGAAAACACCACTCCTGCATAATCCCTTTCTCTTTTTCAAAGTGTATTCTGTTCATCCCTATTTGTTCTTACCATCCCAGTCATTTTCTGGCACTCATTCTGCTTCATTGCTCATCTTTTGGTAGTTTGGTCTTTCGCAACTCTGTCACTTATATTGCTCGTGTTCTCGGCTATACATGTCGTAACCAATTACTGCACTGTTATCTCGCTCGCTTCCTTCTTATTTCCTTCTTTCAATTAACTCCTTCTTTTCTTGTGCTCGCTTTCATTTCCGTTATCGCATAATCTTTATTCTGAACTTTCCCTATAGAACTTTATAAGTCTTTCTTATTCGTTCTATACCTTGCGTTTCCATTTCACATTTGCCTCTATACTTTAGTCGCATAGATCACGTCATATCTTTTAGTCACTTCCTCGCTAGGCTTTACTCATTTTCATAACAATCCTTATTATATTCACATTACATCATGTTCGTAATCAATCCTATAGGGTAACACTTCTTAACCTTTTACCCTTTTTGGTCAATCTTATCCTTAATACCTCACAAGCTATCTTATCAATACATTCATATTCGTCACAATTCGTCTTCCTCTGTACTCTTGTCTCAATCATACTATTACTTCTTCTAACTATAAACTCGTCGTAATTTATCCCTGCTTGTCAATTCAGTGATAGCTCAATATAATACCCTATTAAGATTTGCCAGCCTTTTCTAAATCATCTCTTAGTATCTCAAGCCCTTCCAAATTATCCAAGCATTCCATCAACAACACATGAAACACATGATCTAAGACATCCCACAAGTTTGAGTTTTCCTTCTACAAATTCCATCTCCAATTAGTTGATTAAGAACTAGTAAACTCAAGGACATAAAGATATGATGAAATGTTACCTCAAGAACACAAGAATGTTCCAACTCCAAGATTACGTCACCATGAAGCATCCTCCAAAACCACCACAAGAAGAAGAACTCCGACAAGCACCACGGGACTTCTAATGCTTGATTTACACAGTTTTCCTCCAGATTTGTTCTTGGGTCGTGAACGAACTATTTAGTTCATAAACTACTTGGTGTATGCTTTGTACTCTTCAAATAAGAGTGAAACTTAATTGCTGGACGTTTTTGCTCTTCAACATGAGCTTTTTCTAAGGTAAAATGTGGCTGGAAAGTATTCTGGTCCATTCAAATGAATTCCAAACTTTGCTGCTCACATTCGCTTCTTCGAAATCAAATTTCCCAAATAGGAATGATGCCTCTTACCGATGACATGGAGGATATCTCTTAAAGCTTTAATCCAAGATGATAAATTTACCATATCGATGTCGACCTCATAATTACTATTATTATCAATTCAACCGTTAACTTTATTTCTCGAAGTCAGACGTACTTGCAACTTAGTCAAATCTCATCATTACTGTTGACATGACCTTTCAAGACTTTTACGAACTTATATCTCATTCTCTTTTTACTTCTAGGAAAATTTTGGCAAAGTTTCCTCTGTATTTCTTACTATCCCAAAACCTGCACGCAGGAAATACCAACAATGCCTCATAGGGCCAACATATATATGTATATATTATATAGTATCATAGCCGCACAGGGCTCTCCATATCTATATCAGTATGAAAATGATGAACTTACCTCGTATGTCCAACTCGAACTGTACCTGTTACACTTTCCTGTGTACTTTCCCTTTCAATCTTTAACTACAGGTTTCAATCATACCTGCAACATTCATACCGTATTTGACATGTACCCTGCTTACTTATCTTTTTATTGATTCGTTCAGCTTCTTCTGGTCACACCTTATAACTGAACTTATCAACAATATATATACATTGAATCCATTTTCTTACTATACTTACAATAACTCACCTTGATGTTGGCCAGTTTGCCATTCTGTATATACAACTTCTGATAACATAACCTCGATGAAATATTAGCCTCTGTAACTCCCAGTAGCATTATTTACCTTCTCTTGTCGACACCACTCTCCTGCTGAAATCAAAGGTCAGCATATAAGGGATATCATTTCCTATATCTTGGCTCTATCGCACGATCTAGAGTAAGAAGGAAAAGAAACATCCTAAATGTGCTGTAGCTTCCTGCTTATAGATGTAGTGCACAACACACCGATAAACAATACTCTACTAGACACGGTCTGTAGACACTACGAGGATGAACTGCTCTGATACCACTTTTGTCACGACCCAACCCCGCGGGCCATGAATAGTGCCCAAGCTGGACACCCGTATACATACCTGTTAGATATAGTCAACTGAATTTAAGAACAATATGGAAACTTGCAAAAGAACTCCAAAGGTTGATAATATCATCATATATGTGTATCCAGATAACCTGTCTCCTGAGGAGTCACAACTAATCAAAATATAATATGATACGCAAGCCGACAAGGCTGCCATTACATGTCAATACCATACGCAAGCCGACAAGGTTGTTACGACATATCAATACCATACGCAAGCCGACAAGGCTACCACTACAACCGAACATATCCAAAGCACATCGTATAGACATAGCTGAACAGAACTTATATACAACCCACACACATGTCTACAGACCTCTAAGAGTATCAATGGTGAATATGACGGGACAGGGGCCCGCCGTACCCCTGGATAAACATATATACATATACATCGAAAGATCTGTACCAAAGGTATAGGCTTCGGAACAATGGAGCTTTCCAAGACAGCTGAGTAGAAATCCTAAGCTGGAGGATCACCAAATCGAGTATCTGTACCGGCGGGCATGAAACGAAGCCCCCCGAAGAAAGGGGGTCAGTACGGAATATGTACTGAGTACATAAAGCATGTGATACAGTAAAGAGGATCATAACTGAAATAGAGGTCACAGGAGACAAGTATGACATTCAAAATACCAATACATTTGCCTTATGAAATATAAATCATGCATATCAATATCATATATCATACCCGGCCCATTATGGGACTCGGTGAATAAAGTCATCCTTGGCGCCATAATCGCATCATCACATCATTGTATCATCATATCATCATATCATCACATCATCATATCATATATATATATATATATATACCGTACCCGGCCCTCTAGTGAGGGACTCGGTGAACAATGCAGTGAAACTGTGCACGGAAACATACCCGGTCCGGTACTCGGTGAAAGATATATTGAGGCATGCACGAGCAGAATAGTGAGCAACCATATGCAAACTAGATTATATTTAAGACTCAATAGAATATTCAAACGAACTATCATTCGGAAATCAAGACAATAGTCATATCCAGTGCCCTTCGAATGTCACTATGGAACATATCAAATAGAACTTCAGAAATCATAGATACGTATCAAGACATAATAAAGTATGTTCTGGGAATCAAGAACATTATCCATCCTAGTGGCTCTAAGAATAGGAGCTTCTTTGGAGTCATATATACGTCGTCTGTTTGTTTCATAAAGATCATGCCAAAAAGAAAGAAGGGTTAGCTTTACATACCTTACGTCGTCCAAGGAACTCAACTTAATCACGAACTTTTCACAATTACTATGCCAACCTATAATCGTAAGAATATGCACGTGACTTAAGAAGACTTTCGTATATCATATAAATTAATAAATAACTTAATTATAAAATAAAACGGGCAGCATTTCCCCTATATCATTAGTATCTCCCAATTCGGTATATCACCACCGCAGCCCAACAACAAATAAATCTCAAAAACACAACAATATACTTAATTTACTGCAACAAACCATCCAATATATAAATCCTTAAAATCAATCCCTTAAAATTATCTTTATTTCTAACGGAATTTTGACAACATTTCCTTTCTATTCTGAACAATCCCAATACCTCCATTTGGCTAACAAACCATTAATATCAACATTAACAAAAATACCCAACATTTATCCACAATAATCTAACTAAATCCACCAAAGAATCCATCCAAATCAACACCTAATCCCCAACTACTTAATACAACATATACGACAATTACATCTACATTTCCAACATTCTAATCTGCAAATCTATCAATAAACATGAAAATAACATCACAGACAACTTAAACATACCTTATGTAGTCCATAACCATGAAATCAACACCATCCAAAGATAATTTTTGGTTCAAAACGACGATAATAACTTGTTCTTCACTTCACTCTTCACGGGCCTCGGGATTTGGGGCCTCGAACTTGATCAAACTCCCGCTTTGTCTCTCTAACCTCTCCTCTCTCTCTCTCTCTAACCTTCCATAAGCTTTCTGAACATTGCCATGCTGTTTATGACCTGTTTTGAGCCTATTTATAGTGACAAAGGGCGGTGGAGTGGTCCTGCCACGTGTCCACCACGTGTGAGGCTCTCTACTTGCGGCCAACACCTTTGTTCAGTAAAACAGTCATATCTATTGATTCCAATGTGGAATAAATTCCCACGACCTATGGTTGGAAAGATAATTCAATTATATACAACTTTCATTTTAGGAGTTTTCCCAAATTCCCAAACAATGATGGAGTTATGGTCTCCCCAATTCAGATCACCCGAAAACGTAATTTAAAAACATCTTTTTGGAGGGCTTACACTTGGATTTGGCTCAAGGGTCCTTCTTGAGTTGTTCTTAACTTCGCATATATTGTCCATATAACTTATCATATGTCCTTTATAAAAATATTATCATGTGGGCCCCACCTCAGCTTACGGTTACGAGGGCTATATATCGTTTAACGTATCATTCCAATCATATTGTACGAATTCCAAATATCATATTCATGCTATCCTCATGCTACTACAGTAGAATTTCATTCTTTATACTTGTAATATTTGCTCCTCCTTGAGCTCACATTAAGCCGTCTGTAGCCTTAGTAACACGAAATTTTCTGGGGTGTAACATCACTCAAGATCCATTCCTATATCATCAAAGGTGAGTTTCGTATGCATTTTATGCTAATAAGAGTATGGAGTGGTTGAATGACTTGGATTGAGGGGGAAAGTAGAATATGGAGTTTAAATATGGAAATAGTGGTGTTCTTGAATATTGATTTGGCTTGGATTATAGTTCTTGATATGTTATGGGTGTAAGCTTGTTATGAATGATATTAAAAATGTTGAAGAAGCATTATATGTGAATGAATAAGACGTTGGGTGGTAACTATGGTTATGGATGACTTAGAGAGGGAATTTTGAGAATTGCATCATGTCTAGCTTAATGAAATTCATTGATCATGATATTATGGATGTTGTTATTGATGTTTGGGAGTTGTTATATTATATGGAGAAAGTTGTAGAAACAAAGGAAGTGCTAGCCAATTTTCTATCACGACCCAACCCCGTGGGCCGTGACTAGTGTCCTAACTGGACACTGATACGCACACTCGCTTACCGGATCGACATATCAAAGACAATCATAGTTTAGCATACGTTAATTCATATAAACATAGAGGACAGGCGTCGTCTTAAGCGGCCATGTATATCAAACATATCGTATCAAAGCTCGTAGGCGGACGGAATGCACATCGCCTGAACATACATACATATGCAAACATATAGGCCGTTTAGGCCATCATAGCAAACAGGGCCGCTTAAGGCACAGATCTCGGACCAAACAAAACAAACATGACCCATGACCCACAAGTATGTCTACAGGCCTCTAACAAACATAACAAAATCATTTGACGCGACAGGGCCCCGCCGTACCCCTGAACAGATAAACATATGCACAACGATAGAATATGTACCCAAAATATGGCTCCGAACAAAGGAGCACTTTACTGCTGGAGGGATGTCCTACGCTGGCGGATCACCAAAACGATCGTCTGTACCTGCGGGTATGTAACGCAGCCCCCAAAGAAAGGGGGTCAGTACGGAATATGTACTGAGTATGTAAAGCATAGAATACTATGAATAAAACCATAAACAGAAGTAAGGTACAGAATACAAGTACAGAAAGTAAGCACGAAATGCAAAGTAATCAAACAACGTACTGGAACCACAGACCATGCATGCCAAGAGCGGTATCCAGTCCCTTGCGGGACCCGGGGAAAAACGTGACGCCGCCCTGCCTTCAGCGCCACTCACATCTAAATCCAGAAATTTTGCTCCGAAATCTCCGACACACATATTATAATATCATATCATAA
This sequence comes from Lycium barbarum, assembly GCF_019175385.1. NCBI lineage: Eukaryota > Viridiplantae > Streptophyta > Magnoliopsida > Solanales > Solanaceae > Lycium > Lycium barbarum. Next base: position 81,902,899 of record NC_083338.1, on the reverse strand, counting down.
TAACAGATCATATGTTGTTCAGGAGAACCAGAACACATCTAACTCCATAACACATCTAACTCCGGAATTCATATACGGTGCCCGACCCTCAAGCGAGGAGCTCGGGAACCGCGCGCACGATATAAACCGTCCCGGGACTCGGCGAAGGAAGTCATGGCATATGCATGAGCAGAGTAGCTAGCAACTAAATCCACATAAATCAAGACTCAATGGAATGACCGAACGTGTTATCAGAATATTCGTAGCAGATTACTTACATAGCATACTTTTATCAGAATACTTATACCGTGATACTTGTATCAGAATACTCATGTCAGAATACTTATATCAAAATAATCATATCAGAATACTCATATCAAAATGTTCATATCAGAATACTTATATCAGAATGCTTATGTCGGAACACTTACATCAAACTACTTATGTTAGAATACTCGTAGCGGAATGCTTGTGTTAGAGAGGGCATGCGAATCATAACAAACTCGGAATAGTTAAAGCAACTATTGTTAGTAGTCGGAACGATAACCAAAAGTTTCCTTTAATTATCATACGGAAATGGGTCAAACAGAACAATAGGAGAGGAGTCGGGAATAGTGGGCCCACCTCGGGTCAACAGAGGTGGCATACACAAATCACGTACATTAAGCCTTATGGAGTCACTTATGAAAGTTTTAGTGTTATTCGGTTCCATCTGGCAAGTCATAGATGCTTAGACACTTGTTTCAACAAGTTATGAGGAGCTTAGCTCAATTCTATTGAATGAAAAAGGGACAAATTCAAACTCAGATTTCTAGGAATAAAATCATCCCCGAGGCTCGTATCCAAACCTATTATGTCTTAAGACATGCCAAAAGAAGGAAAGGTAAAGCTTTACATACCTTATTTTCCTTTTACACTTGTCCAAACTCAAATCCCGTTTCCTCCAGAATCTACAATTGGTCACAATTACCAAATATAAGTTATAAGCTTTTAGAAATTCAGTCTTAATTCGACATTTGCCTACAGAAATTTCGGCAGCATTTCCCCTATAAGTTCGACATCCCCGAGAATTAACTCGGCCAAAATATCAACAACAGCACCCACAACAATATCGATAACATCAACAACGACTACAAAACACATTCTAACATAAATAGTCTTCCTTTCTACATAGTGCAATAACTTCTACTCCAACTTCACACTTTCAAACTAATATCAATATTTTCATATTCATTTACTAATTCAAGACCATTTAAATGCAATTCGAAAGCATTTCACATTATTCTACAAAATATGCAAAAGTTCCACCAAAACCATAATTCACCCAAGATCTTCAATCTTCGACATAAACATTCACAACACATTTTCATCTTCTAATTTCATGATTTACGTTAACGTTCACATACTAATTACACTACCTTCCATTAATGCAAAAGATTACATACAAGTCACATTAATCTTTCAACTACTTTCCAAACCAAGGTTACAACTTCATTAGAATCATCATGTCCTCATTTGCATCATAGAATGCATATCAACTACAACTAATTCATTGCATAGAACTTAGTTCATGTGTCACACCACACATATATGTATATTCGGCCACCTTCCACATTTCCAACCTCTATCAAAATCATTAAGCTTTCCTTCCCAATATAGAGTTCACAACAACCACAACTAGAATACTACATAAAATTAACTCATCCTTGCCTACACCACAACACATGCACACGACCACATGTACATATACATTCATCATGCAACTTCCATATTTCCATGAATTCTACTCCTTTCTACATTCCACAACATAAACAAAACCTTCATAACATCTAAAAAGGATTAAATCTTACCTTTTCTCTTTAACTTCTTCACTTGACCAAGGTGTGAGTTTGCAACTAAGAGGGATTCTCTCTTTCCAACAATTGTACCATGTTGAATAGGACCTCCAAATTAGTGGAAATACATGAAGAAACAAATTTTTGGGATAAGATTTCTTGAACCTAAAATTGCAAGCTATGGCCGAACCACCCTTGTTCTTGCTCTTCTCTGTTTTTTTTTTGTTTTTCTCTTTCTCTAATTCTCTTGAATGTTCTAATAATCATGTGGTCTTTATTTATTTAACACATGAATTAATTAAATTCATGGGCTTGGGCCATGTAGTGGCCGGCCACCCCCTATGCTCTTGGGCCTCATTTTCTCTTATTTCTTTTTGAGCCCAATTGGTCATGGATCTTATTTTGTAATTCCCGAAACTAATTTCCGAAATTTCCAATTTTTCCCTCGACCTTTCTCCATATTTCCGCATCAACATTTCATGAACATCACACATGTAGTAAAGAAAATAAAAACATATCCTTATTTCTCACAAGTCAAAATTATTTCAAATTTTCGAATGCGCAAAAGTACGGGATATAACATTTTCGTTAGCCCTTAGTCGCCTAGTTTCAAGTATGTTTCCGGTTATCTAATCTTAGTACGAATTCTCTTGAATATAGAATCGTGAACTTGGAGGGAAGCGTTTAGTCGTCAAAGTTAGAGAGAAACAAAGCTATGTAAGGCTAGTCCCGCTCTTTCAAAGGAATGACTCGTATTTTGTGATTCCTTTTCTACATTCCCATGATCTTTTTACATCCTCGAAAATGAAAGTTAAAGGTTCTTAAGAGCTCCTTATGAGATAGAAATGAGATATCTTCCATGATAATGAGGCTTTCATGAGTTTGATAATCCTATTTTCTTCATGATTTCATTGACGTTATTTCTTGTTGTTGTCCCACCTCATGTTACTAGTCCCTTCAGGGTGAGACATGACGATCATGATTATTCCATAAGGTAATCGGAGGTTACCGACCTTACGTCACTCCGATAGAGTTAAAGTTCTTACTTGAGCTCTTATGCATGCTTCATGTTAGGAATATGATGATGATTACGCCGTGCCTAGATGGCCGGGCAGCACCGCTAATGCGGGCGGCTTACTACACCATGTCTACGTGGCATGGGCAGACACCGCTAGTGGACAGCGTGACATGATTACCCCGGAAGTGGGAGGCCCGAACGCGGGCTAATGATGTATTTGATTCAGATAGTTTACGCATGTATATGTGATATGTTTTAAAGGTAAAAGTGAGCATGTATGATTCCGCTGTAAGAGGCAAGCAGCTACAATTATCTGTTCTTCCCATTACTTCTATATTTTCTTATTATGTTATCATATATGCCTTACATACTCAGTACCTTATTCGTACTAACGTTTTTTTCTTTATGGACGCTGTATTTATGCCTACAGGTAGACAGGGAGACGGCGCAAACGCCTAGGAGCTTACTCAACAGATTTGTAGGAGCACTCCACTACTCCGAAGTCGCCATTCCTTGGTACATTGTTTTGTGTTCATGTTGGGTCATGGCGGGGTTATGTCCCATCCTTATAATTCCAGCATCCTAGTTAGAGGCTCATAGATACTTATGCGTGGATGCTAGATGCTATGTGGCCCCTTCATTGTATATTTTGTACATCATTTTCATAACCTCCTGGGCTTATGTATGTATACATGTTTTGGGAGGTATTTGGAGGTTGTTTCATGATAATTCTTATGGCGAGAGCACTGCATGCCTAGATTGAGTGTGATAGATAACATGATGAGTGGTGCTCGGTAGTCTGCTCCGGGTACCCATCATGGCCCACTAGTTGGGTCGTGACAAAAGTGGTATCAGAGCAGTTTCGTCCTAGGGTGTGTCTATGAGCCGTGTCCAGTAGAGTCTTGTTTATGGGTGTGAAGCGCGCCACACTTATAAACAAGAGGTTGCGGGGCATTTAGGAATAATGACCATTTTTCTTCTTCATAGATCGTGTGATAGAGCTATGTTATAAGATTTCCTTTTTCCCTAATTCTGTGTTATAGTTTTAGCAATACCGGTAAAGAAAAAAGCAACAGCCGCCCAAAAGGGCAAGACTGCGACTGGAAGACGGGTTGAACAGCCACCGGCAAATATAGAAGTAGGTGAGTCCCACAATGAGTTTCCATCCCGTACCTCTCACACTCCGCCTGCCTCGGAGGAGCATGTAGGGGCTCCAGCTCCAGTTCCAGTGCCTCCAGTTCCTTTACCGGGTGCTTCGGGTCAACAGATGACCGAGGCTATTTAGCTATTGACTCAGCTAGTTGCCGCCCAGGCTCAGTGGCAGAGTACGGGTCCGGGTGATAGAGCCACTAGTGCCAGAGCCCATGATTTTATGAGTTTGAACCCGCCAGAATTTTTCGGGTCAAAGCCGGATGAAGACTCGCAGGGTTTTATAGATGAGATGTTGAGGACGCTGAGGATTATACATGCTTTCGATACTGAGCCAGTAGAGTTAGCATCCTATAGACTGCGGGATGTCGCCGTTCTATGGTATAATAACTGGATATTTTCGAGGAAGGAAAATGCACCTCCCCCGATTTGGCAGGAGTTAGTAGATGCTTTCCTTTGTCATTATTTGCCACCCGAGGTTCGAAGGGCCCGAGCTGACAGGTTTCTGAATCTGAAGCAAGGAAATATGAGTGCTCGAGAGTATATTCTCTATTTTAATTCATTGGCTCGGTATGTTCCGACTATGGTGGCTGATATGGGAGACAGAGTACATCGGTTTGTGAGTGGCTTAGGGCCACATTTTTTCAAAGATTGCTTGACAGCTTCATTGCAGGAGGGGATGGACATCTTCCGTATCCAGGCCCATGCCCAAAATTTAGAAGAGCAGCAACAACCGCACCGAGGTGAGCGTGATATAGACAGAGGGCAGAGCAAGAGGGCCAGATCTGCCGGCACTAGTAGCGAGTATAAAGGGGGTCAGAGGCGATCATATTCCAGCTATTCAGGCCGGTCTGCGACTAGTGCACTGTTATATCCTGCATTTTCGAACGTCGAATTATTTGTAAGCTGAGGTGGGGCCCACACATCAATATTTTTTTTGGGACATGTGAAAAGTTATATGAATCGTATATGTAAAGTCAAAACACAACCCGTGAAGGGCCCTGGGGCCAAATCAAAGTGGAAGCCCTCCAAACGAATATTTTTAAGAAAACGTTTTCGGATGACCTGACTTGGAGGGGCAAAAACGGCATTATAAGTTTAGAATTTGGGAAAATGCCCAGAGATAAAAGTTGTAGATAATTGAAATAGCTTTCCAACGGTAGGTCGTGGGCTCCCAGGCGACGTCGGTCCAAGGAGATATGGACATTTTAAGGCGGAAAGGTCAAGCTGGGCAGTGAAATGGGCCCAACCCGATTCCAATCCGGGTCAGGCCCATTTCCTTATTATTTAAGGGAGTTTTCAGCCTCCTCCTCCACATATCAGATCAGAAAAGATCCAGAAAATTCCATTAGAGAGAGAGAGAGAGAAAACTTCAAGGCTAAGAAGATCATTTTGATCAAAATCCGAGCTCCGAATCCCGAAGCTCATGAAGAGAAAAACGTTGTACGTTGCGTTGCCTTCAATTTGAGATAAATATTAGTCTTGGGGGATGAAATTTTCGTGGTGGATCTTCTGATAAGGTATTTATAAAATTCCTTTTATGTTATTATAAACTCGTTTGTTGTTTTGTTGAAATTTATGGGTGAGGGGCTGTTTTAATTGAAATTGATGGACTGATTTGAATTAATATTTTGGTTGTTTTAATCATGGATTATGTGAGGAGAGTGAAGGAACTTAATGGTTATTAAGTTGTTGTAGGAAAACATACAACTTTGTTATGGTTTATGTAAAAAATGGAAATGAAAGTATCAAGAGGAAAATTATGATTATTGTGGATGAATTTGGAAGATGGAAATGTATAATGAACTTGTATGTTGAAGGTTAGGAAAAATTGGAAAAGTAGTGGCTTAATGGAAAGTTTGAATGTTCGCATACCTTATGAATATTGGGTGAAAATGGTATGGATGCTTCCGATGTATGTTGTAATGAATTTGGTGGGTGATGAATATCAAAATAACAAGTTTGGTTCGGAAATGTAAGTTTGAAACGAAAGATGTGTCGTTATGCCGAAACGATGGCTAGTGATGCCATAGTGTGTGTTTTAATGTCTGTTGTTGTTTTTGCTGTTGTTCTGGGTTGTTGTGTAGTGAATTGAGCCGAGTTAAGTCTCGGGGATGTCTTATATACAGAGGAAATGCTGCCGAAATTTCGGTAGGCAAACATGTGTTAAGTTGGATTATTGAAAAGTTTGAAACTAACAAATGGTAAACTTGACCATTTCTAGATTTTGGACGAGATTGGGATCGACGCCAAGCGAGCGTAAGGCGCTATCGAGGTATGTGAAGCATTTTCCTTTGTTCCTAGGCATGTTCTGGATGTGATAGGCTCGGCCGCGAGCCTTAAGTACGACTCCGTTCCCCGGAATTCGAGACGGAAAACCGCTCCAATTCCTTCAATTCAATTGAAGCTATTTTCTTACAAATTGCCTTTAAAGTGAATTTTTGTACAAAACTCCCCTAAACGGAGTCGGAACACTTCCAAACGATTATGGATGACCTCATAAGGTCTATTAGCGATAATTTACATATGTTGCCTCGAGTTGGTCCGAGGCGGGCCCGCAAGGCCCGATATCTTCTGTAATACTTTAAATACTTCCGTTTTGTCCGATTTTCTCAGAAACCATCTGAACTATTATTTTGATTATGATACAACTATTTTTATGAAATTCTTATAAAATAACTTCTGAACATCTGAGAATCCGATTCTGATAATAATCTGTCGTGCCTTCCCAAGTAGGATATAGGCGCGCACTATGCATACTATCCGTATACTCTGATTTTGGCTCGCCGTTTGGCACCCTTTAGTCTGATTGAGTCTGTATGTATGTGGTTTCCCATGGATCTGTTCGTGGCTGTTTCAATGCATTCCTTCACTACGTCCCGGGCCAGGTTCTGTTATCGTGCATATTTCTCTGCATTGTTCACCGCGTCCCTCAGCGTACGGCCCGGGATCTGTATGTCTATATGATACTATGATCTGTGTATGGGGATGGCGGCCAGGATGGCATATGATCTGATCTGATTCTGTCTGTCCACCGCGTCCCGTACTAAGAGGGCCGGGTTCTGTTTACCGCGCCCCCAGACAGGGCCGGGATCTGTATGTCTGTATGCACGTGCCATCAGTATGTATATAAGAACATGCCTCTGTATGATTCTGTATGATTCAGTATGATTCTGCACTACTCTGCATGCATAATTCTGTCAGGTATACTTCTGTCTGTCCGTCTGAACTACGACTATGTCTGTATGTCCGTATGGATTCTGATTCTGTATGTCCGTATGGATTCCGATTCTGTATGTCCGTATGGATTCTGATTCTGTCTGTCTGGACCATGATTATGTCCGTCTGTCGGGACTATGACTCTGTCTGTCCGGCTTATGAGCCAGTCTAGTATATTTATGCGCTTCCGGTCCAGATCATGATTATGTTTGATATATTTCTGCTTTACATACTCGGTACATTTTTTTACTGACCCCCGGTTCTTCGGGGGCTGCGTTACATGCCCGCAGGTACAGGCGCACTCGGTGACACGCCGCCAGTCTAGGGCACAGGTTCTGCTATCTTGAAGAGCTCCTTTTGATTCGGAGCATGTACTTTGGTATATATATCTTTTGTTTTCTGTATGTTCTGTATGTATGGAAGTTCTGGGTACGGCGGGGCCCTGTCCCGTCATATGATTCTGTATGTCTGTAGAGGCCTGTAGATAGATGTGTGGGTTACGGGTTTCGTCTGTATGTTAGCCTAATCGGCTTATCTGTAAATGTCTGCATGTTCAGGTATATATATATGTTTGCGCGTGTGTCGTATCTGTATCGGCCTACTTCTGTAATATCCGTTTGAAAAAAAAAATCTGTACGATACGAAATTCGGTTAGGTAGGTATGTACGGGTACCCAGCTAGGGTGCCAGTCGCGGCCCACGGGGTTGGACATCTTCCGTATCCAGGCCCATCTTCCGTATCAAAGATTGCTTGACAGCTTCATTGCAGGAGGGGATGGACATCTTCCGTATCCAGGCCCATGCCCAAAATTTAGAAGAGCAGCAACAACCACACCGAGGTGAGCGTGATATAGACAGAGGGCAGAGCAAGAGGGCCAGATCTGCCGGCACTAGTAGCGAGTATAAAGGGGGTCAGAGGCGATCATATTCCAGCTATTCAGGCCGGTCTGCGACTAGTGCACCTCCTTTGCGGGTAGGAGATTTGATCGCCCCATCTATTCAGGACAAAGTCAGAGCTTGAGAGTTTCAAGTTCCCAGTTTGGAAGAGATCCTAGTCAGAAGAGACCACTAGTCCCACGATGCAGTCAGTGTAGAAGATTACATTCGAGTCTGTGTTCCCAAGGCTCAGATGCTTGCTATGCCTGTGGTCAGGTTGGGCATATGATGCGCGATTGTCCATCGATGGGTGGCAGAGTTAGGGCTCAGCCTGTAGGATCGGTAGCAGGTTCTTCTTCGTCCGTGCGCCCTGTAGGGCAGACTCCCCAGATTTCAGCAAGTCAAGGTAGGGGCAGAGGGGTAGCATCCAGTTCAGGTGACCCCTATCCCCGAATTTATGCTTTAGCCGGACGACAGGATCTTAAGTCCTCCCCTGACGTGGTTACAGGTATACTTTCCATATTCTCTCATGATGTTTATGCATTGATTGATTCAGATTCTACGTTATCTTATATCACTCCTTATATTGCTGGCCGTATTGGGGTAAAACCTGAGCCAATTAAACCTTTCGAGGTATCTACTCCTGTTGGTGATTAGTAATAGCTAGACAAGTATACAAAAATTGTGTGGTTGTGGTATGTGATTGCCAAACTACAGTTGATTGATTGAACTAGAAATGTTGGATTTTGATGTGATTATGGGCATGGATTGGTTGGCCTCTTGTTATGCTAATGTGGATTGTAGAACGAAAATAGTTCGGTTCCAATTTCCGAGCGAACCAATGCTTGAATGGAAAGGTAACACAACATCCCCAAGAAGTAGGTTTATTTCCTACCTTAAGGAAAGGAAGATGATTGCTAAAGGCTATATTTATCATCTAGTCCGAGTTCATGACATCGAAGCGAAGCCGCCGACTTTTCAATCCGTCCTGGTAGTAAATGAGTTTCTGGAAATATTTTTAGATGAACTTTCAGGTCTTCCACCAGAACAGGAAATTGATTTTACCATTGATGTGTTGCCGGACACCGAGCCTATATCTAAACCTCCTTATAGAATGGCCCCTGCAGAATTGAAAGAGCTAAAGGCACAACTAAAGGATTTGCTTGAAAAGGGATTTACTAGGCCTAGTTCATCACTATGGGGAGCGCCTGTCTTGTTTGTCAGAAAGAAAGACGGCTCTCTATGAATGTGCATTGATTATAGACAGTTGAACAAGGTGACAATTAAGAATAAATATCCACTTCCGAGAATCGATGATTTTGTTTGATCAATTGCAAGGTGCCAAGTGATTTTGAAAGATTGATCTGAGATCGGCGTACCACCAAGTAAGAGTCAAGGAGGAAGACATTCTGAAAACGGCTTTCAGAACTAGATATGGTCATTATGAATTTCGGGTGATGTCATTTGGTTGACTAACCCTCCAACAATGTTTATGAATTTGATGAATAATGTATTCATGCTTTTTCTAGATCTATTCGTGATCGTTTTCATCGATGATATTCTAGTATATTCACGGTCAGAAGCAGAGCATGCAGATCATCTACGTACTATCCTTGGAATTCTTCGGACTCGAGAGTTATATGCAAAATTTTCAAAATGTGAGTTTTGGCTTAATTCTGTGACTTTTCTGGGCCATATTATCTCAGCTAATGGTATTCGTGTGGATACTCAAAAGATCGAGGCCGTGAAGACTTGGCCAACTCCTACAATGCCTACAGAAATCCGTATCTTTCTGGGATTAACAGGCTATTATAGGAGATTTGTTGAAGGGTTTTCTTCTATCGCAGCACCATTGACGAAGTTTACTCAGAAATCAGTAAAATTTCAATGGACTAATTCCTGTGGGCGTAGTTTCCAGGAATTGAAAGATAGACTGACTTCGGCCCGAGTCCTGACACTTCTAGAAGGGTCAGAAGGCTATGTTTTTTATTGTGATGAATCCAGTGTCGGGTTGGGCTGTGTGTTAATACAGCACGGTAAGGTTGTAGCCTATGCTTCCAGGCAGTTGCGAAAACTTGTGAAGAATTATCCGACCCATGATTTGGAATTAGCTGCAGTTATTCATGCAATGAAGATTTAGTGGCATTATTTGTATGGTGTACATGTTGATATTTATACAGATCACAAGAGTCTCCAATATATTTTCAAACAGAAGGAGTTGAATCTTCACCAAAGGCGATGGTTGGAGTTATTGAAAGACTATGATGGGAGTATACTATATCATCAAGGAAAAGCGAATGTGGTAGCCGACGCTCTTAGCTGCAAATCCATGGGCAGTTTATGTGACATTCAATCGGAGAAGAAAAAATTAGTCTGTGAGCACCATTAGCTAGCTAGCCTCGGAGTTCGTTTAATTGATTCAAGCAATGCGGGAGTCGGTATTCATAACCCAGCTGTTCCATCTTTAGACATGGAAGTGAAGAGGCGCCAATATGAAGATCCCCAGTTGAGTCACTATAGAGATATACTTCCTCAGAAAGAGGAGTCGCCTTTTGAGGGTTCTGCAGATGAAGTTCTCAGGTATCGAGGCAGGCTGTGTGTGCTAGATATAGCAGGACTACATCGTCAGATTCTAGAAGAAGCTCATTACTCCTGTTATTCTATTCACCCAGGAGCGACAGAGATGTACCATGATATTAAGTCAACATATTGGTGGAACGGGATGAAGAAGGATATAGCAGAATTTGTAGCTCAATGTCCAAATTGCCAACAAGTGAAAATTGAGTTCCAAAAGCCAGGATGATTATTACAAGCCATGGAAATTCCAACCTGGAAATAGGAAGTGATCAATATGGATTTCATTGTAGGGTTGCCTCGTTCCCGGTGCAAGTATGACTCCATATGGGTGATTGTTGACAAACTCACGAAATCAGCTCATTTTTTTCCAGTCAGAATCACATATTCAGCAGAAGATTATGCAAGGTTATATCTTAAAGAGATAGTTCAACTTTATGGTGTCCCAGAATCTATTATCTCAGATAGAGGAGCACAATTTACTGCTAAATTCTGGAAGTCTTTTCAAGAAGGTTTGGGAACTCAAGTGAGACTCAGCACAGCATTTCATCCACAAACTGATGGGCAAGCCGAACTCACTATTCAGACCTTAGAAGATATGTTGCGAGCATGTATACTAGACTTTGGAGGTAATTGGGATGAAAATTTGCCACTTATCGAATTTTCCTATATTAATACTTATCACTCCAGTATCCAGATGGCTCCATATGAAGCTCTGTATGGAAAGAGATTCAGGTCGCCAATTGGATGGTTTGGGGAGACACAATTGATAGGTCTAGAATTGATTCAGCAAGCAGTGGAAAAGATCAAGCTTATCAGGGACCGATTGTTGACAGCCCAAAGCCGCCAAAAATCTTATGCAGATAATTGTCGACGAAATTCAGAATTTCAAATCGATGATTGGGTGTTCTTAAAAGTGTCGCCGATGAAAGGCGTAATGAGATTCGGCAAGAAGGGCAAGCTCAGTCCCCGGTATATTGGGCCTTATAGGATTGTACGCAAAGTGGGCCAAGTGGCTTATGAGCTAGATTTACCTTCAGAACTTGAGTCAGTTCATCCAGTTTTCCATGTGTCAATGCTCCATAAATGTGTTAGAGATCCTTCTAGAATTGTACCAGTGAATGATGTTCAGGTTACGGAGAAGTTGGCTTATGAAGAAGTACCCATTGCCATACTAGATAGGCAAGTGCAGAGATTCAGAAATAAAGAGGTAGCTTCGGTTAAGGTCTTGTGGAGAAACAATAACCGAGAGAAAATGACTTGGGAAGCGGAAGGAGTCATGAAGTCCAAATATCCGCAATTGTTTCCACCCTCAGAAGAGATTCAAGATGAGATGCCATTATCATAAGGTATGTAATGCTTTTGGTCGTGTGTGGCCATATTTTTCTTGCCATTGTGTTGTATCCTTGTGAGGCGATGTTATTGTGGGTTGTTGTGACAGGATGGTAGTGCCATTTTATAGGGAAAACTCTGGCGAAATTTTTGTAGAATTTCATGTCGTTGTGCGGTAAATAGACTAACGCAGGGAAAGAGGTGTATGATGTCCCTACAAGTAAGAAGGGGTACTTAACGATTCTAATTAAGATTCCAAAGACATTGGAGGTAAGAGAAGAAAGTTCATTGAGGAAGGCGAAGTATAAGTCGTGTTTTGGAAAGGTTTTGCAAAGTACCGAGAAAATGTTGATTTAATAATGTCTTGGGGAAGAGTTATAATGCTCCCTAGATTGTTAATGAAATGTTAAACAAGTGTTAACAAGGTCCCATAAGGATCGGTGATCAAACGAAACGACGAGAACAAGTCAGGAAAAAAGTGAATTATACGACCCATTATATGGTCCGTATAACTTTATACTGTCCACATAATGGTCCATATAACAGTCACAGTGAGAGGTGATCACTGGGAGTATTATATGGTCACTTACATGGACCGTATAAAATTATACGGACCGTATTAAGTGTCCGTATAAATCCAAGCGGGCAACTTTGTCTATTTTATAAATATAGGACCCCAAAGTTCTTAGTTACATTTCTCATTTCCTCCGCACCTCTTGAAACCTCTAGAACCCTCTATACATCTTACCAATATAAATTCAAGGTGAATCAAAGATCAAACACCAAAAAATTAGTGGAAGCAAGTGCAAGGATGCTAACCAGGGTTATGAGAAGCTAGAAATTCCTTTGGAATTGAAGTTGGGGTTTTCTCTAAGTGAAGTATTGTCACCCAAGGTCCATTCCTCTATCATCAAAGGTGAGTTTTGTATTCATTTTATGCTAATAAGAGTATTGAATTGTTGAATGACTTGGATTGAGGGAGAAAGTAGAATATGGAGTTCAAATATGGAAATAGTGGTGTTCTTGAATAGTGATTTGGCATGGATGATAGTTCTTGACATGTTATGGGTGTAATCTTGTTATGAATGATATTAAAAATATTGAAGAAGCATTATATGTGAATGAATACGACGTTGGGTGGTAACTATGGTTATGGATGACGTGGAGAGGGAATTTTGAGAATTGCAACATGTCTAGCTAAAGAAATTCATTGATCATGATATTATGAATGTTGTTATTGATGTTTGGGAGTTTTTATATTATATGGAGAAAGTTGTAAAAACAAAGGAAGTGCTGCCCAATTTTTGTTAGCCCTTATTCGCCTTAGCTTAGTTTCAAGTATGTTTCTGGTTATCTAATCTTAGTACGAATTCTCTTGAATGTAGAATCGTGAACACCGAGAGAAGCGTTTAGTTGGCAAAGTTAGAGAGACCCAAAGGTATGTAAGGCTAGTCCCCCTTTTTCAAAGGCATGACTCTTATTTTGTGATTCCTTTTCTACATTCCCATGATCTTCTTACATCCTTGAAAATAAAAGTTAATGGTTCTTAAGAGATCTTTATGAGATGGAAATGAGATATATTCCATGATAATAATGATGATAATGAGGCTTTCATGAGTTTGATAATCCTATTTTCTTCATGATTTTATTGTCGTTACTTCTTGTTGTTGTCCCACCTCATGTTACTAGTCCCTTAAGGGTGAGACATCACGATCATGATTATTCCATAAGGTAATCAGAGTTTACCGACCTTACGTCACTCCAATAGAGTTACAGTTCTTACTTGAGCTCTTATGAATGCTCCATGTTAGGAATATGATGATGATCACACCGTGCCTAGATGGCTGGGCAGCACCGCTAAGGTTGGCGGCTTACTACACCATGTCTACGTGGCATGGGCAGGCGCCACTAGTGGGTGGCGTCACATGATTACCCCGAACGCGGGAGGCCCAGATGCGGGCTAATGATGTATTTGATTCAGAAAGTTTACGCATGTATATGTGATATGTTTTAAAAGGTAAAAGTGAGCATGTATGATTCCACCGTAAGAGGCAAGTAGCTACAGTTATATGTTCTTCCCATGTCTTCTATATTTCCTTATTATGTTATCATATATGCCTTACATACTCAGTACCGTTCGTACGGACGTCCTTTTCTTTATGGACATTGTGTTCATGCCCACAGGTAGACAGGGAGACGGCGTAGACGCCTAGGAGCTTACTCAGCAGATTTGTAGGAGCACTCCACTATTTGGAGTCGCCATTCCTTGGTACATTCTTTTGTGTTCATGTTGGGGCATGGCGGGGTCCTGTCCCGTCCTTCTGATTCCAGCATCCTAACTAGAGGCTCGTAGATACTTATATGTGGGTGGTAGACGCTACGTGACCCCTTCATTATATATTTTGTACATCATTTTTGTAGCCTCGTGGGCTTATGTATATATACATGTTTTGGGAGGTATTTGGAGGTTGTTTCATGATAAGTCTTGTGTCGAGAGCACTATATGCCCAGATTGTGTGTGATAGATAGCATGATGAGTGGTGCTCGGTAGTCAGCTCCGGGTACCCGTCACGGCCCACTAGTTGTGTCACGACCCAACCCCGTGGGCCGTGACTGGTGCCCGAGCTAGACACCCGTACACACCTATTTACCAAATCGTCGTGGCCATATCTTATTCATATCCAACATATAATGATTTAAATCGATATTACTCTGAAGCGGTCACATATATCGTACATATCAATCCGAAGCATATACGTAAGCATATGTATACGTACAAGCCGTTGAGGCCATCATAGTAAATAGGATCACTTAGACGCAAACCACAGACATAACCGAACGATAGCGACCCACGACCCACATATATGTCTACAGGCCTGTAACAGACATAACAGAATCATATGACGGGACAGGGCCCCGCCGTACCCCTGAATATACACATACATATACATACGGAAGAGTATGTACCAAAAGATGGGCTCCAGAACAAGGGAGCACTCCAGGGCAGCAGAACATATAACCTAAGCCGTCGGGTCTCTCACACGAACGTCTGTACCTGCGGGCATGAAAAGCAGCCCCCAAAGAAGAGGGGGTCTGTACGGAATATGTACTGAGTATGTAAGGCATGAAATACAACTGAAAGGATCATAATTGAAACAGAGATTACAGAAGTCAAGTATCATAATCAAGAAACCACTGTACCTGTGTAGTACGGAACAGAATCAAACATTTTTATATCTCCTACCATACCCGGCCCATCCTGGGACTCGGTGAGTGAAATCATGCGTGTGAACATCATATATCATATACATACCATACCGGCCCATTAAGGGACTCGGTGATAGAATCATGTCATTCTGCTCTCATATCATCATGCATGCATATACATATACATATACATATACATACCGTACCCGGCCCTCTAGTGAGGGGCTCGGTGAATGAAGTCATACCGTACCCAGCCCGTTAAGGGACTTGGTAAATGAAATCATATCGTACCCGGCCCATTAAGGGACTCGGTAAAGAAATCATGTGCACATATACCGTACCCGGCCCATCATGGGACTCGGTGCCATAATCATATCATCATATACATATACCATACCCGGCCCTCTAACGAGGGACTCGGTGAACAATGCAGAGAAATAAGCACGTAAATCGAGACTCAATAGACAAATATACTTATCGACATCTGAAGGCTCAGAAACAAGTTTCGGATCAATCCGAGTTAGTATGAGAAAGTTATGATCGTTTGAAGTACAGAACGTTCTACGAACATTTCAGGAGCCCTTTTTGGAAAACCGAAGCAACAATCATATCAAATACCTTACGGATATTGTATGGATCAAATCAAATCAAATATAGCTTTTAGAATCATGTTGTTACACCTCGGAAAATTTTCCGTTGGTACGCAAGTGGATAAACTAGTGATGAATATGAGTGCATGATGTCTATGAGCAAGAAACGACGTTTGATGACCTTAGGAGAGATTTCGAAAGTATTCGATGTGAGACGAGGAAGTTGGCTAAGTTAAGATGAGATACAAGGTGAGCAATGCATGTGCATGGACGGGGGTGATTAAAATGAGAAGTCTAAGAAATATGGGAAGTTGCAGAATTGCAACTGCCCAGTGGTCGTAAATTGCAAAATACGGACCGCAAAGTGCAATACGGTCCGTAAACTGGCAGTCGTAAACTGCCATGCAAGGTTTCAACTTTCTGCCAGCCGAGGAAATGGTTAAATAAGACCTGGTGGACGGACCGTAAAGTGATTTACGGCCCGTAAACCATGGTCGTAAACCACCATGAAGGCAGCCCAGCTTCTGGTTCTGGAAATGGTTAATTACGCCCATGGAGGACGAGCCGTATAGTGGAATACGGGCCGTAAACCTCCATGGACGACCACTGTTCACCCAACACAGATTTTTCAATTCATTAAATGTGAGGATGAAGACTTGTCTTATTTCATTACAACATTACACCACTTCTCTCTAAAACCTCTCTCTACATTTACTATATGAGTTTTCAAGGATTATAAGTCATCAACAACATTAAACAAGTGAATCAAGAGTAAGGAAACCATCAAGGATCATCCAAGGTCAAGAAATCCAAATGGAGATAAACTAGGGTTTTGCTCAAAGTGGAGTATTATTAATCAAAGCTTGTCCCTACAACTTCTAAGGTAAGATTCATGATTTTTACATGATGTTTAAGGTATTGAAGAGTTGAAATACATGGATTGTAGAAAATATGGTCAAGTAGGTCATGAATGATGAATAGTGACATTTTGAGGAATAATTTGAATTGAATCATGAATGTTGTCGTGTTGTGATATGAATGCATTATAAATGGTACTAAGATCATGAACTAGACACTTTAGACGAATGGACGAAGTTGGATGTTATGACCATGAATATGGGTGAATTAGAGGAAAATTAAGGAATCTTGATAATGTGAATGACTAATGGCCATCGTTATGATATTAATGAAGGTATAGACGCTAGCATTGGAAGGAAGCGTGCAAGTGTAGAATAGTCCGACGGAAAGGTATGTAAGGCTAACCCTTCTTTCATAAGGCATGATTCTTGGCCAAACGTCTAATTCCTCTTTATGAGTATGTTGTATTCAAGTGATTGACACTCCGAGCTCATAAGCTCACGATCCTTAACATGTACTACGATTGTACTACGCCTCTCATATGACGAGTAAGCCTAAGATATGGATGTAGTAATAATGATGATGATAGTGATGACGATAATAATAATAATGATGACAAAGGTGCCTACGGGCTATTATACTTATATGTGCCTATGAAGGGCTATAATGATACCCCGAGCTTATAACGCCGGGTAGGATATATGTATATGATTATGTATAAAGTATGTATACGATTACGTAACGCGCGCACACCTCTGCAGATGGTACGGATAACCCTGAAGCCTTGGTAGGGCCAGGTAGAAATAACATGGAGCCTTGGTTGGCTAAGTACGTATGAAACATCGAACCTTATGGTCGGGCACGCTATGTATGTATATAAGAGTATGGCTATGTATGTATATAAGTGTATGGCTATTTATTTATATAAGAGTATGGCTATGTATGTATATAAGAGTATGGCTATATATGTATATAAGAGCATGGCTATGTATATAATATAAATATGAATGTGAAAAGACTATGTATATGAATGCGAATAAGGACATGTATACGAATATGAGCACAAGTATGGTACGAGTACTATTACGGAATACGGATGATGAGGTAGGTGTACAAATACGTACGAGGAATGGAAAGTCCCACGGAAGGCAGGCAAGCACTATGACAATGATATTATTGTCTCCCCCCGTCCTATGCTATTTCATATGTTGTTCATGATGCTTATTTATTGATGTTTCTCATGCTTTACATACTCAGTACATTCTTCGTACTGACGTCCTTTTGTTTGTGGACGCTGCGTCATGCCAGCAGGTGCACAGGGAGACAAACGTGATCCATAGCTGCTTATTCAGAGGTTACATAGCGGAGCTCCATTCCCTTCGGAGCCATAGCCTTTGGGTACTCATTCTTTTGTGTACATAATTATGGGCATAGCGGGGTCCTGTCCCGCTCATACGATATGTCACACTCTTAGAGACTCGTAGTCATGTGTATGTGGGTAGAGATGTTCGGCCATGTCGGCCCATTTTTTGTATATCTTTTGTTGGCCTCGTCGGCCTTGTACTTATGATGTGGCATAGATGCCTATGATATGTTAAACGATGATGGTCGTCAAATGGGATCAATATGGTTAACGATAAAAGAAAAAGCACGAATTGACTTATGGTTCACCTAGATGTTATGTTATGTACGATAAGGGGGTGCCCGGGTGGGGTAGCACCGGGTGCTCGTCGCGGCCCCCTAGCCGGGTTGTGACAAAAGTGGTATCAGAGCAGTTCAGTCCTAGGGTGTGTCTACGAGCCATGTCTAGTAGAGTCTTGGTTATGGGTGTGTTGCGCGCCACACTTATAAACAGGAAGCTGCAGACATTTTAGGAATGAATGACCTTCTTTCATCTCTAAGATTGTGCGATAGAGCTAAGCCATAGAAAATGAGATTCCTTATACTAACCCCTGATTGCAGCGGAAGGTTGGTAGTGATAGAAGAAAGTGATTGATGACAATGAAAGCTACGGGGGTAAGCCCCTTTGTTGAGGCTACGTTACCGTAATATGTAATACTATGATGATGAATTTATTACTGTGAAAGTAAGTCGATGTTCATATGATAGAGGAATTGATTAAATGTGTCTTTTGATGATAAGTTCAGCTATAAGTTGAGAACTAAGCAAATTGGATGAATCAGAACGGAGATATGCGTCGAATAAAGTAAGAATGTTGAGATATGATTGAAATGTAAAGCTGAAGGATAAAAGAGAAATAGGGAGAGGTAACAGGGCAGATCGCTACAGGATCAGGTACACCTCGAAGTGCAATATATGAGGTAAGTTTTGACGTCCTTGTGCTTTTACTTGAAAGTGAGAGCCCTGTGTGGCTGAGATATGTCGTATATTTATATATATATATATATATATTGGCCCTGTGAGGCATTGTTGGTATTCGTTGCGTGCAGGTTTTGAGATAGTAGGAAATATAGAGGAAACTCTGCCGAAATTTTCCTAGAATCTAAAGGAGATAAGATATAAGCTTACAATATGCCCTAACGGGAAAATATGATGTGCAAAAGAGTAATGGCAGAATGAGACTAAGTTAGGAGTATCGTTAATGACTACAGGAGTCAAGTTAGATAGTATTGAATTGATAGCAATGGCAGTGATGAGAGCGATATTGATACGGTAGGGAGAAATGCTATAGTAAACAAAGGGGGGTTGGAAGCACTAAAACATGACATGGAGGAGAAAGTGTAACTCTAATAAAGTGCGATACTGGAGTAGCGATTGGATGTATAAGCATGGGTAAATTACGATAAGTTTATTAGCAAAATAAAGTAACAGCGCCCGGAGACAGAGATACGAATATGAAGGGTTATAGTGAATGTGAATACAGTGGTGAAATGACTTACATGGTAAAGTGTAAGAGGGCCGATTAGAAGGAGTAACTGGTTGAGTATACTTACTTCGTAAGGTTTATATTATTCTGCGAACCGGCTTGCGAATGAGACCAAGAAGTGTCACTTATAGGGTTGATTATTATCAGGATATAATGAAGACATAGGTAGAATTGGGATACGGAGTAAGTAAAGTATAGAAAGGAAACGACTAAAGATGTGACATGTTCTATATGAATAAGGAGTGAATGCAAGTATGAAACCAACGAGTGAGCCCTAGAGAAGTAGATGAGAAAGCTTACAAGACCTTGCTAAAGGAAAGCCCAGCATAGAGGTTCTTCACTGACAAGAAATGATAGTAAGCAATGAAAAAAAGGGGGGGGGGGAGTTAACTTGAAAAGGAAATTAGAGAAAGGTGATATGGCAAAGTCGTAGTAGTGGGTGATTGGTATAATCAAGAGTACAAGCGATATCTTTAGCTGGATGTAAAAGACCAAGACGGTCGAAGAATGAATTGTACAAAGGCAGCATACTCTAAAGGACAAAGCGGTGCTAAGATTATAATAAGGTCCCTCGTGCGAAGAATCAAGGATTGATGATAAAACGGGAGAAAACAAGATAAATTGAGGAGGAAGGTATGTAGAGGAATAAGAATGACAATAGAGAGAAAAGGAAACATGCGAAATACGTTTGCTTAAGAAGAAATTGTGTTATGGCTAAAGGAAGGTGCATCTCCTCCGAATATCTTATACCAAGTTAGAACGAGTAGAGTATATGAAGTAACAGTTGAAAAGGAAAGATGATCATGAGTTATGAAGCTTACCGTACGGCAGTAAATGATAGAATAAAGCTATCGCCAAGGACAAATGCCATATGATTACGATTGGTTTTGAAACCAACGTGGAGTGCAAAACAAGAGTAAAAGCGTATGAGGCATAAGGAATATTAGTTGCGCATGAGGCTTGGGTCCTGAACAGCAAAGGCGGCGTTACAGGTAAAACCCAGGGGGAAGCGAGTGAAGAGAATATAAGTGTAGAGATTGAAATGATTGGACTCCAAGGTGTGACAAATATAGACTCTAAAATAAAGAATGAGAGTTATGTAGATATGAGTCTAATAACGAGTAAATAAATTAACTTGAATCGAGCAAGCATCTGACACTGTAAGGGAAATCATTTACGAAGACCTTGAACCATGTGACATTGATGAGTAAATAACTCAAGGGGTATGTAAAGGATATGTGTATGATATGATTACGAATAAGAATATGTACATGACATGCATATGAATATGACTATTGATACGACGGGTAAATGAGTACGATTACGAATACGAATATGGATGTCGATACCTGTATAAGTATAGAAACGTATGTACACGAATCACACAAGAATGATTATACCACTTGCAAGTATTGATGCGTCGCCAATGAAACCAGGTGATGTACGACCAGAAAAGAGAAAAATGGCTTGCGAGCTCCAATAGTTAGCTAGCCTAGGGGTCCAAGTAATGGACTCAGGTAGCAGCGAAGTTAGTATTCATGATTCACCAGTCTCGTAGCTGGTAGCAGAAGTGAAAGGGCGACAACATGAGGATCCCATGCTAATGCAGTACAGAGATACACTCCCTCAGAAGGAGGAGTCATCATTTGATATTTTGGAAGACGGAGTTCTCCGATGTCGAGGCAGGTTATGTATTCCCGATGTGGTACGTCTACGTCACCAAATATTGAGGGAAGCTCATTGTTCCCGTTACTCCGTTCACCCCGGAGCGACGAAAATGTATCATGATCTTAAGTCTATATATTGGTGGAATGGGATGAAGAAAGACGTAGCGGAATTTGTAGCTCAATGTCCTAATTGCCAATAAGTGAATATCGAGCACCAAAAGCCGGGTGGCTTGTTGCAAGCTATAGAAATCCCAACTTGGAAGTGGGAAGTGATTAATATGGATTTCATTACAGGGTTACCCCGTTCTCGACGTAAGTATGATTCCATATGGGTGATTGTGGATAGACTCACAAAGTCAGCTCATTTCTTACCGGTTAGGACGACCTATGTGGCAGAAGATTATGCGAAGCTTTATCTTAAAGAGATAGTGAAACTCCATGGCGTTCCAGTATCTATTATCTCCGATAGAGGGACCAGTTTACAGCCAAGTTTTGGAGATCGTTCCAAGAGGGTCTAGGGACCCAAGTGCGCCTTAGCACGACGTTTCACCCACAGACCGATGGGCAGGCCGAACGTACCATTCAGACTCTTGAAGATATGTTGCGAGCATGTATGATAGATTTTGGAGGAAATTGGGATAATCATTTGCCACTCATTGAATTTTCTTACAATAATAGTTACCATTCCAGTATTCAAATGGCACCGTATGAAGCTCTATATGGGCGAAAGTGTAGATCCCCAATTGGGTGGTTTGAAACCGGAGAAACTAAGTTGATAGGGCCAGACTTGGTCCAGCAAGCAATAGAGAAAGTTAAGCTCATACAAGATCGGTTGCTAGCGGCTCAAATTCGTCAAAAGTCCTATGCGGATAATCGTCGAAGAGACTTAGAGTTCGAAGTGAAGGATTGGGTATTCTTTAAAGTGTCGCCGATGAAGGGCGTAATGAGATTTGGCAAAAAGGGGAAGCTCAGTCCCCGGTATATTGGGCCATACGAAATCGTACGCAAGATAGGCAAAGTGGCCTATGAGTTAAATCTACCTCCAGACTTGGAGTCAGTTCATCCAATATTTCATGTTTCGATGCTTCGGAAATGTGTTGGAGATCCTACTAGGATCGTCCCAGTGAATGATGTGCAAGTAACAGAGAAATTGACTTATGAAGAGATACCCATTGCCATACTAGATAGGCAAGTACGGAGACATAGAAACAAAGAAGTGGCCTCAGTTAAGGTCTTATGGAGGAACAACAATCGAGAGGAAATGACGTGGGAAGCAGAAGAGAGTATGCGATCCAAATACCCACATCTATTTCAGCCCTTGGAAGAAGTACAAAATGAGACGTCGAGATCATAAGGTATGCATATTTTCCTTTTATGCTTTTGGGTCGTGTGTGGACAATTCTTATGTTATTATGTGGTGGCCCTGTGTGGAATCGATATTATGGGTTGTTGTGGCAGGATGGCAGTGCCATAATGTAGGGGAAACTCTGGCGAATTTTTTTTTAGAATCCCCGAAGACTTTAGCATTCGAGGACGAATGTTCTTTAGGGGGGGGGGGGGGGGGGGGGAGAATGTTACACCTCGAAAAATTTTCCGTTGGTACGCAAGTGGATAAACTAGTGATGAATATGAGTGCATGATGTCTATGAGCAAGAAACGACGTTTGATGACCTTAGGCGAGATTTCGAAAGTATCCGATGTGAGACGAGGAAGTTGGCTAAGTTAAGATGAGATACAAGGTGAGCAATGCATGTGCATGGACGGGGGTGATTAAAATGAGAAGTCTAAGAAATATGGGAAGTTGCAGAATTGCAACTGCCCAGTGGTCGTAAATTGAAAAATACGGACCGCAAAGTGCAATACGGTCCGTAAACTGCCATGCAAGGTTTAAACTTTCTGCCAGCCGAGGAAATGGTTAAATACGACCTGGTGGATGGACCGTAAAGTGATTTACGACCCGTAAACCATGGTCGTAAACCACCATGAAGGCAGCCCAGCTTCTGGTTCTGGAAATGGTTAATTACGCCCATGGAGGACGAGCCATATAGTGGAATACGGGCCGTAAACCTCCATGGACGACCATTGTTCACCCAGCACAGATTTTTCAATTCATTAAATGTGAGGATGAAGACTTGTCTTATTTCATTACAACATTACACCACTTCTCTCTAAAACCTCTCTCTACATTTACTATATGAGTTTTCAAGGATTATAAGTCATCAACAACATTAAACAAGTGAATCAAGAGTAAGGAAACCATCAAGGATCATCCAAGGTCAAGAAATCCAAATGGAGATAAACTAGGGTTATGCTCAAAGTGGAGTATTATTAATCAAAGCTTGTCCCTACAACTTCTAAGGTAAGATTCATGATTTTTACATGATGTTTAAGGTATTGAAGAGTTGAAATACATGGATTGTAGAAAATATGGTCAAGTAGGTCATGAATGATGAATAGTGACATTTTGAGGAATAATTTGAATTGAATCATGAATGTTGTCGTGTTGTGATATGAATGCATTATAAATGGTACTAAGATCATGAACTAGACACTTTAGACGAATGGACGAAGTTGGATGTTATGACCATGAATATGGGTGAATTAGAGGCAAATTAAGGAATCTAGATAATGTGAATGACTAATGGCCATCGTTATGATATTAATGAAGGTATAGACGCTAGCATTGGAAGGAAGCGTGCAAGTGTAGAATAGTCCGACGGAAAGGTATGTAAGGCTAACCCTTCTTTCATAAGGCATGATTCTTGGCCAAACTTCTAATTCCTCTTTATGAGTATGTTGTATTCAAGTGATTGACACTCCGAGCTCATAAGCTCACGATCCTTAACATGTACTACGATTGTACTACGCCCCTCATATGACGAGTAAGCCTAAGATATGGATGTAGCAATAATGATGATGATAGTGATGACGATAATAATAATAATAATGATGCCAAAGGTGCCTACGGGCTATTATACTTATATGTGCCTATGAAGGGCTATAATGATACCCCGAGCTTATAACGCCGGGTAGGATATATGTATATGATTATGTATAAAGTATGTATACGATTACGTAACGCGCGCACACCTCTGCAGATGGTACGGATAACCCTGAAGCCTTGGTAGGGCCAGGCAGTAATAACATTGAGCCTTGGTTGGCTAAGTACGTATGAAACACCGAACCTTATGGTCGGGCACGCTATGTATGTATATAAGAGTATGGCTATGTATGTATATAAGAGTATGGCTATGTATGTATATAAGAGCATGGCTATGTATGTATATAAGAGCATGGCTATGTATGTATATAAGAGCATGGCTATGTATATAATATGAATATGTATGTGAAAATACTATGTATATGAATGCGAATAAGGAAATTTATACGAATATGAGCACAAGTATGGTACGAGTACTATTACGGAATACGGATGATGACGTAGGTGTACAAATATGTACGAGGAATGGAAAGTCCCACGAAAGGCAGGTAAGCGCTATGACGATGATATTATTGTCTCCCCCCCCCCCCCCTCCTATGCTATTTCATATGTTGTTCATGATGCTTATTTATTGATGTTGCTCATGCTTTACATACTCAGTACATTTTTCGTACTGACGTCCTTTTGTTTGTGGACGCTGCGTCATGCCAGCAGGTGCACAGGGAGACAGACTTGATCCATAGCTGCTTATTCAGAGGTTACATAGCGGAGCTCCATTCCCTTCGGAGCCATAGCTTTTGGGTACTCATTCTTTTGTGTACATAATTAAGGGCATAGCGGGGTCCTGTCCCGCTCATACGATATGTCACACTCTTAGAGGCTCATAGTCATGTGTATGTGGGTAGAGATGTTCAGCCATGTCGGCCCATGTTTTGTATATCTTTTGTTGGCCTCGTCGGCCTTGTACTTATGATGTGGCATAGATGCCTATGATATGTTAAACGATGATGGTCATCAAATGGGATCAATATGATTAACGATAAAAGAAAAAGCACGAATTGACTTATGGTTCACCTAGATGTTATGTTATGTACGATAAGGGGGTGCCCGGGTGGGGTAGCACCGCGTGCTCGTCGCGGCCCCCTAGCCGGGTCGTGACACATGTGTACATATCAAAGTGTATCAAAGACTTAGCAGAATATTCGAACGTGCTATCATTTGGAAATCGAGACATAAGACATATCACTTATCTTTCGATTGCCCATTTCGGAAACGTATCAAACAAACTTCGGACATTATGGATACACATCGAATCATATGAAACAGCTTATAGAAATCAAAGACATTTGCCATCCTAGTGGCTCTAAGAATAGGAATTCATTTGCAATTGTACATATACGTCATTTATTCATTCCATCAAGATCATGCCAAAAGAAAGAAAAGTAAGCCTTACATACCTTGCCCGCTTTCTACGCTAACCCGAACTTAAGTCTTTCACTTGGCAAGATCTACAACAATATTCATGTATGCCAATCATTAGCCATAAACACTTAGAATCCAATTCTAAATCAACACTTAATCTACCGAAATTTCGGCAGCATCTCCCCTGTAAATATAACAACCCCGAGAATTCAACTCGACCAAAAATACAACAACAAATCCGAGAATTTAACTCGGCCAAAATATCAACAACAATACCAACAATCATCCTCACAATATCCATAATCAATTCCGAACGCACTCTAACATTAACAACTTCCTTCTACAAACTTTGACGACTTTCCATCTTCGTTCAATTCATAATGGCTTATATATTCAAGTTCAAATCCACAACCATTCAAACAATATTCAAACATACTTCAAACAATCCGTACAATATTCAAATAATCCAACCCATATGCTATGCCATCCAAAACCATCCAAAGGGGACAAGAACAATAACAACACATTTTATTTCTTCAATTTCATGAACTTTACCAACAATTCATACACTAACAACATTATTTTCCATAAGTACAAGAACACTAAATTCAATTCACCTTAACTTCTAAAACAATTTTCCAACAATTACAACTTGGATTAGAATCATCCACTTTTCATTTCCAACATAGAATCCTCAACAACAACAACTAAAACACTAAATAAATAATTGAACCATTGTTCCTACACACCATATACACACACGGTCACCACACAATACATCCATATTTTCATAAATTTCACTCATTTCTACATACTACAACATACACAACCATCTACAACATAATAAAAGAGGATTGATTCTTACCTTTTCTCCCTTAGCTTCCTTCTTTGGCTAGAGTATACAACTTGCTAGAATGCCAATTTTTCTTGCTCCAATAATTACTTCACCTTGCTAAGGACCTTCCAATTAGTAGGAAAATAATTTTTGAACAATTTTTCCCAAGAATCTTTCCTCCATCAATGTTATGTCCCGCGTTTTCGTATAATTGGAAATTGAGAAATAATTAAGACTTATATGTTATAAGGAAGTATTTTGATTCTAGTTGATATGACTATGTTGGTTATGTAATCTTTGGTGCCAAGACATCGGGGAAGGCCGAGGGTAAATTTGGAATTTCGGAAATTAGTTTCGGGAATTACAAAACGGGACTTTTAATGAATTGGGCCAAGAAATTAGAACAAAAATTAGGGCCCAAAGTTTGGGGGGTGGCCGACCACTAGGCTTGGCCCAAACCCATTTTTAAATGTCATGTGTTATGCACATGACCCTTAGTTATGGATATATATCAAGCTATCCTTTGTAATGATCAAGAACAAAAATCATAACTCAACTTTGAGCTCTAAAGCCCTTCGGCCGAACCCAAGAAAAGGAAAAAAAAAAAAAATTCTCCAAGCTTTGATTCTAATCCAAAAGTCTTGTTCTTTCCATATTTGTAGAGCACTCAAGACGCTCTTCAACGGGGTACAATTAGTTTGGCGAAAGGTGCGCGTTTGCGACAAGTCGGAAATTTAAGAAAAGGTAAGAATTTTGCTATTCTTTTGTTATGGAATTTGTATGAATATGATAAGGATTGAGAATAGACGAGAATCCCGTAGTTTTGATATGTGTAGAAAACCGTGGGTGTGTGTGTGTTTGGTGTTGTAGCCGTGAGCTACATGAAGTGCAAGGCCATGTGAATTTGATCTTGTTAGTTGGTTTGTGGCGTCGTTGTGACATTTATGACGTAAATGATCGTTTAATGAATTGAATTGGTGTTGGAAAATGATTTCGGAACATTATGGGAAAGTGTATACCTTTGGTATATTTGTGTATATCATGGTATATCTATGATGCTAAAGACTTTAAATATGACTTAAGGTTGATGTTAATGAATTTGAAGTGAAACAATGCGAGTTAGAATGTTCGTCGTAATTTTTGATGTTTTGGATGAAATATGGAAAGTAATGAACTTCGGAAAATTTTGTATATGGTTTGGAACATATTTGGGATGTGATTGAATAATCTTGAATGAGTGAATGAATACAATAATGTGGATATAGATTTGGAATTTTGAAGTTTGAATGAAGAGTTGCCAACTTATGTAATAAGGTAAAATTTTGAAGTTAGAATGGTTTGATTATGGTTTATGTTGTTTGATGATGTTTGGGTTGTTGTTGTTGATATATTTTGAGCCGAGCTAAGTCTCGGGGGTGTTAGATATATAGGGGAAATGCTGCCGAAATTTCGGTAGACAAAAATGAAGTTAATGGAATTCTTAAGCCTAAGGATCTCTAATTGGTAACTTTGACCATTTGCAGATTCCGGACGAAACGGGATTTGATTTTAGGGAGAGCATAAGACGTCTATAAGGTATGTAAAGCTTCCCACTTCTTCGTTTGGCATGTCTTAGTATGTTAGGTGAATATTGGAACCTTCGGAGCAATTTTGCTCCTCGAAACCCGATCTATAAAACAGCTACTATTCATTCAATTCAATTGAAGCCTAAAGGCTCTATTTTGGCTAGAATGCAACTAAATATCCGAAATCTATGGAAATGTGATCGGGTCACTTTGAAATCATTACGTATGATCTGTTAGCCTCTAAATGTTCGTAAATTATGTTCGCCACCTCGATTTGACCCGAGGTGGGCCCGCTAACCCCGAGACGCACTAGTTGTCCTATCGGGCTCTCTTTTTGGATGAACTTCGATATGAGATCTTCGACTTTGAAACTATCCTCTATGAAATATGTTTTGACTATTATGATATGTTAAGTTCCGTTTGAGCCTTACGTACCGCTTTGGAAACATTTCCTGAATTAAACTCTCGTATCAAGTAACCATTTGTCTATTTTGGTCTATGAAATGACTTATGAAATTATTAAGTTTTGAAAGGATATTTTGAAATATAATTTGCATTTGTTTGCTCACGACTCCGCTCGTGCCTTATTATGACTTCGTTCACCGGTTCCCGGGCCGGTTATGATTCGTGCGCCCTATGATAATTCGGCCGTATGCTGTGTTACGGTTCCCGAGGCCTCGCCATAGGGCTGGGTTCCGTTTGGAGTTATGCTGTGATATGGCTGGTGATGCGATACGCTCCCATATGTATGTGTTCGGGGATGAACGGAGATTTGAAACCTTCCGGTGTTATGCTGTGTGTGGCACCAGCGTCGGAGTGGTGACCACGTTCTTGAGCTTTGCATGATTTCGTTTGCATTATGTATATGTATATGATTTTGATACGGATTTTGACATATTGATTTGTACTTCCCTTTGCTATCCGGTTTGCTTTCAGTTTTGGCCCATATTTCTGTACTCCGTGCTTTATATACTCAGTACATATTTCGTACTGACCCCCTTTCTTCGGGGGCTGCGTTTCATGCCCGCAGGTACAGACATTGGTGATCCTCCTTGATCCGGAGTCCACTTCTGGTACAGACATCTTTTGCTATGTATATTTTGTACATTTGACTATTCGAGTACGGCGGGGCCCTGTCTCGCCATATGTCTTTGTTTTGGATTCGTAGAGGCCTGTAGTCATGTTTGTGGGGCGAGGGTCCTATATGTGTTTGTTTGACTTTGATATTTGGTCTTAAAGCGGTCCGTTTGTTATGATGGCCCTAAATGGCCCTTATGCTTATATCTGCACTTATGACCGGCGATGTCTATTCCGCCGCTCCTTTCGGATTCGATATGATATTTTGATATGTGCGACCGCTTAAGACATATTTTGATATAAATTATGTTTGATATGACTTTTATGAAATTTTGAAATAAGTTTGGATTCGGTAAATGAATGTGCGATTTGGTCTGGGTACCCAGGTAGGGTGCCAATCGCGGCCCACGGGGCTGGGTCGTGACAAAAGTGGTATCAGAGCGGTTTGTCCTCGGAATGTCTACAGGCCGTGTCTCGTAGAGTCTTGTTTATCGATGTGTTGTGCACCACATCTATAAACAGGAATCTACAGGGCATTTAGGATGTTACTTTCTTTGGAATCTTAGATCGTGCGATAGAGCTGTGCTATTAGGATGATTCTTATCTGACCCGTTCTTGTGTTTGCAGTGATGCCTCCGAAGAAGGCAACGGCGGCCCAGAAGGGGAAAGCGAGGATGGGAGAGACTAGTCTGGCACAGCGATCTACCCGGGCTCGTGTTTATGATTTGCTTGAGGTTGTGCCTCATTCTGAGGGGTCTGCTACACCCCCACTAGTACAGCCTGGAGCAGGACCTTCAGCAGCTCCAGAGGTCCGTGATCCCGCTCCTGAGACTCCAGCTCCTCAGCCAGGGGCGGAGGATAGGACCCTGAGGGAGGCTGTACAGTTGCTGACTAAACTGGTGGTAGGACAGGCTCGCCGACGCGGGCGGAGGGACGATGATGATGATGACAGGCGGGACAGCCTGAGAGTTCGGGAGTTTTTATTATGTGGCCCTCCAGAGTTTTTCGGGTCTAAGCCCGACGAGGACCCCCATGACTTTATTCGGGGGATGCGGCGCTCACTGGACTTGGTCAGGGCTTCAGAGACCGAGTCGGTCGAGCTGGCTTCGCACAGACTTCGAGATGTTGCCACTCACTGGTATGAGACTGGGGAGTTATCCAGGGGTGAGGGTGCTCCCCCAGCTACGTGGGACCAGTTTGTGACTGCTTTCACCCGCCACTTTCTGCCCCCAGAGTTGCGGCGGGCACGGGCCGACCGATTCTTACATTTGCAGCAGAGGGGTCGGAGTGTTCGCGAGTATAATCTTGAGTTCGATTCCCTGGCCCGGTATGCACCTGCCGTGGTAGCAGATATGTCCGATCGGATGCACAGATATGTTATGGGATTGGATCGGTATTTGATCGACGGTTGTATGGCGGTGTCGTTGCAGACAGATATGGACATTGCCCGACTACAGGCTTATGCGATGGGTATGGAGGACCGTCATAGGTCTGATCATTCTGGTAGAGATAGGGACAGGAGGCCGCCCAAGAGGGCTAGGTCCGCAGGATATTCCGGAGATTTTCGAGGCGGACAGCCTCAGCAGCAGCAGTCAGGGAGACAGCTTCCTCCGTCCGGCCGAAGTACTCAGTCAGGAAGCCGGAGAGTTGACAGTGCAGGACCGTCTGGGGCCAGTCAGAGCTCCAGGGCGGCAGGTTCACAGGTATCCAGAGGCCCCAGCCAGGCCAGACCACCCAGGCCCCGTTGTTCTCATTGCGGGAAGTCTCATCCTGGGGAGTGATATCGAGCTACTGGAGCTTGTTTTTCGTGTGGTGGTCAGGGCCATTTTATGAGAGATTGTCCGTTGGCTAGCGGCTCTGGTAGTGTGGCTCAGCCGACAGGGTCAGCCGCCGGTTCATCATCTGCTCCATCTGTTGCACGCCCTGGAGGGCGAGGTATGCCAGCACCGGCAGGACGCGGTCGAGGCCGCGGTGGCGTTTCAGGTTCTAGTGGTCCCTCAAACCGCATATATGCTTTGGCCAGCTGCCAGGATCAGGAGGCTTCGCCAAACGTCGTCACAGGTACATTACTGGTTTTCTCCAGATCTGTATATGCATTGATTGACCCTGGTTCTACTTTATCATATATTTCCCCGCTCGTTGCTAGTAAGATTGGGATAGTGTCTGAGCCTATAGAGCCATTTGAGGTAGCTACGCCAGTTGGGGATTTTGTTATAGCGAGACAAATCTATAGGGATTGTTCTGTGACTATTTATGATTGTTGCACTAAAGCTAATTTGATAGAGTTAGACATGCTTGAGTTTGATGTCATTATGGGTATGGACTGGTTGTCTTCCTGTTATGCTAATGTCGACTGCCAGAAGAAGGTAGTCCGTTTTCAGTTTCCAGGGGAACCAGTTATAGAGTGGTTCGGATCTACAGCATCGCCGAGGGGTAAGTTTATTTCATACCTCAAGGCTAAGAAGATGATCCAGAAGGGTTATATCTATCATTTGGTTCGTGTGCACGATACTGCAGCTGAGATACCTACCCTTCAGTCTGTTTCGGTTGTTAGCGAGTTCCCAGATGTATTTCCTGACGAGCTTCCTGGCCTTCCGCCTGAGCGGGAGATTGATTTTACTATAGAGTTGTTGCCAGACACGCAGCCTATATCTATTCCTCGGTACAGGATGGCACCGGATGAATTGAAGGAGTTGAAGGAGCAGATTTGTTGGATAAGGGCTTTATTAGACCCAGCACATCACCCTGGGGAGCGCCGGTATTATTTGTGAGAAAGAAAGATGGGTCACTGCGGATGTGTATTGATTATCGGCAATTAAATAAGGTGACTATAAAGAATAAATATCCCCTCCCCCGGATTGATGATTTGTTTGATCAGCTGCAGGGTGCTAAATATTTTTCAAAGATAGATCTGCGCTCAGGTTATTATCAGGTGCGAGTGCGGGAGTCAGATATCCCGAAGACTGCTTTCAGGACCCGGTACGGGCACTATGAGTTCAGAGTTATGTCTTTCGGGCTGACTAATGCTCCAGCGGTATTTATGGATCTGATGAATCGGGTATTTCGGCCTTTTCTGGACATGTTTGTTATTGTGTTTATTGATGATATTCTGATTTACTCGCGATCAGCCGAGGAGCATTCAGATCATTTGAGGACGGTACTTGGTATTCTTCGTCAACAGAAGTTATACGCTAAATTCTCCAAATGTGAATTCTAGTTAACTTCTGTGGCATTCTTGGGCCATATTGTCGGCGCAGATAGTATTCGAGTCGATACGCAGAAGATTGAGGCTGTACAGAACTGGCCCAGGCCTACTACACCGACAGAGGTGCGCAGTTTTCTGGGATTAGCCAGATATTATCGCAGGTTCGTGGAGGACTTTTCTTCTATTGCAGCACCACTGACGAAGCTTACTCAGAAAGCAGCGAAATTTCTGTGGACCGATGCCTGCGAGCGCAGCTTCCAGATGTTGAAAGAAAGGTTAGTTTCAGCACCAGTTTTGACTCTTCCAGAGGGATCAGATGGGTATGTGGTCTATTGTGACGCCTCTGGTATTGGGATAGGTTGTGTGTTGATGCAGCACGGTCGAGTCATAGCCTATGCTTCCCGGCAGCTCAGACCGCACGAGAAGAATTATCCCACTCATGATCTTGAGTTGGCCGCTGTGATTCATGCTTTGAAGATTTGGCGGCATTATTTATATGGGGTCCATGTCGATATTTATACGGACCATAAGAGTCTCCAGTATATTTTTAAGTAGAAAGAATTGAATTTGCGGCAGAGAAGATGGCTTGAGTTACTGAAGGATTATGACGTTGATATTCTGTACCATCTTGGGAAAGCCAATGTGGTAGCGGATGCACTTAGCCGCAAGTCTATGGGCAGCTTGGCTGATGTACCATCTGGTAAGAAAGATTTGGTTCGTGATATTCATCAGCTGGCCAGCCTTGGAGTTCGTTTGGCAGATTCTGGAGATTCTGTGATTTCTGTTCGTGCAGTTGCTGAATCATCCATTATAGAAGAAGTAAAGCAGCGACAGTTTGAGGATTCTATTCTGGTTCAGTACAGAGATGTGGCTCTTAATAAAGCAAAGACTCAGTTTGAGATCTCGCCTGAAGGAGTATTATTATATGACGACAAATTCTGTGTACCGGACGTTGCGGGCTTACGGCGGCAGATTATGGGCGAGGCCCATAATGCACGATATTCTGTTCATCCTGGTTCCACTAAAATGTATCGGGATCTCGGGTTTTGTATTGGTGGGACAGCATGAAGAAAGATATTGCTGAGTTTGTTAGTCAGTGCCCGAACTGCCAGCAAGTTAAGATCGAGCATCAGAAGCCCGGTGGATTATTACAGGAGATGGAAATTCCAGCCTGGAAATGGGAGATGATTAATATGGACTTCATTGTTGGGTTGCCGCGTACTCTACACAGGTACGACTCTATTTGGGTTATTGTGGACAGGCTGACGAAATCAGCCCATTTCCTTCCGGTTCGGACTACTTATTCGGCTGAGGACTATGCCAGATTGCATATCAGAGAGATAGTCAGACTTCACGGGGTCCCTGTATCTATTATTACTGACTGGGGTACCCAATTTACAGCAAATTTTTGGAGGTCATTTCAGGAGGGATTAGGGACTCAGGTGAGCCTCAGTACAACTTTTCACCCTCAGACCGACGGGCAGGCCGAGCGCACTATTCAGACGCTCGAAGATATGTTGCGGGCCTGCGTTATTGATTTCAGGGGCAGCTGGGATGATCATTTGCCGCTTATCGAGTTTGCCTATAATAACAGTTATCACTCCAGCATTCAGATGGCTCCATACGAGGCCCTTTATGGCAGGAGATGCAGATCTCCTATTGGCTGGTTTGACGTGGGCGAGACTAAGTTGATTGGGTCAGATGTGATCCAGGAAGCTGTAGATAAGGTAAATCTTATTCGGGAACGATTATTGGCTGCTCAGAGTCGACAGAAAGCTTATGCAGATAGACGACGTCGACCGTTAGAGTTCCAGATCGGCGACTGGGTATTTCTGAAGGTGTCGCCCATGAAGGGTGTTATGAGATTTGGTAAGAAGGGTAAGTTGAGCCCGCGGTACATTGGGCCATATCAGATTGTTCGGAGGATAGGCGTAGTCGCCTACGAGCTAGACTTACCATCCGACTTGGAGGCCGTACACCCGGTGTTTCATGTGTCTATGTTGCGGAAATGTATTGGTGATCCTTCCAGGATATTTCCAGTGGATGACATTCAGGTAACGGAGCAATTGTCTTATGACGAGCAGCCTGTAACTATTCTGGATCGACAGGTAAGGAGATTGCGCACTAAGGAAGTACCTTCTGTCAAAGTCCTGTGGCGCAATAACAATCGGGAGGAGATGACTTGGGAAGCGGAGGACGAGATGAAGAAGAAATACCCCCATTTGTTCCCGACGTCCACAGGTAATCTAAACTTTTCAGTTTGTTGTGTTGATCGATAAAATGAATTGTGTATGCCATTATTAAAAAGGGACACTCCCGCCATGATCATAAAACCTTATAAGATTAATTTAACATTCGGGGACGAATGTTCTTAAGGGAGGGAGAATGTTATGTCCCGCGTTTTCGTATAATTGGAAATCGAGAAATAATTAAGACTTATATGTTATAAGGAAGTATTTTGATTCTAGTTGATATGACTATGTTGGTTATGTAATCTTTGGTGCCAAGACATCGGGGAAGGCCGAGGGTAAATTTGGAATTTCGGAAATTAGTTTCGGGAATTACAAAACGGGACTTTTAATGAATTGGGCCAAGAAATTAGAACAAAAATTTGGGGCCCAAAGTTTGGGGGGTGGCCGGCCACTAGGCTTGGCCCAAACCCATTTTTAAATGTCATGTGTTATGCACATGACCCTTAGTTATGGATATATATCAAGCTATCCTTTGTAATGATCAAGAACAAAAATCATAACTCAACTTTGAGCTCTAAAGCCCTTCGGCCGAACCCAAGAAAAGGAAAAAAAAAATTCTCCAAGCTTTGATTCTAATCCAAAAGTCTTGTTCTTTCCATATTTGTAGAGCACTCAAGACGCTCTTCAACGGGGTACAATTAGTTTGGCGAAAGGTGCGCGTTTGCGACAAGTCGGAAATTTAAGAAAAGGTAAGAATTTTGCTATTCTTTTGTTATGGAATTTGTATGAATATGATAAGGATTGAGAATAGACGAGAATCCCGTAGTTTTGATATGTGTAGAAAACCGTGGGTGTGTGTGTGTTTGGTGTTGTAGCCGTGAGCTACATGAAGTGCAAGGCCATGTGAATTTGATCTTGTTAGTTGGTTTGTGGCGTCGTTGTGACATTTATGACGTAAATGATCGTTTAATGAATTGAATTGGTGTTGGAAAATGATTTCGAAACATTATGGGAAATTGTATACCTTTGGTATATTTGTGTATATCATGGTATATCTATGATGCTAAAGACTTTAAATATGACTTATGGTTGATGTTAATGAATTTGAAGTGAAACAATGCGAGTTAGAATGTTCGTCGTAATTTTTGATGTTTTGGATGAAATATGGAAAGTAATGAACTTCGGGAAATTTTGTATATGGTTTGGAACATATTTGGGATGTGATTGAATAATCTTGAATGAGTGAATGAATACAATAATGTGGATATAGATTTGGAATTTTGAAGTTTGAATGAAGAGTTGCCAACTTATGTAATAAGGTAGAATTTTGAAGTTAGAATGGTTTGATTATGGTTTATGTTGTTTGATGATGTTTGGGTTGTTGTTGTTGATATATTTTGAGCCGAGCTAAGTCTCGGGGGTGTTAGATATATAGGGGAAATGCTGCCGAAATTTCTGTAGACAAAAATGAAGTTAATGGAATTCTTAAGCCTAAGGATCTCTAATTGGTAACTTTGACCATTTGCAGATTCCGGACGAAACGGGATTTGATTTTAGGGAGAGCATAAGACATCTATAAGGTATGTAAAGCTTCCCACTTCTTCGTTTGGCATGTCTTAGTATGTTAGGTGAATATTGGAACCTTCGGAGCAATTTTGCTCCTTGAAACCCGATCTATAAAACGGCTACTATTCATTCAATTCAATTGAAGCCTAAAGGCTCTATTTTGGCTAGAATGCAACTAAATATCCGAAATCTATGGAAATGTGATCGGGTCACTTTGAAATCATTATGTATGATCTGTTAGCCTCTAAATGTTCGTAAATTATGTTCGCCACCTCGATTTGACCCGAGGTGGGCCCGCTAACCCCGAGACGCACTAGTTGTCCTATCGGGCTCTCTTTTTGGATGAACTTCGATATGAGATCTTCGACTTTGAAACTTTCCTCTATGAAATATGTTTTGACTATTATGATATGTTAAGTTCCGTTTGAGCCTTACGTACCGCTTTGGAAACATTTCCTGAATTAAACTCTCGTATCAAGTAACCATTTGTCTATTTTGGTCTATGAAATGACTTATGAAATTATTAAGTTTTGAAAGGCTATTTTGAAATATAATTTGCATTTGTTTGCTCACGACTCCGCTCGTGCCTTATTATGACTTCGTTCACCGGTTCCCGGGCCGGTTATGATTCGTGCGCCCTATGATAATTCGGCCGTATGCTGTGTTACGGTTCCCGAGGCCTCGCCATAGGGCTGGGTTCCGTTTGGAGTTATGCTGTGATATGGTTGGTGATGCGATACGCTCCCATATGTATGTGTTCGGGGATGTACGGAGATTTGAAACCTTCCGGTGTTATGCTGTGTGTGGCACCAGCGTCGGAGTGGTGACCACGTTCTTGAGCTTTTCATGATTTCGTTTGTATTATGTATATGTATATGATTTTGATACGGATTTTGACATATTGATTTGTACTTCCCTTTGCTATCCGGTTTGCTTTCAGTTTTGGCCCATATTTCTGTACTCCGTGCTTTATATACTCAGTACATATTTCGTACTGACCCCCTCTCTTCGGGGGCTGCGTTTCATGCCCGCAGGTACAGACATTGGTGATCCTCCACCGTAGGCTTCACTTTTCTGCTATTTCGGAGTACTCCTCCTTGATCCGGAGTCCACTTCTGGTACAGACATCTTTTACTATGTATATTTTGTACATTTGACTATTCGGGTACGGCGGGGCCCTGTCTCGCCATATGTCTTTGTTTTGGATTCGTAGAGGCCTGTAGTCATGTTTGTGGGGCGAGGGTCCTATATGTGTTTGTTTGACTTTGATTTTTGGTCTTAAAGCGGTCTGTTTGTTATGATGGCCCTAAATGGCCCTTATGCTTATATCTGCACTTATGACCGGCGATGTCTATTCCGCCGCTCCTTTCGGATTCGATATGATATTTTGATATGTGCGACCGCTTAAGACATATTTTGATATAAATTATGTTTGATATGACTTTTATGAAATTTTGAAATAAGTTTGGATTCGGTAAATGAATGTGCGATTTGGTCTGGGTACCCAGGTAGGGTGCCAGTTGCGGTCCACGGGGCTGGGTCGTGACAATCAACCATGGCCGAATAGGCCTTTTTATTTTCTTCTTCTTTACTTTTCTTGAATCTTCTAAGGGAGATGGATATTGTTATGACTAAGTAGTCATATTTATCCTTATTTATTTGCTCCCTCATGGGCCTTGGCCCATGTATCATGGCCGGCCATTTATGAAACCCATTTTCATTTTTTTTTGTATCTATTCTTGTAATTTATGAAAAAATAATTTTTTCCAAATTTCGAATTTGCCCTTAACCTTCCATCCATATTTCCATGAGTCATCTTGCGATTTTCCATTTTTACCCCTAGCCTTTCTTAATATTTCCACACCAAAATTTTGTATGAACAACTTATGTGCCAAACAAGATAAAAAATTTAGGCTCGCTCTTATCCTCCCGCAATCATCTTAGATTATCCGAATGTTCAAAAAAATGCGGGATATAACAAGTTGGGTCGTGACAATAATGATATAAATCTAACCTGAGATAAGAGAGAATGACCTGTACATCTGAATGCCTCTTAAGGCGAATGTCATGCATGCTTTCTTTTTTATAAAAACATTTTTAATACATATATATATCATAATACCGTACCCGGCCATGATAGGCTCGGTGTTATCTGTACCTAACTGTAGTTGTGTGCACAATAGGTGTCGTACCCGACCGACTATAGTGCGGCTCGTTGTCATAAAATGACTATATATATATATATATATAAGAGCTCAAATAAACGTTATGACTTTAGCGGAGTTATGTAAGGTCGATAAACCTTCGATTACCATTATGGAATTATCATTGTCATCATATTTCACCTTGAAGGAATCAATGACCATAAGATGAGATCAACATCAATAAACAAGATCAATCACAATAAGCCAAGATCAATAATCATGAGACAAGATCAATAACATCATAAGAACATGTAGAACATAAGCTCCTAACTTTTCTAAGAGTAGAGTCATTATGGATATCATTTATGTAAGTTTGTATCAATAAGATCATGCCATAAGAAAGAAAGGGACAACCTTAACATACCTCGTCATCTACTTAACCCCTCAATGTCTATCCTCCCCAGCTTGGAAATCTTCATTCAAGATTATTCATACTAAGGTTAAGTCGTTGAAACACTTATAAGGTCAGGCTAAACTATTAAGTGGAGGAAAATTTAGAAAAAGCTCTCTTCTCTCACCTAAACCCTACATGCAAACCCTAGTCTAGCCATCACTGCAGAAGATGGCCTCTTTGGCCCCTGGCCAGCCGTCGCTGGTGGCTGGCCAGGTTGCTACAACATCCAGCACAATCGTGGATACTATTCCAAACTAATCGAAAACGGCTAAGATCAAATACAATTATTTATTTAAACCAAACACCGTGAACCGTATGCAAAACCCTAACCCTACTCAACTATTCCATTGAATACTGTTACTTTTTGCCATGGCATACCGGTTTTACGAAGGAAACAAAATGAAGTGGAGAAAATGGAATGAATGCAAAAAGTACAATATGCTGTCATTGGTAAGTTTTCTTATGGATGGCCAGAAATGTGGGATTAAAGGACAATATGAAATTTATTTGTTTAGGCATAGGCATGTATTGATACGTTTATCTCTCAATGAGGATTTTATTAATCTATGTTCGAGGGGTTTATATTATATACAATCGAGGGATGGATGTTCTTATCAAATGAGGCCTTTAATTTATGATATTAGGTTCAAAATAGATGAAAAAACTTCAAAGGTGATTAGACGGATATCGTTTCTGTTACATCTTGGAAATTTCGTGTCGTTTGCATTATGAGTAAACTAGTTCAAGACTAAAGTGCATATGAAGCCCTTATAAGGTTAAGAATGTTATCCAACAATTCCAAGAATGTACATTAAGGTTTCGGGGTCATATGAAGCGATGAAAGTAAGTTTGTTTAAAAGTTAGAATTTAAGTCATGTTTTGGGAAGGTTTCGTGTTGTTTGAGTTATGTTTTGTGTGGTAATGTCTTCACGTGGAAGATATAAGGCCCATAAGATGGTTAATGAGGTTTTATATAAGTTCCAAGAAGGTTTCATAAGGATCGGAGGTCAAACGAATCGAAAAGAGCGCGATTTCGCGTAATCGGAGAAATTGGGGTACTGTGTGGTCGTACATTGAGTGTACTGAGCCGTATACTGACCAAAAACTCACCATTTTGGGTGTACTCTCTGTCCAACACCACCCCCAAGTTGTGAAGAGAGTATGCGGCCGCACACTTAGTGTGATAGGTCGCATACTCTCCACCAATTGAGTCGGGAGCGATATTTGCCACCTTTTTAAATCCCCAAGGACCTCATTTCATTTCCAACTTTCAACACTTGTTTCCCTACATTTATAGAGACTTATTGAGAGCTCTTTAAGGTTCCCTAACACTCCACACCTTTCCATAGCATCAAGAGAGAAGATCAACATCAAAGCTCAAAGGTAATCCATGGAAGGTGACAGTTCTAGCTTCCTTTCAAAGTTGTGTTGAACTTGATCTTAGAGGGAGTTGAGTGAGGTGAAGTTCCTTGATTATAAGGTATGTTCTTCATCCTATTCATATGGTTTAGTTGATGTAGAAGTTTAGTACCTCTTAGAAAGGAAAAGAATTAAAGTGGAGAAGCCATAAGTGTCATAGTGGAGAAGATGACTATGAGAAGAACTTGAAAAAGGAATTTTGGATAAATTTGACATTGAATTGAATGTAACTTCTTGAATATGGTATTGTAAAAATTATTATTGTTGTTTGGGATTTGATTTGTAATTTGGTGGAAGTTGACAAAATAGGGGAAATGCTGCCCAAATTTCGTTAGTTCGATAATAGCACTAGTTTGAACTTAAGCATGTTTTCAATAACTTGACCTTAGTATAAATTCTCTTGAATGTAGAGTTTGCGAGCTTTGGGGGAAGAACGTTAAGTAGTTAAGAAGACGTAAAGGTATGTAAGGCTAACCCTTCTTTCTAAAGGCATGTTTTCCTCATTTTGAATCCATACGAGATATTCATGATATTCCTATTCCAATAAACACTATAAGCTCATAATCCTCGAGATTCTCTTGATATTGTTGACAATGTCCTAATCCCAGAGATGCTTGAAGTTCATAGCTTACGATATTCTTGAGAAAATTTGGTAAAAGCTCCTCATAGTGATGATGATAATGATGATAGTGATGATGATAACGATGATGGTGATTCAATAATAGAAATCGGGCGTTCACTGACTTTGTGTCACCCCGATAGTGTTGTAAGGTTTTCTCGGATACTTATGTATGTTGTCAATGTATGAATGCTATGTTGTGACACCGAGCCTATATGGCCGGTTATGATACCTATTGCGCGCACACCACCGCCGTTGGGTACGGATAACACCGAGCCTTGTTATGGCCAGGTATGGATGGCACCGAACCTATATGGTCGGGTATGGTATCATTATATGTATATGTATGAAATGTTTTCTTTAGAGAAAGGTTGAGTAAACATGATGAATTTTCTAAGAGGTATTACGAGGTACAAATGATTCATTTATCTCATGTTAATCTTTATATATGTATCATGTTATTATTTATGCCTTACATACTCAGTACATTATTCGTACTGACGTCCTTTTGTTTATGGACGCTGCGTTTATGCCTGCAAGTAGACAGGGAGACAAACCAGACAAGTAAGTTGCTTCTTCAGTGATTGCATAGAGGTGCTGCATTTGATCCGGAGCCGAGATAGTTGGTATTATTCTTTTGGTGTACATATATGGACATGGCGGGGTCCTGTCCCGTCTTTATGATATTATGTACTCTTCTTAGAGGCTCGTAGACCGTTGTGTACAGTTAGGCATATCTCAGCCTAGTTGGCTCATATTTGTATATTATTTTGATAGCCTTGTCGGCTTGTGTATATATGGGCATAGTTCATGATATTTGTATGAAATGGTGCCTTAGCCCGATGGCAATTGTGTTATTGATGCCTATTAATTTTGAGATAGCCATGTGACTCACCTAGCTATGATTATGAGGGTATGATGAGAGGTGCTCGGCAGGTTAGCTCCGAGCGCCCGTCATGGCCCTCTGGTTGGGCTGTGACAAAAATGGTATCAGAGCAGTTTGTCCTAGGGTGTGTCTACGAGCCATGTCTAGTAGAGTCTTGTTTATGGGTGTGTTGCGCACCATACTTATAAACAAGAGGTTGCGGGCATTTAGGAATAAATGACCTTCTTCTTCATCATAAATCATGCGATAGAGCCATGATATAAGTGTTTCTCTTTCCTTAATGGTATGTTATATTTTCAGCGATGCCTGTAAAGAGAAAAGCTACAGCAGCCCAAAAGGGCAAGACAGTGGCAGGAAGGAGGACTGAGAGAGTACCGCCAACAGATGTCGGGGAGGGTGAGTCCCATAATGAGGTTCCATCTTGGTCCTCCCATACTTCACCTGCTTCAGAGGAGCATGAGGGAGCCTCAGCTCCAGCTCCAGCACCCTCAGTTCCTCCACCAGATGCCTTAGGCCAAGAAGTAAAAGGGGTTATTTATTTGCTGACTCAGTTAGTCGCCGCTCAGGCCCAGCAGCAAGGTACCGGTCATGGTGATAGAACAGTCAGTGCTAGAGCCCGTGATTTTATTAGTTCGAACCCTGCAGAATTCTTCGGGTCAAAACCGGATGAGGACC
This sequence comes from Lycium barbarum, assembly GCF_019175385.1. NCBI lineage: Eukaryota > Viridiplantae > Streptophyta > Magnoliopsida > Solanales > Solanaceae > Lycium > Lycium barbarum. Next base: position 81,860,709 of record NC_083338.1, on the reverse strand, counting down.
CTCAAAGATTTATTGATGGAATGCTGAGGACACTACCGTTAATGCATGATTCAGATGTTGAGTCGGTAAATTTAGCCTCCTATAGATTGCGGGATGTTGCGGTTCATTGGTATACGGTATGGATGTCTTCTAGAGGAGTCAATGCACCTCCATCGGTATGGCAAGAGTTTGTAGATGCTCTCCTTCTACACTATTTACCACCACAGGTTCGACGGGCTAGGGCTGACAAGTTCCTGAATCTCAGAAAAGGAAATATGAGTGCCCTAGAGTATAGCCTCAACTTCAATTCTTTGGCTAGGTATGCTCCGGCCATGGTAGCGGATATGGGAGACCGTGTTCACCGGTTTGTGAGTGGCTTAGGGCCACATTTGATGCATAAGTGCTTGACAGCCGCACTTCAGAACGGTTTGGACATTTCTTGCATTCAGGCCCATACCCATAATCTAGAAGAACGGTAGCAACAACAAGGGAGTGAGCCTCAGTATGATAGGGGCTATAGTAAGAGGGCCAGATCCTTGGGTCCGACTAGTGAGTTTAGAGGAGGGCAGAGGCAGCAGTATTCTAGGCACTCAGGCCATTCAGCGACTAGTGCACCTCTGCGATATGCAGGCCAGAGATTTCAAAGCTTCGGGTTCTCAATATAGAGGTGATTCAGGACAGACGAGACAACCCTTACTGCGATGTGCTCAGTGCGGTAAGCTACATAGGGGACAGTGCCGATTAGGTTCAGATGTTTTCTATGCCTGTGGTCGGCCAGGCCATATCATGCGTGATTGTCCATCGATATGTGGTAGGGGTAGGGTCCAAGTCACAGGGTCAGTAGCTGGTTCTTCATCATCTATACGCCCTCTGGGGCAAGGCTCGCAGACACCAGCTGGCCGTGGCAGAAGTAGAGGATTAGCGCCCAGTTCTAGTAGTCCTCAGCACCGTATTTATACTCTGGCGGGGCGACAGGATGTTAAGTCCTTCCTTGATGTTGTCACAAGTATATTATTGATATTTTCTCATGATGTATATGCATTGATTGATCCAGGTTCTACATTGTCATGTGTTACTCCTTATATTGCTGATCGTATTGGGGTAAAACCCGAGTCAATTAAACTTTTTGAGGTATCTACACCCGTTGATGATCCAGTGATAGCTAGCCGGGTATATAGAAATTGCTTGGTTTTGATTTGTGATCACCATACTATGGCCGATCTACATGAGTTTAAAATGGTAGATTTTGATGTTATGGGTATGGATTGGTTGGCTTCTTCCTATGCCAATATTGATTGTAGAACAAAAATAGTTCGTTTTCAGTTTTCGAGAGAACCAGTTTTAGAATGGAAGGGGAATACAGTGTCTCCGAGAGGTAGATTTATTTCCTATCTTAAGGCAAGGAAAATGATTGCCAAAGGTTACATTTATCATTTTGTTTGGGCTCATGATGTAGAAGAAAAATTGCCGACTCTCCAATTTGTCCTTGTGGTGAATGAGTTTCCGGATGTATTCCCGAATGAGCTTTTAGTCCTTCCACCCGAGCGAGAGATTGATTTCGCTATTGATGTGTTACCGGATACTAAGCCCATATCTATTCGTCCCTATAGAATGGCTTTTGCAGAGTTGAAAGAGTTGAAGGAACAATTGAAGGATTTTCTTGAGAAAGGCTTTATTAGTCCTAGTTCGTCGCCTTAGGGAGTACCTGTATTGTTTGTAAGAAATAAAGATGGCTCTTTGCGAATGTGTATTGATTACAGACAGCTGAATAAGGTGACGATCAAGAATAAATATCCACTTCCAAGGATTGATGATCTATTCGATCAATTGCTGGGTGCCAAATGGTTCTCAAAGATAGACTTAAGATTCGGGTATCACCAGGTGAGAGTTAGGGAGAAAGATATTCCTAAGAAAGCCTTCAGAACTAGATATGGTCATTTTGAGTTCTAAGTAATGTCATTTGGGCTAACTAATGCACCGGCAGTATTCATGGATTTGATGAACAATATGTTCAGGCCTTTCCTATACTTGATTGTGATTGTGTTCATCCACGATATCCTGGTATATTCTCGGTCTGAGGTAGAACATGCAGATCATTTACGTACCGTCCTTAATGTTCTTCAGGCTCAGGAGCTATTTACAAAATTTTCAAAGTGTGAGGTTTGGTTGAATTCTGTGACCTTTCTGGGGCATATTATTTCAGTTGATGGTATTTGGGTGGATATCCAGAAGATCGAAGTTGTGAAGACTTGGCCAAGGCCTACAACACCTACGGAAGTTCATAATTTTCTGGGATTGGCAGGTTATTACAGAAGATTTGTAGAAGGCTTTTCTTCCATTTCTGTAGTATTGACAAAACTGACTCAGAAATCAGCTAAATTTCAATAGACGGATGCTTATGAGCGCAGTTTTCGAGAGCTAAGAGATAAGTTGACTTCGACCCCGGTTCTGACACTTCCAGAAGGTTGGAGGGCTATGTGGTGTATTGTGATGCTTCAAGAGTAGGGTTGGGTTGTGTGTTAATGCAACACGGTAAAATTATTGCCTACACTTCAAGGCAGTTGCAAAAACACGAGAAAAACTATCCAACCCATGATCTTGAGTTAGCTACAGTGATTCATGCATTGAAGATGTGGAGAAATTATTTGTATGGTGTTCACGTTGATATTTATACAGATCACAAGAGTCTCCAGTATGTTTTCAAGCAGAAAGAGTTGAACTTACAACAAAGGCGATAGTTAGTTGAAAGATTATGATGTTAGCATTCTATATCATCCCGGGAAGGCGAATGTCATAGCCGATGCTCTTAGCCGTAGATATATGGGAAGCTTATTTGATGTTCAACCAATGAAGAGAGAGATATCTCATGAACTTCAGCAGTCAGCCAGCTTCGGAGTTCAGGTAATGGACTCTGGCGATATGCGAGTTTCTATCTAGAATTCACCTGTTTCTCATTAGTGGTAGAGGTGAAAGAGCGCCAGTATGAGGATCCCATACTAGTTCACTACATAAATACACTTCCTCAGAGGAAGAAGTCAACTTTTGAGATTTCTACAGATGGAGTTCTCAGATATCGAAGCAGGTTATGTGTTCCGGATGTTGCAAGATTACGTCATCAGATTTTGGAGGAAGCCCATTGTTCCCATTATTCTGTTCATCCGGGAGCGATGAAAATGTATCATGATCTCAAGTCCATATATTGGTGGAACGGAATGAAGAAAGACACAGCGAAATTCGTTGCTCAAGTCCTTTCGGCTATCAAAATGATATATATATATATATATATATATATATATATATATATATATACAGTAGTAACCTCGTGAGACCATATAACCCATAACTGCATATCACCGAGCCTCTACTAGAGTACTAGACATATGGACGGGACAGGACCCCGTCGTGCCCAAAGTACACATATGTACACAAAGAATAATCAAAGGCACCTCCGGAACAATAGAGTGCTCTCAAATCGGCCACTAGCTCCTACGAGTCTGGATCAAGATCACCTCCCTGTCTACTTCTGGGCATGAACACAGCGTTCAAAGAAAACAGACGTCAGTACGAACATTGTACTGAGTATGAGAGGCATAAGCAATGATAATACATCGATGAGATAAAAGAAACATCAAATAAGGAGCAACTATAACTGACTATCAAATATAAAGGAAATAATGAATGCTGACTTACTTCATAACCATCATCATATCATGTATGCATAAATGTATAAGCTGCTCGTCCATATAGGTACGGTGTGATAATCATTAGCCTGCGTCCAGGCCTCCCGCGTCCGGGGTATCATCTCATGCCGCCCACTAGTGGTGTCTGCCCATGTCACCTAGACATGGTGTATACGCTGCCCGCCTTAGCGGTGTCTGCCCAACCATATAGGCACGGTGTAATATCATCAACATGTACTCATCATAATACATGCATAGAAACTCAAAGACAGCTATACTTTATCGAGGTGACGTAAGGTCGTGAACCCCCGATTCCATTATGGACATTTATAAGTATTCTGCCTCACCTTGGAAAAAATAATATATAGGGTTAGTATATACAATAAACGACATCATTAACTTTATAGGAACATCATATCATAAACTCTAGAATCTTTGGACTCAAGCTCATCATCATCATTATTATTGGGCTCGTAACATATCTCTTATCTCATGTAGCTATTCATGAACATAGACTCATAGTTTTTTCGGAATATAGGAGAATCATGAAGAGGAAGGAAAAGTCATACCATAGGATTCATGCCATAGAAATAAAGGACTAGCCCCACATACCTTTTTTCGTTTAACTAATCTATCGCTTGCTTGTTCTCCTTCGATGCCCACGCTTCTACCTTCAAGAGAATTCGCGTCAATATTAGTTAATCGACTATAAGAACGTGTTACTATTTCTAGGGAAAATTGGGTAGCATTTCCTTTGTTTCTACTACTTTCCCCATATTCTATATCAACTCCCAAACATTGATAAGAACATTCACAATATCACAAGCAACAATCATCATCCATCTATATTATCCGCAATTCACAATCTCACTCCAACTTCTCCATAATCATGGTCATAGTTCATTATTGAATTTTCTCACATATAATACTTATTCCATGTTATAAATGTCATTCATAACATATTTACAATTACAACATATCGATAATCATGACTCAATCCAAACCTTTACCCAGTAATATCACTATTCACACATTCATGACCCATTTCCTATATCTTTCGACAATCCATGTGTTTTTAAATTCCAGCACCTTAAACAACAAGGAATGGTCATAAAACTCACCTTAGATAATGGATGAATAAGCCTTGAGTGGGAATCCTCTTCTTGCACAAAAACCCTAGCTCACTTCCTTTGGGATTTCTTGACGTAGATGAACTTTGATATGTTTTCTACACTTGATTTTGTGGGTTTGATGTATTTGATCATAGATTTCTCTTGGTTTCTTGTGAATGAATAATGGAGAGAGTTTTAGAGGTTTCTTGAAGTGTGATGAGTGGAAAATGAAATGAAATAACGAGAGAGGGTCCTTATATTTAACACTTAAAATCTGTCCCGACCGAGATATACGGAACAACATACGGTCCGTCCATTTTATACGGGCCGTATGTTTGGCCGTATGTTTGGTCTAGTGAGGTATGATATTCTGGGCTAATTATACGGCCAGACATACGGCCAGTATAATTTATACAGCCAGTATGTTGGGCCGTATAATGCCCAGTTCATTCGAACTCTTTCTCGTTGACTCGTTTGATCTCCAATCCTTATGGAACCTTCTTGACACTTATTTAACACCTCAATACCAATCTAAGGGACGTTATCATTCTTCTTCAGGACATCATTATGCCACCATTAACTTGTCGCTCATAATTCTTACCCGACACGTAACATATCCTTTACTTCCCTTGATAACCTTCTTCCCTTGCGTAAAATGTCTTTGAATCTCGGTTAGGATCATCAAATGCTATTTCTTTCTTATCAAATCATCATACACGCCGTGCCCTTCGCTAGCCTATTCACTGTACGTTAACGGGAAATTTTCTAAGGTGTAACATCATCATACCCATTAAGCATTCTTTTATCAAATTTATACTCAAATCATAAGAAAATCATTTTTCATTTGAGAACATAAATACTATTATATACATAAGACTTTCGTCTATCAAAATGAATATATATATATATATATATATATATATATATATATATATATATATAGTAGTAACATCGTGAGACCATATAACCCACACCTGCGTATCTACGAGCCTCTACTAGAGTGCTAGACATAGGGACAGGACAGGACCCCGTCGTGCCCAAAATATACATATGTACAGAAAAGAATAATCGAAGGCACCTCCGGAACAACATGTACTCATCATAACTAAACAGGACTCCCGCGTCCAGGGTACCATCTCATGCCGTCAACTAGTGGCGCTGCCCGTGCCATATAGGCACGGGGTAATGTAATCAACATGTACTCATCATAACTCAATATTTCATACATGGCATGGGCATAGTATAAACTTACATTATTGATCATCTCATAGACATATCATGACCTAGCATCATTATACGTTTATCATTAGAACATACATTAGAACATACAATAGAACTTGAAGGCAACTATGGCTATGTCGGGGTGACATAAGGTCGTGAACCCCCTATTCCATTATGGAGCATTTATAAGTATTCTGCCTCACCTCGAATGAAATAGCATATAAGGTGAGTGTATACAATGAACATCATCACTTGCTTTGTAGGAATATCATATCATGAACTCTAGAATCTTTAGACTTAAGCGCATCATCATCATCATTGGGCTAATAATATATCTCTCATCTCATATGGCTATTCATGAACATAGACTCTTTGTTTTCCGGGATGTAGGAGATTCATGAAGACGAAGGAAAAATCATGCCATAGAAATAAAGGACTAGCCTCACATACCTTTTTCGTTTAACTAATCTATCGCTTGCTTGTTATCCTTCAACGCCCACGTTTCTACCTTCAAGAGAATTCGCGTTAACATTAGCTAATCGATTACTTAAACGTGCTTACTAAAGCTAAAGAAAATTGGGAAGCATTTCCTTTGTTTATAATACTTTCCCCATATTCTATATCAACTCCCAAACATTGATAACGACATTCACAATATCACAAGCAACAATCATCATTCATCTATATTATCCGCAATTCACAATCTCACTCCAATTTCTCCATAATTATGGTCATAGTTCATTATTGCATTTTCTCACATATAATACTTATTCCATGCTCTAAATGTCATTCATAACATATTTACAATCACAACATATCGATAATCATGACTCAATCCAAACCTTTACCCAAAAATGTCACTATTCACACATTTATGACCCATTTCCTATATCTTTCTACAATCCATGTGTTTTTAACTTTCAACACCTTAAACAACAAGGAATGGTCATAAAAGTCACCTTAGATAATGGATGAACAACCCTTGAGTGGGAATTCTCTTCTTGCACAAAAACCCTAGTCCACTTCCTTTGGGATTTCTTGGCTTAGATGAACTTTGATAGGTTTCATACACTTGATTTCGTGGGTTTGATGTATTTGATCATAGATTTCTCTTGGTTTCTTGTGGATGAATAATGGAGAGAGTTCTAGAGGTTTCTTGAATAGTGGAGACTGGAAATGAAATGAAATAAAATGAGAGAGGGGTCCTTATATTAACTTGAAATCTGTCCCGACTAGAACATACAGACCAACATACGGTTTGTACATTTTATACGGGCCGTATATCTGGCCGTATGTTTGGTCCAATGAAGGAACTCATTATGGGCAAGACATACGGTCCGTATGTTTTATACGGTCAGTATGTCTGGCCGTATAATGCCCAGTTCTCCGAAGCTCGTTCTCGTCGACTCGTTTGATCTTCAATCCTTATGGAACCTTCTTGACACTTGTTTAACACCTCAATACCAATATAAGGGACATTATCACTCTTCTCTAGTATATCATTACACCATCATTAACTCGTCGCTCATAAGTCTTACCCGACACGCAACATATCCTTTGCTTTCCTTGGCAACCTTCTTCCTTTACGTCAAATGTCTTTGAATCTCGATTAGGATCATCAAATTCCATTTCTTTCTTATCACAACATCGTATACGTCGTTCCCTTCACTATCCTATTCACTGTACGTTAATGGGAAAATTTTCAAGGTGTAACATTCTTCCCCTCTTTTGGAACATTCAACCTCGAATGTTAAATACTCGGGAATTCTACAAAAATTTCGCCAGAGTTTTTCCTGTAATCTGGAACTACCATCCTGTCACAATAACCCATAATAATATTGCCTCGCAGGGCTACAACACAATATCAACACATTTATGGCTACACACGACCAAAAGCATGAAAAGAAAGCATACATACCTCATAATGTTAGTGTTTCACCTTGAACCTGTTATGTCCCGTGTTTTCGTATAATTGGAAATCGAGAAATAATTGCGATTTGTGTGTTAAAAAGGAAATGATTTAATTTTTGTGAATATGACTATGTTGGTTGTGAATTCTTTAAATGCTAAGACCTCGGGGAAGGCCGAGGATAAATTTGGAACTTCGTAAATTAGTTTCGGGAATTACAAAACGGGGCATTTCAAGAATTGGGCCAAAGAAATTACAACTCAAATGAAGCCCAAAAAGAATAAAGGGGGCCGGCCATGTCTTTAGGCCCAAGCCATTTTAAAAGGGTCATGTGCTATGCACATGACCCCTAAAAGGATATATACTAGTGAACACTTAGAAATATCCAAGAAACAAATCATAAATCAAGAACTCACCAAAAAAAGGGGTTCGGCCGAAGTGAAAAGGGAAAAGAAGAGAAAAATTCCAAGCTTGTGTGGTGATTCAAAAATCTTGGTTGCTACATATTTGTGAAGTACTCAAGACGCTCTCCGACGTGGTATAAATAGTTTGGCACGAGGACGACGTTTTCGACAAGTCGGGTTTTCAAGGAAAGGTAAGAATTTTGCCCCTTTTATGTTATAGAATTGATGTGAATGTGTTAAGCATTGGAAGTAGATGGAGATCCCGTAATTTTAACGTAAATAGAAAGTCGTGGGTGTGTGTGTGTAGTGTGTTTGGCCGTGAGTTATGGAAGGAAAGAAATGGTTTGAATTGATCTTGTTTAAGTTGGCATAATGTGTTGTTGTGACCCTTAGATCGTAATTGATTGATTGTTGAATTAAATTGGCGGTGGAAAACGAATTCGGATATTATCGGAAAGTGTATATCCTTGGTATTCTTATGTATATCAATGTATATTTTGGGGTGCTATAGACTTTAGATATGAATCTATATCGATGTTGACGAATTCGGATTGAAACGACGTTAGTTAGAATGTTCGTCGTGAATTTTAATGTTTTGAAGAATTATGGAACTAATGGATTTTGGTGCAATTTCGTGTATGGTTTGAATTGTAATGAGAATGTGGTTGTATAAGTTTGAATGTGGGAATGAATATAAATAGGTAGATATAGAATTGGAATTTTGAAAGTTTGAATGGAAAGTTGCCAACTTAAGAAATCATGTAGGACTTTGAAGCTAGAGTGAATTGATTGTTGTTTACATTGTTTGGTTGATGTGTGGGCTGTTGTGGTTGGTTAATTTGAGCCGAGCTACGCCTCGGGGATGTTAGATTTATAGGGGAAATGCTGCCGAAATTTCGGTAGGCAAATATGGAGTTAAAGGCATTTTTGAGCCTAAGAATCTCAATTGGTAACTTTGACCATTTGCAGATTTTTGACGAAACGGGACGGACTTTTGGAGGAGCTTACGACATCTGAGAGGTATGTAAAGCTTCCCAATTCTTTATTTGGCATATCTTAGTGTGTTAGTTGAATATGAGACCTTCCGGAGCATTTCTGCTCCTCGAAACCCGATTCACAGGAAAGTTACTATTCATTCAATTCGATTGAAGCCTAAAGGCTCCCTTTTGGCTAGAATGCCATTATTCGTCCGGAACCTATCGAAATGTGGTCGGGTAACCTAGAAATGATTATGTATGACCCTTGGCATATTACTGCTCGTAAAAATATGTTCGCCACCTCACTTCGACTCGAGGTGGGTCCGCTACCCCAGAACGCCCGATTTGCCCTTCGGGCCATCTTTGGGAATAGAGTTGAACGTACCACTTCTGATCTTTGGAACATCCTTCCACGGGGTATGTTTGGACTATTTGATGCACTAATCCAGGTTTTGAACTATACGGACCATTTTGGAATCGTTTTGCAAAATGAAACCTTATGTCGACTAAGTATTCGACTATTTTGTAATAGGATATGAGTTTACTTTGTTTTGAAACACTATTTTGAAATACGATTTGCATTTGTTTGCCCACGACTCCGCTCGTGCCTTATTATGACTTCGTTCACCGGTTCCCGGGCCGGTTTTGATTCGTGCGTTTTATGATAATTCGGCCGTATGCTGTGTTACGGTTCCCGAGGCTTCGCCATAGGGCCGGGTTCCGTTTGGAGTTATGCTGTGATATGGCTCGTGATGCGATACGCTCACCATGATTATGCTTGTGTTCGGGGATGTACGGAGATTTGAAACCTTCTGGTGTTATGCTGTGTGTGGCGCCAGCGTCGGAGTGGCGACCACGTTCTTAAGCGTTTGCATGATTTTGTTTGCATAAAATACATGTATATGATTTCGATACAGATTTTGACATACCAGTTGTACCCCACTTTGACATTTGATTTGCTTTTGGTTTTGATCCATAATTCTGTACTCCGTGCTTTACATACTCAGTACATATTTCGTACTGACCCCCTTTCTTCGGGGGCTGCGTTTTATGCCCGCAGGTGCAGATATCGGTGATCCTCCGCAGTAGGCTTCACTTCTTGTTATTCCGGAGTTCTCCTATTTGATCCGGAGTCCACCTTTGGTACAGACTCTTTTTGCTTTGTATATACTTTGTATATTTGACAGTTTGGGTACGGCGGGGCCCTGTCTCGCCTTATGTTATGTTTTGAATTCGTAGAGGCCTGTAGTCATCTTTGTGGGGCGAGGGTCCTATGTGTTTATTGTCTGATTTTGCTTTCGGGCCTTAAAGCGGTCTGTTTGATATGATGGCCCCAAATGGCCCTTTTGTATATATTTGTATTTTGACCGGCGATGTCTATTCCGCCACTTTGTTTGAGTTTGATTTGATATGACCGCTTAAGACATATTTTCGATATAAATTCTGTTTGATATAACTTCTTGAAAATTCTGAAATAAGTTTGGATTCGGAAATGAATATGCGATTTGGTCTGGGTACCCAGGTAGGGTGCCAGTCGCGGCCCACGGGGCTGGGTCGTGACAGAACCTCTCCTAGGGGTTGGAATAAGTGCAGGTACTTGGACTTCATACTCTCTTCTGCTTCCCAAGTCATCTCCTCTTGGTTTTCATTTCACCATAGGACACTAACTGAGGCTACTTCCTTATTTCAAATTCTTTGTACTTACATGTCTAAAATGGCAATGGGCACTTCTTCATATGCTAGCTTCTCCATCACTTGAACATCGTCTATCGGAACAATCATCGTAGGATCCCCAACACACTTGCGGAACATCGAGACAAGAAAAACTGGGTGAACTGATTCAAGCTTTGAAGGCAAGTCCAATTTGTAGGCTACATGACCCACCTTGCGGATAATTTTATAGGGTCCAATGTATCGAGCACTTAATTTCCCTTTCTTGCCAAATCTCATCACCCCTTTCATTGGCGACACCTTCAAAAATACCCAATCATCAACTTGAAATTCCAAGTCTCGCCGGCGGTTATCCGCATAAGATTTTTGGCGACTTTGGGCTGTCAACAATCGAATCACCTTGAATTTTTCTACCGCCTGCTGAATCAATTCAGGGCCTATTAGCTGTGCTTCTCCTATTTCAAACCATCCAATTGGGGACCTGCACTTCCTTCCATATAAAGCTTCATACGGAGCCATTTGGATACTGGAATTGTAGCTATTGTTATATGCGAACTCAATCAGAGGTAGGTGATCATCCCAACTACCACCAAAATCTAGTACACATGCCCGTAGCATATCTTCCAATGTCTGAATGGTACGTTTGGCTTGCCCATCAGTCTGCGGATGAAATGTCGTGCTAAGCTTCACTTAAGTACCTAGACCTTCTTGGAACGATTTCCAGAACTTGGCTATAAACTGTGCTCCTCTATCTGTGATAATGGATATTGGAATACCATGGAGTCGCACAATTTCTTTGAGATACAACCTCGCATAATCTTCTGCTGAGTACGTGGTTTTGACTGGAAGAAAATGAGCTGTTTTTGTTAATCTGTCCACAATCACCCATATAGAATCATACTTGCCTCGAGAACGAGGTAACCCCACAATAAAATCCATGTTGATCACTTTTCATTTCCAAGTAGGGATTTCCTTTGCTTGCAATAATCTTCCTGGCTTTTGATGTTCGATTTTCACTTGTTGGCAATTTGGACATTGAGCTACAAATTCTGCTATGTCTCTCTTCATGCCATCTCACCAATATATCAACTTGAGATCATGGTACATCTTCGTTACACTTGGGTGAATAGAATACCGAGAATAATGGGCTTTTTCTAGAATTCGACGGCGCAATTCTGCGACATTCGGCATACATAGCCTGCCTCGGTATCTAAGAATTCCATCCGTAGGAATTTCAAATGGGGACTTCTCCTTGTCATGAGATGTGTCTCTGTAACGGCACAAATGAGGATCTTCATACTGCTGCTCTTTCACTTCCATAATCAGGGATGAAACTGTGGGATCACTAATACCGATTCCTGCACCAAATGAAACAATTAAACGTACTCCAAGATTAGCTAATTGGTGGAGCTCATGAATTAATTCTTTCTTCTCCGGAGGAACTTCACATAGGCTACCCATTGATCGGCGGCTAAGCGCATCAGCTACTACATTTGCCTTTTCGGGGTGGTACAAAATGCTCACAACATAATCTTTCAATAATTCTAACCAGCGCCTCTGCTTCAAATTTAACTCCTTCTATTTGAAATTGTATTGAAGACTCTTGTGATCTGTATAAATATCGACATGCACACCATACAAGTAATGTCTCCACATTTTTAATGCATGAATGACTGCAGCCAATTCGAGATCGGGAGTTGGGTAGTTCTTTTCATGTTTCCACAGCTGTCTAGAAGCATAAGCAATGACTCTACCGTGCTGCATCAACACACATCCTAACCCAACGCCGGAAGCATCACAGTACACCACATAACCATCTGACCCTTCTGGAAGTGTTAAGACCGGAGCTGAGGTTAATCTATCCTTCAACTCTTGGAAACTGTGTTCACAAGCATCATTCCATTGAAATTTAACTGACTTCTGGGTTAGCTTCGTCAATGGGGCTGAAATAGAGGAAAATCCCTCTACGAACCTTCTATAGTACCCTGCTAATCCCAAAAAACTATGAACCTTTGTAGGCGTTGTAGGCCTTGGCTAAGTCTTCACAGCTTCAATTTTCTGAGTATCAACTCGAATGCCATCATCTGAAATAACATGGCCCAGAAATGTCACAGAATTCAACCAGAACTCGCACTTTGAAAATTTTGCATACAATTCTCGGTTTCGAAGAATTCTAAGAATGATATGTAAATGATTTGTATGTTCTGATTCTGCGCGAGAGTATACTAGAATATCATCAATGAATACTATCACGAATAAATCCAAGAGTGGCCTGAATGCATTATTCATCAAATTCATGAACACTGTCGTAGCATTAGTCAGCCCAAACGATATCACCCAGAATTAATAATGGTCATATCTTGTTCTGAAAGTTGTTTTAGGAATATTTGCTTCTCTAACTCTCACTTGATGATAACCCGACCTCAAGTCTATTTTAGAAAACCACTTGGAACCCTGTAGTTGATCAAACAAATCATCAATCCTTGGAAGAGGATATTTGTTCTTTATTGTCACCTTATTCAACTGCCTATAATCGATGCACATCCAAAGGGAACCATCTTTATTTCTCACGAACAAGACTGGTGCTCCCCACAGCGACGAACTGGGTCTAATAAACCCCTTTCCAAGAAAATCTTTCAATTGTGCCTTTAGCTCTTTCAATTCTGCCGGAGCCATTCAATAAGGAGGAAAAGAAATAGGCTTGGTGTCCGGCAACACATCAATGGAAAATCAATCTCTCTTTCTGGAGGAAGGCCTGGAAGTTCATCTGGAAATACATCCTGAAATTCATTCACTACCGGAACGGATTGGAAAGTTGGCGACTTTGCTTCGGTGTCGTGAACTCGGACTAGGTGATAAATATAGCCTTTAGCTATCATATTTCTTGCTTTATGGTAGGAAATCAACCTACCTTTTGGAGATGTTGTATTACCCTTCCATTCAAGCACGGGCTCTCCCGGAAATTGAAATCGAACCACTTTTATCCGACAATCAACATTAGCATAACATGAGGCCAACCAACCCATACCTATAATCACATCAAAATCTAGCATTTCCAACTCAATTAAATCAGCTTTGGTCAGGCGATTGCATATCACAAGTACACAATTTCCATACACTTGTCTAGCTATCACGGGATGACTAACCAGAGTAGATACCTCAAAACGTTTGATTGGCTCAGGTTTCACCCCAATACGACCAGCAACATACAGAGTAATATAAGATAGGGTAGAACCTGGATCTATCAATGCATATATATCATGGGAAAATATGAATAATGTACCTGTAACCACATCCGGGGAGGACTCAAGATCCTGTCGTCCGGCTAAAGCATATACACGGGGCTGAGTGGCACCTGAAGTAGATGCTCCCCCTCTGCCTCTACCTCGACCTGATGACATCTGGGAGTCTACCCTACCGGGCGCACTGAAGATGAACCAGCCACTGATCCTGTGGGCTGAACCCCAACTCTACCCCTCATCGACGGGCAATCTCGCATCATATACCCAACCCAGCCACAGGCATAGAGAGCATCCAAACATAGGCGACACTTTCCGGAATGTAATCTATCACACTGGTTGCATCGCGGTACTGGGGGTCTCCTCTGGCTATAATCTCCCCCAAACTGAGAATCTAAGGCCCTCGAACTCTGACCCTGTCCTGAACGAAAAGAGCGATCAAATATCCTACCCATAAATCGAGGAGGTACACTAGTCACCGACTGGCCTGAGTGTCTGGAATGTGTCTGCCTTGATCCCCCTCTATAATCACTGCCTGCCCCCATAGATCTGTCCCACTTGCTTTGCCTTCTATCGATATCACGATCACCCCTTTGCGGAGGTTGTTGTCCTTCTAAATTCTGGGCATGGGCTTGTATTTGGGAAATATTCATCCCATCTTGCAACGAAGCTGTCAAACAATCCTTAAATAGGTGTGGCCCTATGCCACTCACAAACCTGTGTACCCTATCTCCCATCTCGGCCACCATGGTCAAGGCATATCTAGCCAAAGAATTAAACTGAAGGCTGTAATCCCGGGGACTCATATTTCCTTGCTTTAAATTTAAGAACCTATCCGCTCTAGCTCGGCGGACATCGGGTGGAAAATAGTGACGGATGAAAGAATTTACAAATTCTTGCCACACAGGAGGAGGCGCATTTTTATTTTCGTGATGCTAGCCAATTATTGTACAACAATACCGCCACATCTCGGAGTCTATAAGATGCCAACTCCACAGATTCAGTTTCGGAGGCATGAATAATCCTCAATGTTCTCAACATCTGATCAATAAAACCCTGCGGGTCTTCATCCGGCTTTGACCCGAAAAACTCCGGAGGATTCAAACTCATAAAATCACCGGCTCTGGTACTAGCTGCCCGATCACTTGAACTCACATTCTGCCGCTGTGCCTGGGTGGCAACTAACTGTGTCAATAGTTGAATAGCCTCGGTCACTTGTTGACCCGAAGCAACCGGTGAAGGAACTGGAGCTGAAGCTCCTCCTTGTTCTTCTACATTGGGCGGGGTGGAATAGGTATTAGATAGAGCCTCATTATGTGACTCTCCCTCTTCTACATTCATTGGCGGCTCTCTTTTTACCCGCCTTTTCATTGTAGTCTTGCCCTTCTGGGCGGCTGTAGCTTTTCCCTTTGGCGGCATCTCTGAAATCACAGCACACTATTAGGGAGGAGAAATTCTTATAATATAACTCTATCGCACTATCTTTTAAGATGAAAGATGGTCATTTTTCCTAAATGCCCTGTAGCCTTATGTTTATTAGTGTGGCGTGCAACACACCATTAACAAGACTACTAGATACAGCTCGTAGACACTTCCTAGGACTGAACTGCTCTGATATCACTTTTATCACGACCCGACCAAGGGGCCGTGACGGGTACCCGGGGCTAACCACCGAGCACTACTCGTTCTACTACTCATCATACCCATTAAGCGTTCTTTTATCAAATTTACACTCAAATCATAAGTAAATCATTTTTCATTTGAGAACATAAATACTTTTACATACATAAGCCTTTCGGCTATCAAAATGATAATATATATATATATATATATATATATATATATATATATATATATATATATATATAGTAGTAACATCGTGAGACCATATAACCTACACCTGCGTATCTACGAGCCTCTACTAGAGTGCTAGACATAGGGACGGGACAGGACCCCGTCGTGCCAAAAATATACATATGTACACAAAAGAATAATCAAAGTCACCTCCGGAACAATTGAGTGCTCTCAAATCAGCTACTAGCTCCTACGGGTCTGAATCTAGTCCATCTCCCTCTCTACCTGTGGGCATGAACACAGCGTCCAAAGAAAACGGACGTCAGTACGAACATTGTACTGAGTATGAGAGGCATAAGTAATAATAATACGTCAATGAAATAAAGAAAGCATCAAATAAGGAGCAACTATATCTGACTGTCACTTATGAAAGAAATAATGCATCCTGGCTTACTTCATAATCATCATCATATCATGTATGCATAAATGTATAAGCTGTCCATCCATATAGGTACGGTGTGATAATAATTAAGCTGCCCGTCCATATAGGTACGGTGTGATAATCAATAGCCTGCGTCCAGGCCTCCCGCGTCCGGGGTACCATCTCATGCCGTCCACTAGTGGCGCTGCCCGTGCCATGTAGGCACGATGTAATGTCATCAACATGTACTCATCAAAACTCAACATTTCATACATGGCATAGGCATATTATACACTTATATTATTGATCATCTCATAGAATATCATGACTTAGCATCATTATACATTTATCATTAGAACATACATTAGAACTTGAAGGCAACTATGGCTATGTCGGGGTGACATAAGGTCATGAACCCCCGATTCCATTATGGAGCATTTATAAGTATTCTGCCTCACCTCGAAGGAAATAGTATATAAGGTGAGTGTATGCAATGAACAACATCTTTAGCTTTGTAGGAATATCATATCACGAACTCTAGAATCTTTAGACTTAAGCTCATCATCATCATCATAGGGCTCATAATATATCTCTCATCTCATGTAGGAGATTCATGAAGACGAAGGAAAAATCATGCCATAGGATTCATGCCATAGAAATAAAGGACTAGCCTCACATACCTTTTTCGTTTAACTAATCTATCGCTTGCTTGTTCTCCTTCAACGCCCACGTTTCTACCTTCAAGAGAATTCGCGTTAACACTAGCTAATCGATTACTTAAACGTGCTTGCTAAAGCTAAAGAAAATTGGGGCATTTCCTTTGTTTATACTACTTTCCCCATATTCTATATCAACTCCCAAACATTGACAACGACATTCACAATATCCCAAGCAACAATCATCATCCATCTATATTATCCGCAATTCACAATCTCACTCCAATTTATCCATAATCATGGTCATAGTTCATTATTGCATTTTCTCGCATATAATATTTATTCCATGTTCTAAATGTCATTCATAACATATTTACAATCACAACATATCGATAATCATGACTCAATCCAAACCTTTACCCAAAAATGTCACTATTCACACATTTATTACCCATTTCCTATATCTTTCTACAATCCATGTGTTTTTAACTTTCAACACCTTAAACAACAAGGAATGATCATAAAACTCACCTTATATAATGGATGAACAACCCTTGAGTGGGAATTCTCTTCTTGCACAAAAACCCTAGTCCACTTCCTTTGGGATTTCTTGGCTTAGATGAACTTTGATAGGTTTCATACACTTGATTTCGTGGGTTTGATGTATTTGATCATAGATTTCTCTTGGTTTCTTGTGGTTTAATAATGGAGAGAGTTCTAGAGGTTTCTTGAAGAGTGGAGACTGGAAATGAAAGGAAATAAAATGAGAGAGGGGTTCTTATATTAACTTGAAATCGGTCCCGATTAGAACATACAGACCAATATACGGTCCGTACATTTTATACGGGCCGTATGTCTGGCCATATGTTTGGTCCAGTGACGGACCTCATTCTGGGCAAGATATACGGCTGGACATACGGTCCGTATGTTTTATACGGTCAGTATGTCTGGCCGTATAATGCCCAGCTCTCCAAAACTCGTTCTCGTCGACTCGTTTTATCTTCAATCCTTATGGAACCTTCTTGACACTTGTTTAACACCTCAATACCAATCTAAGGGACATTATCACTCTTCTCCAGGACATCATTACGCCATCATTAAATCGTCGCTCATAATTCTTACCCGACACGCAACATATCCTTTACATTCCTTGGTAACCTTCTTCCATTACGTCAAATGTCTTTTAATCTCGATTAAGATCATTAAATGCCATTTCTTCTTATCACAACATCGAATACATCGTGCCCTTCGCTAGCCTATTCACTGTACGTTAACGGAAAATTTTCCAAGGTGCAACATTGATCTTGGAGGGAGTTGAGTGAGGTGAAGTTCCTTGATTATAAGGTATGTTCTTCATCCTATTCATATGGTTGAGTTGATGTAGAAGTTTGGTACCCCTTATAAAGGAAAAGAATTAAAGTAGAGAAGCCATAAATGTTGTAGTGGAGAAGATGACTATGAGATGACTTGAAAAAGGAATTTTGGATAAATTTGACCTTGAATTGAATGTAACTTCTTGAATATGGAATTGTAAACGTTATTATTGTTTTTTGGGAGTTGATTTGTAATTTGGTGGAAGTTGAAAAAATAGGGGAAATGCTGCCCAAATTTTGATAGTTCGATAATAGCACTAGTTTGAACTTAAACATGTTTTCAATTACTTGACCTTAGTATAAATTCTCTTGAATGTAGGGTTTGCGGGCTTTAGGGGAAGAACATTAAGTAGTTAAGAAGACGTAAAGGTATGTACAGCTAACCCTTCTTTCTAAAGGCATGTTTTCCACATTTTGAATCTATACGAGATATTCATGATATTCCTAATCCTATTGCTATAAACGCTATAACCTCATAATCCTCGAGATTCTCTTGATATTATTGACAATGTCTTAATCCTAGATATGCTTGAAGTTCATAGCTTACGATATTCTTTAGATACTTTGGTAAAAGCTCCTCATAATAATGATGATAATGATAATAGTGATGATGATAATGATGATGGTGATTCAATAATAGAAATTGGGCATTCACCGACTTTGTGTCACCCCGATAGTGTTGTAAGGTTTTCTCGGATACTTACGTATGTTGTCAATGTATGAATGCTATGTTGTGACACTGAGCCTATATGGCCAGGTATGATACCTATTGCGCGCACACCACTGCCATTGGGTACGAATAACACTGAGCCTTGTTATGGCTGGGTATGGATGGTACCGAACCTATATGGTCGGGTATGGTATCATCATATGTATATGTATGAAATGTTTTCTTTAGAGAAATGTTGAGTAAACATGATGAATATTCTAAGAGGTATTGCGAGGTACAAATGATTCATTTATCTCATGTTATTCTTTATACATGTATCATGTTATTATTTATGCCTTACATACTCAGTACATTATTCGTACTGACGTCCTTTTGTTTGTGGACGCTGCGTTCATGCCCACAAGTAGACAGAGAGACAGACCAGACAAGTCGTTTGCTTCTTCAGTGATTGCATAGAGGTGCTCCAATTGATCCGGAGCTGAGATAGTTGGTATTATTCTTTTGGTGTACATATATGGACATGGCGGGGTCCTATCCCATCTTTATGATATTATGTACTTTTCTTAGAGGCTCGTGGACCGTTGTGTACAGTTAGGTGTATCTCAGCCTAGTTGGCTCATATTTGTATATTATTTTGATAGCATTGTCGGCTTGTGTATATATGGGCATAGTTCATGATATTTGTATGAAATGGTGCCTTAGCTCGATGGAAATTGTGTTATTAATGCCTATTTATTGTGAGATAGCCATGTGACTCACCTAGCTATGATTATGAGGGTATGATGAGAGGTGCTCCGCAGGTTAGCTCCGGGCTCCAGTCATCGCCCTCCGGTTGGGCTGTGACAGTTTCTAGATCTTATGTCAATTTTCTTTGGTCAAGAATCTCTATTCTCTCTTGCCTCTGCTGTTGGAATCCCACAACATCTGGATAAAGCAACTGAGAATAGAACTAGACCAAGTTGTGCTCGAGTTAAAGTTTTATTAGATTTATTGGCAGATCTCCCTTCCTATGTGAATATGGAAATTGAAGATGAGGAAACTCAAGAGATTAGGGTGGATACGGTAAAGATTAGATATGATTATTTGCCAAAGTATTGTTGTGAATGCAAGTTGCAAGTTCATTGTGAAGATAAATGCTGGAACCTTCATTTTTAATTAGCATATGTTGAAGATGAGGAGAAGAGTACTGATATTCAGGAGAATAAAAGACAAGTTGCTATAAGTGAAAATAAGGGGAATACATTTGTTACTATTACTGAACAGGACCTGCCTATTAATGCTGAAAAAGGAAAAGATTTGATGCATAGTGGGGTTTCTTTGAATTCCAAACCTGAGAAGAAAAGAAAGAATCAGCATAATAATAGAAGAAGCTTTAATGTTAGATTGCTAGCTAGTGGCCAAATTCATGGTGTTCCTGGAAATTGGAATGTTGTGAAAGATAATAGAGTTTTTGATCAACCAACAACATCAAAAATCTCTGATGAAAATATTCAAAAACAATGTCAATAGACAGATGACATAGTTACTCATAACAAGTCTGATGCCTTACAGGATGATAAGCAGACCACTGAGGTCAACAATGCTGATAGTTTTTCTCAGAGTGAAGAAGTGGTAAATATTGAGAATAGTGATAATGGAGTGTTACAAGGAAAGGAGTAAAGTAAGGCTACACAAAGTGTATTGTTACAACAATAGGAAACTGAAGTTGTTGCGGAGGACTCCATTGTGGTGGTGAGTAGTGAAGAAGTAGTGCAGGTAGAGCAGAAAGATGAACATACAATTCCAACTACAGAGTTAGTAGTTGGTAATGCTACTCTGCATGAGGAGGTACTGATGGATAAGGAAAAGGGATAAAAACAATCTCAAATAGTACAAGCTGATGAGTTGCAAAGGGCTGATATTGAAATTGATCTATCAAGTATGGAGAAATGACCAGTGGATGAACAACCTTTGAATGAAGTGAGTAGAGAAAATGATTTGGTGGAAGACAATAATCTGAATTATCAAACTAAAATCATTGATGTTCATTTGGAAAGTAGTGAAGGCAAAGATTTAGTAGAAATGCCTCAAGATCAACAGGTTACAAAGATAAGGGGAAATTCTCCTATGAGGGAATTACATGATCTCGTGTTTCATAATATTGAAGAATTGGCTGTAAGTTCAGATACAGTAGGAAAAAAGTGTTGAAGATATCCAGTGTTTGGATGATGAAGAAGGTATTGCTACTGTATTGGATCATGTTACAAAGGAAGTAGGTCTCTCACCTAAATCTCAGGTGAAAAGTACAAAAATTACCAAGAAACAAGTAGTTCAGGAAGTCAAACCTTTAAGGGTAATGCCAAAAAGAGGAACTGCTAAATCTAGTTATGAATGATGATGATGAAGACTCTATTTTGGAATATTAGATCAGTGAGAACTCAAAAAGCTTTTCATAGAGTACAGATGTTGCACAGGCATTACAAATTCTTTCTGATAGCTTTAATGGAACCTTTCTAACATTTTAGACATATTGAACAATATACAAGGAAAATTAGGATGCAGTATGCAAAGGCTAATTGCAATGGCAAAATCTGGTTCTTTGTGAATGAAAACATTGATGTGGAAATTTTGGAGGATACTGCGCAACATATTATTGTTAATCTGTTTTTTTAGAAATTGCATAAAAATATGGTGGTTGCTATGGTGTATGCAAAGTGTGATGAAGTTGAAAGATTACCTTTATGGGATTGTCTATATAATCTCTCAGCCAATATGTCAATGCCATGGTTAATATGTGGAGATTATAATGTAATTTTGAATGAGGAAGAGAAGATTGGAGGCTTGCCTGTTTTCCCTGAGAATATGAAGATTTTGCATTTTGTATCAATTCTTGTGAGTTTAATGAGGTTAACTTCAAAGGCATCCTTTTACATGGTGGAATGGTAGAACTGATGGAGAATGCATTTTTAAGAGGCTTGATAGGATGCTTGTCAATGATCAATTACAATGCTGGTTTGATCAAATTGAAATTGATCACCTGTTAAGGACTAGTTCTGATCATGCCCCTATGTTATTGCCTTGTTCTGATCAGACTCAGACCTTTATCAAGCCTTTCAAATTTCTGAAGTTTTGTACTGAGCATGAAGGTTTTTCTGATGTGGTTAGGAAACATTGGCGAGGTGATTCAGCTGAAGTTTTTCTGGCTTTCAAGCAGAAGTTGAAAAGTGTGAAAACTGCTCTATCACAGTGAAGTAAGCATACTTTTGGGGATATTTTGAAACAATTGAGTATTAGAGAGGATAATGTTAGAACTAAAGAAAATTTGTTTGAGGAATTCCTACAGAAGGTAACAAAATGATCCTTCAAAGGGCACAACCTGAAATGAAAAAGTATTTGCATTATGAGGAGAAATTCTGGAGACAAAAATATGGTTTTGACTATTTTGCAGAAGGAGATAGAAATACAAGATTCTTCCATAATATTGTGAAGGGTAGAAGGAAGAGAACTCAGATCAAAAGAAACCAAAATCCTGATGGTAATTGGATTGAAGGGACAGACAACTTAGCAGCTGAGGCAATTACCTTTTTTTAGAAGCAGTTTTCTCAAGAGTCTCAGCAGGATGACTGTTCCTTATTAGATCATATCATTGAAAATGTCTTGTTGACTCAGGAAATCATGTCTGACATTAGATTGAGAGGAGAACCTGCAAATGTACTATTGAAACTTGAATATGAATAAGGCCTATGATAGAGTATCATGGTTATTCTTAACTAAGGTACTCAGGAAGATGGGGCTTGCAGAAAGGAGTGTGGACTTAATATGGAGATTATTGGCCAATAACTAGTATTTAGTTCTAGTTAATGGTCAACCTCATTATTTCTTTCACTCAACTAGGGGTGTCAAGCAAGGTGATCCTTTGTCACCTGCTTTATTAATTTTATCTGCAGAGGTTGTTACAAGAGATTTGAATTCATTGTTTGAAGCTACTGAATTCAAAGGTTATAGAATGCCTGAATGGAGTGTCAATCTCAATCACTTGGCATATGCAGATGATACTGTAATCTTTTCTTCTGCAGATAATAACTCTCTACATATGATCATGAAGGTGCTACAGGAGTATGAGAAGGTATCTGGTCAGTTGATAAACAAGAGGAAAAGCTCCTTTTACATGTTTGCTAGAGTTCCACAAAATATAGTGCAAGAGGTAATAACAGTTATTGGTTTCTTAACAGGCTCCTTTCTTTTTGTGTATTTAGGGTGCCCAATTTCTCATTCTAGGAAGAGAAAAATAGATTATTCTAATCTAATAAAAAAGGTGAAGGATAAACTGCAAGCTTGGAAAGGGAGGTTGTTGTCACCTAGTGGAAAAGCAGTACTGATATCAAGTGTACTTCAAAGTGTTCCTATACATTTACTATCTGCAGTGAAACCTCCAAAATGTGTTATCAAGGAAATACATCAGATTTTTGCTAAGTTTTTCTGGAACAATAAGGAAGATATCAAATCTAGACATTGGTCTGCATGGCTTCAAATGTTTTTTTCTAAGGAGGAGGGTGGATTGGGGTTCAGATCTTTTCTTGATGTGTCAAAGGCTTTATGTGCTAAACTATAGTGGAGATTCAGAACCTCAAACTCATTATGGGACAATTTCTTATGGAATAAGTACTGCAAGAAGCAATATCCTTAGTATATTCAATAGAGAGAGGAACACAAGCTTGGAAAATGGTTTTAGAGCAAGAGACAGCATAGAGCAGGAGATATGGTGGGAAACTAAGAGTGGAACTGCTAATGTCTGGTTTGATAACTAGACGAAACTAGGAGCTTTATACTATAACTTACCTGATCAGTTCATTGATGAAAGTGTGGAAGATGTCTCTGAACTTCTTGATGGATTGGAACTTTGATAAGTTGCAACAATTACTACTAAGGGAAATAGTTAGTCATATTCAAGAGAAAATACTGATGAAGGAAAGTTTAACTCTGTGGTACAAAGCATGGTGGATGATGACTAGTTCTGGTAAGTTTACAATTTCAAGTGCTTGGAATCTGCTTAGACAAAAACCATGTCTCTGAAGTGTATAAACAGATGTGTATAAAAAGGGTCCCTTTTAAGAAATCCTTTTTCTTATGGAGACTATGGAAGTTTAAGCTACCTGTTGATGAAGTACTAGCAGGAATTGGCATAAATGTAGTATCTAGGTGTTGTTGCTGTAGTAATCCACCGCAGGAAACCGTTGATCACTTATTCCTGAATGGTGAAGTTGCAAAATCTGTCTGGAAGGTGTTTAGTAGTGCTATTGGCATACAAATGAATTTCTCTCAGGTGAAACATGCAGTGCAGATATGGTGGAATACTGTTTGTCATTATAAACTGAAACCTATCTTTAAAGTAGTGCCAGCAATGATCATGTGGAAAATATGGAAATGGAGAAACACAAAGTTGCATGGAGGTTCAATATCTATTTATAGGGTGATTCATGAGATTTCTCAGAATATCTACTTACTATGCAATGTAAGGTATCTAACTTGGCAGAACATTCCTCATAACTGGCCTGATATAATATATTATTTTGAGCAGTTTAGGCTAACTCTTAAATGTATAATTGTGACATGGAGAGTCCCTGCAAGGGGTTGGTATAAGTGCAACAGTGATGGTGCTTCAAGAGGGAACCCAGGTCCTAGTTCAGTGGTATTTTGCATTAGGAATGATAATGGGGGTCTTGTATATGCAGCAGCACAAAAGATTACAGATGGAAACAACATAGTTGCTGAAGCTGTGGCCATCAAACAAGGAATTGAGTATTTTATGGATCATCAGTTGTATCCTTTGTTGGTGGAAACTGATTCCTTAGCTATGAAGATGTTTATCAGAGCAAATAAGGAAGTTCCATCGTGCATTAGTATGATCTTAAAGGACATAAAAAGATTGAGAAGAGGGCATATTGTTGAAGTGGAACACATATACAGGGAAGGGAACTGCCTTGCAGATATTTTAGCTTACTATGTTTTTTATTTTGCATGAACACAACAATTTGCCTCTTTTCAGGAGTTACCTTCTATGGCTAGGAGATTATTGAACATTGATAAGGCTCAGATACCAAATCTGAGAATCAGCTATGCATCAGACACAATAGAGTATAACAACTGAGTTGACTAATCTACATCTATAAACTGCTATGGAAAAATTGGAACTGCATCGAGTTTAGCTGTCTGAGAAGTTTAGAATGGGTGGTATTAGTGCATGGATGCTCATTCCCATATTGTATGACTTAAACAAATGAGACTAAATGTTGCTTACATATCAAAGATAGCACATCATGGATATGTTTCAATAGTTGCAGCAGAGAAATACAAGACTTGAGGCTACAAACCTGAAGTCTGACGAAAATTCAAGAGATTTGAATCCATACCACCTGGTGAGAGCTTGGAGGTGAGAAAGATGGATGCAAGTCAAGATTGCAGGAGTTCTAGGTTAAATACATGTTACTTTGGATATTGTAACTGATTTTCCTTTTTGTTATTTTTGTTCAGACTAGCTGTTTGGCAAGTCCTGTACAGAATAATTTATTTTAAATAAAAATCCACCATTTTGGTGGTTTTCACTAAAAAAAAAAAAAGAAACTATTAAGTGGGCTAACAGAAATTAGGCAGCATTTCCCCTATATTACCTACTTCCACCAAACTTCTAAACAACTCCCGAACATCAATAACAACATCAACAATACCATAGACAAAAGATTACATTCGTATTAGACTCAAATCAGTCCAAAACTTCCTTTCAAATTCAATCCATAACTAATACTTCAACTTAATACCTTATAACCTTTTTCTACCATGATTCCCTTCGCCTTTAAGGCTTACTATACTTCCAAACCCCTCAAAATAAGTAATAGAGTGAAGAACATACCTTATATTTGAAGGAATTCAACTCACACAACTTGCTTCAAGACAAAATTCACCACAATTTCA
Source organism: Lycium barbarum (assembly GCF_019175385.1). NCBI lineage: Eukaryota > Viridiplantae > Streptophyta > Magnoliopsida > Solanales > Solanaceae > Lycium > Lycium barbarum. Next base: position 81,834,655 of record NC_083338.1, on the reverse strand, counting down.
AGTGTAAACAAGAACAATCACCTTCTATGAACTAGCTAAGGATTTTAGAGCTTGATCTTCTCCTAATATGATTTGGGATGATTAGGAGTGGTTGAGAGAGCTAAAAGGGTCACTAGGGATCTGTTTTGGTGGAACAAATGAACCCAATGTCGTGCCAATTAATTTATAACAAAAGGGAGAATTTTCCACCGCCTCAATTTCACGGTTCCTTTCACGGACCGTGAATTATTTCACTGGCCGTGAAATCATTCAGTGGCTTCCACCCACTACCACCAATTCACAGTGGTTTCTTCTCCTTTTTATGGCCGTGGAATATTCCACGGACCGTGAAACTAAACGTGGAACTACCCTCTTCTGATTTTCAGATGAAATATATTCATTCCAATTCGTTTAACGTCTAACCTTCATACTCTCTTCCAAACATGTGTAAGGACTTATATAACTCCAAGATATACCCATAGTCCTCATACATAACTTCCCAAGTGATCTATAATACAAACCTATGACAACCGACTTAAAGTGAAGCTTTAATGTACGCGAGAAACGAGGTGTAACAATCCTGTCCTTAAGATTTAGATAAGAAAAGAGTTCCAAACCTTTATGCTCCGTACAAGTGTTGCATACAAGCTGCCTACTGGTGAATCAGATGTTCTTCCCCCAACCAAGATTGATTAGCCTAGTAATGTCCATTAAAAGACTACCATGATTTTGTGATCATATAGAGCATGAGATCAGGGAGGGGACAGGACACTTATGCATCTCGAATGCGAGCTTTTGTTGCGGCCACACTCAATATCTAGCTAACAAGCATTCGTGAATGGGCCCCTCATCACTCAATTGGCATAGGTCAGGAAAAGAGTCATGCCGCGATGCGATCGTGCAGAAAGGCTTGTTCAGGTATAAATATCAAATTTTCAGGCCAACCATATTATTTCAACTAATTTCTAGTTTAAAAGCTTGGTTGGAGCTAATTCCTCAGAGTATTTCACCTAAAAATATTAGGAAAGTGCTCTGAACACCAAATTTGAGTTGTCTATGCGGCGTGAGGATAAAAATTCTTCCCTCATGAGTCATTGTACCACTCGAGCCATCTGAGTAGTATATGTATGCTGTTGTGCTGGCAGCACTGGTTGTGAGTAAATTATGAGTCCTTTCCATGCATATTAATTATTGATTGATGTTCATAATTGACTCATATTCATGTATTACATATAAATGTTGGGTTGTGCATATCATTACATACGTTTTTTGGGTGAATTTCGTACATGCATTGAACTTGGATTGTTAAGAGAGTGTGCATTCTATTACATGCTCTATCTGTGCATATCTGATGTAAACTATGAGTCCACCAAACAGGATAGAGAACCAGGTTCTCTAATTATCTCCTCAGATGTAATACAGAAAGTAAATGGCACAAGATATTACGTGAAAAACTCCTTACTTAAGGGATTAAAAACCACAACCTACACCATTAGGATTTCCAACTTCACTAAAACAGAGCAATTTTAGATTACAACCTATTGCAACCTAGGAATTAAATTCTTAATCCCTACCCCTTACAGTACCTCTATTGTAAGCCCTTTACAATGACTCTATTGCAAAGACAACTCTTGACTAACTCTAGCCAAGCACCCAAACAACCTTGACTAACTCTCGCCAAGAACATAAACTAACAATGGTTGTAGATCTGTCCTACTTTACACTTCTTAAAATCCATGTAGGAATACAAATGAAGAACAAAAGAAAAAGATCTAACAATTAAAAGAATCTACGACATAGTCATTGAATACGAAACTGGTTCCTTTAGTTGTTGCAGCTTGATCTTTGAATGAGCACTTTGGGAGCAGTGGCGGCTATCTCTGAGAGAACAATATTTCTTTTTGATTCTCAAAGTTAGGTTGAAACCATGTAACATGTTGGATATCATGTGAGTATCATGTGATAGGGGATAGGGACAATACATCGTTTGGTCATCTGCAGCTGTGCTGCTGCGAGTCGGTACAATGCAGCAGCCTTTACAACTGTCTAGTTGACTTGTATGACAGTTAGGGAACCTGATCAGGTACTTGGTCCCTATTCGAGAGCTTGACAAGTCATCAAAACACAAGATAGCATATCTTATCAATTTCCCCCTTTTTTATGATGACAAACCCTGAATTGATGTTCCCCCTGATAACCAGATTCCCACAAGTTCCTCCTGCGAGTCAGACTTATTTCTCAATCATAACAACATGCACTGAATTGATGTTCCCCTTGAGAACCAGATTCCCACTAGTCCCCCCTGCGAATTAGACCTATCTCCCAATGATAACAACATCTTTTCATTATGCATAGATCTATATTACCCCTGGAACACAATTCCAATTCACCTTTTACCCCTGTTCCCTTTAAACTTCCCCCTTTTGGCATCATTGAAAAGAACAAAAAAACACAAGTAAAAAGAGGAACAATGCATGAATATCATGGCATACAAAACAGAGCAATTTCCCATATTTGATCAATTAGAAAAAAATAGTTCCAACAACACAAACACATAATATTTAAACATCCATAAGTACCAATGTCATTAAAAGGGATAAAACATGGTTCTGAGGGAAGGAGGAGGATATGAGAAGGAAATGAGGGACAAGGTAGGGAGAAGGCTTTGAGGAGCCTGTCTATGCGTTCATTTGCAGACCTCTTATCCTAGGCCATTTGCTCGCGAAACACCCCAAGCTTTTCTTTCAATTGCTCATTATTAGCCCTTAACGCAGCATTAGCTTGCTCTACAGCACTACTAGGACCAGGTTCATGTGCTTTCTCCACAAGTTTAGCCTTCAAGACAGCATTTTCCGCCTTGAGTCTTTGTATCTCATCAGTAAGCTCCTCCTGAGCATCAATTAGACTCGAGATGGTGGAATTATTGCTAACACCCCCTCTCCCCCCATCTTTGGTACACAATCACACTCCTCAAAAGTTCCTATGGTGAACATCTGTTTCGTGCTTCCCATAGTTGCCTTGTTATACCCCACATTTTCAGAGCCTGAGCGTGACACGTGCTTCCTCAAACATTGACAATCATGTTGTTACTACATAATTTAAACTCACGTTGATAGTATTATATTTCGTATTTTTTTGTACGTCGGATTATTCGTAAGCAGAGGTGGGGCCCACACATCAAGATTTTTTACCAACACGTGACAAGTTATATGAATCACATATGTGAAGTTAAACACAACTCAAGAAGGACCCTTGAGCCAAATCAAAGTGGAAGTCCTCCAAACAAATATTTTTAAGTAACGTTTTCGGGTGATCTGACTTAGAGGGGAAAAAACGGTATTATAAGTTTGGAATTTGGAAAAATACCGAGAAATAGAAGTTGTAGTTAATTGAATTGTATTTCCAACCATAGGTTGTGGGTTCACAGGAGACATCGGGATAAGGAGATATGGACGTTGTAAGGCAGAAAGGTCAGTGGGCTAGGCCCAATCCGGGCCCAATCGGGTTAGGCCCATGACCCATGTTTATTTAAGTGATATATCAGCCTTTTCTCCTCATTTTTCAGAACAAAACACCCAGAAAATTATGGAGAAAAAGAGAGAAGAGAGCTTAGAGAGAAAAGATCAATTTTGACCAAAATCTGAGCCCCGAATCCCGAAGCCCGTGAAGAGAAAAGTGTTCTATGTTGCGTTGCCTCCAATTTGAGCTAAAAATCAACCAAAAAGAAGGGGGTGGACGTGGTGGATGCACACTTGAGGTAAGATTAAGGTTCCTTTTCATTGCTAATAAGTTTATTTAGAGTTCTACCGAACTAGAACAGAGAAAATAGGGTGATAAATTCGTTTGTTTGCGTTGTGAATTATGGAATGAGATTTGAAGAGAATTTTGAATGAAAATAAATGTATTCAACTTGTAGAATGTGGAGGATGTCGTTATTGATGTTGTTAGTATTAATTTCGACTCCCTTACGGAAATAAAATTATTAAATAGTTATATCGCAAATTTGGTTGGTTGAGGAATTTAGAAATAATGCGTGGGCTTTTTTATGGCATACGTTGGTATTGGAAATATTATGATTAATGTTGGTATTGTTGTTGTTGTTGTTGTTGCTGAATTGAGAATTCGGGCTAGGCATATAAACAGGGGAGATGCTGCCCGATTTTCGGCAAAATATAAAATAGTATGATTTGAAATATTGTACAAACGTGCGACGAAAAGGCTAACATTAGCATACATTCCTTTTAAATGTAGACTTACAAGGTTGGACGAATAAGCGTAGCTTATAAGCGGGCGAACAGGTATGTAAGGTTTACCCTTTCTTTCTTTTGGCATGTCCTAGATCTAAGTAAGGTATGACATGACAAGCACCTTGGGGTAATTCTACTCTTTGATTCCGAGCTTGGTTACGATGCTTATTTTCTTTTGTCATAAGCATGTTTCGTATGGTTGAATCTATTGTATGATTAATAAATGAATAAGCTACTTCATATGGTTTTGGTATGTATCCATGATTCCGAAGCTCTGTTTGATATGTTTCCGAGGCCGTCTATGACTCTGATTCACTTTTGATATAAGTATGTCTGATATGATCGATCTTATTATATGATTGAACAACGGAATGAGCATAAAGAGTTTTGTTTCTAAAAGAGTTCTGTGAGTTTTAATGTCCCTAACTTTCGCAAAAGATCTCGGATTTGTTTTGAAATGTTCATAAAAGTTCTATGGTAAAAATGTCTGTAACTTTCATATACCAACTCCGATTGACTTGAAACGTGTTTATGATCCTTCAAATGTCGGTAAGAGTACGTATTTATCGAGTCTTAAAATTTATTTGATATGCATATAGTTTCTCACTACTCTGCTCGTGCATGTGTCATTGCCTCCTTCACCGAGTCCCGGGCCGGTATGTATCGTGCGTATGGTTTGCCGAGTCCCTTGCTTGAGGGCTGGGTTCCATATATATATTTCGGAGTATGATGTGTCCGGTTCCGGGGTACTGTGTATATATGTCCGGTCCCCGGGTACCGTGTATATGTTACGAAGTATGATGTGTCCGGTTCCCCGGAGTATGATATGTCCCGGGTACCGTGTATATGCTATGATGTGTTATGTGACGGAGATGTTTGGAGATATGAAATCTTCTGGAGTATGATGTGTTATGGCGCCAGAGACAAGAGTGGCGACCATGTTCATGTGCCCTATGCATGACTTTGATATGCATCATTTGTGTTTCAAAAGTAAGCATTCTGATATTCTGGATAAGCTACTTACCCTCTGTATTTCTTCTGATATATGATGTCAGCAATATAATATATATATATATATATATATATATATATATGGATCGGGCTGCACGTTCCGCAGCAATAGAATATATGTATGGATCGGGCTGCACGTTCCGCAGCAATATAATATATTTATGGATTAGGCTGAACGTTCCTCAGCAGTATATATTATATATATGGATCAGGCCGAACGTTCCTCGGCAATATAATATATTTATGGATCAGGCCAAACGTTCCTCGGCAGTATATATTATATTTATGGATCGGGTCGAACGTTCCTCGGCAGTATATATTATATTTATGGATCGGGCCGAACGTTCCTCGGCAGTATATATCATATTTATGGATCGGGTCGTACGTTCCTCGGCACTATTATATTACATATGGATCGGGCTGTACGTTCCACAGCACTATCAGTTATATGTATGTTTGTATATGATGATATGTATGTGATGATATACGATGTCGGCACGCACGGTCTGTGTTTGGAAAGTAAGCATTTTGGAACTCTGGATGGTTTACTTACTTTCTGTACTACTTCTGACATATGACTTCGGCATATATGATTTGCGTTTGGAAAATAAGCATTTTGGTATTCTGAATGACGTACTTACCTCTGTACTACTTGTTTCGATTATGGTTCCGTTTTCTGTATTTCATGCCTTATATGCTCAGTACATTTTCCGTACTGACCCCTCTTCTTCGGGGGCTGCGTTTCATGCGGCGCAGGTACACCCAGATGAGTAGAAGCCAATATAGAAGATTTTCCAGCGGCGTTGGCAAGCTCCACTTGCTCCTGGAGTGCTGCCGAGTCAGAGTATATGTGTTATGATTTCTAATTAATGTTAGAGACTTTGCAGACAGAGTCGTGGGTATTGGAAGTCAGTCTGTAAGCGGCTCCATCAGCCGGTGTGTCATTTTGTGTTATGTTATAAAGTCCATGTGGTTACAGATTTTATTTGATTAAAGAAAGATGAAAAGAATATTCTGAAAGCATTTACTATGAATTTCATTTGCATTTGATTTAAGAGTCCAAAAAGATTATATGTGTAATAAGTGTCTGCAGGTTCGCTCGGCCTTAAATAAAGGTCGGGTGCCCATCATACCCTGATAAAGATTAGGATGTGACCCAGTTTTGACCTTAAAATGCTCAAAGACTCTTGTGAGAAAGAACCTATAGGGAAGACCATGCTTTCCCTCTCTCGCATTAGTAACCTTTACCATACGTTCTATCATGACAGTAGGTAGATTGATTAGTTCAAAGCTTACTAGTGCCTCAAGAAGGACCAGGTCAGTGACAGAATCCATAGACTTTCTCTCAGCTCTTGGAAGCAACACTTTATTTACAAGCTCAAATAGGAGTTGATACATGGGCTGAAGCTCCTTCTTGAAGATCTTGGCTCCAGTTACAGTAGCTCCATTCTTCACAATTAACTCCATGAATCCTGTAGAATATTTTCCACTTACAGTCCTCAGCCCCTCAATTGGAACATTTTGAATCTCACCCAAACTTTCTTCTATCAATTAAAACTCAGTCTCATTCACATGTAGGACTAGGGTATCATCCATCATACACAACAGATTGGCATAGAATTGAGACACTTCCTCTTCAAACACACTGGGGGCTAGGGGCACAAAAAGGTAAGTCCATTTTTGAAACTCAACAAATTCCAGAAGTTCCTTCATTCCATTCTTTTCAGCAATATCTGGGTCAAACACTCTCCCCAACAACACCTTTTGAGATTTCAAGATTTGTCTTCTTTCGAATTCTGACAACTCAACTTTTGGTTTCTTGGAGGAACCAGGTTCCTCACTTTCTCTTTCCTTCATTTTTCGAGACCCCGCCTTCTTCTTTTCAGGTATATGGGCTCATCATTTGTTTCATTCTTCTCATCAGCTTTTCTTTTCTTGGTTTTTCCTTTCTTGGGTTTTTTCCTCTCAAGAGGGGATTCCTCTACCTCGTCTTCATCATCATTCACAGTCACCACATCAGTAGGTGACTTATCTTCCTCGACAACCAATCTGCTTTTCATGGACCTCCTCATTTTCTTTGTGGATTTTCCTTTATTTGCTTTTTAAGGCGGATGTCATTTCTGCCTTATTCTTTCCCCTAGTTACAGGGACCCTGACAGAGATATGTTTTCTCTTGCTTTCACCTAATTTTTTAACACCTTTAATGGGTCGTTTGACTATTGTTTTCAAAACAATATCATCATCAAAATTAAGTTCCTTAGGGGAGTAGGGGGTCAGATTCTCCTAGGGCTGAGGGACCAGGTCCCTCATTTTGTTTCTCCATTTCTACCACATTCACCACTTTTTCTTGAAAGGGATTAGGTTCTTCATTCTTTCCCCCCTGACTCCCTATACCACTACCCTCAGCATTTAATGTTTCAACAAACTCCACCATAGTTTCAACTTCACCAACAGTGACATTTCCCCTAAAATTTCTTAAAGACTCATCTACAACTGTAGTATTATCAGTTTGAGGGGGGTTACCTGATCTTACCTGGTTTTCCTTTTTTACACCTAATTTTTTACCTCTCGTAATTATTTTAATTGCTCAGAATCCTTGGATGAAAGAACAAAGTGAACCATGCATTTTTAGAGGTTCAAATGATTTTATAAAATTTCTTAGGTAAATATTTTACCCCTTTAAATTGGTAAAATAGTTTCTATAATATCAGAAATCATTTAGGAATTAATTGTTACATTTCATGATATTTATAGGATATTTGTTAGATTTAATAAGAGAAAAGCAATTTTAAATAATTATTTATTTAATTGTTTAAATTGTCAAAAAATCAAAATTAGCAAATATACTATTCCCTTTAATCCAAGGAATTTTAGTAATTAAAATAATTGACCATTTTACCCCTCAATCCTTAATTTTGTGTATTGGCATAATTTGTTAAAATTAATTATAATTGTTTCTAGTATTTGATTAGGATAATTTGTCAATTAGAGGGGCATTATTGCAAATTAATTTTTAATTATTTAATTGTTTTAGTTATGGCCACAATTGAATTAATCAATTTATGGTTAAAGCAATTGGGGTAATTTTACAAAATTAGCCTTTGATGGCCTTAATTGAAATGGCCAAATTCATTTGGCTCAAATTAATTGAGGTCATTAGTGTAATTTAACTTTAATTAGCTAGTTAATTCAAAAAGGGGTTATAACTAGAATGGTCAATTATATTTTAATTCAATTAAGGATATATTTGCGAAATTGAGCTTGTTTAAACAATTGGACATATTTTAAATTAATTAATACGTCAATTATGTCCTAATTCGTTTATAATTAAAATACTATGTATATAATTATGTCCTAATTTGTTTATAATTAAAATACTATGTGTGTGTATATATATATATATATATATATATGAAAGGTGGGGGGGGGGGGGGGGGGGACATGTCCAATTTTTCCAAACCTAGTCCAGCCTAAACGGGCCTGACCCGACAAAATTCTTTTTCTAATAAGGGGGTAATACCCCTTTAACATTTTAATTCATACCAAACACGCCCCTTTACCCCTCTCTCCTCGCCATCTAAACCTAACCCTAGCGCCGTCCCTTCCTCCCTTTCCCTCTCTCCTCGCTGGATTGCCAAAAATGGCATCAACACAGAGTGCTTAGACATGTATCAGATTTAGCACGTCCAAATTGGTGCACCATCAAAGTTTTTTTTGTCTCTCTCTTCCAAATTCTACCAAAATAACGCCTACGAGGTAATATACACTATTGTTTTCACTTTTCTTGGTCAAAACTTACAGATTTTGACGTTGGATTTGCTATCTTCAAATTTTTTCAGGCTTAATTTCTATTGGTCCATAGTTATTGGTTTGGATCAACACAAAACAAGATAAATCTGACCGTATACACTCGTTTATGTAGAATCTAGCCGTTAATTTCATAGTAACACATTTTGCATCTGAATATTTATTTTTTACCACATCGACATTTCAAGTCTTTGAACGAATTTTGGGGTTCTATAAATAAAATCCCAAACCTCACCGTTTAAAGAAAAAAAGTTTTGGGGGACAACCTGAAAAAGATAGAATTTTAAGTTTAACTTGAAGTTTAAGCTTAATACTATAATTTTAGACTTAAATTCTTTTTAAAAGAGTTGAGTCTCACAGTTCTAAAATTTATTTACTTATGCTTTGTGTTGTTGAGTGTGGGATTGGAAGCACAAGGCTCCAAGTTCGACTCTTGATACGACTGCACAGAAAAAAGGTAGCAATTTATCTTGTTGTTTTTTTTAATTTATTCATTCAAGTGTCAATTTATATGATATGTTGCTTAGTTAAGTATTATGATATTAGTCCCCTATTTTGTTCAAGTGTTTATTCATGCTTGTATGGTTCAAGTAATGATGATGTAGTTGTTGTTCTTGGTTCCAAACTTTGGTCTTGTGATGCTAAAACCCCCTTTATGGTTTTAAGGATAATCATAATAGAAATAGATGCTCATATGAAGTTAAAATATTGATATTGTCTCAAGGAGTTAATCACTTAGTTTGAAAGGGTTAAAATCTAAAAGAAGAGAAAAGGATGAGAAGTTGGTATGAACCTTCCTAAATCCCTTCTTATGAGTCTGTTAGTGTAAGAATTATGTGGATTGGTATTTGTTTGCCTAGGCTGCGACTTGTATGAACACCTGGAACAATTTAAGTATATTTACTAATATATGTGAATGTCCTATATATTTAAATACTCCAGAATGTGCTTGTTAATTTGATTGAATGAGTCTAAAAGGTTAATAAGTATGAGTGCACTTAAACAAGTCCAAATTTGATTAAGAAACGTTAGAAGGTAATTGGATAAGACCTTTTCCCTGAACTTGCTCTAGGTGAGCCACATCCTACGCATGATTTCTATATATATCAATAATACTAATCTCATTGGGCATCGACACATTTATATCATCATCAACAACTATGCCCATATCCATATACACAAGCCGACGAGGCTAACAAAGTGATATACAAAATATAAGCCGACAAGGCTAAAAGACATCTAACCATACACAACTGTCTACAAGCCCCTAAATAGAGTATGTATCATCATATTGACGGGAAAGCAGCCCGCCATGCCCATATGTATGTACACAAAAGAAAAGTACCAATAGCTGCAGCTCCGGATCAAATGGAGCTCCTCTATGCAGTCCCTGAATAAATAATCTATGGATCATGTCTGTCTCCCTGTCCACTTGTGGGGATATCGAGGTGATACAATGAGAGGTTCGACAGTTAAATAATTATTCTATGAGGCCTCAGGTTTTGTATCGAAACGTTTGGGGTTGTATCGGATTTGCGTATCGAGTAAAAGTTGCGAAACATTAAGATTGAAATCATAAGGTATAGTTCTTCGGTACTAAGTTGATAACTTGGATAGGACTCAACTTGTGGATTCGAGGGTGATAGACATGATTTGTTATGCGTGAGAAACAAATTAGAATTGCCTGCCACAGATGTGCTATAGGACCATGATTGGTTTCAAAAATTCAGAGTCAGTTCAAATGACTATTGCTGATATTTGAGAGTTTTGCCTTCATTCAGGGTCAGCATTGTTCGAGTTAAGCTTAATGGTCTATGGTTATACTTCCAGGAAGATACTTAATGATTCGATGCATTTCGGCTCAAATTTGGGGTATGACAGATTTACCGAGCTTTGTCGGGTCTTTCTAGGGGATTTGATGATACTTTATGAGAATAGTTACTTGGGTAGAATAATCGTATGCAATGATTTTAGTACAGATTTGAGGAGGAACTATTGTGCGAGAGGTCTTTATAGTGATAAGTTGGGTTCCGAAGGACTTTGCTCGACGAGATATATTTAGTGGTATGATTCCTGTATTGTGATTTGAAGGTTTAAGAAGACTTGGAACTAGCCAAGTTGGCTGTCAGTAAGATCAGTTTCGATGGAATTACGTAGAGAACTCAGATAAATCAATGATTCTTTCTGGCGAGAGTAAGCCATGGTATCAGGTTTATGGTGTGTGTGTTGATATGTTCCATGAAATTACGGGGTGGGAAAATGGCTTTAGCAAGTGCGAAGAAGGGTTAGCAGAATCAAAACATCTTCCCAATTCAGAATCGGCTATGGTTTGTGGCCATGGTACAAAGGATTGCGTGATTTGGGAAAGTGTTTGTGGGAAAGAGGGAAAGTGAGCCCCAGGTGTAGTGGCCTGTTTGAGATTATCCGTTGTGTTGATCCTGTGTTTTATGAGTTAAGTTTTCACCAAGCCTGCCTGGTGTTCATCTAGTTTTAGTTTTCACCAGGCCTGTCGGGTATTCATCTGGTTTTCCATGTTTCTATGTTGAAGAAGTGCCATTCTGATAGTTACTATATCATTCTTTGGGATTCAGTTCTGTGCGAAGAGAATCCTTCCTATTAGGAGGAGCCCGATACGTGTTTGAAATATCCCCGATTATTGCAGGCATATATATCTTTTTCGTTCTTTTCCCTTCATCGCTCGAGGACGACCAATGGTTTAATTGGTATCTGATGTAATGACCCGTTTGGTCGTTATCGCCTTTTCGGTACTTTTGACCCTTCCCCGAGCTTGTTTAGCTCACATTTGACCCCAGGGCACGGTTCCCGAGGTCTTTGAGTTTGATTTGGGTGACTTATTAGGAAGTTTGGGATTAAAGAGAAAAAGAGTTGACTCAAAGTTGACTATTGGGTACATGAACCTTTTTAAAGAATCCGTCGATTTTGAGAGGTCCAGATGGTCTTTTAGCATTTGTACGTATATTCAGTTCAGTTCCCAATGCACTCAGGCATATTTTGGGAATTTGATTTGAGGTATCGTGGGTTGACTCGGTCAACGAGACCGCCGTTAGGAATTTGAAAGCCATGAATGCATTCGTAGTGTGCTTTTATGTGTGTCTGCGTATATGGTATGCGAGCAGATGGCCTTGGGTGATAGTCAGGATTTCAGGTTGCGTTTGTGATTTTTTGGGAGTTTTCTTGTTCTGGTGCCCCGCTATAGCGGTGTCCATGCCGCAATAGCGGCCGAGCGCATTTAGCAGCTGACCGTCGCAGCGGCCTGAGAAATCGCCATAGCGGTCCCGATGCCGCAGAAGCGGTGATGATTGAATCTGTGACTGAAAAGTGAATAAAACCCCAACCCCTTGTCATTATTTCTTATTCATATCTTAAGGCTTGGGAGGAGATTTTTAGAGGGGTTTGGTTATTTCTTCTCAAAGGTAACTTCCTTGGTTTTAGAATCCTCCTTTTACTTCTATTAATTCGTAATCTGAGGCTATAATCCCTAGAATCAAGAGGAATCAACTTGGGTTTTTCATGAAAGTTCATAAAAATGGTTTAGACTCTCTAAGTTGTTTATTTTGATGAAAATTGGATGGGTTATTATAGAATTTGATATATCTAAGGTTGTTAATCATGAATCTTCCATTATTAGTGATAAATTCGTGAATTGGAAAGTTAGGGTTTATACCCAAAATTGGGGGTTTCACCTAGAATCAGAATTTGAGTATTTCATGAGTTAATATAGCTTCTAATTGATGGGAATTGATCATCTAGAGTATGAACTTCTTGTTTAAGCTTAGAATCCCTAATTTCTCCTTTTTAGTTTATAACCCCATTCCATAGGTTAGGGTTTTGGTCTTGAATAGAAGTAGGGTTTGAATGATGCTCTTCTTGATTCTAATTTCATGATTTGGATATGTTTAGACTTCCATTATCTCGAGGCTCAAAGGAAGGGAAAGACTAAGGTTTGATTATTGGAGACTTTGTTGTTCGGCCCTCTAGGTAGGTTATGGTTTACCTTATGGTGAGACTACGATTGCCGAAGCATATGTTTAGATTATATTATCGTAGAATGTATGTAATCTTTCGGGTATGAAGTTGGGTTGGATATTTCCTTAGGTTGGGCCTTGTTGTATGATTTGGGGCTAGCCACCCTGTTGTGTTGTGACTTATCTTGTTCTATAGGTTGTTGACTTGTTACCAAGTGGAGATAGTAGATATTGGTGACTAGTGATATATCTTGATGATGATATTGCAGCACCTTACTTGTTGCTATTTTGAGACGAGGATTGTGACTCTATTGGGGCTTATTGTGTAGCCTTTCATTGATATTGTTGGTGTGCCCATGTGTGGTACTATTGAGATTGATTTGATTATTTACATTAAACTCATACATTGCGTGTGCTTACATCCTTCATGATATACTGTTGATACATTGATGATATACAAGGAAACACTATTATGAGCCAGGCTCAGTTGGATGAGAGTGATGTGAGGACCGATGTCTAATGTTTATCCCGAAATCGAGGTATGAGTGCTGGTAGCGATGGTTGAGGTCTTTGACGAAATCGTGAGAATTGGTACATGGACTTCGTTGGTCCCCCATGGCTTGTGCTGCCGAGATGTGATGTTCCATCATCGGAGTACATGTGTACAGTGCATATGAATTGGATTCATCATACATACATTATTGCATTGCATTGTACCTTTGATTCTGATGACTTGTTGTGATACTATTGTGATACACTGGTTCAGATTGATAATACTAAGGCTTGGCACTGCTGGGCTTAGATGCTATAACATGGGTGATAACTTGTTGTGATACTATTGTTGTCACGACCCAACCGGAGGGCCATGACAGGCACCCGGAGCTAACCTACCGAGTACCTCTTAACATACATCTCATAACCATATCTAGGTGAGCCACATGACTAACTCATAATTACCACAAACTGAAAAGACACATATTCCATCGAACATATGCACGTCTATATAAACATCATTAACGGGAACAATGGGCTTCCTCCAAAATCTGGTGATGTAATCCTGCAACATCAAGAATACACAATCTGCCCCGATATCTGAGAACTGAATCTGTAGAAATTTCAAAGGATGACTTTTTTTTCTGAGGAAGTGTCTCTGTTACACCTCGGAAAATTTCCCGTTGGTACGCAAGTAAATGAACTAATGATGTGTGCGAGGAGTGCGAGTGAATAATGTTTCATGGGAAATGTATGTAAAGGGATGTGGATGATTAGAATGAAAAGTCGAGAAATGAGAAAAATTGAAAGTTGGCAAAACTGCCCAGTGGTCGTATATTGCAAAATACGGTCCGTAAAGTGCAATAAGGTCCATAAACTGGCAGTCGTAAACTGCCGTGCAAAAGCTTCAGCCTTCTGCCAGTGGTCGTAAAGTGCAAATACGGACTGTAAACTGGTATACGGTCCGTAAACTGCCAGGTCGTAAACTGGCATGCCAAACTTCAACTTTCTGCCAACTGAGGAAGAGGTATAATACGACCTGGTGGACGGACCGTAAAGTGATTTACGGCCCGTAAACCATGGTTGTAAATCACCATGCATGCAGGCCAAAGTCTCTGGTCCTGCTTAAGCTTAAAGACGACCACGAGGGACGGTCCGTAAAGTGGAATACGGACCGTAAACCTCCATGGACGACCACTGTTCACCCAGCACAGATTTTCCAATTCATTAAATATGACGATCAAGACTTATTTTATTTCATTACAACATTACACCACTTCTCTCTAAAACTTCTCTATACATTTATTATATGAGTTTTCAAGGATTATAATCCATTAATAACATTAAGACAAGTGAATCAAGGATAAGGGAATCATCAAGGATCATCCAAGTCAAGAAATCCAAATGGAGAAAAACTAGGGTTTTGCTCAAAGAGGAGTATTATCAACCAAAGCTTGTTCCTACAACTTCTAAGGTAAGATTCATGATTTTTACAAGATGTCTAAGGTATTGGAGAATTAAAATACATGGATTGTAGAAAATGTGGTCAACTAGGTCATGAATGATGAATAGTGACATTTTGAGAAATAGTTTGAATTGAGTTATGAATGTTGTTGTGTTGTGATATGAATGTGTTATAAATTGTATTAAGATCATGAACTAAACACTTTAGACGAATGGACGAAGATGGATGTTATGACCATGAATGTGGGTGAATTAGAGGCAAATTGAGGAATCTAGATAATGTGGATAATGTGAATGACTAATGGCCATTGTTATGATATTAATGAAGGTGTAAACGCTAGCATTGGAAGGGAACGTGAAAGTGTAGAATAGTTCGACGGAAAGGTATGTAAGGCTAACCCTTCTTTCATAAGGCATGGTTCTTGGCCAAATTCTTAATTCCTCTATATGCGTATGTTGTCTTCACATGGTTGACATTCCGAGCTCATAAGCTCACGACTCTTGATATGTACTATGATTATACTATGTTCCTCGCATGACGAGTAAGTCCATAATGTAGATGTAACGATAATGATGATGATAGTAATGATGATGAGAGTAAAATGAGATTAGAGATGCTTACGAACTATGAGATATGTATATGTATGCCTATGAAGGGCTATGATAAGACCCCGAGCTTATGATGCCGGGCGAGACTATATGTATATGACAATGTATAAAGTATGTATACGATTACGAAATGCGCGCACACCTCTGCAGAGGGTGCGGATAACCCTGAAGCCTTGGTAGGGCCAGGTATGAGTAACCTTGAGCCTTGATTGGCCAAGTATGTATGAAACACCGATCCTATGAGGTCGGGTATGCTATGTAAAGGCTATGAATATGAAATGACTATGTATATAATATGAATATGAATTTGATAAGACTATGTATAAGAATACGAATAAGGACATGTATACGAATATGAGCCCAAGTATGGTACGAGTATTATGGGATACGAACGACGATGTATGCAAGTAAGCGACATGATGATGATGATATTACTGTCTCCCCTCCTATGATATTTTCATATGATATCTATTATGCTTCTATATTGATGTTGATCATGCTTTACATACTCAGTACATTCTTCGTACTAACGTCCTTTTGTTTGTGGACGTTGCGTCATGCCCGCAGGTGCACAGGGAGACAGACTTGATCCATAGCTGCTTATTCAGAGATTGCATAGCAGAGCTCCATTTCTTTCGGAGACGTAGCTTTTGGGTACTTACTCTTTTGTGTACATAATTATGGGCATAGCGGGGTCCTGTCCCGCTCATACGATATGTCATACTCTTAGAGGCTCGTAGTCATGTATATGTGGGTAGAGATGTTCGGCCATGTCGGCCCATGTTTGTATATATCTTTTGTTGGCCTCGTTGGCCTTGTACTTGTGATGTGGCATAGATGCCTATGATATGTTAAATGATGATGGTCATTTAATGGGATCAATATGATTAACGATAAGAAAAAAAGCACGAATTGACTTATGGTTCACCTAGATGTTATGTTATGTACGATAAGGGGGTGCTCGGGAGGGGTAGCACCGGGTGCTCGTCGCGGCCCCCTATCCGGGTCGTGACAAAAGTGGTATCAGAGCAGTTCAGTCCTAGGATGTGTCTACGAGCCGTGTCTAGTAGAGTCTTGGTTATGGGTGTGTTGCGCGCCACACTTATAAACGAGAAGCTGCGGACATTTTAGGGATATATGACCTTCTTTCTTCATAAGAATCGTGCGATAGAGCTATGATGTAAGAATTCTTGTTCCTAAATCGTGTGCTGTGTATTTCAGAGATGCCTAAAAAGAAAAAAGCTACAGCAGCCCAAAAGGGCAAGACGGTGGCAGAAAAGCGGGCTGAAAGAGCACCTCCACCGGTAGTAGAAGAAGATGAGTCCCAGAGTGCGGCTCAATCTCAGTCCTCCCAGACAGTGCCTATTACCGAGGAGCACGTGGGGGCCTCAACCCCAGCTCCAGCTCCTCCACCGAATGCTTCGGGCCAAGACGTGAGAGAGGCCATTAATTTGTTGACTCAATTGGTTGCGGCCCAGACTCAGAGGCCAAGCGCGGGACAAGGTGACAGGGCTGTTAGTGCAAGGGCCCGTGAATTCATTGCTTTGAAACCCCCGGAATTCGTTGGGTCGAAACTGGAGGAGGATCCCCAGGACTTTATTGATGGTATGCTAAGGACGCTCCGGTTGATGCATGCTTCAGACCCCAAATCGGTGGAGCTAGCGTCATATAGATTGAGGGATGTCTCAATCCAGTGGTATACGGTTTGGATGGCTTCGCGGGGAGCCAATGCACCTCAACCGGTATGGCAAGAGTTTGTTGATGCTTTTCTCCGTCATTATATGCCTCCGGAAGTTCGGCGAGCTAGGGCCGATAAATTCTTGAATTTGAGGCAAGGTAGCATGAGTGCTACAGAGTATAGTCTCTGCTTCAATTCCTTGGCTAGGTATGATTCAGCCATGGTAGCAGATATGGGCGATCGGGTGCACCGATTTGTGAAAGGCCTAGGGCCACATCTGATGGATAAATGCTTGACTGCTTCCCTTCAGGACAATATGGATATTTCACGCATTCAAACCCATGCTCAGAACTTAGAGGAAAGCCTACAGCAGTGGAGAAGTGAGCGTGAGCATGATAGGGGTCATAACAAGAGGGCCAGACCTTCGGGTTCGAGGAGTGAGTCCAGGGGCGGACACAGACAGCAGTTTCCCAGCCATTCAGGCTATTCTATGACCAGTACACCTCCACAGTTCACGGGGCAGAGATTTGACAGATCTACTCGTTCCGAGCCGAGTCAGGGTTATTCGGGGTCTCAGTTTAGAGGTGATTTAGGCCAGTCAAGGCCACCCGTACCACGATGTTCTAAGTGTGGAAAGTTGCATTGGGGTCAGTGCCGATCAGGTTCAGACGCTTGCTATTCATGTGGTCGGCCAGGCCATATTATGCGGGATTTCCCCTCAGTACATGGTAGAGGTAGGACCCAACCATCAGGGTCGGTAGCCGGATCTTCGGCATCTATACGCCCTACGGGGCCAGGTTCACATGCGCCAGCTGGCCATGGTAGAGGCAGAGGGAGAGCTCCCAGTACTAGCGGTCCTCAACACCGTATTTATGCTTTGGCTGGACGCCAAGATCTTGAGTGTTCTCCTGACGTGGTCACAGGTATATTATCGGTATTCTCTCATGATGTATATGCTTTGATTGACCCGGGCTCCACATTGTCTTATATTACTCCATATATTGCGGGTCGGTTTATAGTCGAGTCGGAGTCGATCAAACCTTTTGAGGTGTCTACGCCCGTTGGCGAATCGGTGATAGCTAGCCGAGTGTATAGATATTGTGTAGTCGTGATATGTGGCCACCGTACTATAGCTGACTTGCATGAACTAAAGATGGTATATTTTGATGTCATTATGGGCATGGATTGGTTTGCTTCTTGCTACGCCAATGTTGATTGTAGAATGAAAATGGTTCGCTTCCAGTTTCCGGGAGAACCAGTCTTAGAATGGAAAGGAAACACGGCGTCACCAAAAGGTAGGTTTATTTCCTATCTAAAGGCATGGAAGATGATCACGAAAGGGTGCATTTATCACCTAGTGCGAGTTCAAGATGTAGAAGCTGAGTCGCCGACTCTTCAGTCAGTTCCGGTAGTGAACGAATTTCCGGATGTGTTCCCGGAAGAGCTTCCAGGCCTTCCTCCCGAACGAGAGATTGATTTTGCAATTGATGTGTTGCCAGACACTAAACCCATATCTATTCCTCCCTATAGGATGGCTGGCACCCGTAGAGTTGAAAGAGTTGAAGGAGCAATTGAAAGACTTGCTTGAAAAAGGCTTCATTAGGCCTAGTTCATCCCCGTGGGGAGCACCCGTATTGTTCGTCCGGAAGAAGGATGGCTCCTTGAGAATGTGCATTGATTATCGGCAATTGAATAGAGTGACGATTAAGAAAAAGTATCCCCTCCCGAGGATTGATGATTTATTGGATCAATTGCAAGGTGCCAAATGGTTTTCAAAGATCGATTTGAGGTCCGGGTATCACCAAGTGAGGGTTAGGGAGAAAGATATCCCTAAGACGGCTTTCAGAACAAGGTATGGACATTTTGAGTTCCGAGTAATGTCATTTGGGCTAACTAATGCCCCGGCAGTGTTTATGGACTTAATGAACAATGTATTCAGGCCTTTTTTGGATTTGTTCGTGATTGTGTTCATCGATGATATCCTAGTGTACTCTAGATCCGAGGCAGAACATGCGGATCACTTGCGTATTGTCCTTGGAGTTCTTCGAACCCGAGAGTTATTCGCAAAGTTTTCCAAATGCGAGTTTTGGTTGAACTCTGTGGCATTTCTGGGCCACATTGTTGCAGCTGACGGTATTCGAGTGGATAGCCAAAATATTGAGGCAGTGAAGACTTGGCCAAGGCCCACGACCTCTACGGAGGTTCGTAGCTTTTTGGGCTTAGCAGGTTATGACCGAAGATTTGTTGAGGATTTCTCTTCTATTTCTGCACCGCTCACCAAGTTGACTCAGAAGTCAGCTAAGTTTCAATGGACAGATTCTTGCGAGCGTAGTTTCCAATAGTTGAAAGACCGACTGACTTCAGCCCCAGTCTCGACACTTCCAGAGGGATTGGAAGGATATTTTATTTATTGTGATGCTTCAGGCATCGGGCTAGGCTGTGTATTGATGCAAAATGGTAAGGTGATTGCGTATGCTTCTAGGCAATTATGGAAACATGAGCAGAATTATCCTACCCATGACTTAGAATTGGCTGCGGTGGTCCATGCTTTAAAGATATGGAGACATTACTTATTTGGTGTCCACGTGGATATTTATACAGATCATAAGAGTCTCCAGTACATCTTCAAGCAGAAAGAGTTAAATTTGCGACAACGACGATGGCTAGAGTTGCTAAAAGACTATGATGTTGAAATCCTGTACCACCCCGAAAAGGCAAATGTTATGGCTGATGCTCTTAGCAGTAGGTCGATGGGAAGTCTAAGTGATGTACGACCAGAAAAGAAAGAGATGGCCCGTGATCTTCAGCAGTTAGCTAGCCTAGGAGTCCGAGTGGTGGACTCAGGTAGCAGCGGAGCTACTATTCAGAATTCAGCAGTTTCATCGTTAGTAGCGGAAGTAAAAGAGCGACAATATGAGGATCCCATGCTAATGCAGTACAAAGATACACTCCCTCAGAAGGAGGAGTCATCATTTGACATTTCAGGAGACGGAGTTCTCCGGTGTAGAGGAAGATTATGTGTTCCCGATGTGGCAGGTTTACGCCACCAGATTTTGAGAGAAGCTCATTGTTCCCGTTACTCCGTTCACCCCGGAGCGACGAAAATGTATCATGATCTTAAGATTATATATTGGTGGAATGGGATGAAGAAAGACGTAGCGGAATTCGTAGCTCAGTGTCCTAATTTCCAACAAGTGAAGATAGAACACCAAAAGCCGGGTGGCTTATTGCAAGCTATAGAAATCCCAACTTGGAAGTGGGAAGTGATTAATATGGATTTCATTACAGGGTTACCCCGTTCTCGACGTAAATATGATTCCATATGGGTGATCGTGGATAGACTCACTAAATCAGCTCATTTCTTACCGGTCCGGACGACCTATGTGGCTGAAGATTACGCAAAGAGTTTTGGAGATCGTTCCAAGAGGTTCTAGGGACCCAAGTGCGCCTTAGCACGGCATTTCACCCCCAGACTGATGGGCAAGATGAACATACTATTCAGACTCTCGAAGATATGTTACGGGCATGTATGATAGATTTTGGAGGAAATTGGGATGACCATTTGCCACTCATTGAGTTTGCTTACAATAACAGTTATCATTCTAGCATTCAAATGGCACCGTATGAGGCTCTATATGGGCAAAAGTGTAGATCCCCAATTGGGTGGTTTGAAACCGGAGAAGCTAAGTTGACAGGGCCAGACTTGGTCCAGCAAGCAATAGAGAAAGTTAAGCTCATACAAGATCAGTTGCTAGCGGCTTAAAGTCGTCAGAAGTCCTATGCGGATAATCGTCGAAGAGACTTAGAGTTCGAAGTGAAAGATTGGGTATTCTTGAAAGTGTCGCCGATGAAGGGCGTGATGAGATTTGGCAAAACGGGGAAGCTCAGTCCCCGGTATATCGGACCCTATGAGATTATACACAAAATAGGCAAAGTGTCCTATGAGCTAGATCTACCTCCAGATTTGGAGTCAGTCCATCCAGTATTTCATGTCTCGATGCTTCGGAAGTGTGTTGGAGATCCTACGAGGATCGTCCCAGTGAATGATATTCAAGTGACAGATGTTACATCCGACATTTTCGCTTATTCGAAAAATTCAAGATAAATTGACTTGTGATGAATAAGGCCACAATTGGACCTTACTTGGTATGAATGTATAGGTCATGAATTCAATGGCGTGGAATTACGAAAGGAGGCCAAGGGAAAAATTGGAATTTTGGAAACTTGCCCCATGAATTACAATATGTAGCCACCAATTTGGGCTCAACAAGAATTAATAAAATAAGGCCCAAAGGGGAGAGGCCCAACCGGCCAAGGGAAGGGCCCAAAGCCCATGGAATTATTAATTTTCTCATGTGACAAATCCATATAATGGATAAGTATAAAGAAGCTTCAAGAAAAAGGAATCAAGAACAAAAGAAAAAAAAAGAACAAGGGAGAGTTCGGGTTTGAGGAGAAAAGACAAGAGAAAAGAAAGAAAAATTTTGGGAGCCAAATCTTTGATTTAAAAATCCAAGTCTTGTGAGATTAGTACTAAGCTCAAGGTCCTCTACAAGTTAATATAAGTATTGTGGCAAGAAAACAATTTTAACCTCCAAGTGAAGAACTTGAAGAAAGGTAAGGATTTCATGCTTTTGCTATGTTATGAATGGTATATGTATGTTGTAGTATGTGTGAATGAGTGAAAAACATGGAAATTTTGTGAGTTGAAAATCATGCATGTTGGCCGAATTTATGCATGAATTGTATGTTTAAGATGGCTTGAATTCATGTTGTAATTTAGTTGTAGCATGATGGAAATTGTGTTAGAAATGAAAGTGGAATGGATTAGTGAAAATTGGAAAATATAGGAGGTGGCCGTGTGGTGCTATGTTGAGTATGGAATATGAATTTGATCTTGTTTTCATGCTAAGTGTGTTATGGTGAAGTGAATGGAAAGATGACAATCTTTATTATCTTGGAAAAAATGGTTATTAAGTTGTTGTAGGAGAATATGCAACTTCGTTAGGATTTATGTAAAAAAATGGAAATGAAAGTATCAAGAGGCAAATTATGATCATTGTTGATGAATTTGGAAGATGGAATTGTATAATGAACTTGTATGTGGAAGGTTAAGAAAAATTGGAAAAGTAGTGACTTAACGGAAAGTTTGAATGTTTGTGTATCTTATGAATATTGTGTGAAAATGGTATGGATGCCTCCGATGTATGTCGTAATGAATTTGATGGATGATGAATATGAAAATAATGAGTTTGGTTTGGAAATGTAAGTTTGAAACGAAAGACGTTCCGTTATGTCGAAAGATGGCTAATGATGCCATAGTGTATGTTTTAATGTCTATTGATGTTTGATGTCATTTCTGGGTTGTTGTGTTGATGAATTGAGCCGAGCTAAGTCTCGGGGATGTCTTATATACAGAGGAAATGCTGCCGAAATTTCGGTAGGCAAGTATGTGTAAAGTTGGAATATTGAAAGTTTGAAACTAACAAATGGTAAACTTGACCATTTCCAGATTTTGGACGAAATTGGGATTGACGCCAAGCGAGCGTAAGGCGCTATCCAGGTATGTAAAGCTTACCTTTCCTTCTTTTGGCATGTCCTAGTTACACTAGGTCAAGATCGGACCCTCGGGGATAATTCTGCTCTTGGAAATTCGAGTTCAAGTTTGGGCACTATTCATTCAGCGCAATTGAAACCTATTCCTTACATTTGGTTGAAAGAAT
The DNA here is from genome assembly GCF_019175385.1 of Lycium barbarum. Taxonomy (NCBI): domain Eukaryota; kingdom Viridiplantae; phylum Streptophyta; class Magnoliopsida; order Solanales; family Solanaceae; genus Lycium; species Lycium barbarum. Next base: position 81,811,659 of record NC_083338.1, on the reverse strand, counting down.
GTTCAAACCTTCATAACTTTTGCTATTGTGTCTGAATCTCTCCGAAACTTTCGTAGATGGCTTTATGGAGCCTAAAGTCTGTGATTTGTGTCCGCCGCCTCGATTTGACTCAAGGTGGGCCCGCAAGCCCCGAGGCTTCCCTTATTTGGTTTGTTTGACTCGTTTCCGTCCGATATGAAAAGTAATCGTTTGCCTATGACTCAAAGGTCCGTTTGAAATTTCCTACACCATTATTGAACGTTTTGCACTATGATTGATATTAGATTTTCGGAAAATGACCTGTGAATTGTTTTTCAAAGGTTTTGCAGTTTGGAACTTCGTAACTTCCATATATTAATTTTGATCGACCTGACTCCTACTCCGAGCCTTCTGGCGTCGGTATATGCCTATATGTAATTATGTGTCAAGTCTTGTAAATCACTTTTAATATGCATATGGTCTCTGCAATACTCCGTTCGTGCCATTCGCTATGATTTCGTTCGTCGGTTCCCGGGCCGGCTTTGTGATCGTGCGCGCTATACCATATTCGGAAGTATGATGTGCTACGGTTTCCGAGGCCTCGCCATAGGGTCGGTTACCGTCTATGGAGTTATGATGTGATATGGCATTTGATATGTTCTGATGATGTGATATGTGTGTGATACGATTTGTCTGGAGACTGTACGGAGATTTGAAAAACTTCTGGAGTATGATGTGTCGTGGCACCAACGTCGGGGGTGGCCACGTTCCTAAGCCCTACACATGATTTTATTTGCATTTGTACATTTATCTTCCGCACAGGTTTGATTTTCTACTTTGATGTTTGTGTTTGTTCCTTCCGACTCCAGTTATGATTGGGATTTCTGTACTTTCTGCTTTACATACTCAGTACTTCTCCCGTACTGACCCCCTGTTCTTCGGGGGGCTGCGTTTCATGCCCGCAGGTACAGAAGCTCGTTTGGGTGATCCTCCGGTTTAGGCTACTTATTTTGCTATTTGGAGAGCTCCTCTTGATCCGGAGCTTAACTTTTGGTATATACCTTCTGCTATGTGTGTATTCTGTACATTTGTGACTGTGTGGGTACGGCGGGGCCCTGTCCCGTCATATGTTTGTATGTTCCGTTTTGATTTAGAGGCCTGTAGTCATATTTGTGGGTCGTGGGTCCGGTGTGTTTGTATGTGGATCTGTTTTGCGTTCTTAAGCGGCCCGTATGCTACTATGGCCAAGACGGCCCATGAGTTCGTACGTGTGTGTGTGCATTTGGGCGATGTATATTCCGCCATCTTTCTGATTTTGATATGACTGTTCTGCACGGGCGACCGCTTAAGATAAGTGTTCGACCAATGTTTGTGTGACGTCTGCTATTAGTTTTCAGTTCGAAAAATGTATGTTAAGTCTGAATGAGTCTTAATATGATGATCTGGTTTGTGAGTCCGTTTGGGGTGCCTAAGTAGGGCACCAGTCGCGGCCCACGGGGTTGGGTCGTGACAACAGAAAAGTTAACTTATGATGAAATACCCATTGCTATATTAGATAGGCAAGTACGGAGGCTTAGAAACAAAGAAGTGGCCTCAATTAAAGTTCAGTGGAGAAATAACAATCGAGAGGAAATGACATGGGAAGCAGAAGAGAATATGCGATCCAAATACCCACATTTATTTCAGCCCTTGGAAGAAGTCCAATATGAGACGTCAAAATCATAAGGTATGTATGTTTTCTCTTTTATACATTCAGGTCGTGTGTGGCCAAATTTCTGGTGCTGTTGAATTATTGCCCTGTGAGGCAATATTATTGTGGGTTGTTGTGGCAGGGTGGTAGTGCCACATTACAGAGGAAACTCTGGCGAAATTTTTATAGAATTCCCCAAGCCTTTAACATTCGAGGACGAATGTTCCAAAGGGGGGTAGAATGTTACACCTCGGAAAATTTCCCGTTGGTACGCAAGTAAATGAACTAATGATGTGTGCGAGGAGTGCGAGTGAATAATGTTTCATGGGAAATGTATGTAAAGGGATGTGGATGATTAGAATGAAAAGTCGAGAAATGAGAAAAATTGAAAGTTGGCAAAACTGCCCAGTGGTCGTATATTGCAAAATACGGTCCGTAAAGTGCAATAAGGTCCGTAAACTGGCAGTCGTAAACTGCCATGCAAAAGCTTCAGCCTTCTGCCAGTGGTCGTAAAGTGAAAATACGGACCATAAACTGGTATACAGTCCGTAAACTGCCAGGTCGTAAACTGGCATGCCAAACTTCAACTTTCTGCCAGCTGAGGAAGAGGTATAATACGACCTGGTGGACGGACCGTTAAGTGATTTACGGCCCGTAAACCATGGTCGTAAATCACCATGCATGCAGGCCAAAGTCTCTGGTCCTGCTTAAGCTTAAAGATGACCACGAGGGACGGTCCGTAAAGTGGAATACGGACCGTAAACCTCCGTGGACGACCACTGTTCACCCAGCACAGATTTTCCAATTCATTAAATATGAGGATCAAGACTTATTTTATTTCATTACAACATTACACCACTTCTCTCTAAAACTTCTCTCTACATTTATTATATGAGTTTTCAAGGATCTTAAGCCATCAATAACATTAAGACAAGTGAATCAAGGATAAGGGAATCATCAAGGATCATCCAAGTCAAGAAAACCAAATGGAGAAAAACTAGGGTTTTGCTCAAAGAGGAGTATTATCAACCAAACCTTGTTCCTACAACTTCTAAGGTAAGATTCATGATTTTTACAAGATGTCTAAGGTATTGGAGAATTAAAATACATGGATTGTAGAAAATGTGGTCAACTAGGTCATGCATGATGAATAGTGATATTTTGAGAAATAGTTTGAATTGAGTTATGAATGTTGTTGTGTTGTGATATGAATGTGTTATAAATGGTATTAAGATCATGAACTAAACACTTTAGACGAATGGATGAAGATGGGTGTTATGACCATGAATGTGGGTGAATTAGAGGCAAATTGAGGAATCTAGATAATGTGGATAATGTGAATGACTAATGGCCATTGTTATAATATTAATGAAGGTATAAACGCTAGCATTGGAAGGGAACGTGCAAGTGTAGAATAGTTCGACGGAAAGGTATGTAAGGCTAACCCTTCTTTCATAAGGCATGGTTCTTGGCCAAATTCCTAATTCCTCTATATGAGTATGTTGTCTTCACATGGTTGACATTCCGAACTCATAAGCTCACGACCCTTGATATGTACTATGATTATACTATGTTCCTTGCATGACGAGTAAGTCCATAATGTAGATGTAACGATAATGATGAGGATAGTAATGATGATGAGAGTAAAATTAGATTAGAGATGCTTACGAGCTATGAGATATGTATATGTATGCCTATGAAGGGCTATGATAAGACCCCGAGCTTATGATGCCGGGCGAGACTATATGTATATGACTATGTATAAAGTATGTATACGATTACGAAACGCGTGCACACCTCAGCCGAGGGTACGGATAACCCTGAAGCCTTGGTAGGGCCAGGTATGAGTAACCTTGAGCCTTGATTGGCCAAGTATGTATGAAACACCGATCCTATGAGGTCGGGTATGCTATGTAAAGGCTATGAATATGAAATGACTATGTATATAATGTCACGACCCAACCCCGTAGGCCGTGACTAGTGCCCGATCTGGGCACTCAAACACATTCTAGTATATATAGCTTTATATATAGCAGAAGCCGACAAGGCTTTATTTCCAATTTAGATAGTTTCCAGAAAAATTTCGGCAGAGTTTCCTTTGTTTTACGGACTATCCCATATAACCTGCACGCAGAAAATACCAACAAAGGCCACACAGGGCCAACAGAGTGATATTTAAATATATGCGGACCGGCCGCCGCGGCGAATGGGATCGCCCAAACACAACATATACACACAGCTGTACAGAAAGATCCCAACCCACAAACATGTCTACAAACCTCTAGATGGACCAACAGAATCATATGGCGGAACAGGGCCCCGCCGTACCCATGAACGAGAATATACATATATAGAAGTGACAGACTATACCAAAGGATGGCTTTGAATAAAAGAGCGCTCCAAAAATAGCAGAATGAGATCCTAAGCGGACGGATCAGCAAACCTGTCGTCGGTACCTGCGCGGCATGAAAACGCAGCCCCCGAGGAAAGGGGGGTCAGTACGAAATATGTACTGAATATGTAAAGCCTGAGTTACAGAAACAAAATCATAACTGGTGCAGAACATACAGAAAGTAAACGGAAAATCCAAAGTATCAAATACATATTTCCAAAACATGCAGAGTGTGTACAGAACATATGTCATATCAAATCCGGCCCCTGCTAAGGGACTCGGCAGACAGAACGTGGCCACCCTCCCGACGCTGGTGCCACAACACAGAAGAATCAGAATAGGGGCATAACCCCGTAACATAATATGTCATATCAGATGGCCATAGTAAATCATATCAGAACAAACGTACATGGCACAGCATACTCCACAAACCCATGTACGTATATACCTGCCCCCTCACATCGAGGCACGGCGAACAATGCAGGGGATTACGCTTGACAACATATCCTGGCCCGGGCTCAGTGTGGGAAACATTGGGGCATCCACGAATAGAGTCGTGAGAAACTAATGCAAGTAAAATATCATGAATGTTTCCATAGACTCGATGAGGCATATCAAAGACAAACCGATCCGATGAAGTCGGAAGGAATCATAGTAAATGAGTTTCGAGTATCAATACAATTTATCAGACTTAATGGAATATTTAAAACCATATTAGTTAGGTAATTAAAAGGGTAGTCGAAACGTTTCTTTCAAAAATCGTTCAAAAAGGGGACTTTAGTACATTAAGGGCAAAACCGGGAATAGCGGGCCCACCTCGGAACAAGCAAGGCGGTGGGCTCAAATTACGCCCTTTAAGCTTATGGGGTCACCTATAAAGGTTCTACGGACATTCTATAGCTTTTCAAGGAGTTTAGAGAAAGTTTGCATAATTTCAGGAAAAGCATATCAAAATGGTTCAATTCTACTGAAGGAAAAACTGAGATTTTCTCTTGTGGATTCCGATGGCCAAGAAGGTCTTTTGAGGCCCGAATCCGATCATAAAACACTTAGACATGCCAAAAGAAGGATCGGGGTAGCTTTACATACCTTTCACGCTCCTTAAGCCTTTCCAAACTCACTTCCCGTTTCGTCGAAAAACTGCAATTGGTCAAGTTTACCAATTGTGAGTTATGAATACCATTATTCCAACTTAAAGCATATTTGTCTACCGAAATTTCGGCAGCACTTCCCCTATACATATAGCACCCCGAGAATTCAACTCGGCTAGAAATCATCAACAACAACCCAAACGACAACATTAACATCAACCAAGAACATTAAAAACACAAATATCCTTCAACTAGTCATTTTTCTCACAAGTTGGCATAACCTTCATTCTAATCCAAACCTTCACTAATATCAATGATGTCACATCCATTATCACTCAAGATCATCACAATATAGATTTAGAGACATTTCATATCATTTTCCTTAAGTTATACACTTGATATACATAATATACAACGTTCCGCCAAAGTCATAATTTATGGAAAACATCAAATCTTTGGCATACAATTTCATAACAAGTTTCCAACTTCCAATTTCATCAATGATCATCATAATTCACAACCAAACAACTTCATTTCCTTAATGTCGGAAAATCATACTAAAACGACATAAGTTTCTACATTCCAATTCAATACAAACTTATATCATTCTAACTTCATTTACATTACAAACATCACAACAACATACTAACACACTAAACAACTTAACTCATTTCTATCCCAAATCCAATATACCACACGGCCATATGCTTATTTTTCCATATCAACTAAATTCATCCAACTTTCAATTCCCATATGCATTTCATCACAATCACGACTAGAATATAGCATGAATTCTATACATTTTGGCTATACAACATATATATACACACGGCTACACCTCCAATTCCAAACCCACATTACAAACTTCCATTTTTCCATATAATCAACACATTTCTACATACTACAACACAAACAAAACTTCATAACACAAGAACAAGGGATAATTTCTTACCTTTTTACTCAATCTTCTTCACTTGAATATAGGGTCAACTTGAAGAAACAAGACTTCTTCCTTCCAAACCAACTACACCAAGTTGCAAAGGGGCCTTGAATTAGTAGGAAAATCACATGAAATGAATTTTTAAGACAAGATTTTTGGTACCTATTTTTCTCCTCCAAACCCGAGACCTCTTCTTGTTCTTCTTCTATTTTCTTTTGTTGTTCTTATCTCTAATTCCTTAAGTCTTCAATGGTATAAGTAGTTGAAGTGCTTGGTCACATGACCAAGCACATGACCAACTAAAAAATGGGTTTGGGCCAAGGCCTAATGTGGCCGACCACCCTTAAGAAAATGGGCCTCATTTTCAATTCAATTTTTGAGCCCAATAGCTTATGGATCGTATTTTGTAATTCCCGAAACTAATTTCCAAAATTCCAAAATTACCCTTAGCCTTCTCCCGCTCTTTCATGACTTTATTCTCTCATACATAACTCTTATGTTCAACAAACTATCAAATTTGACCTTATATCTCAAGAATCCAATATTTATCGAATTTTTCCAAACGTGTGATAACACGGGATATAACATCCTCCCCCCCTTTAGAACATTCGTCCTCGAATGTAAAATTAATCTTATAGGGTTGGAAAATACTTTGGGGGAGTTTCTAATTATAGACAACACATATGACATACGATTGGTATTAAAATGAAATTAAGTAGGGATTCAAGGTTACCTGTGGGCATAGGGAACAGAAGAGGGAATTTCTTCTTCATTTCCTCTTCGGCCTCCCATGTCATTTCCTCCCTATTCTCGTTCCGCCACAGTACCTTAACAGAGGCTACATCCTTATTACGGAGCCTCCGTACCTGACGGTCCAAAATAGCTACGGGCTGCTCCTCATAAGATAACTGCTCCGTCACCTGAATATCATCCACAGGGAATATTCTGGAGGGATCACCAATACATTTGCGGAGCATAGACACATGGAATACCGGATGTACTGCTTCCAAATCAGATGGCAGGTCTAACTCATAGGCGACATTTCCAATTTTCCGCACGATCAGATAAGGCCCAATATAACGCGGACTAAGCTTACCCTTTCTGCCGAACCGCATTACGCCTTTCATAGGCGATACCCTAAGAAATACCCAATCACCAACCTGGAATTCCAAAGGACGACGTCGTTTGTCAGCGTATGATTTTTGTCGACTCTGGGCTGCCAATAGTCGTTCTCGAATAAGTTTCACCTTATCAACGGCCTGCTGGATCATATCTGGGCCGATTAATTCTGTCTCGCCAATATCAAACCAGCCGATAGGTGACCTGCATTTCCTACCATATAAAGCCTCGTACGGAGCCATCTGGATGCTGGAATGGTAGCTGTTATTATAAGAAAATTCAATCAATGGCAAGTGATCCTCCCAGCTACCTCTGAAATCAATAACACAGGCTCGCAACATATCTTCAAGCGTCTGGATAGTGCGCTCGGCCTGTCCGTCACTCTGAGGATGGAAAGCTGTGCTCAGGCTCAGCTGAGTCCCTAATCCTTCCTGAAAAGATCTCCAGAAGTTCGCCGTGAACTGAGCACCTCTGTCAGTGATAATAGATATAGGAACTCCATGAAGCTTCACTATTTCTTTAATATAAAGCATGGCATAATCCTCGGTGGAATAGGTAGTCCTGACGGGGAGAAAATGGGCTGATTTTGTCAGCCTATCAACAATAACCCAGATGGAATCATACTTCCGTGGAGTGCGAGGAAACCCTGTAATGAAGTCCATATTAATGATCTCCCACTTCCACGTCGGAATTTCCATTTCCTGCAACAGTCCACCCGGTTTCTGGTGTTCAATTTTGACCTGTTGACAATTGGGACACTGGGCGACAAATTCTGCGATATCTCGTTTCATGCCATCCCACCAGTATAAGCATCGGAGATCATGGTACATCTTCGTAGACCCAGGATGGACCGAATAGCGAGCATAATGTGCCTCGCTCATAACCTGCTGCCGAAGCCCTGCAATATCAGGTACACACAACCTGCCCCTGAATAATAAAGTCCCGTCCGGAGTGAACTCGAACGGAGTCTTCTCCTTATCATAGGCTGTGTCTCTGTATCGTGCCAAAACAGGATCTTCATATTGATGCCGTTTGATATCTTCCTTAATAGATGATTCAAAAACCCCTCGGACAGAAATCCGTGTACCTCCAGAATCGGCCAGACGAACCCCAAGATTAGCCAACTGATAAATGTCACGTACTATCTCTCTCCTGTCTGGCTGTAAATCTACCAAGCTGCCCATAGATTTCCGGCTAAGCGCATCTGCAACAACATTTGCCTTGCCCGGATGATACAGAATATCCACATCATAGTCTTTCAGGAGCTCCAGCCACCTCCGCTGCCGCAAATTAAGCTCTTTCTGCCTGAAAATATACTGGAGACTCTTATGATCTGTATAGATATCAACATGAACGCCATATAAATAATGTCTCCATATCTTCAGGGCATGGATCACCGCTGCAAGCTCCAGATCGTGAGTAGGATAATTCTTTTCATGCTTTTTCAATTGCCGAGAAGCATAAGCTATAACTCTGCCATGCTGCATCAATACACAGCCCAATCCCACGCCAGAAGCGTCACAATAAATAACATATCCATCGGGTCCCTCTGGAAGAGTCAGAACTGGGGCTGTAGTCAGCTTCTCTTTCAGCAACTGGAAGCTTCGTTCACAAGCATCAGTCCACTGGAACTTGGCTCCCTTCTGAGTTAGCCTTGTCAAAGGCGCTGAAATCGAAGCAAACTTTTCCACAAATCTTCTGTAATAGCCTGCTAACCCCAGGAAACTACGTACCTCTGTGGGCGTCGTGGGTCTGGGCCAATTTTTCACGGCATCAATCTTCTGTGTATCCACCCGGACACCATCAGCTGCAATAATATGGCCCAGGAATGCCACTGAAGCCAGCCAGAATTCACATTTAGAAAATTTTGCATATAATTTCTGATGCCGAAGTACCCCTAATACCGCTTTCAGATGATCTGCGTGCTCTGCCGCGGACCGAGAATAGACCAGAATGTCATCGATAAATACAATTACGAACATATCCAAGAATGGCCTGAATACCCAGTTCATTAGATCCATGAATACCGCAGGAGCATTAGTCAGCCCAAAAGACATAACTCTGAATTCATAATGCCCATATCTGGTCCGGAATGCTGTCTTAGGAATATCGGCCTCCCGTACCCGTACCTGATGATAGCCAGACCGAAGATCTATCTTCGAAAAATACTTGGCGCCCTGCAACTGATCAAACAAATCGTCAATTCTGGGGAGGGGGTATTTATTCTTTATGGTTACCTTATTCAGCTGTCGATAATCAATACACATACGCAACGACCCGTCTTTCTTACGCACAAATAATACCGGGGCTCCCCAAGGCGAAGTGCTGGGTCTAATGAAGCCTTTTTCTAACAGATCCTTCAACTGCTCTTTCAGTTCTTTCTATTCTGCCGGTGCCATTCTGTACGGGGGAATAGATATCGGCTGAGTATCTGGAAGCAAATCAATAGTAAAATCTATCTCCCGCTCTGGAGGAAGGCCTGGAAGCTCTTCTGGGAACACATCTGGAAATTCATTAACCACGGGAACTGACTGAAGAGTCGGCGTTTCTGCTGTCAAGTCTTGTACCCGAACCAGATGATAAAAATAACCCTTTCTGATCATTTTCTTTGCCTTAAGGTATGAAATAAACTTACCTTTCGGCGATGCTGTATTACCGGCCCATTCTATAACTGGCTCCCCAGGAAACTGGAAACGAACTACCTTATTTTGGCAATCAACATTAGCATAACAGGAGGCTAGCCAATCCATTCCCATAATAACATCGAACTCGACCATATCTAACTCCACCAGATCTGCCTTAGTGTCACGGCCACATACAATTACATAACAGTTCTTATATACCTGTTTTGCTACAATAAAGTCCCCAATCGGTGTGGCTACCTCAAACGGCTCTATAGGTTTAGATGTTATACCAATTTTACAAGCAACCAGAGGCAAAATATATGACAAAGTCGAACCTGGATCAATCAATGCATACACAGACCGAGAGAAAACCAATAATGTACCTGTAACGACATTAGGCGATGCCTCCTGTTCCTGGCGGTTGGACAGAGCATAGATGCGGTTCGAAGGACCGCTAGTACTAGAAGATCCACCACGGCCTCTGCCGCGACACGCTGGTGCTGAAGTACCTGGCCCAGTAGGGCGCATAGCCACTGATGAAGATGAAGACCCGGCGGCTGATCCGGTAGGCTGCGCTGCACCACCCGAACTACCCTTATACAGGCAATCTCTCACAGAATGGCCCTGACGGCCACAAGAAAAACATGCACCGGTGGCTCTGTAGCACTCCCCAGGATGGTATCTGCCACAATAAAAACACTGAGGCCTAGGTGGCCTCGTCTGACCAGAACCCCTGTCTGACCGCGAACCTGAAGCCCTGGAGCTCTGACCTACTCCTGAATAACCTGGGCTATCAAATCTGCGACCTGTAGGCTGTGGAGGTGCGCTCTGTGCCGGCTGGGATAGATGTCTGCTAGGCTGCTGCGGCTGCTGAGGCTGCTGAGGCTGCCTGCCCCGAGAATCTCCAGAATACCCAGATGATCTGGCCCTCTTAGGCTGTCTCCGATCCTGGCTCCTATCAGGCTGACGCTCCCTATGCCGGTCCTCCATGCCCTGGGCGTGGGCCTGAATCCGGGCAATATCCATGCCGGGCTGAGCAGCCAATACCAAACAACTATCGACAAAATAACGATCCAGCCCCATAATGTACCTGTGCATCCTGTCAGCCATAGTAGCTACCACAGCAGGTGCATATCGGGCCAATGAGTCGAACTCCATACTATACTCTCGAACACTGCGACCCCTCTGCCTCAGCAATAAGAATCTGTCAGCCTTGGCCCGCCGTAACTCCGGAGGCAGAAAGTGGCTAAGAAAAGCCTGAGAAAAATCATCCCAAACTGCTGGGGGAGCGCCGTCGCCTCTGGATAACTCCCATGACTCGTACCAATTTGCCGCTATATCATACAACCGGTAAGAAGCCAATGTGACTGACTCTGTCGCGGAAGCATTAATAAACTGTAAGGTGCGCCGCATCTTCCTGATGAACTCCTCGGGATCCTCCTCGGGCTTTGTCCCGAAGAACTCTGGAGGGCCACAAGTCAAGAACTCACGGGCTCTCGAACTGTCACGCCTGTAAGCCCGGTCACCTCCCAGTCCGTGCCCCTGAACCTGTCCTGCCACAAGTCTAGTCAATAGCTGGACTGCCTCTCTCATAGTCTGATCCTCAGTCCCTGGCCGTGGAGCTGGAGGCTCAGGTACTGGAATCTCGGGAGCTGGCGGTGGAGCCGCCCCTCGACCTGCAGCCGCTGCTGCTCCAATATCCTCTACGTGTGGCGGGGTGGAAGAGCCCTCTGCCGGGGGCAAAATATCAGGATCAATCTGAGCATGGGCCCTGGTAACCCTCTGGGCCCGACTAGTCTCTCCCACAGCTGCTGCCTTGGCCTTTTGGGCCGCTGTCGCCTTTTTTGGAGGCATAACTGCAAATGTAACAATTCGTTAGGGAGGAATCATCCTGATAACACAGCTCTATCGCACGATCTAGGACATAAAGAAGGGTAGTATCCTAAATGCCCTGTAGCCTCCTGTTTATAGGTATGGTGCACAACACACCGATAAACAAGACTCTACTAGACACGGTCTGTAGACATTCCGAGGACGAACCGCTCTGATACCACTTTTGTCACGACCCAACCCCGTAGGCCGTGACTAGTGCCCGATCTGGGCACTCAAACACATTATAGTATATATAGCTTTATATATAGCAGAAGCCGACAAGGCTTTATTTCCAATTTAGATAGTTTCCAGAAAATTTTTGGCAGAGTTTCCTTTGTTTTACGGACTATCCCATATAACCTGCACGCAGAAAATACCAACAAAGGCCACACAGGGCCAACAGAGTGATATTTAAATATATGCGGACCGGCCGCCGCGGCGAATGGGATCGCCCAAACACAACATATACACACAGCTGTACAGAAAGATCCCAACCCACAAACATGTCTACAGACCTCTAGATGGACCAACAGAATCATATGGCAGAACAGGACCCCGCCGTACCCATGAACGAGAATATACATATATAGAAGTGACAGACTATACCAAAGGATGGCTCTGAATAAAAGAGCGCTCCAAAAATAGCAGAATGGGATCCTAAGCGGACGGATCAGCAAACCTGTCGTCGGTACCTGCGCGGCATGAAAACGCAGCCCCCGAGGAAAGGGGGGTCAGTACGAAATATGTACTGAATATGTAAAGCCTGAGTTACAGAAACAAAATCATAACTGGTGCAGAACATACAGAAAGTAAACGAAAAATCCAAAGTATCAGATACATATTTCCAAAACATGCAGAGTGTGTACAGAACATATGTCATATCAAATCCGGCCCCTGCCAAGGGACTCGGCAGACAGAATGTGGCCACCCTCCCGACGCTGGTGCCACAACACAGAAGAATCAGAATAGGGGCATAACCCCGTAACATAATATGTCATATCAGATGGCCATAGTAAATCATATCAGAACAAACGTACATGGCACAGCATACTCCACAAACCCATGTACGCATATACCTGCCCCCTCACATCGAGGCACGGCGAACAATGCAGGGGATTACGCTTGACAACATATCCTGGCCCGGGCTCAGTGTGGGAAACATTGGGGCATCCACGAATAGAGTCGTGAGAAACTAATGCAAGTAAATTATCATGAATGTTTCCATAGACTCGATGAGGCATATCAAAGACAAACCGATTCGATGAAGTCGGAAGGAATCATAGTAAATGAGTTTCGAGTATCAACACAATTTATCAGACTTAATGGAATATTTAAAACCATATTAGTTAGGTAATTAAAAGGGTATTCGAAACGTTTCTTTCAAAAATCGTTCAAAAAGGGGACTTTAGTACATTAAGGGCAAAACCGGGAATAGCGGGCCCACCTCGGAACAAGCAAGGCGGTGGGCTCAAATTACGCCCTTTAAGCTTATGGGGTCACCTATAAAGGTTCTACGAACATTCTATAGCTTTTCAAGGAGTTTAGAGAAAGTTTGCATAATTTCAGGAAAAGCATATCAAAATGGTTCAATTCTACTAAAGGAAAAACTGAGATTTTCTCTTGCGGATTCCGATGGCCAAGAAGGTCTTTTGAGGCCCGAATCCGATCATAAAACACTTAGACATGCCAAAAGAAGGATCGGGGTAGCTTTACATACCTTTCACGCTCCTTAAGCCTTTCCAAACTCACTTCCCGTTTCGTCGAAAAACTGCAATTGGTCAAGTTTACCAATTGTGAGTTATGAATACCATTATTCCAACTTAAAGCATATTTGTCTACCGAAATTTCGGCAGCACTTCCCCTATACATATAGCACCCCGAGATTTCAACACGGCTAGAAATCATCAACAACAACCCAAACGACAACATTAACATCAACCAAGAACATCAAAAACACAAATATCCTTCAACTAGTCATTTTTCTCACAAGTTGGCATAACCTTCATTCTAATCCAAACCTTCACTAATATCAATGATTTCACATCCATTATCACTCAAGATCATCACAATATAGATTTAGAGACATTTCATATCATTTGCCTTAAGTTATACACTTGATATACATAATATACAACTTTCCGCCAAAGTCATAATTTATGGAAAACATCAAATCTTTGGCATACAATTTCATAACAAGTTTCCAACTTCCAATTTCATCAATGATCATCATAATTCACAACCAAACAACTTCATTTCCTTAATGTCGGAAAATCATACTAAAACGACATAAGTTTCTACATTCCAATTCAATACAAACTTATATCATTCTAACTTCATTTACATTACAAACATCACAACAACATACTAACACACTAAACAACTTAACTCATTTCTATCCCAAATCCAATATACCACACGGCCATATGCGTATTTTTCCATATCAACTAAATTCATCCAACTTTCAATTCCCATATGCATTTCATCACAATCACGACTAGAATATAACATGAATTCTATACATTTTGGCTATACAACATATATATACACACGGCTACACCTCCAATTCCAAACCCACATTACAAACTTCCATTTTTCCATATAATCAACACATTTCTACATACTACAACACAAACAAAACTTCATAACACAAGAACAAGGGATAATTTCTTACCTTTTTACTCAATCTTCTTCACTTGAATATAGGGTCAACTTGAAGAAACAAGACTTCTTCCTTCCAAACCAACTACACCAAGTTGCAAAGGGGCCTTGAATTAGTAGGAAAATCACAAGAAATGAATTTTTAAGACAAGATTTTTGGTACCTATTTTTCTCCTCCAAACCCGAGACCTCTTCTTGTTCTTCTTCTATTTTCTTTTGTTGTTCTTATCTCTAATTCATTAAGTCTTCAATGGTATAAGTAGTTGAAGTGCTTGGTAACATGACCAAGCACATGACCAACTAAAAAATGGGTTTGGGCCAAGGCCTAATGTGGCTGGCCACCCTTAAGAAAATGGGCCTCATTTTCAATTCAATTTTTGAGCCCAATAGCTTATGGATCGTATTTTGTAATTCCCGAAACTAATTTCTAAAATTCCAAAATTACCCTTAGCCTTGTCCCGCTCTTTCATGACTTTATTCTCTCATACATAACTCTTATGTTCAACCATGTCGGCCCATGTTTGTATATATCTTTTGTTGGCCTCGTCGGCCTTGTACTTGTGATGTGGCATAGATGCCTATGATATGTTAAATGATGATGGTCGTTTAATGGGATAAATATGATTAACGATAAGAAAAGCACGAATTGACTTATGGTTCACCTAGATGTTATGTTATGTACGATAAGGGGGTGCTCGGGAGGGGTAGCACCGGGTGCTCGTCGCGGCCCCCTAGCCGGGTCGTGACAGTCTCCCTGTAATGAACCAATATGGGATCCTCATACTGGCGCTCTTTCACCTCAACTACCAAGGACGAAATAGCTGAATTCTGAATGGTAACTCCCATATTGCCCGAGTCCATTAACCGAACTCCTAGGCTAGCTTACTGCTGAAGCTCACGAGCTAACTCTCTCTTCTCTGGCTGAATATCACATAACATACCCATAGATCTATGGCTAATAGCATCAGCTACGACGTTTTCTTTCCCTGGATGATATAGAATGTTACATCATAATCTTTCAACAACTCCAACTAGTACCTTTGCCGTAAATTCAACTCTTTTTGCTTGAAAATACACTGAAGAATCTTATGATCTGTATAAATATCAATGTGAACACCATACAAGTAATGCATCCACATCTTCAATGCATGAATCACAACAGCTAACTCTAGATCATGTGTTGGATAATTCTACTCATGTTTACGCAACTGCCTCGAAGCATAAGCAATAACTTCATCGTACTGCATCAACGCATAACCTAACCCCATGCCTGAAGCATCGCAATAAACAACATAGCCCTCTGATCCTTTTGGAAGTGTCAGAACCGGGGCCGAAGTCAATCTATCCTTCAGCTCCTGAAAACTGCGCTCACAAGCATCCGTCCATTGAAATTTAGCTGATATTTGAGTCAGCTTCGTCAATGGTGCAGAAATAGAAGAAAAGCCCTCTACAAATCTTCTGTAATAACCTGCCAAGCCTAGAAAACTGCGAACCTCTATAGGTGTTGTAGGCCTCGGCTAGGTCTTCACAGCTTCAATCTTCTGGGTATCCATCAGCTGGAATAATGTGCCCCAGAAAAGTCACAGAATTCAACCAAAACTCACATTTTGAGAACTTTGTACCTTCCGAGCCTGAAGAACTCTACGGACATCATGTAAGTGATCTGTATGTTCTGCGTCAGATCGGGAATGTACCAGGATATCATTGATAAACACAATCACAAATAAATCTAGGAAAGGCCTGAACACACTGTTCATCAAAATCATGAACACCACCAGTACATTAGTCAATCCGAACGACATTACCAGAAACTCGAAATGACCATATCTACTTTTACAGGCCGTCTTTGGAATGTCCTTCTCGCTAACACTCACCTGATGATACTCAAATCTTAAATCTATTTTGAGAACCAGTTGGCACCCTGTAGTTGATCAAATAAATCATCAATTCTTGGGAGCGGATATTTATTCTTGATTGTCACCTTATTTAGCTGTCTATAATCAATACACATTCGCAAGAAGCCATATTTCTTTCTTACAAATAACACAGGTGCTCCCCACGATGATGAACTAGGCCTAATAAAGCCTTTCTCCAGCAAATGTTTCAATTGCTCCTTCAACTCTTTCAACTCTGCAAGAGCCATCCTAGAAGGAGGAATAAATATGGTCTTAGTATCCAATAGCACATTAAAAGCAAAATCAATCTCTCGTTCGGGTGGAAGGCCTGGAAGCTCGTCCAGAAACATATTTGGATACTTATTCACTACTGGGACAGATTGAAGAGTCGGCGGCTTTGCTTCGGTGTCTTGGAACCGGACTAAATGATAAATATACCCCTTAGTAGTCATCTTCCTTGCTTTTAGATAGGAAATAAACCTACCTCTCGGAGATGCTGTATTACCCTTCCATTCCAGGACTGGCTCTCCTGAAAACTGGAAACGAATCATTTTCGTTCTACAATCAATATTGGCATAACAAGAGGCTAACGAATCCATACCCATAATAACATCAAAATCTACCATACTCAGCTCAAATAGATCAGCCATGGTATGGTGGTTACAGACTATAACAACACAATTTTTGTATACCCGACTAGCTATCACCGAGTCACCAACGGGTGTAGACACTTTGAAAGGTTTAATTGGCTCAAGTTTCACCCCAATACGATCGGCAATATAAGGGGTAATGTATGACAATGTAGAACCTGGATCAATAAATGCATATATGTCATGAGAAGATATTGATAATATACCTGTGACAACATCGGGGGAAGACTCAAGATCCTGTCGTGCAGCCAGTGCATAGATACGATACTGAGGACCACTCGAACTGGATGATCCTCCTCTACACCTACCACAGCCTACTGGTATCGGTGAACTTTGCCCCGGAAGGCGTACAGGTGATGAAGAACTAGCTACTGATTCTTTGGGCTGGACCATTCCTCTACTACCTCTTGATGGACAGTCACGCATAATATGGCCTGGCTGACCGCAGGCATAATAAACATCTGAACCTGATCGGCATTGTCCCCAATTTAGCTTACCACACTGAGTACATTGTGATAAAAACGGCCTCATCTGGCCTGAATCACCCCTATACTGCGAACCCAAAGCTCTGAACTCTGACCCGGTCCGGAGTGAATAGGTCGATAAAATATCTGACCCGCAAATCGTGGAGGTGCACTAGCCGCTGAATATCCTGAGTGCCTAGAATACTGCTGCCTCTGACCCCCTCTAAACTCACTAACAGAACCTGTAAATCTAGCCCTCTTACTATAACCCCTATCATGCTCATTGATGTGGCGTGATTTTACGTCACAAATCGATGCTTTTCTGCTATAAGTTTTACTTGTTTTTAAAGCAAGTCTATGTGATTTTACGTGGTTTTTAGTGTTTTCCAGGAAACGGAGCTGACTTGGAGTGAAAACAGTTTGAAGTACAGCAGTGGTCGTAAACTCAATTTACGGTCCGTATTCTAAAATACGGGTAGTATTCCATGGTCGTATTAAAGAATACAGAACCAGAAAGTCCGGCTGAGAACAAGGTGATTTACGAACTCAGTTTACGGACCGTATTTTAGTTTACGGTTCGTATTTCAACATGTATTTAACCATTCGAGCATTTGGCAGAAAGTCAGAGTTTTGGAAGTTGAAAGACGACTGGGCAGTTTACGGGCCGTAAACCACTTTACGGTCAATATTTCAAAAGATTGAAGTTGCTCACAACTGGAAGGACGACTTGGTGATAAACTGGTTTACGGTCGTATTTCACTTTACGGACCGTATTTCGTATCGACGGGACCAAAGTGCATATCTGTAACTTTCACGCTTTCAAAACCTATAAATAGTCATTGTAGGGTTTTAATTGTTATCATTTATTATATTTTTTGTCTCTTGACTTAGAACATTAAATACTCTCTAGTTTTTGAAGGTTCAAACATCAATTCAAGTATTATCAATTCCTCTTTTCTTCCAAAGTAAGCAATTATGAATTCTTCAATTTCTTATTTCTTGTTCTTTGTCATGAGTAGCTAAATTCCCTTACTAGGGTGGTGAACCCAATGATGGGTGTTTTGTGATTGGGTTTTTGATTGATATACACATAATGGATTATTAGGGTTTAGTTATTCTTCATTCTTCATTCATAATTAATGGTTGCAAACATTGATTAAAGCCGTAAACCTTGATTTATTTGGGAAAATAATTAGGGTTGGTAAGAATAACTAACAAGGACTCAATGCTTTAAACTTTGTTTAATAAATTCACTTAGGAATAATAAGAATTTACTTGGCATGATTAATCGTTCTTCATAGTTACTTTCTTATATTTGGGAAAATCATAGCAAGACATAATCTTCATTTATTGGGAAATAGTAGAGATTCATATAGAGATTAAGTGCATTTATATAATGATCCATTAGAAGTATATCAAGATCAATACCCATGATCATACACCCTATCTAACGGGGACACAATCTTAGTTTCTTTTACCATAAAATTCCACCAAAGCAAGTAGATAGAAATTAGTTATAGAAAAACCAACTTTTACCAAAATCATCGGATTAAGACATTAGACCTAGAACTTAGCATCCTACGAATTTAGTAACCTTTTCACACCATATTCCCTGTGGGATTCGACCCCAACCTTGTTGGGTTACTATATTTGACAACGTCCGCGTTATACCATCAATAGGTGTAATTTGAGCATATCAAATTTTGGCGTCATTGCCGGGGAATACGGTTTTGAAATTACTAAATAGTGTTTTCTTTGATTGAAGTCTTTTGCTTATTCCATCACACCTTGTTTGCTACTCTGTGTAAACCAGGTGAACATGAATCAAAATCAGCAAAACCAACGTGCTGGTAACCAGGGGAATCGGTTGAACAATCAGGCGAATGAATCAGATGATGAGAATATTTTCCCTGATCCTGTTCCAGAGGAGGACTATGCATCTGCTATTGTTCAGCCTCGAGTTGGAGCTGCTACTGTGAAAATTTACTCCTCTCTTTACCAGTTGTTGAAACTTGAGGGATACTTTCGGAACTCTATCGAGAATGACCCTCAACGCCATTTGCAGAATTTTGTGGATGTGTGCGCTAATCATATCCAGAAGAATGTTCCACAAGATGCTATTCGGTTGAGGTTATTCAAATATTCCTTAGCTGGAGAGGCAAGAACATGGTTTGAGAAGCTGCCCCGAAATTCGATTACTTCATGGGCAGAGATGGTGACTACTTTTCTCACAAAATGGTACCCCCCTAGCAAGATGGCTGAAATTCGTGACAAGATATACGAATTTAAGCAGCGACCGGGGGAACAACTATATGAATCCTGGGAGAGATTCAAGGAGTATTTGCAGAAAAGTCTGAATCATGGTTTTCCGGAACATATATTAATGGAGAAGTTCTACCGAGGGTTAGATCCAATGACACAGTGAGTAGCTAATAATGCAGCTGATGGTTGTTTCATTAACAAGACCTTTCGACGAGTGACCACCATACTTAACAAGATGACGACTCATAATCAGGCTTGGCACTCAAACAATGCTGATGTGGTACTGTATGGTAGTGCTATGATCCAGAATATAGTGAGGAGAATAAGACACCCAGCAAACTTTGGCAGAACTTGCAACAAATATTTCCTTGCTAACGAAGAAGTTTAATGAATCCCAAATCAAGAAGATAAATGTTTGTGAGGATTATACAGTTTTTCCAAAAGGGATGTACCATGCTCAAGATGGTCCATTCCATGATGGGCCACCTATGCAGGTTGAAGATGCTAATTATGTTAGTAACTCTCAAGGGGGTTACCAAAGACAGAATTACCAAAGTGGCTATCAGAATAAGAATCAATGGAGACCTCAGCAAGGTCAAGGTGCTTACAACAACTCTGCGAACGACAACAATCATTATGGTGGTCCGAACTAAGGGAGCTACAACAACAACAACAATTTTGGGAACAAGAGTTCCAATCCTTATATACCACCGAAAAGGCAGTCAACAGAGCAATGTAGTTCGAAGGTTGAAGCAATGCTTGAGAAGATTCTGACCAATCAATCTAAGTCTGAAAAGACTTTAACTGGGCTGACAGAAATAGTGGGTTCCCATACAGCAGCTATTTAGAAGCTTGAGTCGCAGATGAGGGATATTTCTAGAGAGCAGCAGCCTCCTAAAAAGGGAGGACTTCCGAGTGACACTATTCCAAATCCCAAGAATGGGGGAGACGGTGTAGACCGTGTGTTTGCCATCACTACTAGGAGTGGTAAAACACTCCAGGGGGCTGCTGAGAAGGTGATTGATCTTGAGCAGATAGATGAAGAGGATGAGGTTGTTACACCTCGAAAAATTTCCCGTTGAAACGCAAGTAAATGAACTGGTGATGCATGCAAATGGATGTGGATGATTAAAATGAGAAGTCTAAGAAATATGAGAAGTTGCAGATTTGCAACTGCCCAGTGGTCGTAAAGTGCTAGGACGGACCGTAAATTGGTATACGGTCCGTAAACTGGTAGTCATAAATTGGCATGCAAGAACTTCAACATTCTGCCAGTCGAGCAATGGTATAATACGACCTGGAATACGGACCGTAAAGTGATTTACGGCCCGTAAACCATGGTCGTAAATCACCATGCAAGCAGTCCCAGTTTCTGGTTTTGAAAAGGTTAAAGACGACCGCGATGGACGGTCCGTAAACTGAAGGATGGGTCGTAAACTCAGTTTACGACCACTGTTCACCTCAGCACAGATTTCTCAAGTCATTAAATAAGGGGACCAAGACTTGTTTTATTTCATTTCAACATTACACCCTTTCTCTCTAAGAACCTCTCTTTACATTTATGATACAAGTTTTCAAGGATATTTGAGGATCAACAACATTAAAAAACTGAATCAAGAGTAAGGAAAACATCAAAGATCATTCAAAGTCAAGAAATCCAAATGGAGATAAACTAGGGTTTTGCTCAAGGAGGAGTATTATCAACTAAAGCTTGTTCCTACAACATCTAAGTTAAGATTCATGATATTTATATGATGTTTAATACATTGGAGAGTTGAAATGCATGGAGTGTAGAAAATATGGTCAACTAGGTCATGAAGGATGAATAGTGAAATTTTGACAAATAGTTTGAATTGAATTATGAACGTTGTTGTGTTGTGATATGAATCTGTTATAAATGGTATTAAGATCATGAACTAGACACTTTAGAAGAATGAACGAAGTTGGGTGTTATGACCATGAATGTGGGTGAATTAGAGGCAAATCGAGGAATCTAGATAATGTGGATAATGTGAATGACTAATGGCCATTGTTATGATATTAATGAAGGTATAAACGCTAGCATTGGAAGGGAATGTGCGAGTGTAGAATAGTTCAACGAAAAGGTATGTAAGGCTAACCCTTCTGTCATAAGGCATGGTTCTTTGGCCAAACTCTTAAATCTTCTATATGAGTATGTTGTCTCCAAATGATTGATATTCTGAGCTCATAAGCTCACGATCCTTGATATGTACTACGATTGTACTACGCACCTCATGTGACGAGTAAGCCCATGATATAGAAGTAATGACAATGATGATGATAGTAATAATGATGATAAAAATAATGATGTTAAAGGTGCCTACGGGCTAGTATACTTATATGTGCCTATGAAGGGCTATAATGAAACCCCGAGCTTATAACGCCGGGTAGAATATATGTATATCAATATGTATAAAGTATGTATACGATTACGAAACGCGCGCACACCTCTACAGATGGTACGTATAACCCTGAAGCCTTGGGAGGGCCAGGTATGAGTAACCTTGAGCCTTGGTTGGCCAAGAATGTATGAAACACCGATCATATGAGGTCGGGTATGCTATGTAAATGCTATGTATATGAAATGACTATGTATATAAAATGAATATGAATGTGATAAGACTATGTACATGAATACGAATAAGGACATGCATACGAATACGAGCACAAGTATGGTACGGGTACTATTATGGAACACGGATGAGGATGTATGTATAACAAATACGTATGAGAAATGGAAAGTTCCTATGAAAGGAAAGTAAGTGTCATGATGATGATATTATTGTCTCCCCCTCCTATGCTATTTCATATGTTGTTAATTATGCTTATATATCGATGTTGATCATGCTTTACATACTCAGTACATTCTTCGTACTGACGTCCTTTTGTTTGTGGACGCTGCGTTATCCCCGCAGGTGCACAGGGAGACATACTTGATCCATAGCTGCTTATTCAGAGATTACATAGCAGAGCTCCACTTCCTTCGGAGCCATAGCTTTTGGGTACTCATTCTTTTGTGTACATATTTATGGGTATAGCGGGGTCCTGTCCCGCTCATGTGTTATGTCATACTATCTTTAGAGGCTCGTAGTCACGTGTATATGGTTAGATATGTCTGGCCTTGTCGTTCTATGTTTTGTATATCATTTCGTTGGCCTCGTCGGCCCATGTACATTGATGTGGCATAGACGCCTATGATGATTAAAGATGTTGTCGTCCAATAGGACTAGTTTTGTCACGACCCAGCCCCGTGGGCCGCGACTGGCACCCTATCTGGGTACCCAGACCAAATCGCATATTTATTTACCAAATCCAAGCATATTCCAAAAATTCATAAAAGTCATATCAAACAGAATTTTTTTTATCAAATATGTCTTAAGCGGTCGCACAAATCAAAATGTCATACCGAATCCAAACTGAGCGGCGGAATAGACATCGCCGGTCAAAAGTGCAAACCTAAACATAAGGGCCATTTAGGGCCATCAAAACAAACGGACCGCTTTAAGACCAGGAAACAAAATCAAACAAACATATATAGGACCCTCGCCCTACATATATGACTACAGGCCTCTACGAACTCAAAACAAAGACATATGGCGAGACAGGGCCCCGCCGTACCCAAATAATCAAATGTACAGAGCATATACACATAGCAAAAGGAGTCTGTACCAAAAGGGGACTCCGAGTCAAGAAGGAGTACTCCGAAGTAGCAAAGAGTGAAGCCTACAGTGGAGGATCACCAATATCTGCACCTGCGGGCATGAAACGCAGCCCCCGAAGAAAGGGGGTCAGTACGAAATATGTACTGAGTATGTAAAGCACGGAGTACAGAAATATGGATCAAAACTGAAAGCAAATCAGATAAAAAAGTGGAGTACAAACCAGTATGTCAAAAACCGTATCAAAATCATATACGTATACATAATGCAAACGAAATCATGCAAACGCTTAAGAACGTGGTCGCCACTCCGACGCTGATGCCACACACAGCATAACACCAGAAAGTTTCAAATCTCCGTACATCCCCGATCACAAACACAAACATAGGTGAGCGTATCGCATCACGAGCCATATCACAGCATAACTCCAAACGGAACCCGGCCCTATGGCGAAGCCTCGGGAACCGCAACACAGCATACGGCCGAATTATTGTAAGGCGCACGAATCATAACCGGCCCGGGAACCGGTGAACGAAGTCATAATAAGGCACGAGCGGAGTCGTGAGCAAACAAATGCAAATCATACTTCAAAATAGTCTTTCAAAACAGAGTAATCCCATAAGTCATTTTATAATACAAAATAATCGAATACTTAGTCGATACAAGGTTTCATTTCACAAAACGTTTCCAAAATAATACGTATAGCTCAAAACGTAACTTAGCGTATCGTAATATTCAAAACACATCCCGTAGGAGGAAGTTCCAAAATCGAAGGTATCATTTCAAACTTTATTCAAAAGGACAGCCCAATAAGACAAATAAGGCGTCTCGGGGTTAGCGGGCCCACCTCGAGTCGAATTGAGGTGGCGAACAGAATTTACGAACATTTAGGGGCCAAAAGTTCATACATAATCATTTCTAAGTTACCCGACCACATTTCGATAGGTTTCGGACGATTGGTGGCATTCTAGCCAAAATAGAGCCCTTAGGCTTCAATTGAATTGAATGAATAGTAACTTTTCTGTGGATCGGGCTTCGAGGAGCCGAAATGCTCCAGAGGTTCCAATATTCACCTAGCATACTAAGACATGCCAAACGAAGAAGTGGGAAGCTTTACATACCTTACTGACGTCTTATGCTCTCCCAAAAGTCAAGTCCCGTTTCGTCCGAAATCTGCAAATGGTCAAAGTTACCAATTGAGATTCTTAGGCTTAAAAATGCCATTAACTTCAATTTTGTCTACCGAAATTTCGGCAGCATTTCCTCTATAAATCTAACACCCCCGAGACTTAGCTCGGCTCAAAATACATCAACAACAACAACCCAAACATCATCAAACCATATAAACCATATTCAAACCATTCTAACTTCAAAATTCTACCTTACTACACAAGTTGACAATCTTTCATTCAAACTTCAAAATTCCAAATCTACATCCATATTATTGTATTCATTCACTCATTCAAGATTACGCAATCACATCCCAAAACATATTCCAAATCATATACAAAGTTTCCCAAAATTCATTACTTTCCATATTTCTTTCAAAACATCATAACTTACAACGAACGTTCTAACTTGCGTCGTTTCATTCCGAATTCATTAACATCAACCATAAGTCATATTTCAAGTCTTTGGCATCATAGATACGCAATGATATACACAAATATACCAAAGGTATATACTTTCCGATAACGTTCCGAAATCATTTTCCAACGCCAATCCAATTCATCAATCAATCATTTATGACATAAAGGTCACAACGACGCAACTAACAACTTAAACGAAATCAAATTCATCTTGTCCTCCACAATTCATGGCTCACGGCCATCTAGCAACACACACACACACTCACGGCTGCCCACACACATCAAAGTTACGGAATTCTTGTCTATTCTCGATCCTTAACACATTCATATCAATTCCATAACATTAAAGGGACAAAATTCTTACCTTTTCTTAAGTTTCCGACTTGCCGTAAACGCGCACCTTTCGCCAAACTAATTGTATCCCGTTGAAGAGGGTCTTGAGCACTTCACAACTATGTAGAAACTAAGATTTTTGGATTAATAACAAAGGCTATGGAATTTTTTTTTTCTCCTTGTATGGTTCTCGGCCGAGAGCCTTTTCTTGGTGCTCTTCAATTTTTTTTTTGTTTTGATTTGGTTTCTAGATAATTCAAAGGGGCATAGGTGATATATATCCAAATATAGATCATGTGCATGGCACATGATCACTAAAAAGGCTTGGGCCTAGCCAATATGGCCGGCCACTTCACACTTTGGGCCTCAATTTTATGTTCAAATTCTCTTGGCCCAATTCATAAAACGTCCTGTTTTGTAATTCCCGAAACTAATTTCTGAAATTCCAAATTTACCCTCGGCCTTCCCTGATGTCTTAACATTAATGATTCCACAACCAACGTAGTCATATTCACCAAAATCAAAAATATTTCCTTATAACACACAAGTCTTGTTTATTTCTCGATTTCCAATTATACGAAAGCACGGGACATAACATTCTCCCCCCCTTTAGAACATTCGTCCTCGAATGTTAAATTGACCTCACGGGGTGTCATACTACTCCGGGAGGGTTCTCTTTATAGATGTCCTTTATTGATTTTCCGACATGGCCCCTTCACCACGTCATGGGGAAAGTTTCACATCACTGATCCAAACGCCTTCCTGATTTATTTTCTCATACCCCTCGTAATCATCGAACCATAAGATATATTCTTATAACAAACGAACGCTTTCCAGACATTATAATCAATACCATTTCTCGTTACACTTTTGAGTTTCTTACCACATCACTTCACTTCATACCAGACACTTCATGCCAAACAGATTCAGAGCTAGGGCCAGACGCGTATAAGAATATCGGACGGATCCATAGTCAACATCGGAGGTACGGAAGTATATCAGACAAATCTGAGATCGGAGTCAGACGTACAAGAGCATATCGGACAGATTCGAAATCAGAATCAAATGTACAGAATTGTATCATACAGAGTCATGATCAGACAGACCGAATTGTATCGAACATACACGTGATCAAAATCAAACGCACAGAAGCATATCAGACGGATTTATATCCAGAGTCAGACATACAGAGGTGTGCCAGACAGAAACATATCCAGAATCAGACGCACAAAGATTCATCAGACGGGAACATAATCGAGCTCAGAAATACAGAGGCGTACTAGACAGAGCCTTATCGGAATCGGGAGTGCAGAAGCACAACAGATAGAATGTCGAATTAGAATCAAATCGCTCCTATTAAGGCTCCAATAATTCATGAGAATTTCCCCTTTATTGGTAAACTTATCTGCCAAGTTGTCACACAAATTGTCTTGCGTCTCGCGTATCGACTCTTTCAAAGATTCTACTTGTTCACACTGCTTATCTTTCATCTTTCCTACCCTCCATACTCATTTTCTCTTTCAGACATCGTCATTCTAAACTGAGTTATAATGTACATAGGGATTTTCTATCCCTTGACAACTTTCAGATCGTCGCCCCCCGCTTCGCTTCATGTATTCGGTTTAGTAAAACCTTTCTTCTATTACAACATTAGTTGCCGGGTCTCGGCTCTTAACCCACATGGGCACCAAACGAAAATCATACACACACACATACACATACACATACACACATACACATACATTTACTCATATCTTACTGGCGGGCGTCTCTGACCGTTATTCGAATTCGCTCAATTTCCCGAACGATGTTGTACCTTTTCTTTTTGCCCATTTAGTCCGCCTCGTTCTGCGCGACTCCCGAAAGGGCACTAATTCCTCCACACACATTCTATTTACCTTTTGGTTACCCCAAATTTCCATTTATATTTATCGCACTCTCACTTATGAAAAACTTTACATTACTTCCCAGGGGGTCACCCATCCCAGAATTGCTCTGGCTTGAGCACGCTTAATCCCGGAACTTTCATGCATTTTGACGCGTTAGGGCTGATATAATTCCATCAATTGCCCCGCACGACCTTTGTCACGAAATTTTAGGGCCAAACGGTGTCTTAGCAAATTTTTCGGGAAGTTTTCGTAGCGGGTCCCACTCCGACCCAAATAGGTCGTTTGCCCTCCTGGCTATGTGGTTTCTCGTTTTAGCCTGCCAAACTCCCTATATTCGCCCCCCACATGCATAGATAGCCGCCTCAAATATTTTCATTAATTCGGATCCTTACCCTACTTTTACTGACACGCAGAAAGAGAATATCGCATAATATACTGGAATACAGACCTATCATTGCACATATTCATTCAGAAAAAGGGTAGTAATATACCTGGGTCTGCGTCTGGTGATGCCTCTGGGTCACACTGACCAGTCAAAGCGTATATGCGGTTCGAGGGACCGCTAGAATCTGAACCGCCACCGCGTCCTGCCGGTGCTAGCATGCCTCGCCCTCCAGGACGTGCAACAGATGGAGCAGATGATGAACCGGCGGCTGACCCTGTCGGCTGAGCCACACTACCAGAACCGCTAGCCAGCGGACAGTCTCTCATAAAGTGGCCCTGACCACCACAAGAAAAACAAGCTCCAATCGCTCGGTAGCACTCCCCAGGATGAGACTTCCTGCAATGAGAACAACGGGGCCTGGGTGGTCTGGCATGGCTGGGACCCCTGGATACCTGTGAACCTGCCACCCTGGGGCTCTGACCGGCCCCAGACGGTCCCGCACTATCCAATTGCTTATTAGCAGACTGCGTGTCCCTGCCTAACGGAGGGAAGTATCCACTGGACTGATACTGAGGCTGCCCTCCCCGAGAATCTCCAGGATACCCCGCTGATCTGGCCCTCTTGGGCCGTCTCCCATCATACTCTCGGCTGGGCCGATCTGCTCGGTGCCGGTTCTCCATCCCCTGGGCGTAGGCCTGTAGACGGGCAATGTCCATATCTGTCTGCAATGACACCGCCATACAGCCGTCAATCAGGTAAGGATCCAACCCCATAACATATCTATGCATCCGATCAGACATATCAGCTACCACGGCAGGTGCATACCGGGCCAGGGAATCAAACTCCAAATTATATTCACGAACGCTTCGACCCCTCTGCTGCAAATGTAAAAACCGATCAGCTCGCTCCCGTCGTAACACTGGGGGCAGAAAGTGGCGGGTGAATGCTGTCACAAACTGATCCCAAGTGGCTGGAGGGGTACCCTCTCCCCTAGACAACTCCCAAGTCTCGTACCAGTGGGTAGCAACATCTCGAAGTCTGTGCGAAGCCAGCTCGACCGACTCGGTCTCTGAAGCCCTGACTAAGTCCAGTGAGCGCCGCATCCCCCGAATAAAGTCATGGGGGTCCTCATCGGGCTTAGACCCGAAAAACTCTGGAGGGCCACATAATAGAAACTCCCGAACTCTCAGGCTGTCCCGCCTGTCATCGTCATCATCGTCCCTCCGCCCGCGTCTGCGAGCCTGACCTGCTACTAGTGTAGTCAACAACTGTACAACCTCTCTCAGGGTCCTATCCTCCGCCCCAGGCTGAGGAGCTGGAGTCTCAGGAGCGGGTACACAGACCTCTGGAGCTACTGAAGGTCCTGCTCCAGGCTGTACTAGTGGGGGTGTAGCAGACCCCTCAAGATGAGGCACAACCTCGGGCAAATCATAAACACGAGCCCGGGT
This sequence comes from Lycium barbarum, assembly GCF_019175385.1. Classification (NCBI taxonomy): domain Eukaryota; kingdom Viridiplantae; phylum Streptophyta; class Magnoliopsida; order Solanales; family Solanaceae; genus Lycium; species Lycium barbarum. Next base: position 81,782,720 of record NC_083338.1, on the reverse strand, counting down.
AGTTCGCTGTGCCTGGCTAGACTTTCCCATCCTCTCTTTTCCCTTCTGGGCCGCCGTTGCCTTCTTCGGAGGCATCACTGCAAACACAATAACGGGTTAGATCAGAATGACCCTAATAGCACAGCTCTATCGCACGATCTAAGATTCCAAAGAAAGTAACATCCTAAATGCCCTATAGCTTCCTGTTTATAGATGTGGTGCACAACACATCGATAAACAAGACTCTACCTAGACACGGCCTGTAGACATTCCGAGGACAAACTGCTCTGATACCACTTTTGTCACGACCCAGCCCCGTGGGCCGCGACTGGCACCCTATCTGGGTACCCAGACCAAATCGCATATTTATTTACCAAATCCGAGCATATTCCAAAAATTCATAAAAGTCATATCAAACAGAATTTTTTTTATCAAATATGTCTTAAGCGGTCGCACAAATCAAAATGTCATACCGAATCCAAACTGAGCGGCGGAATAGACATCGCCGGTCAAAAGTGCAAACCTAAACATAAGGGCCATTTAGGGCCATCAAAACAAACGGACCGCTTTAAGACCAGGAAACAAAATCAAACAAACATATATAGGACCCTCACCCCACATATATGACTACAGGCCTCTACGAACTCAAAACAAAGACATATGGCGAGACAGGGCCCCGCCGTACCCAAATAATCAAATGTACAGAGCATATACACATAGCAAAAGGAGTCTGTACCAAAAGGGGACTCCAAGTCAAGAAGGAGTACTCCGAAGTAGCAAATAGTGAAGCCTACAGTGGAGGATCACCAATATCTGCACCTGCGGGCATGAAACGCAGCCCCCGAAGAAAGGGGGTCAGTACGAAATATGTACTGAGTATGTAAAGCACGGAGTACAGAAATATGGATCAAAACTGAAAGCAAATCAGATAACAAAGTGGAGTACAAACCAGTATGTCAAAAACCGTATCAAAATCATATACGTATACATAATGCAAACGAAATCATGCAAACGCTTAAGAACGTGGTCGCCACTCCGATGCTGGCGCCACACACAGCATAACACCAGAAAGTTTCAAATCTTCGTACATCCCCGATCACAAACACAAACATAGGTGAGTGTATCGCATCACGAGCCATATCACAGCATAACTCCAAACGGAACCCGGCCCTATGGCGAAGCCTCGGGAACCGCAACACAGCATACGACCGAATTATTGTAAGGCGCACGAATCATAACCGGCCCGGGAACCGGTGAACGAAGTCATAATAAGGCACGAGCGGAGTCGTGAGCAAACAAATGCAAATCATACTTCAAAATAGTCTTTCAAAACAGAGTAATCTCATAAGTCATTTCATAATACAAAATAATCGAATACTTAGTCGATACAAGGTTTCATTTCACAAAACGTTTCCAAAATAGTACGTATAGCTAAAAACGTAACTTAGCGTATCGTAATATTCAAAACACATCCCGTAGGAGGAAGTTCCAAAATCGAAGGTATCATTTCAAACTTTATTCAAAAGGACAGCCCAATAAGACAAATAGGGCGTCTCGGGGTTAGCGGGCCCACCTCGAGTCGAATTGAGGTGGCGAACAGAATTTACGAACATTGAGGGGCCAAAAGTTCATACATAATCATTTCTAAGTTACCCGACCACATTTCGATAGGTTTCGGACGATTGGTGGCATTCTAGCCAAAATAGAGCCCTTAGGCTTCAATTGAATTGAATGAATAGTAACTTTTCTGTGGATCGGGCTTCGAGGAGCAGAAATGCTCCGGAGGTTCCAATATTCACCTAGCATACTAAGACATGCCAAACGAAGAAGTGGGAAGCTTTACATACCTTACTGACGTGTTATGCTCACCCAAAAGTCAAGTCCCGTTTCGTCCGAAATCTGCAAATGGTCAAAGTTACCAATTGACATTCTTAGGCTTAAAAATGCCATTAACTTCATTTTTGTCTACCGAAATTTCGGCAGCATTTCCCCTATAAATCTAACACCCCCGAGACTTAGCTCGGCTCAAAATACATCAACAACAACAACCCAAACATCATCAAACCATATAAACCATATTCAAACCATTCTAACTTCAAAATTCTACGTTACTACACAAGTTGACAATCTTTCATTCAAACTTCAAAATTCCAAATCTACATCCATATTATTGTATTCATTCACTCATTCAAGATTACACAATCACATCCCAAAACATATTCCAATCATATAAAAAGTTTCCCAAAATTCATTACTTTCCATATTTCTTTCAAAACATCATAACTTACAACGAACGTTCTAACTTGCGTCGTTTCATTCCGAATTCATTAACATCAACCATAAGTCATATTTCAAGTCTTTGGCATCATAGATACGCAATGATATACACAAATATACCAAAGGTATATACTTTCCGACAACGTTCCGAAATCATTTTCCAACGCCAATCCAATTCATCAATCAATCATTTATGACATAAAGGTCACAACGACGCAACTAACAACTTAAACGAAATCAAATTCATCTTGTCCTCCACAATTCATGGCTCACGGCCATCTAGCAACACACACACACACTCACGGCTGCCCACACACATCAAAGTTACAGAATTCTCGTCTATTCTCGAGCCTTAACACATTCATATCAATTCCATAACATTAAAGGGACAAAATTCTTACCTTTTCTTAAGTTTCCGACTTGCCGCAAACGCGCACCTTTCGCCAAACTAATTGTACCCCGTTGAAGAGGGTCTTGAGCACTTCACAACTATGTAGAAACTAAGATTTTTGGATTAATAACAAAGGCTATGGAATTTTTTTTTTCTCCTTGTATGGTTCTCGGCCGAGAGCCTTTTCTTGGTGCTCTTCAATTTTTTTTTGTTTTGATTTGGTTTCTAGATAATTCAAAGGGGCATAGGTGATATATATCCAAATATAGATCATGTGCATGGCACATGATCACTAAAAAGGCTTGGGCCTAGCCAATATGGCCGGCCACTTCACTCTTTGGGCCTCAATTTTATGTTCAAATTCTCTTGGCCCAATTCATAAAACGTCCCGTTTTGTAATTCCCGAAACTAATTTCCGAAATTCCAAATTTACCCTCGGCCTTCCCCGATGTCTTAACATTAATGATTCCACAACCAACATAGTCATATTCACCAAAATAAAAAATATTTCCTTATAACACGCAAGTCTTGTTTATTTCTCGATTTCCAATTATACGAAAGCACGGGACATAACAAGTTTGACGAATGAATGGAAATGTATGTCTAATTATGTGGCTCACCTAAATGTAAGCATAAGAGTAAGCTAAGGGGGGTGCCCGGGTGGGCTAGCATCGGGTGCTCGTCGCGGCCCCATAGTCGGGTCGTGACAAAAGTGGTATCAGAGCAGTTCAGTCCTAGGGTGTGTCTACGAGCCGTGTCTAGTAGAGTCTTGGTTATGGGTGTGTTGCGCGCCACACTTATAAACAAGAAGCTTCAGACATTTTAGGAATATTGACCTTCTTTCTTCATAAGGATCGTGCGATAGAGCTATGATGTAAGAAATTCTTGTTCCTTAATCTTGTGTTGTGTATTTCAGAGATGCCTAAAACGAAAAAGGCTACAGCAGCCGAAAAGGGCAAGACGGTGGCAGAAAAGCGGGCCGAAAGAGCACCGCTACCGGTAGTAGAGGCAAGTGAGTCCCAGAGTGCGTCTCAATCTCAGTCCTCCCAGACAGTACCTATTTCTGAGGAACGTGAGGGAGCCTTAACCCCAGCTCCAACACCTCCACCAAATTCTTCGGGGCAAGATGTAAAAGAGGCAATTACTTTGTTGACTCAATTGGTTGCGACCCAGGCTTAGAGACACAGTTCAGGGTACGGTGATAGGGCTGTTAGTGCAAGGGCCCGTGACTTTATTTCTTTAAACCCTCCGAAATTCTTTGGGTCAAAGCCGGAGGAGGATCCCCAGGATTTTATTGATGGTGTGTTAAGGACGCTCCAGTTGATACATGCTTCAGACACCGAGTCGGTAGAGCTAGCGTCATATAGATTGAGAGATGTCTCGATCCAGTGGTATACGGTATGGATGGCTTCACGGGGATCCAATGCACCTCCCCCGGTATGGCCAGAGTTCATTGATGCTTTTCTCCGTCATTATATGCCTCCAGAAGTTCGGCGAGCTAGGGCCGATAAATTCTTGAACTTCATGTAAGGTAGTATGAGTGCCCTAGAGTATAGCCTCCACTTTAACTCCTTGGCTAGGTATGCTTCGGCCATGGTAGAAGATATGGGTGACCGGGTACACCGATTTGTAAAGGGCCTAGGGCCACACTTGATGGATAAATGCTTGACTGCGTCCCTCCAGGACGGTATGGATATTGCACGCATTCAGGCACACGCTCAGAACTTAGAAGAAAGCCTACAGCAGCGAAGAGGTGAACGTGAGCAAGATCGGGGACATAACAAGAGGGCCAGATCTTCAGGCCCGATGAGTGAGTCCAGAGGCGGACACAGGCAGCAGTTCCCTAGACATTCAGGATATTCTATGACCAGTGCACCTCCACGGTTTTCAGGCCAGAGATTCGATAGGTCTGCTCGTTAAGGGCCGAGTCCGAGTTATTCAGGACCTCAGTTTAGGGATGATTCAGGCCAGTAAAGGCCACCCGTGCCACGATGCTCCCAGTGTGGGAAGTTGCATTGGGGTTAGTGCCGATCAGGTTCAGATGTTTGCTATTCATGCGGTCGACCAGGCCATATTATGCGTGATTGCCCCTCAGTACATGGTAGAGGTATGACCCAGCCATCAGGATCGGTAGCCGGATCTTCGGCATCTGTACACCCTACAGGACCAGGTTCACGTGTGCCAGTTGGCCATGGTAGAGGTAGAGGCAGAGCTCCCAGTACTAGCGGTCCTCAGCACTATATTTATGCTTTGGCTGGACGCCAAGATCTTGAGTCTTCTCCTGACGCGGTCACAGGTATATTATCGGTATTCTCTCATGATGTATATGCTTTGATTGATCCGGGCTCCACATTATCATATGTTACTCCATATATCGCGGGTAAATTTATAGTCAAGCCGGAGTCGATCAAACCTTTTGAGGTGTCTACACCCGTGGGTGAATCGGTAATAGCTAGCCGAGTATATAGGGATTGTGTAGTTATGATTTGTGACCATCGTACCATGATTGATTTGCATGAGCTAGAAATGGTAGACTTTGATGTTCTTATGGTCATGGATTGGTTGGCTTCTTGTTATGTCAATGTTGATTGTAGAATGAAAATAGTTCGTTTCCAATTTCCAGGAGAACCAGTCTTAGAATGGAAAGGGAATACGGCGTCAACAAAAGGTAGGTTTATTTCCTTTCTAAAGGCAAGGAAGATGATCACGAAAGGTTGTATTTATCATCTAGTGCGAGTTCAAGATATTGAAGCTGAATCGCCGACTCTTCCGTCATTTCCCGTAGTGAATGAATTTTCGGATGTGTTTCCGGAAGAGCTTTCAGGCCTTCCTCCCGAGCGGGCGATTGATTTTATAATAGATGTGTTTCCAGGCACTAAGCCTATATCTATTACCCCATATAGAATGGCACCCGCAGAATTGAAAGAGTTGAAGGAGCAACTGAAAGACCTGCTTGATAAAGGCTTCATTAGGCCTAGTTCATCCCCGTGGGGAGCACCCGTATTGTTTGTCAGAAAGAAAGATAGCTCCCTGAGAATGTGCATTGATTATAGGCAATTGAATAAATTAACGACTAAGAATAAATATCCTCTCCCGAGGATTGATGATTTGTTTGATCAATTGCAAGGTGACAAATGGTTTTTAAAGATCGATTTGAGGTCCGGGTATCATCAAGTGAGAGTTAGGGAGAAAGACATCCCTAAGACAGCTTTTAGAATGAGATATGGTCATTTTGAATTCCGGGTAATGTCATTTGGGCTAACTAATGCGCCAGCGGTGTTTATGGATTTGATGAATACTCTGTTCAGGCCCTTCCTGGATTTGTTTGTGATAGTATTTATCGATGACATCTTGGTGTATTCTAGATCCGAGGCAGAACATGCAGATCATTTACGTATTGTACTTGGAGTTCTTCGAACTCGAGAGTTATTTGCAAAGTTTTCCAAATGTGAGTTCTGGTTGAACTCAGTGGCATTTTTAGGGCATATCGTTGCAGCTGATGGTATTCGAGTGGATAGTCAAAAGATTGAGGTCGTGAAAACTTGGCCGAGGCCCACAACTCCTACAGAGGTTCGTAGCTTTCTGGGCTTAGCAGGTTATTACAGGAGATTCGTTGAAGGTTTTTCTTCTATTTCTGCACCACTCACAAAGTTGACACAGAAATCGGCAAAGTTTCAGTGGACAAATGCTTGCGAGCGTAGTTTCCAAGAGTTAAAGGGTCGATTGACTTCTGCCCCAGTTCTGACACTTCCAGAGGGATTGGAAGGATACGTTGTTTATTGCGATGCTTCAGGTATTGGGCTAGGCTGTGTATTGATGCAACATGGCAAAGTGATTGCGTATGCCTCAAGGTAATTGCGGAAACATGAGCAGAATTATCCTACCCATGATCTAGAATTGGCCGTGGTGGTTCATGCGTTAAAGATATGGAGACATTATTTATATGGTGCCCACGTGGATATTTATACAGATCATAAGAGTCTTCAGTATATCTTCAAGCATAAAGAGTTGAATTTGCAGCAACGACGATGGTTAGAATTGCTAAAAGACTATGATATTGATATCCTGTACCACCCCGGAAAGGAAAATGTTATGGCTGATGTTCTCAGCCATAGGTCGATGGGAAGTCTAAGTGATGTACAATCAGAAAAGAAAGAGATGGCCCGTGAGCTCCAACGGTTAGCTAGCCTAGGAGTTCGAGTAGTGGACTCAGGTAGCAGTGGAGCTACTATTCAGAATTCGGCAGTTTCGTCGCTAGTAGCAGAGGTAAAGGAGCGACAATATGAGGATCCCATACTAATGCGGTACAGAGATACGCTCCCTCAGAAAGAGGATTCAGCATTTGATATTTCAGGAGACGGAGTTCTCCGATGCCGAGGCAGACTATGTGTCCCTGATGTGGCAAGTCTACGCCACCAGATATTGAGAGAGGCTCATTGTTCCTGTTACTCCGTTCACCCCAGAGCGACAAAAATGTATCATGATCTTAAGTTCATATATTAGTGGAATGGGATGAAGAAAGATGTAGCAGAATTTGTAACTCAATGTCCTAATTGTCAACAAGTGAAAATCGAGCACCAAAAGCCGGGTGGATTGTTGCAAGCCATAGAAATCCCAACTTGGAAGTGGGAGGTGATTAATATGGACTTCATTTCAGGGTTACCCGGTTCTCGGCGTAAGTATGATTCCATATGGGTGATTGTGGATAGACTCACCAAGTCAGCTCATTTCTTACCGGTTAGAACGACCTATGTGGCAGAAGATTATGCAAGGCTTTACCTTAAAGAGATAGTGAGACTTCATGGTGTTCCAGTGTCTATTATCTCCGATAGAGGGACTCAGTTTACAGCTAAGTTTTGGAGGTCTTTCCAAGAGGATTTAGGGACCCAAGTGCGCCTTAGCATGGGCAAGCTGAACGCACTATTCAGACTCTTGAGGATATGTTACGAGCATGTATGATAGACTTTGGAGGAAATTGGGATGATCATTTGCCACTCAGTGAATTCGCCTACAATAATAGTTATCATTCTAGTATTCATGTTATATCCCGTACTTTTTGCATATTCGGAAAATTCGAAATAATTTTGACTTGTAAGAAATAAGGCCATAATTTAATTTTTATTTAATATATGTGTTGTTTATGAAGAATGTTGATGTGGAAATATGGAAGAAGGTCAAGGGAAAAATGAGGAATCTTGGAAATTAGTTTCGGGAATTACAAAATAAGACCCATAACTAATTGGGCTCAAAAGAAATGGAAAAAAAAGGCCCAATCCACAAGGTGGCCGGCCATAGACCCAATGGCCCAAGCCCATGGGAATTAAATACAAGACTAATAAATAGATAAGGGCCACCATTTGTTCATTCTAGAACAATCAAGAAAACAAAAGAAGAGAGCTCAACCAAACAAGGCCATTCGGCCGAATAGAAGGGAGAGAGACAAAACAAATTCTTGGAGCCTTAATCCTTGGTCCAAAAATTCATCTCTTTTTGAATTCCTACTAAGCTCGAGACCCTCTTCAACGTGATATAAATTTTGAGGCAAGAAAGTACTCTTTGGCAAGTGGAAATTCTTGAAAAAGGTAAAGATTCTATCCTTTTTGTCTTGGAAGAATTATATATATATATTGTAGTATATGGAAATGAATGTAAAATATGAAATTTGTGTGTTGTGGGTGTGTGGGTGTGTGGCCGTGTGTGGGTATAGTGAAGAGGGGGGAAGAATGAAATTTATTTAGTATGTTAAATTATGTTGTTGTGGCCTTGTGATGTAAATGGAAGAATAATAGTTCAAGTTGGCATGAAAAATTGGTTGTTAAGTTGTTGTAGGAAATTATGTAATTTTATTATAGTTTTATGTAATTATGGGAATGGAGTTGTTAAGGTGCAAATTTTTGTTGTTGTTGTTGATGAAATTGGAAGATAAAAAATGTGTTGTGAATGTATGTGTCGAAGATTGGACGTTTCGGGTGAAGTATGGTTTTTGGTGGGATTGTTGTATATTTTGTAGAATTGTATGAAATGCTTTTGAATTGTAATTGAATGATCTTGAATTAGTAGTGAATATGTAAGTGTCGATATCGGCTTGAACGTACGTGGTGGAATTGAATGTTGATGACTAATGGCCATTGTTATGATATTAATGAAGGTATAAACGCTAGCATTGGAAGGGAACGTGCGAGTGTAGAATAGTTCGACGAAAAGGTATGTAAGGCTAACCCTTCTTTCATAAGGCATGGTTCTTTGGCCAAACTCTTAAATCTTCTATATGAGTATGTTGTCTCCAAATGATTGATATTCCGAGCTCATAAGCACACGATCCTTGATATGTACTACGATTGTACTACGCACCTCATGTGACGAGTAATCCCATGATATAGAAGTAACGATAATGATGATGATAGTAATAATGATGATAATAATAATGATGTTAAAGGTGCCTACGGGCTAGTATACTTATATGTGCCTATGAAGGGCTATAATGAAACCCCGAGCTTATAACTCCGGGTAGAATATATGTATATGAATATGTATAAAGTATGTATACGATTACGAAACGCGCGCACACCTCTGCATATGGTACGTATAACCCTGAAGCCTTGGTAGGGCCAGGTATGAGTAACCCTGAGCCTTGGTTGGCCAAGTATGTATGAAACACCGATCCTATGAGGTCGGGTATGCTATGTAAATTCTATGTATATGAAATGACTATGTATATAAAATGAATTTGAATGTGATAAGACTATGTCCATGAATACGAATAAGGACATGTATACGAATACGAGCACAAGTATAGTACGAGTACTATTACGGAACACGGATGAGGATGTGTGTATACAAATACGTATGAGAAATGGAAAGTTCCTATGAAAGGAAAGTAAGTGTCATGATGATGATATTATTGTCTCCCCCTCCTATGCTATTTCATATGTTGTTCATTATGCTTATATATCGATGTTGATCATGCTTTACATACTCAGTACATTCTTCGTACTGACGTCCTTTTATTTGTGGACGCTGCGTCATGCCCGCAGGTGCACAGGGAGACATACTTGATCCATAGATGCTTATTCAGAGATTACATAGCAGAGCTCCACTTCCTTTGGAGCCATAGCTTTTGGGTACTCATTCTTTTGTGTACATATTTATGGGAATAGCGGGGTCCTGTCCCGCTCATGTGTTATGTCATACTCTCTTTAGAGGCTCGTAGTCACGTGTATATGGTTAGATATGTCTGGCCTTGTCGGCCTATGTTTTGTATATCATTTCGTTGTCCTTGTCAGCCCATGTACATTGATGTGGCTGTCACGACCCAACCCCGTAGGCCGTGACTAGTGCCCGATCTGGGCACCCGAACGCATCTACCAAATGCTATCTCAAATTGTATCAAATGCATTCTAGTATAAAGCAGAAGCCGACAAGGCTTTATTTCCAATTTAGATAATTTCCAGAAAAATTTCGGCAGAGTTTCCTTTGTTTTACGGACTATCCCACATACCCTGCATGCAGAAAATACCAACAAAGGCCACACTGGGCCAACAGAGTAACATCTAAATATATGCGGACCGGCCGCCACGGCGAATGGGATCGCCAAAACACAACATATACACACAGTTGTACAGAAAGATCCCAACCCACAAACATGTCCACAGACCTCTAAACAGACCGACAGAATCATATGACGGGACAGGGCCCCGCCGTACCCATGAACGAGAATATACATATATAGAAGTGACAGACTAAACCAAAAGATGGCTCTGAATAAAAGAGCGCTCTAAAAATAGCAGAATGAGATCCTAAGCGGACGGATCAGCAAACCTGTCGTCGGTACCTACGCGGCATGAAAACGCAGCCCCCGAGGAAAGGGGGTCAGTACGAAATATGTACTGAATATGTAAAGCCTGAGTTGCAGAAATAAACTCATAACTGGTATAGAACGTACAAAAAGTAAACAGAAAATACAAGGTATCAGATATATATATATATATTTTCAAAACATGCGGAGTGTGTACAGAAACATATGTCATATCAAATCCGGCCCCTGCCAAGGGACTCGGCAGACAGAACGTGGCCACCCTCCCGACGCTGTTGCCACAACACAGAAGAATCAGAATAGGGGCATAACCCCGTAACATAATATGTCATATCAGATGGCCATAGTAAATCATATCAGAACAAACGTACATGGCACAGCATACTCCACAAACCCATGTACGCGTATACCTGCCCCCTCACATCGAGGCACGGCGAACAATGCAGGGGATTACGCTTGACAACATATCCTGGCCCGGGCTCAGTGTGGGAAACATTGGGGCATCCATGAATAGAGTAGTGAGAAACTAAATGCAGTTAAAATATCATAAATATTTTCAGAGACTCGATGAGGCATATTAATGACAAACAAATCCAATGAAGTCGGAAGGAATCATAGTAAATGAGTTTCGAGTATCAAAACAATTTATCAGACTTAATGGAATATTTAAAACCATATTAGTTAGGTAATTAAAAGGGTAGTCGAAACGTTTCTTTCAAAAATCGTTCGAAAAGGGGACTTTAGTACATTAAGGGCAAAATCGGGAATAGCGGGCCCACCTCGGAACAAGCAAGGCGGTGGGCTCAAATTACGCCCTTTAAGCTTATGGGGTCACCTATAAAGGTTCTACGGACATTCTATAGCTTTTCAAGGAGTTTAGAGAAAGTTTACATAATTTCAGGAAAAGCATATCAAAATGGTTCAATTCTACTGAAGGAAAAACTGAGATTTTCTCTTGCGGATTCCGATGGCCAAGAAGGTCTTTTGAGGCCCGAATCCGATCCTAAAACACTTAGACATGCCAAAAGAAGGATTGGGGTAGCTTTACATACCTTTTGAGCTTTTTAAGCCTATCGAAGCTCACTCTCCGTTTCGTCGAAAATCGGCAAATGGTCACATTTACCAATTGTAAGTTATAGATGCTCCGAATTCAATTCAACTCATATTTGTCTACCGAAATTTCGGCAGCACTTCCCCTATACATATAGCACCCCCGAGAACTTAACTCGGCTCACAATCATCAACAACAACCCAAACAACAACATCAACATCAACAACAAACATTAGAAACACAATATGGCAACACTAGTTCTACTTGCCGACATAATGCCATTATCTTCATTTCAACTTCAATTTCCAAACCAATTTCAATGATTTCACATTCATTATCAACTAGATCATCACAACATAGTTTAGAAGCGTTTCATATCGTTTCCTTAAATTATACACACGATATACATAATATACGAACTTTCCGCCGAAGTCATAACTTATTCAAAACTTCTAATCTTTGGCATACATATTCATGACATGTTTTCATCTTCCAAATTCATCAATACTCATCATAATTTGCAACTTAATAACTTCATTTTCATAATGTCGTAAAATCATTCTAAAACGACATAAACTTCTACATTCCATTTCATAACAAACTTATATCGTTTTACTTTCATGTACCTTGCAAACATCACAACAACACTACTAACTTGCTAAACAAAATTGATTCATTCTCATTATACCAAAGACACCCCACGGCTACATCACTATTTTTCAACTTCTATCAAATTCATTTAACTTTCATTTCCAATAGGCATTTCACCCCAACCACAACTAGAATATGATATAAATTCAACACATTATAATTATACACATACATATATACACGGCCACATGCCTATATACATACCCACTTGGTACACTTCCATTTTTCCGTACAATCAACTCATTCCCACATACTACAACACAAACAAAACTTCATAACACAATAATAAGGAATAAATTCTTACCTTTTTACTCAATCTTCTACACTTGAATATAGGGTCAACTTGAAGAAACAAGACTTCTTCCTTCCAAACCAACTACACCAAGTTGCAAAGGGACCTAGAATTAGTAGGATTCCAACAAGAAAATAATTTTGGAGGCAAGATTTGGAGGGGGTAATTTTTCTATGCCAAACCCGAAATGGTCTCTTAGTGTTGCTCTTGTTCTTGTTTTTCTTTCCTTGTCTTATTTTCCTCTTGAACCTTCTTAAGAGATAAAGACTAATACTCACTAATTAGCACATGGGAAATATCTTAAAGGTATGGGTTTGGGCCATGTTGGCCGGCCACCCTTGTCAAAAAAAATGGGCCTCATTGTGCTTCTTATTTTTGCAAGCCCAATTGGCTACAAATTTTATTTTTGCAATTCCCGAAACTAATTTCCGAAATTCCACATTTTGCCCTTAGCCTTATTCGACACTTCCACATTAATATTCTTTCATACACAACTCCTATATCAAATAAAAATTAATTATGACCTTATTTCTTACAAGTCAAGATTATTTCCAAATTTTTCCAACGTGTGAAAACACGGGATATAATAGTGGCATAGACGCCTATGATGATTAAAGATGTTATCGTCCAATGGGACTAGTTTGACGAATGAATGGAAATGTATGTCTAATTATGTGGCTCACCTAAATGTAAGCATAAGAGTAAGCTAAGGGGGGTGCCCAGGTGGGCTAGCACCGGGTGCTCGTCGCGGCCCCCTAGTCAGGTGGTGACAGAGGTGCAGTCTGAAGCACCCATTATTGCTGATGAGAATTCTACTAACAAGAAGGTTGTTGATATTCCAGAGATGGTGAAGGAAGCTGATAACACAAGCAAGCAGGATGTAAAAGGGGCTCTCCGCCCTTTGACGCAGCTTTTCAAATCTAAACATCCTTTTCCTCAGAGGTTGGTAAAGAAGAAGGAAGTTGCTAAGTTCGAGAAGTTTTATGATCAGTTGAAGCAGTTATCTCTGAATTTTCCCTTCTTGGAAGCTGTCAAAGAGATGCCCGGTTTTGCTAAATATTTGAAGGATCTGCTGACCAAGAAGAAAACGGTGCAACATGAAACCGTGAGTTTGACTCACACTGTGAGATCCATCATTTCAACTACAACTGTTCAGAAAAAGGGAGATCCTGGGGCGTTCACCATTCCTTGTTCTACTGGGCACCATGATTTTACTCGTGCTTTGTGTGATAATGGGGCGAGTATAAATTTGATGCCCCTTGCTATATATAAACAATCAGGTTTGGGGATGCCAAGGCCAACTACTATGAGACTGCAGATGGCTGATAGGTCTATCAAAAAACTTGTTGGGGTGGTTGATGATGTAATTGTGCGGGTTGGTGATTTTTTGTTGCCCGCTGATTTTGTGATTCTTGACTGTGATGTTGATCGGGACATTCCTATCATTCTGGGGAGACCTTTCCTTGCTACAGGGAGGGCTCTAATGGATTCGAAGAAAAATGAAATCAAGTTCCGAGTCAACAATGAAGAAGTGACTTTTCAGGCTAGCAAAGGGATGAAGTTACCAACTGCTTATGAGAGTATTTCGGTAATTGATTCATTTGATGTCGTTGATGAAGCAGTGGAGTTCAAGATGGAAGAAGAAAGTTTGGGTGAAGCTCTAGCTGGTATTCTTATGAATTTTGATGCTGAAGACATGGAAGGCTATGTGGAGACAGTTAATTCACTTGGTGGGTTGGGTTCATATTCCTACCACCCAAAGAAGCTAAATCTTGATCTGGAAAATAGAACAACTCCTCCAGCAAAGCCTTCGATCATTGAGCCACCTACGTTGGAGCTTAAGCAGCTCCCATCACATCTGAAATATGAGTTCCTTGGTCCAGACAATACATTACTGGTGATTTTTTCAGCCCTATTGACTGAGGAGCAGATTTTACAGCTCTTGGAGGTGTTAAGGGAGTATAGGTGTGGTATATGTTGGACCATAGCAGACATTCGAGGTATTCCATCTGGGATCTATGAGTACAAAATCCAGCTTGAGGAAGATAGCAAACCGAGTGTAGAGCATCAGAGGCGACTGAATGAGAATATGCAAGAGGTCGTTAAGAAAGAGATCATCAAATGACTGGATGCGGGCGTGGTTTACCCAAATGCTGATAGTAAATGGGTGAGCCCAGTCCAATGTGTTCCTAAGAAAGGCGGCATTACTGTTGTGCCGAATGCAAAGAATGAGTTGATCCCGACCAAAACTGTCACAGGATGGAGAGTTTGCATGGACTATCGCAAGCTCAACACAGCCACTTGCAAGGACCATTTCCCTATGCCCTTCATTGATCAGATGCTTGATAGGCTGGTAGGGCGTTCCTACTATTGCTTCCTTGATGGTTATTCGGGCTACAATCAGATCAACATTGCTTTGGAAGATCAGGAGAAGACCGCCTTTACTTGTCCTTATGGGAAGTTTGTATTTACCCGGATGCCTTTTGGGTTGTGTAATGCACCAGCCATGTTTCAGAGGTGCATGATGTCAATCTTCTCTGACATGGTAGAGGACTTTTTGGCAGTATTCATGGATGACTTCTCTGTTGTGGGGGATTCGTTTGAAGACTGTCTGGGCCATCTGGGTCAAGTGCTGAAAAGATGTGAGGAGACAAATCTCGTGCTAAATTGGGAGAAGTGTCATTTTATGGTAAAGGAAGGAATCGTCCTCGGTCACAAAATCTCTGAAAAGGGAATCGAGGTCGATCAAGCAAAAATTGATGTGATTGCAAAACTTCCACTACCTATCTCAATCAAAGGTGTCCGAAGTTTCTTGGGACATGCTGGGTTCTACAGGCGCTTCATCAAAGATTTCTCCAAGATTGCTAACCTAATGTGCAAGCTTCTTGAAAAAGAGGCTAAATTTGTGTTTGATGATAAGTGCCAGAAGGCGTTTGAGGGGTTAAAAGAGCGTCTCACTACTGCTCCTATCATTGTTGCTCCTGACGGGTCCCTGCCATTTGAGCGGATGTGTGATGCTAGTGGTTTTGCAATAGGTGTTGTGCTTGGGCAGAGGCACAATAAAATTATGCACCCAATCTATTATGCAAGCAGGACACTGAATACTGCCCAGATGAATTACACAGTGACGGAACAAGAGTTTCTTGCCATTGTGTTTGCTTTTGAGAAATTTCGAGCCTACTTGTTGGGGTCCAAAGTAGTGGTTTACATTGATCATGCAGCCTTGAGATACCTCATGGCAAAGAAGGAAGCAAAGCCGCGACTGATCAGATAGGTGCTATTGCTGCAAGAGTTTGATTTTGAGGTGAAGGACCGCAAGGGCACTGAAAACTAGGTTGCTGACCATCTCTCTCGGCTTGAAGAGGCTAGGAGACCTTCTGATGAGCTTGATATAGATGATGCTTTTCCGGATGAGAGGGTGTTGGCTGTGTCAAATGAGGTGGCACCGTGGTATGCTGACATTGCCAATTATTTGGTAACAGGCATAGTTCCAGAAGATATCAAAGCCTACCAAAAGAAGAAATTCTTGCGGGATGCTCGACAGTACTATTGGGACGAGCCTTATTTGTTCCGAACATGCGCTGACAACATCATTCAGCGTTGTGTTCCGGTAAGTGAAGTGATGGAGATTCTAAAGGCGTGCCATGACTCTCCTATTGGGGGTCATCATAGCGGAAACCGGACTGCGGCTAAGGTACTCGAGTGCAGCTATTACTGGCCTACTATTTTTGATGATGCTAATCTATTAGTACAGTCCTTTTATCAATGTCAGAGGCAAGGGAATATTGGCAGAAGGCAAGAGATGCCTATGAATTTTGTTATGGAGGTAGAAGTGTTCGATGTCTAGGGGATTGACTTTATGGGACCCTTTGTGAGTTCAGGTGGCATGAAATACATCTTGGTTGCTGTGGACTATGTGTCAAAATGGGTAGAAGCGGTGGCTTTACCTAATAACGAGGCCAAGAGTGTTTTGGGGTTCCTCAAGAAGAACATATTTACTCGTTTTGGTACTCCGAGGGCTATAATCAGCGATGGTGGATCCCACTTTTGTAATAGAGATTTCGCGGGACTGATGGAGAAATATGGTGTAAAACATAGGGTGGCAACGCCTAATCACCCTCAGACAAGTGGACAGGTTGAAGTGTCCAATAGGGAGATCAAGAGTATTCTAGCAAAAACAGTGAATACAAATAGAACTGATTGGGCCCGCAAGCTCGATGATGCTCTATGGGCATACCGGACTGCTTTCAAGACTCCGATTGGGACTTCACCCTTCAAGCTTGTATTCGGAAAAGCCTGTCACTTGCCGGTTGAACTTGAGCACAAGGCTATGTGGGCACTAAAGAAACTGAATATGGATTGGGAGGAAGCAACCAAGCTTAGGTTGTTTCAACTAAATGAGATGGATGAGTTTCGGTACTAGGCATATGAGAGTGCAGCACTTTATAAAGAAAGGATGAAGCAATACCATGACAAGAAGATCCTGAAGTGAGAGTTCTACAAGGGTGACCCTGTATTGCTGTTTAACTCTCGGTTGAAGTTGCTACCTGGTAAGCTTAAATCAAGGTGGTCTGTTCCGTTTGAGGTGGTAGGTGTTTCACCCCATGGAGCAATTGAGTTAATGTCTGGAGATGGAACTCGGACATTTAAGGTGAATGGGCAGAGATTGAAGCACTATCACGGAATGGTTTCGGAGGATAGGATTGTTGATCGCTACAGGTTGAAGCATCTCGGAACGAACAATGACCTGTTGTACTAAGATAACGAGTGAATGGTCACCACCGTCGTGCCGCGACATTAAATCAAGCGCTTCTTGGGAGGCAACCCAAGTGTAATGTTTATTTTTCTTTTGTTTGTTTTTTTTTAATTTACATATAGGGTAATGGTTGTTTTGGTGCAGGAATATATTGCAGAAATATTGCTAAATAGCAGGTAAGTTCAGTAGTAAGAAACTCTCTCGCAACATTGTAAAATACGCCTGCAGTTTACGGATCGTATTTCACAATACGGCTCGTAAAACAGGGCGTGTTTAACAATGTCACAAAACAGTAAGCACTGTAATGTAACATGATAGTTTACGACCATGGAGGACAGACCGTATTTCACAATACGGTCCGTAATTCTTATCGTAATCTTTCATGAGACAATACAGTGTACTGCCCATATCAACATCTCTAAATACGGGTCGTAAATCACTTTACGAACCGTATTTAGAATAATAAAAAAAATCACGATTTCAATATAATAGAGGGCAATGATTTAAATCAAGGGCAGAGAACCGTTTCACCCCCATTAACTTCCCTCCATTAACTCACACTCCAGTAACGTTCCCTCTTCAACTTTCCTCCTTAACTCTCCTCATTCCCATGATTTCCCACCATAACCCATCATCTTCCATTCTTCTAAACTCCATAAATACACAACTCACACTAAAAAACGAACCCACTCTCACCAAAATTCGTAATCCCTCTGCCCTAGGGTTAAATTTGGTTGTGATTGAAGTTGTGTTCTCCAAGTCTTTGCTGATTGTGATTTGTTGGTTCATAATAAAAAGGTATGATTGACATTCTCTACTCTTATCTTCTAGCAGTGAGTGTGAACTTGATGGTAAGTATTGATTAGGCTAGGTTTTGTGAAATTAAGTGCTTGCTTACCTTGGTTAATGATCTTATGAGGGGATAGATATGTTAAATTCTTTTAATTCTCTTGGGAGGTTGTTCATAAAACCCAAATGGGTTGGAGGGCATTCCATACTTTAAAATTCAAAATTTGAAGTTTTGTTCTGCCCACCAATAGCTTGACTCTTGAGGGAATTATGAAAAATTGGTAGAAAGTTGGGTGAAGTCTGAGGAACCTAATCCCCAAAACAATGTGAAACCGAGATGTGTAACAAAATCCTAAAATCAGAACATGTTCTCTGTCTGTGATGCAAAAAACGATCTCACTTTACGGACCGTATTTCAGTTTACGGTCTGTCTTTAAGCATGTCACGAAGGGACAGAAAGGTCTCCAAAAAGTGAGCAGTTTACGATCGTATTTTACGAACCGTATTTCAATTTACGGTCCGTCTTTTCAGTTTATGGTCACAGACAGAACCCAGTTTTTGTGCACAAGTCAGTTTGTCTTATTGTTGATCAGATGTTCCGTGGTAGCTAATATAATGTGTCTTTTGCAGGAATGAGTCAAAAAAGGAGTGCAAAGAAAGCGGGGGCCAAAAGCACTGGCACAAGAAAGAAAGCGCGCTCGGATTCGAGGTTGATAGATGAACCCTTTAATTCGGAAGGGGAACAATCAGGATTCGAGTGCGCAGAGGTTATACCGCCACCAAATGTCAGGGGGGCCCCCACGCAAGGCACATCGGCAAGGCCATCACAGCCCCCACCTATGACCCCATCAAAGTCTGCGTCGGAAGCCTCCTAGTCTGAAGAGGGGGATTCTGACGCGGAAGTATCAAGCAGGGGGGCAGTCCACCAAACGGATCAGGAGAGTGACTCAGCAGGCCAAGTGATGGTAATGATCCGGATGATGGTACACCGCTAGCGGGTCGTAAACTGGCCGTCCGGACCAAACGGCTGGAGGAAGAAAAACTTCAGTTCTCGGTCAAAAGGTCAAAGAAATTGTATGACCAATGGATGGCCGGGACGAAAACTGGGGGACAGCCACAGCGGAAAATATTTGAAGAACGGCGACTGATTTTTGATGGTATCTCGGCTCATCCACAGCTGGATGATACCATAAAAAGGTACAAGCTGGATGTGTTCACTCATGAGACGGGAGATTATGCGCCGCACATTGTGCGGGAATTCTATGCATTATATGGGGCTGTATTGATGTCGATGAAGAAGTCGAGTCGTGCTTGGCATGAGATACCCATTCTAGAAAATGTGACAGTCCGGAACTCACTTATTGATATTTCCTCCAAAGCCATCAACAGAGTCCTATTTGGTAATGATTTTGTGGCTTCCACTGATCTGAGCCTGTTCCTAGACAAACGAGACAGGAAAGATAAGAAATCTGTGAGGGAATGGACTGCTGCGATTATCACATCTGAGCCACATGAGCAAAAATGGACTAATGATGGGAGAATCAAGATTGCTAAAAGTTGTTTGTCCACGGAGGCCAAGTTTTGGTGGACGTTGCTTCAGTACAGAATCATTCCAACCCAGGCAGATAATACCCTCTCCACCAGTCAGGCAGTCACTATTACCTCGTTGATGTCAAGGTACCCGATGAATATTGGGGAGCTAATATCTGAGGAGCTGCATGTGCGGGCACACAAGCCCAACTAGAACATGGTATTTCCGTGTCTTATCACGGAATTATGTAGACGGGCAAGGATATTTCAGATTCCAGAATGGGACGGCACCATCACAACTGCTCATGTAAGGGATTGGAGGAAGAATAAAGTGAAGAGCAAGAAGGACCAAGAGGCAGATCAGTCCAGTGATGCTGACGACACTCAGCTAGAGTTAAGTCCGAGCCGTGCTTATGGGACTGACCCAGTAGAGTCCGATATTGGTGCTGCTACTACAAGGAATAATGCTGCCACGACAGGTGTCCCAGATACTGTCGATACATAGGGTTGTGCAGCCACGCTAGGTGTTTATGAAGTAAGACCTCCACCACCACCTTCGGCCACACAGGGCCCTCCCTCGGGGTCTGCCACTGCCGCTGCGACAGTCGAGCCTGCTGATCCAGAGCTGGAGTTGCTGCATTTTAGCCATGCTAACTACAGCTAGATTACAGTCAAAGCAGTGAGGAATGAAAGGCAAGTAGGAAAAATCTTGCAGCAATTTAAGTCGAAAGTGGCTAAAATAGTGCAACAATTGGTTACAAAGGCGACCACAGAAATCCATGCGGAGTTTGAGAAAAAGCATGAAGTGTATCAGGCTAGATTGGATAGTTTTGAGGCGAAATTGTTGATTCGAGAACAGACCACACCTGGTGGGGAGTCTGTCTCATTGAGGAGTGAGTTGGAGAAGATGAAGAAGGAGCTTGAGGCACTAAAAGTGCAAGGTATGGTAGCCGCACCACGTGCCATTTTGGCTAATACGTTTAAGGTGCTGGACCTGATGGATTCTGAAGAGGAGGCGGAGGATGCCGAACCCTTTGTTCGCGACATAGGAAAGAGGGTTCGTGAGCCATCTGAGGACCCAGAGGAGTTGGACAGGAGATTAAAGAAGACAGAGAAGAAGGACCTGCAGCAGGCAATTTTTCAGTCATTAGTTGAGCCGAGGCACCAACCAAGAGAGTCCACGAGTCAACCGCCAGATACAGCGGGCAAGTCGTGAGTTTCGCACAGCCCCAAGGGCGCCAAGGTACCACTTCTTTCCCTCATTCTTATAAGTGAAGCACTAAGACAATACTTGATTCTTTAGTTGGGGTGGGACTATGTGATAGTAGTGTAGTGTAAATATGTGGTTAAGAACCCCCTCGGCTTTTCTTTACCAGAGTTCTTTTCCTGAGGGGGGTTTTATTTTGTTGAAACTGGCATGTTTAGGATGTTGCTTAGGTTGAGTAGAGTAATTTTGACTTATTTGGTGTTACTTTGTAACTGATGGCATGTGTTATGGGTTTTTGGAAATTTTGGACCCCTCGAAAATTTTGAAAAATGCACACTTAGAACAGTTATTGGTTGACATGATTGATTCTTTATATGACATTATGATTATTGGGGTATTGTGTGTGATAAATGACTGCTTAGGAGGTCACAAGTGTAAAAATAATTGTCCTTATGCCAATGTGTGTGTGAGTTGTTAGTTTAATTCTGTTTAAGCATGTATAATCTAGAACTTGCCTGGTTGCTCTTGTTTGAAATCCGAAAGTTAGTTTGGTTGTGAAATGATCTTAGGCTTTCTTTGTGTAAATAGTCACTTTTCCTAAATAAGCCTTACCAAAAGCTGGAAATATCACTAGTTTCCCTTTTTGAGCCTTTTGACCTTTTTCTTGGCTAGCCGAATGAAACCTCACCCTTTGTGCAAATTATCCATTTTCGCACCTGTTCCCTCCTTGATGCTACTAGATAGATGAGGCAAAGCGCCTAAGTTGGGGGTGAATTAAATGTGAAGTAGATGTTAAAAACATAAGTTGGGGGTGGTGGAGTTTGTTAGTAGAAAGTCGATGTGGTAGTTGCATATATATATATATATATATATATATATATATATATATATATATATATATATATATATATATAAGGGAAATCAGAAAATTGTCACACAAAAGAGTTGCAAGTTAGATAGGAATAAAATCACATCGAGGTCGAAAACTTGAAAGAAAATAAAGAGGTGGAAAGAAAAGAGGCGAATTAAGGTGACGAGATGTTGTAGTGTTCAAGGAGGGTGAGTCACTAATATCCAAAAAGTATCCTACCCATCCCTAAGCCTACATTACAAGCCAGAACAAGTCCTAGTGTGATCACAACCGAACGAGCCTAGGATGAGAACATAGAAAATAAGGGCAAGCCTATGGTATTTGCATGTGTAGATATGAATTTCTTTGTGAGTGTGAGTGTTTTTCCCTTCTCTTTCGTCTTCATCCCATTCTTGTTGTATATATGTGTGTTGAGACATTCTTTGGTCTATGTGAGGGCATAAGGATGAGAATTGAGAAAAATAAAGTGACCGCCTAATGTAGTGTTTGTGTGCATCATAATATGTTTGATAATGTAATGTCATGCATTGAAGCTTCATTATTAGTCATAGCGTTGTTGAGTTGTGTATATTGCTTTAAAATAGAAAGTTGGGGTGGTCCTTTGAAGAAAAACATGCATGCCGGTAGTTCAGAGTCAGAACCAATGTAGACATTATTATTCTATGATATCTAGGTGTTAGATTGAGTCGCTGTTTTGTATGTCTTGCTTGAGGACAAGCAAATACTTTAGGTTGGGGGTGTTGATGTGGCGTGATTTTACGCCACAAATCGATGCTTTTCTGCTATAAGTTTTACTTATTTTTTAAGCAAGTCTATGTGATTTTACGTGATTTTTAGTGTTTTTCAGGAAACGGAGCAGACTTGGAATGAAAACAGTTGGAAGTACAGCAGTGGTCGTAAACTCAGTTTACGGTCCGTATTCTAAAATACGGGCCGTATTCCATGGTCGTATTAAAGAATAACAGAACCAGAAAGGAAGGCTGAGAACATGGTGATTTACGAACTCAGTTTACGGACCGTATTTCAGTTTACGGTCCGTATTTCAACACGTATTTAACCATTCGAGCATTTGGCAGAAAGTCAGAGTTTTGGAAGTTGAAAGACGACTGGACTGTTTACGGGCCGTAAACCACTTTACGGTCCATATTTTAAAAGATTGAATTTGCTCACAACTAGAAGGATGACTTGGTCGTAAACTGGTTTACAGTCCGTATTTCACTTTACGGACCGTATTTCGTATCGACGGGACCAAAGTGCAAATCTGTAACTTTCACGTTTTCAAAACCTATAAATAGTCATTGTAGGGTTTTAATTGTTCTCAGTTATTATATTTTTTGTCTCTTGACTTAGAACATTAAATGCTCTCTAGTTTTTTAATGTTCAAACATCAATTCAAGTATTATCAATTCCTCTTTTCTTCCAAAGTAAGCAATTATGAATTCTTCAATTTCTTATTTCTTGTTCTTTGTCATGAGTAGCTAAATTCCCTTACTAGGGTGGTGAACCCAATGATGGGTGTTTTGTGATTGGGTTTGTGATTGATATACACATAATGGATTATTAGGGCTTATTTATTCTTCATTCTTCATTCATAATTAATGGTTGCAAACGTTGATTAAAGCCGTAAACCTTGATTTATTTGGGAAAATAATTAGGGTTCGTAAGAATAACTAACAAGGACTCAAAGCTTTAAACTTTGTTTAATAAATTCACTTAGGAATAAGAAGAATTTACTTGGCATGATTAATCGTTCTTCATAGTTACTTTCTTATATTTGGGAAAATCATAGAAACACATAATCTTTATTTATTGGGAAATAGTAGAGATTCATATAGAGATTAAGTGCATTCATATAATGATCCATTATAAGTATATCAAGATCAATACCCATGATCATACACCCTATCTAACGGGGACACAATCTTAGTTTCTTTTACCATTAAATTCCAGCAAAGCAAGTAGATAGAAATTAGTTATAGAAAGACCAACGTTTACCAAAATCATCGGATTAAGACATTAGACCTAGAACTTATCATCCTACGACTTTAGTAACCTTTTCACACCATATTCCCTGTGGGATTCGACCCCAAACTTGTTGGGTTACTATATTTGACAACGTCCGCGTTATACCACTAATAGGTGTAATTTGAGCGTATCACTCACGCTCACTCCTTTGTTGTTGCTGCCGCTCTTCAAAATTCTGGCATGGTCCTGAATGCGAGAAATATCCATACCTTCCTAAAGTGAGGCCGTCAAACAATCATCAATCAAATGTAGCCCCAATCCATTTACAAACCTATGAACTCCATCTCTCATATCAGCTACCCTGGCTAGAGCATACCTAGCCAAGGAATTAACTCGAAGGTTATACTCTAGGGCACTTATATTCCCTTGTCTAAGATTCAAAAACCTATCAGCTCTGGCCCGTCAAACCTCTGGCGGCAAATAATGCTGTAGCAAAGCATCCACAAACTCTTGCCATACTAGTGGAGGTGCGTTAACCCCTCTAGATGACATACAAACCGTGTACCAATTAATGGAACCATCCCGTAATCTATAGGAGGCCAACTCTATGGACTCGACATCCAAAGCATGCATTACCCGCAATGTTCTCAACATTCCATCTATGAAGCTCAGCGGGTCCTCATCCGGTTTTGACCCAAAGAGTTCTGGAGGGTTCAAACTAATGAAATCACAAGGTCTGGCACTGATAGCTCTATCACCATAACCCGTACCTTGCTGTTGAGCCTGAGTGGCGACTAACTGGGTCAGCAAAAGGATGGCCTCTCTTATCTCCTAACCTGAGGCATTCAGTGGAGGAACTGGGGTGTTGGAGTTAGAGTTGAGGTTCCTCCATGCTCTTTTAGAGCGGGCGGAGTGTGAGAGGATCGAGATGGAACCTCATTCTGAGTGTTACAACTCGGAAAATTTCATGTCGTCGTATGATAGTTAGACCAACGCAGGGTAAGAAGTATACGATGTTCCTACAAGTAAGAAAGGCTACATAATAAATCTAATTGAGGTTTCAAAGACATTCGAGGTAAGAGAAGAAAGTTAGTTGAAGAGTGTAAAGTATAAGCCATGTTTTGAAATGGGTTCGCAAAGTACTGAGCTAATGCTGACTTAATGATGTTCCAAGAAGGGTTATAACTCCCCTTAGATTGTTAATGAAGTGTTAAACGAGTGTTAAGAAGGTTCCATAAGGATTGGAAGCAAAACGAGTCGGCGAGGACAAGCTTCGGAAAACTGTGGATTGTACGGTTCACTATAGGGACCGTATAAAAGATACGGCCCATATATATGACTGTATAACCTGCCCAGAATTGGGGTATCCACTGGAACCATTATACGGTCATACATACGGACCGTATATGCATCCGTATAACTTGGTCGGGACAGATTTTTAAGTTGATATAAGGGACCCAAGTTCATTAATTTCATTTCATTTTCTCTCCACTTTTCTAAAGAAACCTCTAGAACCCTCTCCACACTCCATATACAAGAATCCAAGAGAAATTAAGATCAACTTCATCAAACCAAGGAAATAAAGTGCATGAAGCTCACTAGGGTTCATACAAGACAAGAAATCTCTTTGGATTGAAGCTAGGGTTTTTCTCAAAGGAAGTATTTTCATCCAAAGGCCATTCTTATTCTATCAAAGGTAAGTTTTATGATCAATTCATTTTATTAAGAGTATTGAGGGGTTCAGAGACTTGGATTATAGAAGGAAATAGAAAATGAGTTACAAATATGAGAATAGTGGCATTTTTGAGTAGTAGCTTAATATGAATCATGATTCTTTATATGCTACGAGTATGGTTATGCTGTAAATGATATTTAGAATGCAGGAGAAACGTTATAGGTGGAATAATGTAATGTAGTATTATGACCATGGTTATGGATGCCCTTTAAATGGAAGTAGGAGAATTGAATAATGTATGGTTGACGAAGATTATTGAGTATGATATTATGAATATTGTTATTGACGTTTGGAAGTTAATATATGATATGGTTAAAGTTGTATAAACAAAGGAGATGCTTCCCAATTTTCTCTGGCTTTAGTTCAAACATGCTTATGCTATCGATTATCCAATGTTAGTACGAACTCTCTTGAAGGTAGAAACATGAATATTAGAGGGGAACGTTCAATGGATAAAGTAGCTAAACGAAAAGGTATGTAAGGCTAGTCCCTTCTTTTCTAAGGCATGATTCCTATGACATGAATTCCCTTATCTCTCTATGATTTTCTTACATTCCGGGAACTGTGAGTCAATGTTAATAAAGAGCTTCTTATGAGATAAAGATCAGAGATATGTCATGAATATGATAATGATGATGATGAGTCTAAGCCTAGAGATCCTAAAGCTTATGATATGATAATTCCATGAAGCTAATGATCCTTATACGATTCTTTAATGTTATTCATTGTTGCTAGATCCACCTTATGATGCTAGTTCCTTCAAGGTGGGGTGTGATGGTTATGATTACTTCATAATGCAATCGGGGGTTCTCCACCTTACGTCACCCCGAAAGAGTTATCGTTTGTCTTAAGCTCTTATGCATGCTTTATGAGATGTATATGATGATACGATTCCACCGCGCCTATATGGTCGGACATGTCACCGCGAAGGCGGGCTACATACGATTCCACCGTGCTTGAATGGCCAGATATGTCATCGCTAATGCAGGCTTCTTATGGTACACCGTGCCTAGAGGGCCGGACATGACACCACTAGTGGGCGGCATATGATGGTAACCCGGACGCGAGTTAATGATGATGATATATGTGATATGTATGACATGTGTTTTATTTAAAGGTTAAGCAGGTTATACCTTCAACTCATGTTTCATTGTTTCTTCATTATGCTATTGCTACTCATGCCTTACATACTCAGTACAATGTTCGTACTGACGTCCTTTCTTTTTGGACGCTGTGTTCATGCCCACAAGTAGACAGGGAGACGGTGCGGATCTGTAGGAGCTATCAGCAGATTCACAGAAGCACTCCATTGTTCTGGAGGTGCTACTTATAATCATATTCTTTTGTGTATATATTTTGGGACGACGGGGTCCTATCCCGTCCTTATGTCTAGTACTCTAGTAGAGGCTCGTAGATACGTATGTGTGGGTAAATTGTGTCCCATGATGATGTCGTTATACTTTTGTATATCATTCTTGGTAGCCGTGAGGGCTTATATATATATATATATATATATATATATATGTTCAGGTTGAGTATGATGATTCGCCTAATGATAGGTGCTCGATGGTCAGCTCCGGGTACCCGTCATGGCCCCTAGTCGGGTTGTGACAAAAGTAGTATTAGAGTAGTTCCGTCCTAGGGAGTGTCTATGAGCCGTTTCTAGCAGAGTCTCATTTGTGGGTGTGAAGCGCGCCATACTTATAAACAAGAGGCTGTGGGGCATTTAGGAAAAATGACCATTCTTCTTCTTACTAGATCGTGCGATTGAGCCATGTTGTAAGATTTTATCCTCCCTAATGATGTGTTATGATTTCGGTAATGCCGCCAAATAGAAAAGCTGTAGCCACCCCAACAGGCAAGGCTACGACGGAAAGACGGATAGAAAGGGAGCCGCCAACTAATGTAGAAGAAGGTGAATCACATAATAAGGTTCCATCTGACACCTCTTATACTCCACCTATTATAGAAGAACAAGAGGGGGCTTCAGTTCCAGCTCCTATACCTATCGTCCCTCCACCGGCTGCTTCGGGTCAGCAAATGACCGAAGCTATTCAGCTACTGACACAGTTAGTTGCCGCTCAGGCACAGCGGCAGAGTACAGGTTCAGGTGACAGGGCGACTAGTACTCGAGCTCGGGATTTTATGAGTTTAAACCCTCTAGTGTTTTTCGGGTCAAAGCCGGATGAAGACCCGCAAGGTTTTATTGATGAGATGTTGAGAACATTGAAAATTATTCATGCCTCCGATACTAAATCGGTGGAGTTGGCATCTTATAGACTCCGGGATGTGGCAGTTCTTTGGTATAATAATTGGATATCTTCAAGAAAGGGAAATGCAGCTCCTCCACTTTTGGCAAGAATTTGTGGATGCTTTCCTTTGTCATCATTTGCCACCCGAGATTTGAAGGGCCGTGCGGGTAGGTTTCTAAATCTAAAACAAGGGAACATGAGTGCTCGAGAGTATAGCCTTCACTTTAATTCATTGGCTAGATATGCTCCGACCATGGTAGTCGATATGGGAGATAGAGTTGATAGATTTGTAAGTGGCTTAGGGCCACACTTGTTTAAAGATTGCTTCACAACTTCATTGCGAGAGGAGATGGATATTTCCCGTATTCAGGCTCACGCTCAGAATTTAGAAGAACAGCAACAGCTGCAGAGGGGTAAGCGTGATATTGATAGAGGGCAGAGTAAGAGGGTCAGATCTATGGGTGACGGTAGCGACTATAGAGGGGAATCGAGGCAGTCACATTCTAGATACCCAGGATAGTCAGCGACTAGTGCACCTCCCCAATTTGCGGGCAGGAGGTTTCACTACTCCGTTCATTCAGGACAGGGTCAGAGCTCGAGAGCTTTAGGTTCCCAGTTTGGAGGTGATTATAGTCAGAGGAGACCACCGGTCCCACGATGTAGTCAATGTATAAAGTTACATTCGGGCCCATGTCGCCAAGGATCAGATGCTTGTTATGTTTGTGGACAGACTGGGCATGTGATGCGTGATTGTCCCTCGAGGTACGGTAGAGGTGGGGTTCAGCAACTGGTTCTTCTTCGTCTGTGTGCCCTAGAGGGCAGACTCCCCAGATTCTAGCAGGTCGAGGTAGAGGCAGAGGAGGAGTGTCCAGTTCAGGTGGTACCCAACCCCGTATCTATGCTCTAGCCGGACAACAGGATCTTGAGTCCTCCTAGGATGTGGTTACATGTATACTATCTATAGTCTCTCATGAGGTTTATGCATTGATAGATCCAGGTCGTTATATTATATTACTTTTTATATTGCTGGTCGTATTGGGGTGAAACCCGAGCCAATTAAACCTTTTGAGGTATCTACTTCGGTTGGTGATCCCGTAATAGCTAGGCAAGTGTACAAAAATTGTTTAGTGGTGGTATGTAATCGTCAGACTATTGTTGATTTGATTGAGCTGGAAATGTTAGATTTTGATATGATTATGGGTATGGATTGGTTGGCCTCATGTTATGCCAATGTCGATTGCCGAATGAAAGTTGTTCGATTCCAATTTCCGGGAGAACCCATGCTTGAATGGAAAGGTAATACGGCGTCTCCTAGAGGTAGGTTAATTTCCTACCTTAAGGCAAGGAAGATAATAGCTAAGGCACCGACTTTTCAATCCGTCCCGGTAGTGAATGAATTTCTGGATGTATTTTCAGATGAACTCCCAGGTCTTCTGTTATGTCCCGTATTTTCGTATAACGGGAAATCAAGAAATAAATAAGGCTTGTGTGTGTTGAGGAAATAATTTGATTCAAGTTGCTATGCTCATGTGATTATGAAATCATTGATATCAAGACCTCGGGGAAGGCCGAGGGTAAATTTGGAACTTCGGAAATTAGTTTCGGAAATTACAAAACGGGACTTTTAATGAATCGGGCCAAGAAAATTGAATACAAGAATTTAGGCCCAATGAATAAGGTGGCCGGCCAAGGAGGCAAGCCCAAGCCCACTTTTAATGAGTCATGTGCTATGCACATGACTCCTACTTGGATATATATTATACACACTTGAGGGATTTCAAGATAAACACAAAAAAATTTCAAGAACACCCACAAAAGAGGGCATTCGGCCGAAAAAGAAAGAGAAAGAAAAAAAAAATTCGTGGCTTGTTTCTAATCCCGTCACTTAGCCTCTTTGGAATAATTGGTGAGTTCGAGGTGCTCTCCGTTGTGATACAAGCAGTTCGGAGAAAGAGCGACGTTTGCGGCAAGTCGGAAACTCAAGAAAAAGGTAAGATTTTTATGTTTTAATGTTATGAAATGGATATGTATGTGTTGGTGATTGAATTAGTGTGAAGATTGTGGGATGGGGTTGTGTTTGTGCATGGTGTGTGTGTGTAAAAAGTGTGGGTTTGGCCGTGAGTTTTGTGTGGTGCAAGCCATAAGAATTTTATCTTGTTTAGTGTGAATAATGTGTTGTTGCGGTCTTTATGTTGTAAAGGATTGATTAAGGAATTGAGTTGGTGTTAGAAAATAATTTCGGACGTTATCGGAAAGCGTATACATTTGGTATATTTGTGTATATCATAGTATATTTATGACACTAAAGACCTTAAATAAGATTTATGGTTGATGATAATGAGTTTGGAATGAAACGACGTAAGTTAGAACGTTCGTCGTAACTTTTGGTGTTTTGAATAAAAATTGGAAAGTAGTGAACCTTGGGGATGATTGTATATGGTTTGGAACTTGTTTGCTATGTAATGGAATAATCTTGAATGAATGAATACAATAATGTGGGTATGAGTTGAAATTGTGAAGTTTGGAAATAGGATTATCAACTTATGAAATAAGGTGCAATTATGAAGTTAGTGTGTTTGATTGTGATTCGTATTGTGTAATGATGTTTGGGCTGTTGATGTTGTTATATTTTGAGCCGAGCTAAGTCTCGGGGGCGTTAGATTTATAGGGGAAGTGCTGCCGAAATTTCGGTAGCCAAATATAGCCCAAAGACTAAAATGTTAATTCTCATGAATAGTAACTGGTAAAAGTGACCATTTGCAGTTTCTGGACGAAACGGGAATTGCGATTTGAGGAGCGTAAGGCGCCAACCAGGTATGTAAAGCCTACCTCTCATTCTTTTGGCATGTCCTAGACCCACTAGGTAAATTTCGGAATCACGGGAACAACTCTGCTCTCGGAAATCGAGGTTCAAGTTCGAGCACTATTCATTCAGCGCGATTGAAACCTTTTGGTCCCATTTGGGTAAAAGAACGCTCGTACCTCCATAACTTGTGCTGTTGAGTCCGAAACTCTTCGAAACTTTTGTAAATGACTCTATGGAGCCAAAAATCTGCGATTTGTGTCCGCCGCCTCAATTTGACCCGAGGTGGGCCCGCGAGCCCCGAGGCTCCCCTTATTCGGTTTGTTTGATTCGTTTGTGTCCGTTATGATCCGCAACCGTCTGTTTATGACCCAAAGATGTGTTTGAAACTTCCTATGCCATCAATGTACGTTCTGTACTTTGAATGATGTGAGATTTTCGGAAAATGACTTATAAACAGTTCTTCTTACGAATTTGACAGTTTGGAACTTCGTAACCTTTATATGCCTACTTTTATCAATTCGATTCCTACTCCGAGCCTTCTGGCGTCAGTATCTACCTATATGTAAACGATATGTTGAGTCCGACAAATTATTTTGATATGCATATGGTTTCTGCACTACTCTGTTCGTGCTGTCTGTTGTGACTTCGTTCGGCGGTACCCGGGCCGACTTTGTGATCGTGCGCGCTATAATATATTCGGGAGTTATGATGTGTTACGGTTTCCGAGGCCTCGCCATAGGGCCGGTTACCGTTTATGGAGTTATGATGTGATATGGCATTTGATATGTTCTGATGATATGATGTGTGTGTGATATGATGTGTCTGGAGACTGTACGGAGATTTGAAAACTTCTGGAGTTATGATGTGTTGTGGCACCAGCGTCGGGGGGTGACCACGTTCCTATACCCTATGCATGATTTGATTTGCATTTGTACGTTCGCCTCCCGCACAGGTTTGCTTTGTTTACGATGTTGGTGTGTTTGTTCTTTCTGACTCCAGCTGTGTTTGTAATTTCTGTACCTTCTGCTTTACATACTCAGTACGTCTCCCGTACTGACCCCCGTTTCTTCGGGGGCTGTGTTTCATGCCCGCAGGTACCGAAGCTCGTTTGGATGGTCCTCCAGTTTAGGCTACTCTTTCGGCTGTGTTGAAGAGCTCCCCTTCATCCGGAGCCTACTTTCGGTACATATCTTTTGGTTGTGTCTGTACTCTGTATATTTGGATGAGTGGGTACGGCGGGGCCCTGTCCCGTCCTAAGTTTGTATGTTCGGTTTTGTCTAGAGGCCTGTAGTCAGATGTGTGGGTCGTGGGTCCGGTGTGTTTGCATGTGAGTCTGTTTTACGATCTTAAGCGGCCCGTACGCTACTATGGCCAAGTCGGCCTCTGAGTTTGTATGTATGTGTATGCATTTGGGGGCGATGTGCATTCCGCCACCCTTCTGATGTGTGTGTGTGAAATTTGGCGATGTACATTCCGCCTCCTTTCTGATTTGTGATTTGTCTGATCAGTACGGGCGACTGCTTAGGATAAGTGTTTGGTAGATGTCTGATTCCGATGTTGAGTTCGAATAACGTACGTTGAGTTTGGACGAGTCTGATTACGGTGGTCTGGGTGTGAGTTCGTTTGGGGTGTCCCAGCAGGACACCAGTCGCGGCCCACGGGGCTGGGTCGTGACATCTTCCTCCGGAAATAGAGATTGATTTTGCTATTGATGTGTTACCGGACACCAAGCCTATTTCTATTCCTCCTTATCGAATGACTCCTGCAGAATTGAAAGAGATAAAGGCACAATTGAAAGATTTGCTTGAGAAAGGATTCATTAGGTCCAGTTCATCACCGTAGGGAGCACCAGTCCTATTTGTGAGAAAGAAAGATGGTTCCCTACGGATGTGCATTGATTATAGCCAGCTGAATAAGGTGACGATAAAGAATAAATATCCGCTACCAAGAATTGATGACTTGTTTGACCAGTTACAGGGTGCCAAGTGATTTTCCAAAATAGATCTGAGGTCAGGTTATCATCAAGTGAGAGTTAGAGAATAAGATATTCCCCAAACAGCTTTAAGAACGAGATATGACCACTATGAATTTCGGGTGATGTCATTTGGGTTGACTAATGCTTCGGCGGTGTTTATGAATTTGATAATTAACGTATTCAGGCCTCTCTTAGATTAGTTCGTGATCGTGTTCATTGATGATATCCTTGTATACTCTCTGACAGAATTCGAGCATGCATACCATTTGCGTATTGTCCTTAGAATTCTTCGGACTCGAGAGTTGTATGCAAAATTCTCAAAATGCGAGTTTTGGCTAAATTCTGTGACTTTCCTAGGCCATATTATTTCCGCTGATGGCATTCAAGTGGATGTTCAGAAAATTAAGGCTGTGAAGACTTAGCCAAGGCCTACAACGCCTACAGAAGTCCGTAGTTTTGTGGGATTGGTAGGTTACTATAGAAGATTTGTGGAAGGGTTTTCCTCTATTTCAGCGCCATTAACGAAGCAAACCTAGAAATCAGCAAGATTCCAATAGACTGATGCTTGTGAATGTAGTTTTCAAGAATTGAAGGATACATTAACTTCAGCCCCAATCCTAAGACTCCCAGAAGGGCCAGATGGTTATGTTGTTTATTGTGATACCTCTAGTGTTGGGTTAGGGTGTGTGTTGATGCAGCACGGTAAAGTAATTGCCTATGCTTCAAGGCAGTTGTAGAAACATGAGAAGAATTATCCGACCCATGACCTTGAGTTGGTGTACATGTCGATATTTATACGGATCACAAGAGTCTCCAGTATATTTTCAAACAGAAGGAGTTGAATCTTCGACAGATACGGTGGTTGGAAATACTTAAGGATTATGATGTGAATATTTTATACCATCCTGGGAAGGCGAATGTAGTGGCTGATGCACTTAGCCGCAAATCAATAGGTAGTCTATGTGAGGTTCCTCCGGAGAAGAAAGAATTAATCCGTGAGCTCCACCAGCTAGCCAGCCTCGGATTTCGTCTATTGATTCAGGCAATGCGAGAATTGGTATTCACAACCCAGCTATTTCCTCCTTAGTTATGGAAGCGAGAGAGCACTAATATGAAGATACCTAATTGAGCCACTGTAGAGATATATTTCAGGAAAGAGAGAAGTCACCATTTGAAGTTTCTACAGATGGAGTTCTTAGATACCGAGACAGGCTATGTGTTTTGAATGTTGCTGAATTACGTCATCGGATTCTAGAAGAAGCTCATCATTCTCGGTATTATATTCATCCAGGAGCAACAAAGAAGTATCATGACCTCAAATTAATGTATTGGTGGGATGGAACGAAGCAAGATATAGCGGAATTTGTAGCTCAATGTCTAGGTCGCCAACAAGTGAAAATCAAGCATTAAAAGCCTGGAGGGTTATTGCAAGCAATTGAATTTCCAACTTGGAAATGGGAAGCAATAAACATGGATTTCATTGTAGGGTTGCCCCGTTCCCGAAGCAAGTCTGACTCCATATGGGTGATTGTGGACAGACTCAGGAAATCAGCTCATTTTCTTGTCAGAACCACATATTCGGCAGAATATTATGCAAGGTTGTATCTTAAGGAGATTGTGAGACTTCATGGTGTCCCGGTGTCCATTATCACATATAGAGGAGCACAGTTTATAGCTAAATATTATAAGTCTTTCCAAGAAGGTTTGGGTACTCAAGTGAGGCTTAGCACAGCGTTTCACCCGCAGACCGATGGGCAAGCCAAACGCACTATTCAGACCTTGGAAGATATGTTACGAGCATGTGTGCTAGATTTCGGTGGTAGTTTGGATGACCACTTACCTCTTATTGAGTTCGCATACAAGAACAACTATCATTCCAGTAGTCAAATGGCCCCGTATGAAGCTCTATATGGAAGGAAGTGCAGATCACCAATTGGATGGTTTGAAGTCGGGGAGACACAACTAATAAGCCCTGAGTTGATTCAACAAGCAGTGGAAAAGGTCAAGGTTATTCGAGATCGATTAGTGACAGCCCAAACTCGTAAAAAATCCTATGCGAACAACCATCGGCGAGACTTAGAGTTCCAAGTCGATGATTGGCTGTTCTTAAAGGTATCACCGATGAAGGGCGTGACGAGATTTGGCAAGAAGGGAAAATTGAGTCCTCGATACATTGGACCTTATAAGATTGTCCGCAGGATAGGCCGAGTAGCATATGAATTGGACTTACCCTCAGAACATGAATTAGTCTATCCAGTTTTCCATGTATCAATGCTCCATAAATGTGTTGGAGATCTAACTAGAATCATGCCGATAGATGATGTTCAAGTGACGGGAAAGTTGTCTTATGAAGAGGTGCCTATGGCTATACTAGATACACAGGTATGGAGACTTAGAAATAAAGAGGTAGCTTCAGTCAAAGTCTTGTGGAGAAACAATAACCGAGAAGAAATGACTTAGAAAGCGGTAGAAAATATGAAGTCCAAATACACACACTTGTTTCTACCCCCGGAAGAGATTCAAGATGAGATATTAACGTTACGACGTATGTATGCTTTCTTTTAGTGCTTTTGGTCTTGTGTGGCCATAATTTATTGCTATTTTGTTGTAGCCCTGTGTTGCAAAGTTATTGTGGGCTGTTGTGATAGGATGGTAGAGCCATATTACAGGGGAAACTCTAGCGAAATTTTCGTAGAATTCCCGAGAACTTAACATTTGAGGACGAATGTTTTTAAAAGGGGGAAGAGTGTTACACCTGAAAAAATTTCATGTCGTCATATGATAGTTAGATCAACGCAGGGTAAGAAGTATATGATGTTCCTGCAAGTAAGAAAGACTACTTAACGAATCTAATTGAGGTTTCAAAGACATTCGAGGTAAAAGAAGAAAGTTAGTTGAAGAGTGTAAAGTATAAGCCACGTTTTGAAAAGGGTTCGAAAAGTACCGAGCTAATGTTGACTTAATGATGTTCTAAATAAGAGTAATAACGCCCATTAGACTATTGATGAAGTGTTAAACGAGTGTTAAGAAGGTTCCATAAGGATTGGAGGCAAAACGAGTGGACGAGGACAAACTTCGAAAAACTGTGGATTGTACGGTTCACTATACGGACCGTATAAAAGATGCGGCCCGTATATATGACCATATAACCTGCCCGGAATGGGGGTCTCCACTGGAACCATTATACGGTCACACATACGGACCGTATAAATTGTAAGGACCGTATGTGTGTCCGTTTAACTTGGTCGGGAAAGATTTTTAAGTTGATATAAGGGACCCAAGTTCATTAATTTCATTTCATTTTCTCTCCACTTCTCTCAAGAAACCTCTAGAACCCTTTCCACACTCCATCTACAAGAATCCAAGAGAAATTAAGGATCAACTTCATCAAACCAAGGAAATCAAGTGCAAGAAGCTCACTAGGGTTCATACAAGATAAGAAATCTCTTTGGATTGATGTTAGGGTTTTTCTCAAAGGAAGTATTTTCATCCAAAGGCCATTCTCATACTATAAAAGGTAAGTTTTATGATCAATTCATGTTATTTAGAGTACTGAGGGGTTGAGAGACTTGGATTATAGAAGGAAATAGAAAATGGGTTACAAATATGAGAATAGTGGAATTTTTTAGTAGTATCTTAATATGAATCATGATGCTTTATATGATACGAGTATGGTTATGTTGTAAATGATATTAAGAATGCGGGAGAAACGTTATAGGTGGAAGAATGTAATGTAGTATTATGACCATGGTTATGAATGCCCTTGAAATAGAAGTAGGAGAATTGAATAATGTATGGTTGATGAAGATTATTGAGTATGATATTATGAATATTGTTATTGACGTTTGGGAGTTAATATATGACATGGAAAAAGTTATATAAAAAAAGGAGATGTTGCCCAATTTTCTCTAGTTGTAGTTCAAACATGCTTATGCTATCGATTATGTAATGTTAGTACGAACTCTCTTGAAGGTAGAAACGTGAATATTGGAAGGGGTCGTTCAAGGGATAAAGTAGCTAAACGAAAAGGTATGTAAGACTAGTCCCTTCTTTACTAAAGCATGATTCCTATGACTTGAATTCCCTTATCTCTCCATGACTTTCTTACATTCCGGGAACTATGAGTCAATGTTGATAAAGAGCTTCTTACGAGATAAAGATGAGAGATATGTCATGAATATGATAATGATGATGATGAGTCTAAGCCTAGAGATCCTAAAGCTTATGATATGATAATTCCATGAAGCCAATGATCCTTATACGATTCTTTAATGTTATTCATTGTTGCTAGACCCACCCTATGATGCTAGTTCCTTCAAGGTAAGGTGTGATGGTTATGATTACTTCATAATGGAATCGGGGGTTCTCGACCTTACATCACCCCGAAAGAGTTATAGTTTGTCTTAAGTTCTTATGCATGCTTTATGAGATGTATATGATGATACGATTCCACCGCGCCTATATGGCCGGACATGCCACCGCGAAGGCGGGCTGCATACAATTCCACCGTACCTGAATGGCCGGACATGTCACCGCTAATACGGGATGCTTATGGTACATCGTACCTAGAGGGTCGGACATGACAGCACTAGTGGGCGGCATATGATGGAAACCCGGACGCGAGTTAATGATGATGGTATATGTGATATGTATGACATGTGTTTTCTTTAAAGGTTAAGCAGGTTATACCTTCAGCTCATGTTTCATTGTTTCTTCATTATGATATTGCTACTCATACCTTACATACTCAGTACAATGTTCGTACTGACGTCCTTTCTTTTTAGACGTTGTGTTCATACCCACCGGTAGACAGGGAGACGGTGCGGATCCGTTGGAGCTATCAGCAGATTCACAGGAGCACTCCATTATTCCAGAGGTTCTACTTGTGATCATATTCTTTTGTGTATATATTTTGGGCACGACAGTGTTGTCACGACCTAACCGGAGGGCTGCGTCGGGCACCCGGTGCTAACCCACCGGGGCACCTCTTATCATGCTTCTACATTTACATCTAGGTGAGCCACATAGCTAAATCATACTTTCTATCCATCATTCATACTAATCCCATTGGGCAACAATACATTTATATCATCATTAGCAACTATGCCCATATCAATGTACACAAGCTGATGAGGCTAACAAAATGGTATCCAAAATATAGGCCAACAAGGGAAAATACATCTAACCATATACATATGTCTACGAGCCTCTAAGGAGAGTATGTCGTATCATATAGGCGGGACAGGACCCCGCTATGCCCATAAGTATGTACACAAAAGAATGAATACCAAAAGTTGTAGCTCCGAATGAAATGGAGCTCCGCTATGTAGTCCCTGAGTAATAAAGCTACGGATCAAGCTTGTCTCCTTGGCCACCTACGGGCATGACGCAACGTCCACAAACAAAAGGACGTCTGTACGAAGAATGTACCGAGTATGTAAAGCATGATCAACATCATTAAGAAAGCATAATAGACGATATAAGAAAATAGCATAGGATGGGAGATAGTAGTATCATCGTCATAAACACTTACTTGCTTTTCATAGGGACTTTCCATTTCTAATGCGTGATTGTGTACATACATCCATATCTGTTTCCATATTCATATCCGTACTCATTTACGTTTCGTATCCATAATCATATTCATATACATATTCATATTCATATACATATTCATATTCAAATACATATCATTTACATAGCATACCCGACCACGAAGGTTCGGTGTTTCGCATACCCGACCATGCCTAGGCTCGGTGATTATACATACCTAGCCCTACCAAGGCTCAGGGTTGTCCGTACCCAACTACAATGGTGCGCGCGCAATATACATATATTCTACCCGGCCATATATGCTCAGGGTTTCATAATAATCATACATAGACACATTTACATAAAAGCTCATAAGCATCTTTTGCATCATTACTATCGTCGTTCATTACATCTATCCCTAGAGGATTACTTATCATATAAGGAATTTAGTACAATCGTAACATATTGAGGATCATGAGCTTAGTAGCTTTTAGAGATAGAATCATTTGGAGGACATCATAGGCTAATAGAAAAATAGATATTTGGCCAAGGAACCATCCCTTATGAAAAAAGGGTTAGCCTTACATACCTTTCTGTTCAACTATTCTATCACTTGCACATTCCTTTCAATGCTCACATTTCTACCTTCATTAGAGTTATACTATCATTAGAAAATCGATAGCTTAGCATACATGACTAAAGCTAGAGAAAATTGAACAACATCTCCTTTATTTATAAGACTTCCTCCATATCATATATCAACTCCCAAACATCAATAATAACATTCACAACATCATAACAGTGGTTTTTATTCGCCTACATTATCCTTATTTCTCAATTCACTTCCAATCATCCATATCCATGGTCATAGCACACGATTACATTCATTCATATAAAATGTCTATCCATGTTCTTAACATCATTTATAACATAACCATAATCGCAACATATCAAGGAACATGACTCAATCCAAGCTATTACTAAAAAATGACACTATTCCCACATTCATGACCCATTTTCTATATCCTTCTACAATCCAAGTGTTTCAAATTCTCAATACCTTAAACAACATGGAAACACCATAAAGCTTACCTTAGATGGTGTAGGAATAAACCTTGAGTGGAAATACTTCACTTGAACCAAAACCCTAGTTAACCTCCAATGGAATCTTTTGTGGTCCTCTAACCCTTGGAAGCTTTCTAACACATGAACACTTTATTCTAGTCTTTGATCATTGTGTTCTCTTGGACTTGAATGGAATATTCTTTGAGAAGGGTTTTTGAGCTCTCAATACTTTTAGAAGATGAAAAATGAAGTAAAAGAACCCAAGGCATCTATGTATATAAAAGCTAAAAATCAGCCCGTCGGGACTTCCACGGACACTGATACGGTCCGTATAGCATTGTACGGCCCGTATAAGTGTTCGTGGTTCACCAACCAGAAATTTATCTCCCTGCTGGGAGTTATATGAACCCCTTATACAGACCGTATAATGTTATACGGATCGTATAAGTGGTCGTATAAAGTTATACGGACCTTATAAACTCCACTTTTCTGGAATGGTTTCCGTCGTTTCGTTCGATCTCCAATCCTCATGGAACCTTCTTAACACTTGTTTATAACCTCATTAACAATCTAAGGGACATTATAGCTCTTCTCCAAAACATCTGTAATTCATCATTAACTTGTTACTCGTAAATCCTTTCCGATACACATCACATGCCTTGCCCTCTCTTGGAAAACTTTCTCCTCTTACTCTGAATGTCTTTACGAATCTCAATTAGGGTCATCAAATGTCATTTCTTACTTATTGCAATACCGTATACTTCGTTCCCTTTGTTAGTCTATTCACTGTGCATTAACGAATTTTTTTTTCGAGGTGTAACATTTTCCCCCCCTTAAGAACATTCGTCCTCGAATGTTAAGTCCTTGGGGATTCTATAAATATTTTTGATGATACTAATCGATATTTCAAAGACTTTTGAGGTAAGGGAAGAAAGTTGTCAAGGAAAGCAAGGTTGTGTGTCGGGTAGGATTTGCGAGTATCGAATTAATGATGACTTAAGGATGTTTTAGAGAAGAGTTATAATGTCCCTTAGATTGGTAATGAGGTGTTAATCAAGTGTTAAGAAGGTTCCATAAGGATTGGAGATCAAACGAGAAGACGAGGAAGAGTTCGGAAAAAGCTGGGCATTGTACGTGTCACGACCCAACCAGAGGGCCATGACAGGTACCCAGTATTAGCTACCGAGCACCCCATAGCACTTTATCCATCGTTCAACCTGTACTGAAACGACTCAACCAGATGAACACTTATCATACTTGCGTTTAGCATATTAAGGGCTTTTGTAAATACAAGACAAAACGTTGTATAAAACTGTCACATATGATATCACACACAAGCCGGTCAGGCTATCGTAATGCAGGGAATTGCCAAAACGTAATCCACACTGACATAACTGCACGATACCACCCATGACCCACATACATGTCTGCAGGCCTCTAAGAGTAACAACAGTGTCATATGGCGGGACAGGGCCCCACCGTACCCTAATTAGACATATATATATACAGCAAAAAAATTTGTACCAAAAGTGTAGGCTCCGGAACAAGGGAGCACTTCAAAGTAGCAGAATGGATGTCCTAAGCTGACGGGTCACCGCAACGAGCGTCTGTACCTGCGGGCATGAAACGCAGCCCCCGAAGAGCGGGGGTCAGTACGGAAGATGTACTGAGTATGTAAAGTATGAAATACAGTAAACAGAGTCATAATTGGAACAAGAAATATAGAAAGCAAGTACACTATCTAGAATGTAAAAATGCTTACCTTTAAAACACAAATCATGCATGTCAAAGGGATATGTCCTATCCGGCCCATTATGGGACTCGGTGGACCAAACATGGTCGCCACCCCGTCATTGGCGCCATAACACAACATACTCCAGAATAGGGAATAACTCTGTAACACACCATACTCCAAAACACATCATACTCCAAAACACATCATACTCCAGAGTGTATATACATATAACGTGTCCCGACCCTCTTTTGAGGGACTCGGTGAACAATGCAGTGAAACTGTGCACGATAACATATCCTGGCCCGGCTCAGTGAAAGACATATTGAGGCATGAACGAGGGAGTAGTGAGAAACTATATGCAAATAAATCAATTTTTAAGACTCGATAGGTAGGTACACTAATCGACACTTGAAGATCATAAACACGTTTCGAGTCAATCCGAGTTAACATAAGAAAGTTATGGACATTATGCTTTACAGAAACCTCTACGAACGTTTCAAAGCAATCCGAGACCGCCTATGAAAGCTAGGGACATTAATCCTTATAGAACTCTTTTAAGAACAGGAACTCTTGATGCTTTACTCGTTATTCAATCATACAATAGGCTCGACTATACCAAGTATGCTCGTGTCAAGAAGTGAATAGGAATCGTAAACAAGCTCGGAATTAAAGAATAGAGTTACCCCAAGGTGCATGTCATACCTTATTTAGCTCTAGGACATGCCAAAAGAAATAAAGGGTAAGCCTTACATACCTTGCCTGCTTCTTAAGCTAATCCGAACTTAAGTCTCGGCTTTCGCAAGATCTACAACAACGTTAGTGGATACCAAACATTAGCTATAGATACTTAAGAGTCCAATCCTAAACTAACACTTTATTTACAGAAATTTCGGCAGCATTTCCCCTATAAATTCAACCAACCCTGAGAATTAAACTCGGCTAAATCATCAACAACAACACCAACAACCACATTAACAACTTCAACGATTAATTCAGAACGCATTCTAACGTTGGTAACCATTTCTACACAATTCGACGGCATTTCATTTATGTTCAAATTACCCACAACAACACAATCCGCAATCTTCCAAATTCATAAACTACACCACAATCTACACATTAGCAACTTCATTCTCATAATTACAAGA
This sequence comes from Lycium barbarum, assembly GCF_019175385.1. Taxonomy (NCBI): domain Eukaryota; kingdom Viridiplantae; phylum Streptophyta; class Magnoliopsida; order Solanales; family Solanaceae; genus Lycium; species Lycium barbarum. The sequence goes on along the minus strand of NC_083338.1, from coordinate 81,740,900 downwards.
AACCATATTAAAATCACATTAATTCCTACAACAACCCACAAATAATTGCAACGCTAACGTGAACCATTAAGCCTCCATTTGCATCATAGAATCCACAACCACAACAACTAAAATGCTAAGTAATATTAATTCATCCCTTCTACACAACACAAACACCTACACGACTACAACTCAACACACATAATTTCATGAATTTCATCCATTTCCACACTCTACAACATGCACAAATCATCCATGACACACGAAAGAGAAGATTAAACCTTACCTTTTTCCACTTATCTTCTTACTTGGCTAGAGTTGTAAATTGCACAAATGAATGGTTTGATTGCTTCAACAACTACTTCACGTTAATAAGAGCCCTCCAATTGGTTGAAATGCTAGACGAAAATTATTTTTCTTGATCAATTTTTGTGACCTCAAATTCGGCAAGCCATAGCCGAATATGGTTTTTTTTTTCTTGAAGTTTCTCCAAGCTTCTTGATTTAAAAAGATGAATATATCATATCTTGTCATAGATTGTCTATATATATATACATCGCTTCTACTAATACCAAGTGGACACATGCCCCCACTCATGGCTTGAGTTAATTGGCCAAGCCATGGGTGGGACCCACATGGCCATAGGTGGCCTTATCATGAACCCTCTTTGAATTTTTCCCTTTTTACCCCTAGCCTTTCTCAATATTTCCATACCACTAATAAACAACTTGTGGCTTTTGTGACTCATGAATTAATAAATTCCTAATTCCAACTTTGTCCTTAACATTCCACACCAATAATATTTATAAGCACTTGTGCATTAAGACAAAACAGGAAAATAGCCTTGCCCTTAACTTATTACAATTATCTTGAAATATCCGAATGTACAAAAATACGGGATATAACATCCTCCCCCCCTTTAGAACATTCGTCCTCGAATGTTGAACCAGTCTTATGGGGTCTTATAACACTTCGGGGAAATCTCTTTATAGCTATCACATATAGTTCATTCATCAATCAACATAACCACTTTAGAAATTTAGATTACCTGTAGGTATAGGAAATAAGTAGGAATACTTCTTCTTCATCTCATCCTCGGCTTCCCAGGTCATCTCTTCTCTGTTATTGTTTCACCACAATACCTTAACAGAAGCCACATCTTTGGTGCGTAATCTTCTCACCTGACGATCTAGTATGGCTATAGGCTGTTCTTCGTAGGATAACTCCTCTGTCACTTGGATATCCCCTATGGGAAACACTCTGGAAGGGTCACCAATACATTTGCGAAGCATAGACACGTGGAAGACTGGATGCACTGCTTCTAGATCAGATGGTAAATTTAATTCATAGGCGACCTTACCAACCCTACGAATAACCTGATAAGGTCCAATGTATCTCGGGCTAAGCTTTCCCTTCCTGCCGAATCTCATAACACCCTTCATGGGTGACACTTTCAGAAATACCCAATCGCCAACCTGGAACTCTAGGTGTCGACGTCGATTATCAGCATATGATTTCTGTCGACTCTGGGCTGCCAGTAACCGTTCTTGAATGAGTTTCACCTTATCAACTGCCTGTTGGATTATATCTGGGCCAATTAACTTAGTTTCGCCAACATCGAACCAACCGATCGGTGACCTGCATTTCCTGCCATATAGGGCCTCATACAGCGCTATCTGGATGCTAGAATGGTAACTGTTATTATACGAAAACTCAATAAGTGGTAAATGATCATCCCAAATACCCTTGAAGTCAATAACACAGGCCCGCAGCATATCTTCTAGCGCCTAAATAGTACGCTCGACCTGTCCGTCAGACTGCGGGTGGAATGCAGTACTAAGTCTTACCTGGGTCCCCAATCCTTCTTGAAATGATCTACAGAAGTTAGATGTAAACTGAGTACCTCTGTCAGATATAATAGATATGGGAACTCCGTGAAGCCTTACTATCCCCTTGATATATAACCTTGCATAGTCTTCAGCTGAGTAGGTAGTCCTGACTGGAAGAAAATGGGCTGATTTCGTCAGCCTATCAACAATAACCCATATGGAGTCATACTTCCGTGGGGTGCGTGGTAAACCTGTGATGAAATCCATGTTAATTGCTTCCCACTTCCAAGTCAGAATCTCCATTTCCTATAGTAACCCACCAGGCTTCTGATGCTCGATCTTAACCTGTTGGAAATTTGGGCACTGAGCGACAAACTCTGCTATGTCCCTTTTCATACCATCCCACCAATATAAGTATCTGAGGTCATGATACATCTTTGTTGATCCCGGATGGACGGAATAACGGGCATAATATGCTTCCCCCATAACTTGTCGCCGTAGCCCCGCAACCTCAGGTACACATATTCTGCCTTTATGTAGTAACACTCTATCAGGTGTAATATCGAATGGAGTCTTCTCCTTTTCAAGGGTTGTGGCTCTATACTGTGCCAGAACAGGGTCCTTATATTGACGTCGCTTTACTTCTTCCATAATAGAGGACTCAGCAACTTCTCGGACAGAAACCCCAGTATCTCCAGAATCAGCTAAACGGACTCCAAGACTAGCTAGCTGATAAATTTCACGAACCATTTCTTTCCTTTCTGGCTGTACATCCATCAAGCTGACTATAGACTTACGACTGAGTGCATCTGCTACAACGTTGGATTTCCCAGGATGATATAGAATGTCAACATCATAGTCTTTCAGCAACTCGAGCCATCTCCTCTGTCGCAAATTCAGCTCCTTTTGCTTAAAGATGTACTGAAGGCTTTTATGGTCCGTATAAATATCAACATGAACCCCATATAGGTAGTGCCGCCATATCTTCAAAGCATGAATTACCGCTGCTAATTCCAGGTCATGAGTAGGATAATTCCTTTCGTGTGGTCTGAGCTGCCGGGAGGCATAGGCTATAACTCTACCATGTTGCATTAATACACAACCTATCCCAACACCGGAAGCATCGCAATAGATGACATAACCGTCCGGTCCCTCAGGGAGAGTCAGAACTGGAGCTGTAGTCAACTTTTCTTTCAGCAACTGGAAGCTTCGTTCACAAGCATCAGTCCACTGGAATTTAGCTGCTTTCTGAGTCAGCTTCGTTAATGGCGCTGCAATCGAAGCAAACTTCTCCACAAATCTCCTATAATATCCTGCCAATCCCAGAAAACTACGTACCTCTGTAGGTGTCGTAGGTCTAGGCCAGGTCTTCACGGCCTCAATTGTTATATCCCGTGTTTTCGCATATTCGAAAAATTTGAAATAATTTTGACTTGTAACGAATGAGGCCATATGTGGACCTTACTTAGTATGAATGTGTCGGCTATGACAACATTGGTGTGGAAATACGGGAGGAGGCCAAGGGCAAAATTGGAATTTTGGGAATTTATTTCGGGAATTACAAAACACGATTTGTAGTCAATTGGGCTAAAAAAAAGAAAATGAGGCCCAAAAAAAAAGGAGAGCCCAACCGGCCATAGGGCTTGGCCCAACCCATGAAAATTGGTCATGTGACTAATTAATAAAGTGGGTATTATATATGTGTGCTTATCCTTAGAAGCTTCAAGAAAACAAAAGTAAGAACAAGAACAAAAAAGGGGAGAGGCAATCGGCCAAGGGAAAGGGAAAGAGAAAAAGAAAAAAAAATCTTGGAGCCTTCAACTTTGATTCAAGAATTATAATTTCCTTGTATTCCTACTAAGTTCAAGATTCTCTACAAAGTGGTATAATTATTTTGGCAAGAAAGTGACTTTGGTGGCAAGGAGAACTTATTGGAAAAAGGTAAGGATTTCTTGTTTCTTTTATGCTACGGAAGATTTATAGATGTTATATAGTATGTAGAAATGAATGAAAAGTATGAAAATTTTGTGTGTTGTGGATGTGTGTGTTTGGCCGTGTGCATCAAATTGGAGGGGGAATATGAATTAAATTATTTAGTATGTTAATTGTGTTTTTGTAGCCTTGTGATGAAAATAGAAGATAAATGGCTCTTGTTGTTAGGGAAAATTTGTCGTAAGGTTGTTGTAGGAAAATATGCAATTTTATTGTAGTTTATGTAAATATGGAAATGAAAGTGGTAAGGTGCAAATTATGATTGTTGTAAATGAAATTGGAAGATAAGAATATGTTGTGGATGTCTATGTTGAAGATTGGAAGTTTAGGTGAATTATGGTTTTGGTGGAAGTTTGTATATTTTGTATAATTTGTGAATATTTTGTAGAAACGATATGAAATGCTTTCGAATTGTATTGTGATGATCTTGGTTGGGAATGAATATTAGAATGTTGGTATTGAGTTGAAAATGTGAAGTTGGAATAAAAGATATTGCGTTATGTTGGAAAGAAGATTAGTTATGCTATATTGTGTTTACAATGATTGTTGGTGTTGTGGGTATTGTTGTTGGTTTGGTTGTTGATATTTTGAGCCGAGTTATATTCTCGGGGCAGCGAAATTATAGGGGAAATGCTGCCAAATTTTTGTAGACAAGTAGTGAATTAAAGATTTGAATGCTAAAAGCCTTACTATTGACAATTGGTAAATATGACCATTTGTAGATTTTGGGCGAAACGGGAATCGAATTTGAGCGAGCGTAAGGCGCAACTAAGGTATGTAAAGCTACCCCTTTTCTTCTCTTGGCATGTCCTAGGTGTACTAGATTCGGATTTGAGCCTCGTAGGTTATTCTGCTCATAGAAAAGCGAGTCTGAATTTTTGTACTATTCATTCAGCACAATTGAATTATAGTCCTTAAGTTTTGTTGGAAAACTGTTCAAACATCCATAACCCGTACAGACGTGATCGGCTCGCTTTGAAACCTTTATGGATGACTCCATAGAGTCCAATGTTTGTAATTTATATCCGCCACCTCGACTTGACCCGAGGTGGGCCCACAAGTTCCGAAACTTCCTTCGTTTGTCTCACTTGAGCTATTCTTGTATGATATAAAAGTAAGTATTCTGATATTCTGGATAAGCTACTTACCTTCTGTATTTTTCCTGATATACGATTCTTGTGTGATGCATGATTCTGGCATGTGTGATTTATGTTTGGAAATTAATAAAGTTGGCATTTATATTATTGTGCGCACTATGTGATATTGACCGCTGGATTCTTGACCGCGGTGTGTGCGACATTGACCGCGGTATGCCGCATTTGTGATGTTGACCGCTGGATTCTTGACCGCGGTGTGTGCGACATTGACCGCTGGATTCTTGACCGCGGCATGCCGCATTTGTGATATTGACCGCTGGACTCCTGACCGCGGTATCTGCGACATTGACCGCTGGACCCCTGACCGCGGTATGTCGAGTTTGGGATGCTAACCGCTAGACACTTGGTCGCGGTATGTGTGATAGTGACCGCTGGACTTTTGGCCGCGGTAATTGTGTGTTTGATTTTCTTTGTGTATGAGACGGAAATGTTTTTCAAAAGAAAGCAAAGTATTTTGTCATTTTGATTGCCATATTTGTCTTCCGGAACCTTTTATGTATGATTTGTACGTCAGATGCAACACTTTGGTATTCTGGCTATTGTGCTCACCTTCTGTACATTTTACTTCGGTTATGTCTTCATTTTCTGTACTTCATGCTTTGCATACTCAGTACATCTTTCGTACTGACCCCCTTTCTTCAGGGGCTGCGTTTCATGCCCGCAGGTACAGATTCACGTTTTGGTGACCCACTGGCGTAGGATTTCCCTTTTGCGGTTCGGAGTGCTCCTTTTGTTCCGAAGCCGACGTTTTGGGTACATACTCTTCCGATGTATTTGTTTATGTTTATTCAGGGTACGGCGGGGCCCTGTCCCGACATCTGATTCTGTTTTTCCGTGTTAGAGGTCTGTAGACATAGACGTGGGTAATGTACAGTTTTGTTTGGGCGCGTTGTGTGAATTGTGTTTGGGCGGCCCATCCGCCGTGGCAGCCCTATCGGCCGCGTGTATGTATGCTTTGGTAAGTTATGTATAGTATGATAGCCTTGCCGACTTCTGTGCAGTATATATGATTGTAGGCACCAGTGTGGAGCCACGTCTGACATTTATTTGTGTATGAGTCGTCTGTATGCTGAATCTGGTAAATGAGCGCGTAGGGGTGCCCAGTTTGGGCACTAGTCACGACCTATGGGGATGGGTCGCGACATCAATTTTCTGTGTATCCACCCGAAGACCATCAGCTCCAATGATATGCCCCAAAAATTCCACTAAAATCAACCAAAATTCACATTTAGAGAATTTAGCATACAATTTCTGGTGCCGGAGTACCCCAAGTACTGCTCTCAGATGATCTGCATGCTCCTCTTCTGATCGTGAATAGACCAGGATATCATCAATAAATACAATTACGAACATATCTAGGAACGACTTGAATACTCGGTTCCCCAGGTCCATAAACTCTGCTGGGGCATTGGTCAGCCCAAAGGACATCACCCTAAACTTGTAGTGCCCGTATCGAGTCCTGAATGCAGTTTTGGAATATCTGCCTCTCTTACCCGCACCTGATGGTATCCTGACCGTAGGTCTATCTTCGAGAAACACTTAGCACCCTGCAATTGATCAAATAAATCATCAATCCTGGGGAGGGGATATTTATTCTTTATAGTCACCTTGTTCAGCTGCCTATAATCAATACACATCCGTAGCGACCCATCTTTCTTCCTCACGAACAGTACCGGCGCTGTCCAAGGTGATGTACTGGGCCTGATGTGTTATATCCCGTGTTTTCGTACCTTTGGAAAAATTTGAAATAATTTTGACTTGAAAGAATTAAGGCCATAATTGATTACATCTAGCACATGAGTTGGTTGTGGTAGAATATTAAGGTGAAAGTGTCGGGGAAGGCTAAGGGAAAAAATTGAAATTTCAGAAATTAGTTTCGGGAATTGTAAAACAAGGATTTAAATCCATTGGGCCAAGAAAATTGAAGAGAAAAATGAGGCCCAAATAAGGAGGGGGTGGCCGGCCACAAGGCCAAGCCCACCCAACCTTTTAGTTAATTTTCCATGTGCTCAATTACATAAGGGATTATATTATATAACAAGTCTTATCCCTTAGATAGTTCAAGAAACTTAGAAGGAGAAAGAATAAGCAAAACAAGAACAACAACTAAACCCATTTCGGGTTGGCCATAGAAAATTTGACCCTCACAAATCTCCCTCCAAAAATTATTTTCTTGTTGAATTCCTACTAATTCAAGGTCCCTTTACAACTTGGTGTAGTTGGTTTGGAAGGAAGAGGTCTTGTTTCTTCAAGTTGACCTCCTATTCAAGTGAAGAAGATTGGAGGAAAAGGTAAGAATTCATCCCTTTTTATTGTGTTATGAAGTCTTGTTTGTGTTGTAGTATGTAGGAATGAGTTGAAAGTATAGAAATATGGAAGATTTCAAAGTGGGTTTGGAATATAGTGTGTAGCCATGAGGGTGTATATGTGGTATACATATATGAGTTGAATTTTACGTTATATTCTAATTGTGTGGATGATGGTATTCACATTGGAAATGAAAGTTGAATGAATTTAGTTGAGGTTAGTAGTGTGGTGTTTGGCCGTGTGGTATGGTGTTGGTAAGATGCCAATGAATTAATTTTGTTTAATGTGGTAGTTGTGTTGTTGTGATGCTTGCAATGTAAATGAAGATAAAATGATATAGGTTGCATTGAAATGGAAGGTAGAAGCTTATGTCGTTTTAGTTCGATTTTATGACATTATGAAAAATGAAGTTGTTAGGTTGCGAATTATGATGATCATTGATAGATTTGGAAGATGGAAACATGTTATGAATATGTATGCCAAAGATTAGATGCTTTGGATGAATTATGACTTTAGCGGAAAGTTTGTATATTATGTATATCGTATGAATATTTTGTGGAAATGATACGAAATGCTTCTAAATTATATGGTGATGATCTTGATTAATGATGAATATGAAAACATTGAACTTGGTTTGGAAGTGCGAAGTTGGAATGAAGGTTGCGATATTATGTTGGGAAGATACTAGTTGTGCTATATTATGTTATGTGGTGATTGTTGTTGTTGTTGATTGTTTTGTCCGAGTTAAATTCTCGGGGGTGCTATATGTATAAGGGAGGTGCTGCCGAAATTTCGGTAGACAAATATGAGTTAAGTTGAATTTGTAGAATCTATAACTCACAATTGGTAAATGTGACCATTTGCAGATTTTTGACGAAACGGGAGGTGAGCTTGGAAAGGCGTAAAGAGCGTAAAATGTATGTAAAGCTACCTCGATCCTTCTCTTGGCATGTCCTAGATGTACTAGGATTAGATTTACGCCTCGGGGGGTATTCTGTCCATCGGAATCTGCGTTTGAAATTGTCGCATTTTCGTTCAATAGAATTGAACTTTTAAGTACGCTTTGTTGGAAAATTATGCAAATCTCTCCAAACTGCTTAGGAGATTATAGATTGCCCTAGGACCTCTGTAGGTGACCCCATAAGCTCAAAATACGTACTTTTTGCCCACCGCTTTGTTTGTCCCGAGGTGGGCCCACTATTTCCGATTTTACCCTTACGTGTTTTATGACTTGTCTTCGATCGTTTTTCTCTGGAAATATTCTAACTACTCCTTAACTACTAAATAGAAACTGTTTTAAAAGTTCCATTAAGCCTTATGAATTGTTTTGGATCTTGAAAATGGTCTTAGAAGGATTATGATATCTGAATTCACTTACTATGATTCCGTCCGATATTATCGATTTGATTTGTTATTCGATATGCCTCATTGAGTCTCTGAAAAATGGATATGGTATTTTATTGCATTTAGTTTCTCTCCATTCGTGGATGCCTCAATGTTTCCCACACTGAGCCCGGGCCAGGATATTTGTTCGTCGTGCCTCGATGTGAGGGGGCAGGTATACATGTACATGGGTTGTGGAGTATGCTGTGCCATGTACACTATTTTGATATGATATGATCTGATATGGCCATCTGATATGATATGCTATGTTACGGGGTTATTCCCTATTCTGATCCTTATGTATTGTGGCACCAGCGTCCGGGGGTGGCCACGTTCTGTTTACCAAGTTCCTTGGCAGGGACCGGATATGATATGACATATGATTCTGTACTCACATTTATGTTTTGAAAATATGCGTTTGATATTTTGGATTATGCATCCCTTTTTCCGTTCGTTCTGTTTCCGGTTATGATTTTTGTTCTGTACTTCAGGCTTTACATATTCAGTACATATTTCGTACTGACCCCCTTTCTTCGGGGGCTGCGTTTTCATGCCGCGCAGGTACAGACGACAGATTTGCTGACCCACCTGCCTAGGACTTTATCCTGCTATTTTGGGAGCGCTCTTTTGTTCAGAGCATATCTTTTGGTACAGCTTCCTGCTATTGTATATATGTACGATATTCAGGGGTACGACGGGGCCCTGTCCCGTCTTATGATTCTGTTTTGTTCTGTAGAGGTCTGTAGACATGTATGTGGGTTCTGTATATATGTTTTGGGTTGTTTGATCTGTGATGGCCTTATCGGCCTCCACGTGCCAAATCTGTTCATCTGTGATATCCAGTAGCGCCAACTAACCCTCTTATTAATATGTTCTGATAATATGCTGGTTTGGGGTATCGGGTACATCTAGGTGTCCAGCACGGGCACTAGTCGCGGCCTACGGGTTGGGTCGTGACATGATGAAGCCCTTCTCTAACAAATCCCTCAGCTGCTCCTTCAATTCTTTTAGTTCTGAAGGTGCCATTCTGTAGGGAGGAATAGATATAGGCTGAGTATCTAGCAGCACATCTATCGTGAACTCTATCTCCCGCTCAGGTGGAAGACCTGGAAACTCGTCTGGAAATACATCTGGAAATTCATTGACTGCTGGGGCCGACTGAAGAGTTGGCACCTCTGCTTTTGTGTCATGCACACGAACCAGGTGATAAATATACCCCTTCTTAATAATCTTTCTGGCCTTGAGGTATGAAATAAACGTACCCCTCGGCGATGTTGTACTTCCCGCCCACTCTAAAATGGGTTCTCCTGGAAACTGGAAGCGAACTACTTTCTTCTGACAGTCAACGTTGGCATAACAAGAAGCCAACCAGTCCATTCTCATAATAACATTAAATTCAGTCATATCCAGCTCTATCAGATCCTCTTTGGTGAAACGGCCACATATATCTACGGAAAAATTTCTATATACTCGCCTTGCTATAACAGAATCTCCTACCGGTGTAGCTACCTCGAACGGTTCTATCGGTTCAGGTTTTATCCCAATTCTACTAGCTACCAGGGGGAAATATATGATAAAGTAGAGCCTGGATCTATCAATGCATATACATCTCGGGAGAAGATCAATAATATACCTGTAACCACGTTTGGTGACGCCTCCTGGTCCTGTCGGCTGGCCAAGGCATATATGCGATTCGAAGGACCGCTAGAACCGGGAACTCCGCCTCAGCATACGCGACCTCTTCAAGGTTTTTAACCACTCCACATACTCTAATTTCCTTTAGACTTCCATAACTTCTTATTTGTCTCTTATGTTTACATTTATGGAACCTTTAGTACACTTCCCAGGGGGTCACCCATCCTAAAATTTCGCTCACCCCAGCACGCTTAACCTCGAAATTCATATGGAATTCGGTGCGTTAATGCTAGTATGATCGCTTCCACTTCACCGCATGACCTTCATCACGTAACCCGAAGCAAGGCAGCGTCTTAACAACTTCCAAAATTTTCTCGTAACATGTCTCCCTCCGAACTAGAGAGGGTCTTTTGCTCTACTGACTATACAATTACCGTGTTAGCCTTTTAAATCCATAATATTCACTTTTCATCTGTATGTATGACCATCTTTCATCCGAAGGTTCCAGATTCCCACTGGTGGCGGAGACACCTTAATCGCCGTTACTTGTAAATACTGGGCCATCGGCCTCTTTGGGTTTCAACTTGTCACCATTAAATAATACTCTACAGAAATTATACATACATAGAAAATTCCGAAGAGAACTCATATACCTGTAGCCGACTGGTCTCTAGCCTAGTCTGGTGGGCTGGAATGTGAAGTGTGCTCCTCATCATCGTCTACCCGCCATCTGCTCGTCGGACTTTCGTCATCGCTCGCATCTGAATATGAGGAGTATAGATAACTGGGCAATTCCTGGTTTACTGACGGCCAGGATAGGGGACAGGAGTAGTCCGTAACACTTACCGGGGAGGCCTGTCTAACGTAGTGCTCCGCCATTAGAGCAGATGGAATGGCCCCGGAAATCTCCTCCTCGGGTGTCCCAGTGACATACTCGGATGGATCTGTATCGTAACTGTCCTCTGCGGGGTCCTCCTCCATGGGAGTCAGAAACTCTGGAGGAATCGTCGCCGGATCCTCCGAGGGATCTGTATCATAACTGCCCTCTGCGGGGTCCTCCTCCCTAAGGGTCAGAAACTCTGGAGGAATCGTCTCTGGATCCTCCGAAGGATCAGTCTCAATAGAATAGCTAAGGCTCCTCTTACTCGGTCCAGGAGATACTCTAGGGGCCTTCTAAGAACCCCCATTATCTGAAGCTGACCTTTTCATCTTTCGTCAATTTACAATCACCTGCACGAAAAAGAATCAGAAGCGATCTTCCTAGACACCGACGCTACCGCTCTCTTTGGAGGCGTCGCTGTAAACATAGCAATTTATTAGAGAGGAACCATCCTAATAATACAGCTCTATCGCACGATCTAGAGTAAGAAGGAGAGATAACATCCTAAATGTCCCGTAGCTTCCTGTTTATAGATGTGGTGCACCACACACCGATAAACAAGACTATACTAGACACGGCCTGTAGACATTCCAAGGATAAACCGCTCTGATACCACTTCTGTCACGACCCAACCAGAGGGTCGTGACAGGTACCCAGTATTAGCTACCGAGCACCCCATAGCACTTTATCCATCGTTCAACCTGTACTGACACGACTCAACCAGATGAACACTTATCATACTTGCGTTTAGCATATTAAGGGCTTTTGTAAATACAAGACAAAACGCTGTACAAAACTGTCACATATGATATCACACACAAGTCGGTCAGGCTATCGTAATGCAGGGAATTGCCAAAACGTAATCCACAATGACATACCTGCACGATGACCACCCATGACCCACATACATGTCTGCAGGCCTCTAAGAGTAACAACAGTGTCATATGGCGGGACAGGGCCCCACCGTACCCTAATTAGACATATACATATACAGGAAAAGGATCTGTACCAAAAGTGTAGGCTTCAGAACAAGGGAGCACTTCAAAGTAGCAGAATGGATGTCCTAAGCTGACGGGTCACTACAACGAGCGTCTGTACCTGCGGGCATGAAACGCAGCCCCCGAAGAGCGGGGGTCAGTACGGAATATGTAAAGCATGAAATACAGTAAACAGAGTCATAATCGGAACAAGAAATATAGAAAGCAACTACACTATCCAGAATGTCAAAATGTTTGCCTTCAAAACACAAATCATGCATATCAAAGGGATATGTCCTATCCGGCCCATTATGGGACTCGGTGGACCAAACATGGTTGCCACCCCGTCATTGGCGCCATAACACATCATACTCAAGAATAGGGAATAACTCCGTAACACACCATACTCCAGAACACATCATACTCCTGAACACATCATACTCCAAAACACATCATACTCCAGAGTGTATATACATATAACGTGTCCCGGCCCTCTTTTGAGGGACTCGGTGAACAATGCAGTGAAACTGTGCACGATAACATATCCTAGCCCGGTCTTTGTGAAAGACATATTGAGGCATGCATCAGCGGAGTAGTGAGAAACTATATGCAAATAAATCAATTTTTAAGACTCGATAGGTAGGTACACTAATTGACACTTGAAGATCATAAACACGTTTCGAGTCAGTCCGAGTTAGCATAAGAATGTTATGGACATTATGCTTTACAGAAACCTCTACGAATGTTTCAAAGCAATCCGAGACCGCCTATGAAAGCTAGGGACATTAATCCTTATAGAACTCTTTTAAGAACAGAAACTCTTTATTCTTTTCTCGTTATTCAATCATACAATACGCTCGACTATGCCAAGTATGCTCGTGTCAAGAAGTGAATAGGAATCGTAAACAAGCTCGGAATTAAAGAATAGAGTTACCCCAAGGTGCATGTCATACCTTATTTAGCTCTAGGACATGCCAAAAGAAAGAAAGGGTAAGCCTTATTGTCACGACCCAGCCCCGTGGGCCGCGACTGGCACCCTACCTGGGTACCCAGACCAAATCGCATATTCGTTACCAAATCCAAACTTATTTCAGAATTTGATAAAAGTCATATCAAACATAATTTATATCAAAAATATGTCCTAAGCGGTCGCACAAATCAAAATGTCATATCGAATCCAAACGGAGCGGCGGAATAGACATCGCCGGTCATAAGTGCAAATATAAGCATAAGGGCCATTTAGGGCCATCATAACAAACGGACCGCTTTAAGACCAGAAAACAAAATCAAACAAACATATATAGGACCCTCGCCCCACATATATGACTACAGGCCTCTACGAATTCAAAACAAAGACATATGGCGAGACAGGGCCCCGCCGTACCCAAATAGTCAAATGTACAGAATATATACATAGCAAAAGAAGTCTGTACCAAAAGTGGACTCCGAGTCAAGAAGGAGTACTCCGAAATAGCAGAAGTGAAGCCTACAGTGGTGGATCACCAATGTCAGTACCTGCGGGCATGAAACGCAGCCCCCGAAGAAAGGGGGTCAGTACGAAATATGTACTGAGTATGTAAAGCACGGAGTACAAAAATATGAGCCAAAACTGAAAGCAAACCGGATATCAAAGGGAAGTACCAATCAGTATGTCAAAATCCGTATCAAATCATATACATATACATAATGCAAACGAAATCATGCAAACGCTCAAGAACGTGGTCGCCATTCCGACGCTGGCGCCACACACAGCATAACACCAGAAGGTTTCGAATCTCCGTACATCCCCGAACACAAACGTAAGTGAGCGTATCGCATCACTAGCCATATCACAGCATAACTCCAAACGAAACCCGGCCCTATGGCGAGGCCTCGGGAACCGTAACACAGCATACGACCGAATTATCATAGGGCGCACGAATCATAACCGGCCCGGGAACCGGTGAACGAAGTCAAAATAAGGCACGAGCGGAGTCGTGAGCAAACAAATGCAATTTATATTGCAAAATAGCCTTTCAAAACTTGATAATCTCATAAGTCATTTCATAAACCAAAATAGTCGAATGATTAGTTCATACGAAAGTTTATCTCACAAATTGTTTCCAAAGTGGTACGTATGGCTCAAACGAAACTTAACATATCATAATAGTCAAAACATATTTCATAGAGGGAAGTTTCAAGGTCGAAGATCTCATATCGAAGTTCATCCAAAAAGGGAGCCCAATAGGACAAATAGGGCGTCTCGGGGTTAGCGGGCCCACCTCGAGTCAAATTGAGGTGGCGAACATAATTTACGAACATTTAAAGGCCAAAAGATCATACAGAATGATTTCAAAGTGACCCGATCACATTTCGATAAGTTTCGAACATTTGGTTGCATTCTAGCCAAAATAGAGCCTTTAGGCTTCAATTGAATTGAATGAATAGTAGTCGTTTTGTAGATCGGGTTTCGAGGAGCAGAAATGCTCCGGAGGTTCCAATATTCACCTAACATACTAAGACATGCCAAACGAAGAAGTGGGAAGCTTTACATACCTTATGGACGTCTTATGCTTTCCTTAAAATCAAATCCCGTTTCGTCCAGAATCTGCAAATGGTCAAAGTTACCAATTAGAGATTCTTAGGCTTAAGATTTCCATTAACTTGATTTTTTTGTCTACCGAAATTTCGGCAGCATTTCCCCTATAAATCTAACACCCCCGAGACTTAGCTCGGCTCAAAATACATCAACAACAACAACCCAAACGTCATCAAACAACACAAACCATAATCAAATCATTCTAGCTTCAAAGTTCTATCTTACTACACAAATTGGCAACTTTCATTCAAACTTCACAATTCCAAACTTATATCCACATTATTGTATTCATTCACTCATTTAAGATTATTCAATCACATCCCAATTATGTTCCAAACCCTATACAAAATTTCCCGAAGTTCATTACTTTCCATATTCTATCCAAAACATCAAAAGCCACAACGAACATTCTAACTTGCATCGTTTCATTCTGAATTCACTAACATCAACTATAAGTCACATTTAAAGTCTTTTAGTATCATAGATGTACAATGATATACACAAATATACCAAAGGTATATACTTTCCGATAATGTTCCGAAATCATTTTCCAACACCAATTCAATTCGTTACACAATCATTTACGTCATAAATGTCACAACGACACAATAAACAAACCAAACAAGATCAATTCACATTTCTTTCTTCTTCCTAGGGCACACGGCCATGACATCAAATATACATACACCCACGGTTTTGCACACACATCAAAACGACGAAATTCTCGTCTATTCTCAATCCTTAAAACATTCATACCAATTCCATAACATTAGAGTAACAAAATTCTTACCTTTTCTTGAAAATCCGACTTGTCGCAAACGTGATTCTTCCACCAAATAACTTGTATCACGTTGAAGAGCGTCTTGCGCTTGCTATAACTACAACAAGGACACGATTTTTAGGATTAAAACAAGGCTAGCAAAATTTTTCTTTCTCTCTATTTCTTGTTCGGCCGAGAGCCCTTTGAAAGGGTGTTCTTCAATTTTTTTTTTGTGTTTGTTTGGTTTCTTGAAGATTCTAAAGACCAAGCATGATATATATCTATATAAGAGTCATGTGCATAGCACATGACATTAAAAAAAATGGGTTTGGGCCAAGCCAAGTGGCCGGCCACCCCATTACTCTTGGGCCTAAATTTTGTTCTAATTGTTCTTGGCCCAATTCATTAAAAGTCGTCCCGTTTTGTAATTCCCGAAACTAATTTCCGAAATTCCAAGTTTACCCTGGGCCTTCCCCAATGTCTTAACATTGATGATTTCATAACCAACATAGTCATATCAACTTGAATCAAAATGTTTCTTCATAACACACAAGTCTTACTTATTTCTCGAATTCCAATTATACGAAAACACGGGACATAACACTTATATACCTTGCCCGCTTCTTAAGCTAATCCGAACTTAAATCTCGGCTTTCGCAAGATCTACAACAACGTTAGTGGATACCAAACATTAGCTATAGATACTTAAGAGTCCAATCCTAAACTAACACTTTATTTACAGAAATTTTGGCAGCATTTCCCGTATAAATTCAATCAACCCCGAGAATTCAACACGGCTAAATCATCAACAACAACACCAACAACCACATTAACAACTTCAACGATTAATTCAGAACGCATTCTAACGTTGGTAACCATTTCTACACAGTTCGACGACATTTCATTTAAGTTCAAATTACCCACAACAACACAATCCGCAATCTTCAAAATTCATGAACAACACCACAATCTACACATTAGCAACTTCATTCTCATAATTACAAGAAACCATAGTAAAATCACATTAATTCCTACAACAACCCACAAACAATTGCAACGCCAACTTGAACCATTAAGCCTCCATTTGCATCATAGAATCCACAACCACAACAACTAAAATGCTAAGTAAAATTAATTCATCCCTTCTACACAACACAAACACCTACACAGCTACAACTCAACACACATAATTTCATGAATTTCATCCATTTCTACACACTACAACATGCACAAATCATCCATGACCCAGGAAAGAGAAGATTAAACCTTACCTTTTTCCACTTATCTTCTTACTTGGCTAGAGTTGTAAATTGCACAAATGAATGGTTTGATTGCTTCAACAACTACTTCACGTTAATAAGAGCCCTCCAAATGGTTGAAATGCTAGACAAAAATTATTTTTCTTGATCAATTTTTGTGACCTCAAATTCGGCTAGCCATGGCCGAATATGGTTCTTTTTTTTTTCTTGAAGTTTCTCCAAGCTTCTTGATTTAAAAAGATGAATATATCATATCTTGTCATAAATTGTCTATATATATATATATATACATGGCTTCTACTAATACCAAGTGGACACACGCCCCCACTCATGGCTTGAGTTAATTGGCCAAGCCATGGGTGGGACCCACATGGCCATAGGTGGCCTTATCATGAACCCTCTTTGAATTTTTTCTTTTTTACCCCTAGCCTTTCTCAATATTTCCATACCACTAATAAACAACTTGTGGCTTTTGTGACTCATGAATTAATAAATTCCTAATTCAAACTTTGTCCTTAACATTCCACACCAATAATATTTATAAGCACTTGTGCATTAAGACAAAACCGGAAAATAGCCTTGCCCTTAAGTTATTGCGATTATCTTGAAATATCCGAATGTACAAAAATACGGGATATAACAGTACGGCCAAACATACTGGTCGTATAAAACATACTAGTCGTATGTTCAACCGTATATCCTGCCCAGAATGGCAGCTTCACTGGACCAAAGATACGGCCAGACATACGGCCAGTGTAAAAGATACGGACCGTATGTTTGTGTCAGGACAGATTTTAAGTTGACATAAGGAGGACCCAAGTACATTATTTCATTTCATTTCACCTCTCCACTCTTCAAGAACCCTCTAGAAAGCCCTCCACTCTTCATCCACAAGAACCCAAGAGAAATCTATGATCAACTTCATCAAACCAACAAAATCAAGTGAACTAAGCCAAGAAATTCCAATGGAAGTGAACTAGGGTTTTGGTGCAAGAAGAGTATTTCCACTCAAGGCTTACTCCTACACTATCTAAGGTAAGTTTTATGATCTTTCCATGTGGTTTAAGGTATTGAGAAGTTGAAACACTTGGATTGTTGAAGGATGTAGAAAATGGGTCATGAATGTGGGAATAGTGTCATTTTTTAGTAATAGCTTGGATCGAGTCATGATTCTTGATGTGCTGTGATTATTATTATGTTATAAATGACATTTAGGACATGGGATAGGTTATATGTGAGAAAACGTACTAGTGTGCTATGACCATGATTATAGATGAATTGGAGTGAAATTTAGAAGTGTGGATAATGTGGATGAATAAAGAGTGTTGGTTATAATGTTGTGAATGTTCTTATAGACATTTGGGGGTTGATATGTGATGTGAGGAAATTTGTATAAACCAAGGAAACGCTGCCCAATTTTCTCTATCTTTAGTAGGCACGTTCTTATAATCGATTAGCTAATGTTAATACGAACTTTCTTGAAGGTAGAAACGCAAGCATCGAAGGAGAACAATCAAGCGATAGAATTGTTAAACGAAAGAGGTATGTAAGGCTAGTCCCTTCTTTCCGAGGCATGACTTCTATGGCATGAATTGTCCTATATTTCCATGATTTCCCTGCACATCAAAAATTATGATTCTATGGTTATAAAGAGATTTTCTTAAGAAAAAGAAGAGAGATACGATGTGAGTATGATGATGATGACTATGAGTTGAGCCTAAAAGTTCTAAAGTTCATGATATGCTAATTCCATAAAGTTCTTGCTATGAATACGATATGATGTTTCTACAATCTAATGACCCTAAGCATAGGTCCATTGATGCTTTTTCTTGTGTGCACTCACCTTAAAATGTTAGTCCCTCCAAGGTGAGATAAGATGGTTATGACCACTCCATAATGTAGTCGGGGGTTCAGGACCTCATGTCATCCCAACATAGCCATTGTTACCTTCAAGCTTTAATGTATGATTAATGATGAATGTATGATGATGCTAAGTTATGATATGCCTATGTGATGTGTTATAATGATAAGTTTATGTTGACTATATGCCGATACAATTCCACCGTGCCTAGTTGGCCGGGCATGTCACCGCTAAGGCGGGCTGCTATGTTTCCACCGTGCCTAGTTGGTCGGGCATGTCATCGCTAAGGCGGGCTGCTATGTTTTCACCGAGCCTAGAGGGCCGGGCATGACACCACTAGTGGGCGGCATGTGATGGTTACCCAGACGCGGGTTAACGATGATGATATATATGATACGATGACGTATGCACTATAATTATATATGATATATGTATGAAATGTATCCATTCTTAAAGGTTACGCAAGTTTTATCTTCATCTTACGTCTTATGATTTCTCTATTATGTTCATTTCATTCATGCCTTACATACTCAGTACAATGTTTGTACTGACGTCCATTATCTTTGGACGCTGTGTTCATGCCCACAGGTAGGTAGGGAGGTGATCCAAACTCGTAGGAGCTATTAACTGATTTGAGAGCACTCCATTCTTCCCAAGGTGCCATTGACTTATTCTTTTGTATATATATATGTTTTGGGCACGACGGGGTCCTGTCCCGTCCATATGTCTAGTAATCTAGTAGAGGCTCGTAGATACGTATGTGTGGGTAGTATGGTCTCATCGTTTCTCCCTGTATGTATATATATTATTTTGATAGCCGGAAGGCTTATGTATATTTATAAAAGGTAAATATGTTTCAAGTGAAAAAAAATGGTTTATTTTCTATGATTTGAGTATAAAATTAATGAATGAACGCTTGATGCATACAATGGGTAATGGTATGAGCGGTCCTCGGTGGTTAGCCCCGGGTACCCATCACGGCCCCTAATCGGGTCGTGACAAAAGTGGTATCAGAGCAGTTCAGTCCTAGGAAGTGTCTACGAGCCGTGTCTAGTAGAGTCTTGTTTATGGTGTGTTGCGCGCCATATTAATAAACCGAAGGCTACAGGGCATTTAGGAAAAATGGCCATCTTTCATCTTAAGAGGTCATGCGATAGAGCTGTGTTATAAGATTATCTCCTCCCTAATAGTGTGCTATGATTTCAGAAATGCCGCCAAAGGGAAAAGCTACAGCCGCCCAGAAGGGCAAGACTACGATGAAAAGGCAAGTAGAAATAGAGCCGCCAGCGAATGTAGAAGAGGGAAAATCATATAATGAGGCTCCATCTAATACTTCTCCTACTCCGCCTATTATAGAAGAATAAGAGGGAGCTTCAGCTCCCGCTCCTATGCCTCCAGTTCTTCCACTGGCTACTTCGGGTCAACAAGTGACCGAGGCTATTCATTTATTGACGCAGTTAGTTGCCGCCCAGGCACAGCCGAAGAATGCGGGTCCAAGTGGTCGGGAAGCTAGTACCAGAGCCCGTGATTTCATGAGTCTGAATCCTCCGGAGTTTTTCGGGTCAAAGCTGGATGAAGACCCGCAAAGTTTTATTGATGAAATGTTGAGAACATTGAAGATTATTCATGCCTCCAAAACCAAATCTGTGTAGTTAGCATCTTATAGACTCCGAGATGTAGCGGTACTATGGTACAATAATAGGATATCATCAAGAAAAGAGAATGCGCCTCCTTCCGTTTGGCAAGAATTTGTAGATGCCTTCATCCGTCACTATTTTCCACCCGAGGTCCGCCGAGCTAAAGCGGATAGATTTTTAAATTTAAATCAAGGAAATATGACTGCTCGGGAGTATAGCCTTAAGTTTAGTTCATTGGCTAGATATTCCCCGACTATGGTGGCCGTTATGGGAGATAAGGTACACAGGTTTGGGAGTGGCTTAGGGCCACATTTATTAAAGGATTGTTGGATGGCTTCGTTGCAAGATGGGATGGATATTTCCCGCATCCAAGCCTATCCCTAGAATTTAGAAGGACAACAACATCCGCAAAGGGATGATCGTGATATTGATAATGGGCAAGGCAAGAGGGATAAATCTATGGGGTCAGGTAGTGATTATAGAGGGAGATCAAGGCAGACATATTCTAGACACTCAGGCCAGTCGGCGACTAGTTCACCTCCACGATTTGTAGGTAAGAGATTTGATCGCTCCATTCCTTCAAGATAGGGTAAGAGTTCAAGAGCTTCAGGTTCTCAGTTTGGGGGTGATCATAGTCAGAGGAGACCACCAGTACCGCGATGTAGTCAGTGCGGTAAGTTACATTCCGAGCAATGTCGCCAGGGCACAGATGTTTGCTATGTTTGTGGACTGACTGGGCACTTGATGTGTGATTGTCCCTCGAGGTATGGTAGAGGTAGGGTTCAGCCCACAGGATCAGCAGCTGGTTCCTCTTCAGTACGCCCGGTAGGGCAGACTCCCCAGATCCCAGCAGGCCGAGATTGAGGCAGAGGGGGAACATCTACTTCAGGTGCTACTCAGCCCTGTATGTATGCTTTATCCGGACGACAGGATCTTGAGTCCTTCCTGAATGTGGTTACAGGTATACTATCCGTATTTTCCCATGATGTATATGCATTGATAGATCCGAGTTCTACCCTATCTTATATTACCCCATATGTTATTGGTCATATTGGGGTGAAACCTGAGCCAATTAAACCTTTTGAGGTATCTACTCAGGTTGGTGATCCTGTGATAGCTAGACAAGTGTACAAAAATTGTGTAATTGTGATATGTGACCGCCAGACTAAAGCTGATTTAGTTGAGCAGGAGATGCTAGATTTTGATGTAATTATGGGCATGGATTGGTTAGCCTCATGTTATGCTAATGTTGATTGTCGAATGAAAGTAGTTCAATTTTAATTTTCGGGAGAGCCCGTGCTTTAATGGAAGGGCAACACAGCATCTCCAAGAAGTAGGTTTATTTTCTACCTTAAGGCAAGAAATATGATAGCTAAGGGCTATATTTATCACTTAGTCCGAGTTCAGGATACTGAAGCAAAGTCGCCAACTTTCCAATCTGTTCCGGTAGTGAATGAATTTCCGAATGTATTTCCAGATGAACTTCCAGGCCTTCCTCCGGAGAGAGATTGATTTCGCTATTGATGTATTGCCGGATACCAAGCCTATTTCTACTCCTCCTTACCGAATGGCTCCGACAGAATTGAAAGAGCTAAAGGCACAATTGAAAGATTTACTTGAGAAGGGATTTATGTTACATCCGGTATTTTTGTATATTCGAACAATTTCGAGATAACTTGACTTGTAATGAATAAGGACATATTTGGACCTTACTTGGTATGAATGTGTCGGTCGTGAATACATTGGTGTGGAATTGCGAAAGGTGGCCAAGGGCAAAATTGGAATTTTGGAAACTTGCTTCATGAATTACAAAAATGTAACCAATTGGACTAAAAAAAAAAAAATGAGGACCAAAATGGGAGGCCCAACCAGCCAAGATGGCCTTTGGCCCAAGCCCACCAATTAGTCATGTGACTAATTATATTAAGGGATAAGCTCTAAAGAAACTTCAAGAGAAATCAAGAACAAACAAGAGAGAAAAGAAGAGGAGGGCTACGGCCAAAGAGAAAGAGAAAGAGAAAAAGAAAGAAAAATTCTTGGAGCCAAATCCTTGGTTCAAAAATCCATTTCTTGTGGGATTATTACTAAGTGCAAGATCCTCTACAAAGTGATATAATTATTTTGGCAAGAAACTAGTTTTGGTGGCAAGTGAAGAACTTGAAGGAAAGGTAAGGATTTTATGGTTTTGTTATGTTATGGAAGGTGTATGTATGTTGTAGTGTGTGGAAAATTATGAAAATTTTGTGTGTTGGGATTGTATGCATGTTGGCCGTGAGTATGCATATATATTGCATGCCTATGATGACTTGACTTCATGTTTGAATCTTGTTGTAGTTATAGTAGAAATTGTATTGGTAATGAAAGTTGAATGAATTAGTGGAAGTTGAAAAATGTAGTGTGTGGCCGTGTGGTGTATGTGATGATGGAAGGTGAACTAAATTTTGTTAGTATGATAATTGTGTTGATTATGAAGTGAATGAAAGAATAATCGTTTTTGTTGTCATGGAAAATTTGTTGTTAAGTCGTTGTAGGAAGTTATACAACTTTATGGTAACTTATGTAAATGTGGAAATGAAAGTAGGAAGATGCAAATTATGATTATCATTGATGAAGTTGGAAGATAGAAATATGTCATGAACATATATGCTAAAGATTGGAAGTTGTGGGTGAAATATGACTTTGGTAGTAGGCTTGTATATTGTGTATACCTTATGAATATTTTGTGAAAATGGTATGATACGCCTCCGAAGTATGTTGTAATGACCTTGATAAGTGATAAATATGAAAATGGTAAGATTGGTTTGGAAATGTATGGTTGGAATGAAAGATGTTATGTTAAGTCGGAATGATGGCTAGTTATGCCATATTATGTGTTTTGTGATATTTGATGTTGTTATCGATGTTGTTGTTGAATGGTTGGGTTGCTGTGTTGATATATTGAGCCGAGCTAAGTCTCGGGGATGTTATATATATAGGGGAAATGCTGCCGAAATTTCGGTAGGCAAGTATGTAATAAGTTTGGATTATTGAAAAGCTTGAATTTGACTTTTGGCAAACTTGACCATTTGTAGATTCTGGACGAAATTGGAAGTGAAGCTAAGCGAGTATAAGGCATTATTGAGGTATGTAAAGCCTTCCCCTTTATTCTTAGGCATGTTCTGAATGCAATAGGCTCGGCCGCGAGCCTTAAGTACGACTCCGTTCCTCGGAATTCGAGATGGAAATCCGCTCCAATTCCTTCAGTAAGATTGAATCATTTTTCTTATAACTTGTCCCTAAAGTGAACTTTTGTATAAAACTTTCCTAAACGGAGTCGGAATACTTCCATATGACTATGGATGACCTCATAAGGTCTATTATCAGTAATTTACGTATGTCGCCTCGAGTTGGTCCGAGGTGGGCCCACGGAGCCCCAATACCTATTGTATGATCTAAATTGTCTCATTTCTGTCCGATTTCCACAAGTAACCTCTGGACTCTTATTCTGATCACGATATGACTACTTTTTATATAAATCTTATAAAATGGTTTTGACATCTGGAAATTTGATTCTGGTAAAATCTGTTGTGCCTTCCCATGTAGGATATAGGCGCGTATTATGAATACCATCCGAATACTCTGAATTGACTCGCCGCTTGTCATACTTCAGTTTGATTGAGTCTGTATGTGTGTGGTTTCTTATTAATCTGTTCGTGGATGTCTCAATGCTTCCTTCACTGCGTCCCGGGCCAGGTTCTGTTATCGTGCATATCCCTCTGCATTGTTCACCGCGTCCCTCGGTGTGCGGCCCGGGATCTGTTTATATCAGTATGGTATTATGATCTGTGTATGGGGATGGCGGCCAGGATGGCACATTATCTGATTCTATCTGTCCACCGCGTCCCGTACTAAGAGGGCCGGGTTCTGTTTACCTCGCCCCCGTGACAGGGCCGGGATCTGTATGTATGTATGTATGTGCTATCAGCATTTATATAAGCACATGACTCTGTATGATTCTGTATGACTCTGCATGCATAATTCTGTCCGGTACACGTCTGTCTGTCCGTATGTATTGTTATTCTGTCTGTCCGTATGTATTATGATTCTGTCTGTCAGTCTGGACCATGATTCTGTCTGTCCGTCTGGATTGTGACTCTGTCCGGTATACTTCCGTCTGTCTGTTCAGCTTATGATTCTGTCTATTATATTTTTGTGTTTCTGGTCCAGATTATGATTATGTTTGCTACATTTCCGCTTTACATACTCGGACATTTTTCGTACTGACCCCCGATTCTTCGGGGGCTGCGTTACATGCCCGCAGGTACAGACGCACCTGGAGATACACCGCCAGTCTAGGACTCAGATTCTGCTATTTTGAAGAGCTCCTTTGATCCGGAGCGAATACTTTTGGTATATATCTTCTGACATCTGTATATTCTGTATGTATGACAATTCTGGGTACGGCGGGGCCCTGTCCCGTCATCTGATTCTGTATGTCTGTTAGAGGCCTGTAGATATGTATGTGGGTTACGGGTTACATCTGTTCAGGTAGGTGCGTACGACTTTGTGACTCCGTCTGCTATGTTAGCCTCATCGGCTTATGCAAAAGTTTCAGTATGCATATGTATATAAATTTTCGCGCGCGCCGTATCTATATTGGCTTGAATTTGTAAACACCTATTTGAAATATTCTATCTGGTACGCCGATTCTGTCAGGTAGGTACGTATGGGTATCCAGTTAGGATACCAGTCGCGGCCCACGGGGTTGGGTCGTGACAGAAGTGGTACCAGAGCGGTTAGTCCTCGGTATGTCTACAGGCCGTGTCTAGTAGAGTCTTGTTTATCGGTGTGTTGTGCACCACATGTATAAACAGGAGGCTACAGGGCATCTAGGATGTTACCCTTCTTTGAATCTTAGATCGTGCGATAGAACTGTATTAGTAGGATGATCCCCTTCTGACGATTTGTTATGTTTTCAGCGATGCCTCCGAAGAAGGCAACAGCTGCCCAGAAGAGCAAAGCGGGGGTCGAGGTAGGAGAAACCAGCCGGGCCCAGAGAGTTACCCGGGCCAGTGCGCGGTTAGCGCTTGAGGATGAGCCCCTGTCAGCCGGCTCTGTTACACCGCCCTTATCAGAGGAGATTGGAGCAGCAGCAGCTGCTGATCAGAGGGCGGCTCCACCGCGAGCTCCCGGGGTTCCAGTGCCCGAGCCTCCAGCTCCACAGCCAGGGGCGGAGGACAGGGCCATGCGAGATACGGTTCAGTTATTGACCACACTGATGACAGAGCAGGTTCGCAGGCATGGATTTGGGGGTGGTCATGCGAACAGATATGAAATCTCCAGGGCTCGCGAGTTTTTGACATGTAATCCTCCAGAATTCTCCGGGACAAAACCCGAAGAGGACCCCCAGGAGTTCATTAGAAAGATGGAGAGTACGATACGGTTGATTAAGGCTTCGCCGACTGAGTCCGTCGAGTTGGCTTGGTATCGGTTATATGAGGTAGCGGCGAACTGGTATGAGTCCTGGCAGCTATCCAGGGGTGACGATGCTCCCCCAGCAGTATGGGCCGAGTTTACTAAGGCCTTTCTTGATCATTTTCTACCTCCAGAGCTGCGGAGAGCTAGGGTTGATCGATTATTGAACTTGAGACAGAACGGTAGAAGTGTTCGAGAGTATAGCCTAGAGTTTGACTCACTGGCTAGGTATGCACCCGCTATAGTAGCTGAGATGGCCGACAGGGTGCACCGGTACGCGATGGGGTTGGACCCTTATTTGATTGATAGTTTCCTGGCGGTGGCTTCTCAGCCAGGGATGCATATTGCCCGGGTACAAGCGCACGCCCAGGGCATGGAGGACCGACGTAGGGAATGTCGGCCTGATAGGGGTCACGACAGGAGCCGGCCTAAGAGAGCCAGATCGGCCGGGTATTCAGGGGGATTTCAGAGCGAGTTTTCTCAGCGGTAGGGTAACAGGTATTCGTCCCAGCCAGCACACAGTACGCCCCCATAGTTCTCCGGACAGAGCTCCAAAGTTCCAAGCTCACAGGTGAGCAGAGGTCCCGGTCAATCGAGGCCACCTATGCCCCCTTGTTCTTACTGTGCGAGACCCCACCCGGGGGAGTGTTATCGCGCTACAGGCGCTTGTTATTTTTGTGGCAGCCCAGATCATCGTGTCAGAGAGTGCCCGCATAAGGGTGGTTCAGGTTCAGTCCAGCCTGCTGGGTCAGTTGCTGGCTCATTTTCTCCTTCGGCAGCCATACGCCCCACGGGGTGAGGAGCACCAGCACCAGCACCAGCGCCAGCGAGTCGTGGCAGAGGTCGTGGTGCAGCTTCTGGTTACAGCGGTCCTTCGAACCGCGTATTTTCATTGACCGGCCGGCAGGACCCAGGAGCGTCTTCAAGCGCGCACCCAGGTATGTTAGTGATCTTTTCTTGAGGAATATGTGTATGAATGGGTCTATACTTTATCATATTATGTGATTTTCTTCTTCTGGGTATTAATAAGAGCAAGGTAGTTGTTAACCTGATAGACATTGAGAATTCGGAAGGGCGATATGGAAATTGAATGGTCTAGCTCGGGGTGGGACCCACTATGAGAATTTCCCGAAAATTTATTAAGACCCCGATCTGCCCTAAATTACGTGACAAAGGTCGTGCGGGGCAATCGACGAAATTATATTAGCCGTAACGCGCCAAAATGCATGAAAGTTTCGAGGTTAAGCGTGCTAAAGCCAGAGCAATTCTGGGATGGGTGACCCCCCTGGGAAGTAATGCAATTTTTTTTTTCACAAATGTAAGTATGATAGATATAAATGGAAACTTGGGGTAACCTAAAGAGAAAAAACGAAAAGAAAAGAGAAGTGAATGTGTGGAGTAACTAGTGCCCTTACAGGAGTCGCGCAGACCGATGCAGACTAAATGGGTAAAAAGAAGAAGCGCAATACCGCTCGAGAAATTGAGCAAATTTGAATAATGGTCGGAGACGTTAGCAAGTAAGATATTAGTAAATGTATATGTAAGTGTGTGTTTGTATGTGTATGATCTTCGTCTGGTGCCCATGTGAATCAAGAGACGAGTCCCGGCGACTAATGTTGTGATAGACGAAAGGTTTTACTAAACCGAATACATGAAACGAATCAAAGACGAAGATACGAATGTTGTCAAAAATATATATAACAGATAAACTCTGGTTACGTTACCACTTAGTCTAGTGCGACGATATCCGAAAAAGAAAATGAGTATGGATAGTAGGAAAAATGAAGAATAAGAAATGTGAATAAACGGAATCCTTGAAAGAGTTGACAAGCGACGCGTAAGAAGATTTGTACGACAATTTGACGAACAAGTTTATGAATGAGTGAACAGGTTCCGATGAGATAATCTGTGACACAATGATCGGAGTGAATAACGAGATGCCGACAAAGGGAAATTTTCGTGAATCACTGGAGCCTTAATAGGAGTGGTCTGATTCTAATCAAAACTCTGTTTGTTGTACTTCTACAACTCTGATTCTGATAAGGCTCTGTCTATTACGCCTCTATACTTCTGAATCCGATTACGTTTCCGTCTGATATACCTCTGTCCGATTGACTCTGGATATGAATCTGTCTGACATATCTCCGTATGTCTAACTCTGATTACGAGTATGTCCAACACATCTCGGTATGTCTGACTCTGATTGCGAATCTGTCCGATACATCTCTGTATGTCCGACTCTGATAACGAATCCGTCTGATACATCTCTGTACGTCTGACTTTGATCACGAATCTGTCTGATACATTTCTGTCCGTCTGACTCTGAACATGGATCTGTCTGACATACTCCCATACGTCTGATTCTGACTATGAATCTGTCTGCCATAATTTAGTATGTCTGCCTCCGATTGCGAATCTGTCTGATATGCTTCTATGCGCCCGATCCCAGTTGTGAATCTGATTGGTATGACATGGGAATACTATGATGTGGAAGGAACCGAGGAGTGTATCAAGAAGGGATATGGATTATGATGTCTGAAAAGCTTGGAAGGAAAGGAAGAAGGGACACAATGTCTGTGAAAGAGCGAAAAGCATTCATCTGTTACTAGAATACAATTCATGGCCCAGCGATTATATGGGATATGAGAAAACACGTTATGAGAGCATATGAGTCAGTAATGTGAGGAATTACTCCGCCATATTGGTAAAGAATCTGTACCGAAAAGTCGACAAAGGACGATTATAAAAAGGACCCTCCCGAAATAGTATGACGCCCCATGAGGTCAATTTAACATTCGAGGACGAATGTTTTAAAGGGGAGGAGGATGTTACATCCGGTATTTTTGTATATTCGAAAAAATTCGAGATAACTTGACTTGTAATGAATAAGGCCATATTTGGACCTTACTTGGTATGAATGTGTCGGTCGTGAATACATTGGTGTGGAATTACGAAAGGTGGCCAAGGGCAAAATTGGAATTTTGGAAACTTGCTTCATGAATTACAAAAATGTAACCAATTGGACTAAAAAAAATAATAAAATGAGGCCCAAAATGGGAGGCCCAACCGGCCAAGATGGCCTTTGGCCCAAGCCCACCAATTAGTCATGTGACTAATTATATTAAGGGATAAGCTCTAAAGAAACTTCAAGAGAAATCAAGAACAAACAAGAGAGAAAAGAAGAGGAGGGCTACGGCCAAAGAGAAAGAGAAAGAGAAAAAGAAAGAAAAATTCTTGGAGCCAAATCCTTGGTTCAAAAATCCATTTCTTGTGGGATTATTACTAAGTGCAAGATCCTCTACAAAGTGATATAATTATTTTGGCAAGAAAGTAGTTTTGGTGGCAAGTGAAGAACTTGAAGGAAAGGTAAGGATTTTATGCTTTTGTTATGTTATGGAAGGTGTATGTATGTTGTAGTGTGTGGAAAATTATGAAAATTTTGTGTGTTGGGATTGTATGCATGTTGGCCGTGAGTATGCATATATATTGCATGCCTATGATGACTTGAATTCATGTTTGAATCTTGTTGTAGTTATAGTAGAAATTGTATTGGAAATGAAAGTTGAATGAATTAGTGGAAGTTGGAAAATGTAGTGTGTGGACGTGTGGTGTATGTGATGATGGAAGGTGAACTAAATTTTGTTAGTATGATAATTGTGTTGATTATGAAGTGAATGAAAGAATAATCGTTTTTGTTGTCATGGAAAATTTGTTGTTAAGTCGTTGTAGGAAGTTATACAATTTTATGGTAACTTATGTAAATGTGGAAATGAAAGTAGGAAGATGCAAATTATGATTATCATTGATGAAGTTGGAAGATAGAAATATGTCATGAACATATATGCTAAAGATTGGAAGTTGTGGGTGAAATATGACTTTGGTAGTAGGCTTGTATATTGTGTATACCTTATGAATATTTTGTGAAAATGGTATGATACGCCTCCGAAGTATGTTGTAATGACCTTGATAAGTGATAAATATGAAAGTGGTAAGATTGGTTTGGAAATGTAAGGTTGGAAAGAAAGATGTTATGTTAAGTCGGAAAGATGGCTAGTTATGCCATATTATGTGTTTTGTGATATTTGATGTTGTTATCGATGTTGTTGTTGAATGGTTGGGTTGCTGTGTTGATATATTGAGCCGAACTAAGTCTCGGGGATGTTATATATATAGGGGAAATGCTGCCGAAATTTCAGTAGGCAAGTATGTAACAAGTTTGGATTATTGAAAAGCTTGAATTTGACTTTTGGCAAACTTGACCATTTGTAGATTCTGGACGAAATTGGAAGTGAAGCTAAGCGAGTATAAGGCGTTATTGAGGTATGTAAAGCCTTCCCCTTTATTCTTAGGCATGTTCTGAATGCAATAGGCTCGGCTGCGAGCCTTAAGTACGACTCCGTTCCTCGGAATTCGAGATGGAAATCCGCTCCAATTCCTTTAGTAAGATTGAATCATTTTTCTTATAACTTGTCCCTTAAGTGAACTTTTGTATAAAACTTTCCTAAATGGAGTCTGAATACTTCCATATGACTATGGATGACCTCATAAGGTCTATTATCAATAATTTACGTATGTCGCCTCGAGTTGGTCCGAGTTGGGCCCACGGAGCCCCGATACCTATTGTATGATCTAAATTGTCTCATTTCTGTCCGATTTCCACAAGTAACCTCTGGACTCTTATTCTGATCACGATATGACTACTTTTTATATAAATCTTATAAAATGGTTTTGACATCTGGAAATCTGATTCTGGTAAAATTTGTCGTGCCTTCCCAAGTAGGATATAAGCACGTATTATGAATACCATCCGAATACTCTGATTTGACTCGCCGCTTGGCATAATTCAGTTTGATTGAGTCTGTATGTGTGTGGTTTCTCATTAATCTGTTCATGGATGTCTCAATGCTTTCTTCACTGCGTCCCGGGCTAGGTTCTGTTATCGTGCATATCCCTCTGCATTGTTCACCGCGTGCCTCAGTGTGCGGGCCGGGATCTGTTTATATCAGTATGATATTATGATCTGTGTATGGGGATGGCAGCCAGGATGGCACATTATCTGATTCTGTCTGTCCACCGCGTCCCGTACTAAGAGGGCCGGGTTCTGTTTACCGCGCCCCCGTGACAGGGCCGGGATCTGTATGTATGTATGTATGTGCTATCAGCATTTATATAAGCACATGACTCTGTATGATTCTGTATTATTTCGTATGACTCTGCATGCATAATTCTGTATGTCCGTATGTATTATGATTCTGTCTGTCAATCTGGACCATGATTCTGTCTGTCCGTCTGGATTGTGACTCTGTCCGGTATACTTCCGTCTGTCTGTTCGGCTTATGATTCTGTCTATTATATTTCTGTGTTTCTGGTCCAGATTATGATTATGTTTGCTACATTTCCGCTTTACATACTCGGTACATTTTTCGTACTGACCCCCGGTTCTTCGGGGGCTGCGTTACATGCCCGCCGGTACAGACGCACCTGGAGATACACCGCCAGTCTAGGACTCAGATTCTGCTATTTTGAAGAGCTCCTTTGATCCGGAGCGAATACTTTTGGTATATATCTTCTGACATCTGTATATTCTGTATGTATGACAATTCTGGGTACGACGGGGCCCTGTCCCGTCATCTGATTCTGTATGTCTGTTAGAGGCCTGTAGATATGTATGTGGGTTACGGGTTACATCTGTTCAGGTAGGTGCGTACGACTCTGTGACTCCGTCTGCTATGTTAGCCTCATCGGCTTATGCAAAAGTTTCAGTATGCATATGTATATCTATTTTCGAGCGCGCCGTATCTGTATTGGCTTGAATCTGTAAACACCTATTTGAAATATTCTGTCTGGTACGCCGATTCTGTCAGGTAGGTACGTATGGGTATCCAGTTAGGATACCAGTCGCGGCCTACGGGGTTGGGTCGTGACAATTTATTAGACCCGGTTCATCACCGTGGGGAGTAGCAGTCCTATTTGCGAGGAAGAAAGATGGTTCCTTACGAATGTGCATCGATTATAGGCAATTGAATAAGGTGACGATAAAGAACAAATATCCCCTTCCGAGAATTGACGATTTATTTGATCAACTACATGGTGCTAAGTGGTTTTCCAAAATAGACTTGAGGTAGGGTTATCATGAAGTGAGAGTTAGAGAAGAAGATATTCCCAAAACAACTTTTAGAACGAGATATGGCCATTATGAATTCCGGGTGATGTCGTTTGGGTTAACTAATGCTCCGGCAGTGTTCATGAATTTGATGAATAATGTATTCATGCCTCTCTTGGATTTATTCGTAATAGTATTCATTGATAATATTTTTGTGTACTCTCGCACAGAATCAGAACATGCAGACCATTTACGTATTGTCCTTGGAATTCTTCGAACCCTTGAATAGCATGCAAAATTTTCAAAGTGCGAGTTTTTGCTGAATTCTGTGACATTTTTGGGTCATGTTATTGCAGATGATTCCATTCGAGTTGATACTCAGAAAATTGAAGCTGTGAAGACTTGGCCAAGGCCTACGACGCCCACAGAAGTCCGTAGTTTTCTGGGATTGGCAGGTTACTATAGAAGGTTCGTAGAAGGATTTTCCTCTATTTCAACCCCATTGACGAAGATAACCCAAAAGTCAATTAAGTTTCAGTGGAATGATGTTTATGAACGCAGCTTCCAAGAGTTGAAGGATAGATTAACCTCTGCCCTAGTCTTAACACTCCCAAAAGGGCCAGATGGTTATGTTGTATATTGTGATGCTTCCGGCGTTGGGTTAGGATATGTGTTAATACAACACGGTAAAGTCATCGCTTATGCTTCGAGGCAGCTGCGGAAACATGAAAAGAACTACCCAACTCATGATCTCGAATTTGCTGCGGTTATCCATGCATTAAAGATGTGGAGACATTACTTGTATGGTGTGCATGTTGATATCTATACAGATCACAAGAGTCTTCAGTACATTTTCAAATAGAAAGAGTTGAATCTGCGGCAGAGGCGGTGGTTAGAATTATTGAAAGATTATGATGTGAGTATTTTATACCACCCCGGAAAGGCAAATGTAGTAGCTGATGCGCTTAGCCGCCGATCGATGGGCAGCCTATGTGAAGTTCCTTCGGTGAAGAAAGAATTAATTCATGAGCTCCACCAACAAGCTAATCTTGGAGTACGTCTAATTGATTCAAGTAGTGCAATAATTGGTATTAATAATCCCACAGTTTCATCCCTGAATATGGAAGTAAAAGAGCGTCAATATGAAGATCCTCAGTTGAGCCATTATAGAGACACATTTCATGAAAAAGAAGAGTCCCTATTTGAAACTTCTATGGATGGAATTCTTAGATACCGAGGCAGGATATATGTTTCGAATGTTGCAGAATTACGTCGTCGAATTCTAGAAAAAGATCATTATTCTCGGTATTCTATTCACCCAGGTGCAACGAAGATGTATCATGATCACAAATTAATTTATTGGTGGGATGGAATGAAGTGAGATATAGCAGAATTTGTAGCTCAATGTCCAAATTGCCAACAAGTGAAAATCGAACATCGAAAGCCAGGAGGATTATTGCAAGCAATAGAAATGCCTACTTGTAAATGGGAAGTGATCAACATGAATTTTATTGTGGGGTTACCTCGTTCCCGAGGTAAGTATGATTCCATATGGGTGATCGTGGACAGACTCACGAAAGTAGCTCATTTTCTTCTAGTCAGAACCACATACTCAGCAGAAGATTATGCAAAATTGTATATCAAGCAGATTGTGTGACTCCATGGTATTCAGATATCCATTATCACCGATAGAGAAGCGCAATTTACAGTCAAGTTCTGGAAATCTTTCCAAAAAGGCCTAGGTACTCAAGTAAAGCTTAGCACGGCATTTCATCCGCAGACTGATGGACAAGCCAAACGTACCATTAATACCTTGGAGGATATGCTAAGAGCATGTATTCTAGATTTTGGTGGTATTTGGGATGACCACTTACCTCTAATTGAGTTTGCACATAACAATAGCTACTATTCAAGTATCCAAATAGCTCTGTATGAAGCTTTATATGGAAGGAAGTGTAGATCCCCAATTGGATGGTTTGAGGTTGGAGAGGTATAACTAATGGGCCGTGAGTTGATTCAACAAGCAGTGGAAAAGGTTGAAGTCATCTGAGATCGATTGTTGACAGCCCAAAGTCGCCAAAAATCTTATGCGGACAACCGCCGGTGAAACATAGAATTTCAAGTTGATGATTCGGTATTCTTAAAGGTGTCACCAACGAAAGGAGTGATGAGATTTGGTAAGAAAGGAAAGTTAAGTCCTCTATATATTGGACCCTATAAGATTATCCGCAAGGTTGGTCAAGTGGCTTATGAATTGGACTTGCCTCCAGAACTTGAATCCATCCATCCAGTTTTTCATGTCTCAATGCTCCGCAAGTGGGTTGGAGATCCTACGAGGATTGTCCCAATAGATGATGTTCAAGTGATAGAAAAGCAAGTTTATGAAGAAGTGCCCATTGCCATATTAGACAGGAAGTACGGAAACTTCGAAATAAGGAAGTGGCCTCAGTTAAAGTCTTATGGAAAAATAACAACCGAGAAGAAATGACTTGGGAAGCAGAAGAGAGTATGAAATCCAAATACCTGCACTTATTTCAGCTCCAAGAAGAGATCCATGAAGAAACATCGAGATTATGAGGTATGTATGTTTTCTTTTTATGCATATGGGTCGTGTGTGGCCAACTTATATTGCTATTGTGTTGTGGCCCTGTGAGGCAATGTTATTATGGGCTGTTGTGACAAGATGATAGTGTCATATTATAGGGGAAACTCTGGCGAAATTTTCGTAGAATTCCCGAGTGCTTAACATTCGAGGACGAATGTTCCAAAAGGGGGGAAGAATGTTACACCTCAAAAATTTTCCGTTGACGTACAATGAATAGACTAACGAAGGGCACGACATATACAATGTTTTGATAAGTAAGAAATACCATTTGATGATCCTAATCGAGATTTCAAAGACATTTGAGATAAGGGAAGAAAGTTGTTAAGGAAAGCAAGGTTGTGTGTCGGGTAGGATTTGCGAGTATCGAATTAATGATGACTTAAGGTTGTTTTAGAGAAGAGTTATAACGTCCCTTAGATTGGTAATGAGGTGTTAATCAAGTGTTAAGAAGGTTCCATAAGGATTGGAGATCAAACGAGTCGACGAGGAAGAGTTCGGAAAAAGCTAGGCATTGTACGGCCAAACATACTGGCAGTATAAAACATACTAGCCGTATATTCAACCGTATATCCTGCCTAGAATTTCAGCTTCACTAGACCAAACATACGACAAGACATACGGCCAGTATAAAATATATGGACCGTGTGTTGGTCCGTATGTTTGTGTCGGGACAGATTTTAAGTTGACATAAGGAGGATCCAAGTTCATTATTTCATTTCATTTCTCCTCTCCACACTTCAAAAACCCTCTAGAAATCCCTCCACTCTTCATCCACAAGAACCCAATAGAAATCTACGATCAACTTCATCAAACCAATAAAATCAAGGGTAAGAAACTCATTGAAGTTCATCTAAGCCAAGAAATTCCAATGGAAGTGAACTAGGGTTTTGGTGCAAGAAGAGTATTTCCACTCAAGGCTTACTCCTACACTATCTAAGGTAAGTTTATGATCTTTCCATATTGTTTAAGGTATTGAGAAGTTGAAACACTTGGATTGTAGAAGGATGTAGAAAATGGGTCATGAATGTGGGAATAGTGTCATTTTTTAGTAATAGCTTAGATCGAGTCATGATTCTTGATGTGTTGTGATTATTATTATGTTATAAATGACATTTAGGACATGGGATAGGTTATATGTGAGAAAACGTACTAGTGTGCTATGACCATGATTATAGATGAAATGGAGTGAAATTTAGAAGTGTGGATAATGTGGATGAATAAAGAGTGTTGGTTATAATTCTATGAATGTTCTTATAGACATTTGGGGGTTGATATGTGATGTGAGGAAAGTTGTATAAACCAAGGAAACGCTACCCAATTTTCTCTAGCTTTAGTAGGCACGTTCTTATAATCGATTCGCAAATGTTAATACAAACTTTCTTGAAGGTAGAAACGCGAGCATCGAAGGAGAACAATCAAGCGATAGAATTGTTAAACGAAAGAGGTATGTAAGGCTAGTCCCTTCTTTCCAAGGCATGACTCCTATGGCATGAATTCTCCTATATTTCCATGACTTCCCTACACATCGAAAATTATGAGTCTATGGTTATAAAGAGCTTTTCATAAGATAAATAAGAGAGATACGATGTGAGTATGATGATGATGACTATGAGTTGATCCTAAAAGTTCTAAAGTTCATGATATGCTAATTCCATAAAGTTCTTGCTATGAATACTA
Organism: Lycium barbarum; assembly: GCF_019175385.1. NCBI lineage: Eukaryota > Viridiplantae > Streptophyta > Magnoliopsida > Solanales > Solanaceae > Lycium > Lycium barbarum. The sequence goes on along the minus strand of NC_083338.1, from coordinate 81,704,827 downwards.
TATGATGTTTCTACAATCTAATGACCCTAAGCATAGTTCCATTGTTGCTTTTTCTTGTGTGCACGCACTCACCTTAAAATTTTAGTCCCTCCAAGGTGAGATATGATGATTTTGACCACTCCATAACGTAGTCGGGGGTTCACGACCTCATGTCACCCCGACATAGCCATGGTTACCTTCAAGATTTAATGTATGATTAATAATGAATGTATGATAATGCAAAGTTATGATATGCCTATGAGATGTGTAATAATCATAAGTTTATGTTGACTATATGACGATACGATTCCACTGTGCCTAATTGGCCGGGCATGTCACCGTTAAGGCGGGCTGCTATGTTTCCACCGTGCCTAGTTAGCCAAGCATGTCACCTCTAAGGCGGGTTGCTATGTTTACACCGAACCTAGAGGGCCGGGCATGACACCACTAGTGGGCGGCATATGATGGTTACCCGGACGCGGGTTAACGATGATGATATATATAATACGATGACGTATGCAATATAATTATATATGATATATGTATGAAATGAATCCATTCTTAAAAGTTACGCATGTTATATCTTCATCTTACATCTTATGATTTCTCTTTATGTTCATTTCATTCATGCCTTACATACTCAGTATAATGTTCGTACTGACGTCCGTTTTCTTTGGACGCTGTATTCATGCCCACAGGTAGGTCGGGAGGTGATCCAGACTCGTAGGAGCTATTAGCTGATTTTAGAGCACTCCATTGTTCCGGAGGTGCCATTGACTTATTCTTTTGTGTGTGTGTGTGTGTGTATATATATATGTTTTGGGCATAACGAGGTCCTGTCCCGTCCATATGTCTAGTACTCTAGTAGAGGCTCGTAGATACATATGTGTGGGTAGTATAGTCTCACGGTTTCTCCCTGTATGCATATATATTATTTGATAGCCAGAAGGCTTATGTATATTTATAAAAGGTAAATATGTTTCAAGTGAAAAAAATGTTTTTTTTCTATGATTTGTGTATAAGATTAATGAATGAACGCTTGATGCATACGATGGGTAATGGTACGACCGGTGCTCGGTGGGTAGCCTCGGGTACCCGTCACGGCCCCTAATCGGGTCGTGACACACACGACCCAAATGCATAGAAAGGAAAACATACATACCTTATGATCTTGATGTCTCATCTTGGATCTCTTCTGGGGGCTATTATAAGTGCGGGTACTGAGGCCACTTTTTTGTTTCTAAGCCTCCGTACTTGCCTATCTAATATGGCAATAGGTACCTCTTCATAAGTCAACTTTTCTGTCACTTGAACATCATTTACTTGAACGATCCTAGTAGGATCTCCAACACATTTACGAAGCATCGAGACATGGACAACTGGGTGAACTGACTCCAAATCAGGAGGTAGATCTAATTCATAAGCCACTTTGCCTACTTTGCGCACAATCTCATAAGGCCCAATGTACCGGGGACTTAACTTCCCCTTTTTGCCAAATCTCATAACGCCCTTCATCGGCGACACCTTTAATAATACCCAATATTTAACTTGGAACTCTAAGTCCCTTCGACGATTATCCGCATAAGAATTTTGACGACTTTGGGATGCTAATAGTCGACCTTGTACGAGCTTAACTTTTTCTATGGCTTGCTGGACCAAGTTTGGCCCTATCAATTTAGTCTCTCCTAGCTCAAACCACCCAATGAGGGATCTACACTTTCGCCCATATAAAGCCTCATACGGTGCCATTTGGGTGCTAGAATGATAACTATTGTTATTAGCAAATTCAATAAGTGGTAAGTGATTATCCCAATTTCCTCCAAAATCCAACATACATGCCCGTAACATATCCTCAAGAGTCTGAATAGTATGTTCAGCTTGCCCATTGGTCTATGGGCGAAATGCCGTACTAAGGCTCACTTGAGTCCTCAAACCCTCTTGGAAGGACTTCTAAAAATTAGCTGTAAACTGAGTCCCTCTATCAGAGATAATCGATACTGGAACACCATGGAGTCGCACTATCTCTTTAACATAAAGCTTTGCATGATCTTCTGCCATATATGTACTTCTGACTGATAAGAAATGAGCTGACTTCGTGATCCTATCCACAATCACCCATATAGAGTCATACTTGCGTCAAGAACTGGGTAAGCCTGTAATGAAGTCCATGTTAATTACTTCCCACTTCCAAGTTGGAATTTCTATAGCTTGTAACAATCCGCCTGGCTTTTGGTGCTCGATTTTCACTTGTTAACAATTGGGACATTGAGCTACAAATTCTGCTATATCTTTCTTCATCCCATTACACCAATATATAGATTTAAGATCATGGTACATTTTCGTTGCTCTGGGGTGGACAGAATAACGGGAGCAATGGGCTTCCCTCAATATTTAGTGGCGTAACCCTGCCACATAAGGAACACATAATCTGCCCCTGCATCGGAGAACTCCGTCTCTTGCAATCTCAAATGATGACTTCTCCTTCTGAGGGAGTGTATCTCTATCATGCATTAGCATGGGATCTTCGTATTGTCGCTCTTTCACTTCCACTACTAGCGACGAGACTGCTGAATTCGGAATGGTAGTTCCCCTGCTACCTGAGTCCGCTACTCGAACTCCTAGGCTAGCTAACTGCTAGAGGTCACGAGCCAGTTCTCTTCTCTCTGGTCGTACGTCACACAAACTTCCCATAGATCTACAGCTAAGAGCATCAGCCACAACATTTGCCTTTCCGGGATGATACAGAATATCGACATCAAAATCTTTTAGCAATTCTAACCATCGTCGTTGCAGCAAATTCAACTCTTTCTGCTTGAAGATATACTGAAGGCTCTTATGATCTGTATAAATATTCACGTGGACACCATACAAATAATGTCTCCACATCTTTAGTGCATGAACCACTGCAGCCAATTCAAGATCATGGGTTGGATAATTCTTCTCATGTTTCCGTAATTGCCTTGAAGCATACGCAATCACCTTACCATGTTGCATCAACACACAGCCTAACCCAACACCTGAAGTGCCGCAATAAACAACATAACCTTCCAATACCTCGCGAAGTATCAGGACTGGGGCAGAAGTCAATCTATCTTTTAGCTCTTGGAAACTACGTTCACAAGCATCTTTCTATTGAAACTTTGCTGATTTCTGGGTCAGCTTTGTGAGTGGTGCATAAATAGAAGAAAATCATTCTACAAATCTCATGTAATAACCTGCTAAGCCTAGAAAGCTACGAACCTCCGTAGGAGGTGTGGGCCTTGGCTAAGTCTTCACGGCCTCAATCTTTTGGCTATGTACCCGAATACCATCGGCTGAAACAATGTGCCCCAAAAATGTCACTGAGTTCAACCAAAGCTCACACTTATAAAATTTTGCAAACAACTCTCGAGTTTGAAGAATTCTAAGGACAGTACGCAAATGATCCGCATGCTTTGCCTCGGATCTAGAATACACCAAGATATCGTCTATGAATACAATCACAAATAAATCTAGGAAGGGTCTGAACACGTCGTCCATCAAATCCATAAACACTGCCGGTTCATTAGTTAGCCCAAATGACATTACTCGGAACTCAAAATGGCCATATCTTGTTTTGAAGGCTGTCTTAGGGATATATTTCTCCCTAACTCTCACTTGATGATACCCGGATCTCAAATCTATCTTCGAAAACCATTTGGCGCCTTGCAATTGGTCAAATAAGTCATCAATCCTCGGAAGAGGATATTTATTCTTAATCGTCACCTTATTTAATTGTCAATAGTCAATGCACATTATCAAGGAGCCATCTTTCTTTCGGACAAACAACACGGGTGCTCCCCACGGGGATGAACTAAGCCTAATAAAGCCTTTCTCAAGCAAGTCTTTCAATTTCTCCTTCAACTCTTTCAATTCTGCGGGGGCCATTCTATAAGGTGGAATAGATATAGGCTTGGTGTTTGGCAAAACATCAATAGAAAAATCAATCTCCCGCTCGGGAAGCAGGCTTGGAAGCTCTTCCAGGAATACATCCGGAAACTCGTTCACTACGGGAACTGACTGAAGAGTCGGCGGTTCAACTTCTACATCTTCAACCCTCGCTAGAGGATAAACGCAACCTTTTGTGATCATTTTCCTTGCTTTAAGATAGAAAATAAACCTACCTTTTGGTGACGCAGTATTCCCTTTCCATTCTAAAACTGGTTCTCCTGGAAATTAGAAACGAACCATTTTCATTCTACAATCAACATTGGCATAGCAAGAAGCCAACCAATCCATGCCCATAATAACATCAAAATCCACCATTTTAACTCATGTAAGTCAATCATAGTACGACAGTCACATATCACAACTATGCAGTTTCTATATACTCGGCTAGCTATTACCGATTCACCAACGGGTGTAGGCACCTCGAAAGGTTTGATCGACTCCGATTTGACTCTAAACCGACCCACAATATACGGAGTAACATATGACAATGTGGAGCTCAGATCTGTCAAAGCATATACATCATGAGAAAATACTGATAATATACCTGTGACCACGTCAGGAGAAGACTCAAGATCTTGGCGTCCAGCCAAAGCATAAATACGATACTGAGGACCGCTAGAACTGGGGACTCTCCCTCTACCTCTTCCATGGCCGACCGGCGCATGTGAACCTGGTCCCATAGGGCGTATAGATGACGAATATCCGACTACCGACCCTGAAGGCTGGGTCCTACCTCTACCACCAACTGAGGGGCAATTGCGCATAATATGGCCTGGTTGACCACATGAATAGCAACCCTCTGAACCCAATCGGCACTGAGCCCAGTGTAACTTCCCACACTGGGAACATCGTGGTACGGGTGGCCTCGCCTGACCTGAATCACCCCTGAACTGAGATTCGAAAAAGCTCTAACTCGACTCGAAATGAGTAGACGTATCAAATCTCTGGCCTGAAAACCGTGGAGGCGCACTAGTCATAGAATGGCCTAAATGACTCAAAAATTGTTGGCTGTGCCCGCCTCTATACTCACTCATCGGATCCGAAGATCTAGCCTTTTTGTTATACCCTCTATCATACTCACGCTCACTTCTTTGTTGTTGTAGGCTTTCTTCTAAATTCTGAGCATGGTCTTGAATGCGTGAAATATCCATGTTGTCCTGAAAGGATGCAGTCAAGCACCTATCCATCAAATGTGGCCTTAGGCCTTTCACAAATCGGTGCACTCGGTCACCCATATCCGCTACCATGGCCGAAGCATACCTAGCCAAAGAATTGAAGCGGAGACTATACTCTAAAGCACGCATGCTTCCTTGCCTCAAATTTAAGAACTTATCGGTCCTAGCTCGCCGAACTTCTGGAGGCAAATAATGTCGGAGGAAGGCATCTACAAATTCTTACCATACCGGGGGAGGCGCATTGGCTCCCCGTGAAGTCATCCAAACCGTGTACCAATGAACCGCAAAATCCCTCGATCTATAAGATGCCAACTCCACTGATTCGGTGTCCGAAGCATGTATCAACCGAAGTGTCCTCAACATTCCATCAATAAAATTCTGAGGGTCCTCATCCAGCTTTGATCCAAAGAATTCCGGAGGGTTCAAGCTAATAAAATCACGGGCCCTTACACTAACATCCCTATCACCTTGCCCTGCACTTTGCCGCTGAGTCTGGGAGGCAACCAATTGAGTAAGCAACTGAATGGCCTCTTTTACATCTTGGCCTGAGGCAACCGGTGTCGAAGCCGGAGATGCTGGAGCTGGGGCTGAGGCTCCCTCACGCTCCTCAGAAATAGGCACTGAATGGGAGGACTGAGATTGAGCCGCATTCTGGGACTCACTTTCTTCTACAACCGTTGGCGGTGCTCTTTCAGCCCGCTTTTCTGCCGCTGTCTTGCCCTTCTGGGCTGCCGTAGCCTTTCCCTTTACAGGCATCTCTGAAATACATAACACACAGTTAAGGAGAAGGAAGTTCTTATATCATATCTCTATCGCACGATCTTATGAATGAAGAAGGTCATTTATTCCTAAAATGGTCGTAGCCTCTTGTTTATAAGTGTGGCGCGCAACACACTGATAACCAAGACTATACTAGACACATGTCACGACCCAAACCGGAGGGCCGCGACTGACACCCAAGACCCTACTCGGCTGAGTGCCATACTACCATTCCATCCATGAGTCATAACTTTTTGTAAACCTTTAATCTACGAAATGACGCTTCCGTCAGGTAAAAAAAAACTTTTCAATAAAACTCTTTTATCAAATGCGGGACTTCTCCCTTATCGTTAATTCAAGAAAACCTTTAGTCACAATAGAATACTTAAAAATAAAGCTTGAAAATACATCGACCTATATGGTCGCTTTATACCACTGTCGACTCCTCGACGCACTATCCACAGGACACTGTCTGCAAAGTCTCTAACATATACACAATACCATAACATAAGTACTTTGACTCGGCAACACTCCGAACTGAGATGAAGCTCACCAGCCAGCTGATAGCCTGGGAACATCCTATAGCCAATGTCTTCTACTCATCTGTATACACCTGCGTGGCATGAAACGCAGTGCCCCCAGGCAAAGGGACTTCTGTCACGACCCAACCCCATGGTCCATGACTAGTGCCTGAACTGGACACTCGTATACGTACCGGCTAAATATAGTCAATCCGAATCTATGAAACAATATGGAAACTTGCATAAGAACTCCAAAAGTTCATAACGTCATCATATATATACATACTCGGATAACCTGTCTCCTGAGGAGTCACAACAGATCAGAACATAATATGATATGTAAGCCGACAAGGCTGCCATAATATATCAAAATAATACGCAAGCCGACAAGGCTGCCATTACAGAAGAGCATATCCATAGCGCATCGCATAAACACAGCTGAACAAACTTATACACAACCCACACATATGTCTACAGACCTCTAAGAGTGTCGATAGTGAAACATGACCGGACAGGGCCCCGCCGTACCCCTTGATAAACATACATACATATATATATATATATATATATATATATCAAAAGATCTGTATCAAAGGTCTAGGCTCCGGAACAATGGAGCTCTCCAAGACAGCTGAGTAGAAATCCTAAGCTGGAGGATCACCAAATCGAGTATCTGTACCTGCGGGTATGAAACGCAGCCCCCCCGAAGAAAGGGGGTCAGTACGGCATATGTACTGAATATATAAAGCATGTGATACAGTAAAGAGGATCATAACTGAAATAGAGGTCACAGGAGACAAATATGGCATTCAAATACCAATACATTTGCCTTATGAAATGTAAATCATGCATATCAATATCATATATCATATATCATACCCGGCCCATTATGGAACTCGGTGAATAATGTCATCCTTGGCGCCATAATCACATCATCATATCATCATATCATCATATCAACATATCATCACATCATCATATCATATATATATATATATATATATATATATATATATATATATATATATATCGTACCTGACCCTCTAGTGAGGGACTCGGTGAACAATGCAGTGGAACTGTGCACGAAAACATACCCGGCCCGGGACTCGGTGAAAGATATATTGAGGCATGCACGAGCAGAGTAGTGAGCAACCATATGCAAACTAAATCATATCTTAGACTCAATAGAATAATCAAAATGAACCATCATTTGAAAATCAAGACAATAGTCATATCTAGTACCCTTCGAATGTCACTATGGATTATATCAAAATAGGATGGCTTGAATCATAGGCATGTATCAAGAAATAATGAAATAGGTTCTGGAAATCAAGAACATTAGCCATCCTACTATCTCTAAGAATAGGAGTTTCTTTGGAGTTAAACATTTGTCGTCTGTTTGTTTCATATGGATCATGCTAAAAAGAAAGAAGGGTTAGCTTTACATACCTTTAACGCTTATTTAAATGTCCAACGTCTACTTCTCGAGCTCGTAGGTCTAAAATTAAGATAACATAAGCCACAGTTCGATCATCCACATCACTTACTAACCAATCTAAGTACGAATAAAACTTAACGAAATTCGGGCAGCATTTCCCCTGAAAACTTAACAATCCTCGAGATTCCAATTTAGCCAAACATCAATCAAAATACCAACAACAACAACACCAATAATTTCATATCAAACTAGAATTAAATCCATTCTTAAATCACTCCCAAAACAGCCCAATATACATTCGTATACCAATGCTTGTATACACTTCTTTATTTTCGTATATCTATAGTATAACAACAAACACAACAACAACTACAACTACACCCAATCCCACGATATTCCAGCCCACAAAACAATTCATAACAACCACCAAACATCCCCAAAATATTGTCACAAAACAGCCACGAAAATCATATAAAAACGGCCCGGTATACGCTTTGTATATGATATCTTCATACACTTTATTCTCCCAAATTCAAGAACAGCAACTTGTCAACAACATCGACAATTATTATACATCATAACTCAGCTAATTCCATCCATTTATTGCAACTAAAATAGCCCCCGATCCATAAATCTCAACAAAATAACAAATGAATTTATAACGCTATTTTCTCCGTTCTAATCCGTTAAAACTCTAAATAAACTTATTAACAATGAAAAAGGGACCTTAATCTTAACTTAAGTATGCAGCAACAATGTCAACACTCTTCTTCTTTGCTGATTTTTAGCTCAAATTGAAGGCAACGCAACGTACAACACTTTTCGCTTCATGAGCTTCGGGATTCGGGGCTCAGATTGTGATCAAAATTTGGTTTCTCTCTCTTAAAGCTCTCTTCCCTCTCTCTAGAATTTTTTGGATTTTTTTGGTATGAAGATGAGGAAGATAAGCTACAAATTTCCCTTAAATAGCAAGGGAAATGGGCCTGACCCGACTTGGAATCGGGTTGGGCCCATTTCACTGCCCAGCTTGACCTTTTTTCCTTAAAACGTCCATAACTCTTTATACCGATGTCACATACAGGCCCACGACCTATGGTTGGAAAGGTATTTCAATTATATACAACTTTCATTTTAAGAGTTTGCGCAAATGCCCAAATAATGATGGGATTATGGCCTCCCGAAGTCAGATCACTCGAAAACGTAACTTAAAAACATCTTTTTGCAGGGCTTACACTTGGATTTGGCTCAAGGGTCCTTCTTGAGTTGTGTTTAACTTCACATATATTGTCCATATAACTTATCATATGTCCTTTATAAAAATCCCATCATGTGGGCCCACCTCAGCTTACGGTTACGAGGGCTATATATCTTTTAAGGTATTATTCCAATCATATTGTACGAATTCCAAATATCGTACTCATGCTACTACAGTAGAATTTCATTCTTTATACTTGTGACATTTTCTCCCCCTCGAGCTCACATTAAGCCGTCTGTAGCCTTAGTAACACGAAATATTCTGGGGTGTAACATCCTTCCCCCCTTTGGAACATTCGTCCTCGAATGTTAAACTAATTCTGCACTTCCAATACTTCCTTAAACGTTCTTTTACTGAATTATGCCCTGCACATGCCTCCTTCATTGGTCGATCCCTTCAGTTTGTTATAATGCATTCCGGATTTCTAAGTAACTATTTCCATAATATTTCCTCTTTCTGTTGCTTCTCGAGGTAATAATTCCACATCATTGTCTTTATGGTTGACAGTTGTATTGCCAGCTCTTCTGCCGAAATGTTACTCTCTCTCATCTGCATACTGCTCAGTTGTACTGGCACTGATTGATTCTGACTTGTATTCATGGTGCTCTCAGTCATAACTCGACTCTCTTTCTTCTCCTATTGTTACTCTCTTAAGATGTATCGTTCACTTCATCTTACCTCTTAACCCTTAATTATGATTTTATAACATGCATATGTTCCTCATCGATTCATTAGGATTTACAATCCCTGGAGTATTTCATGTCTCTAGTAACCTGTAAACCCTTCGCAGACTCTACGAATAAGACGAAATTTCCCTTGGTGTAACATTATTTTGCTTCAATAACCTTACGTTGCTCTGTGTTACAGTCCATACTCTAGAATCTTCAGCATCATGTATCACTTCTCGACTTTCAATGTCACTTTACCTTTTAGCTCTTAATCTCGATCCTTAGAGTTTGCTATCAAGTAGCGCTAGAGTTCCCTCATTTTATAACTTCACATAGCCACTCTATGATCTGTCTATTATTAACTGGTATAATTCTGAGGGAATTTCTTTTGATTTGACATATAAATTCACTGTCATTCAGCAACCAGTGACCCGCTTGTTCTAATCGTCTCGGTTAAACCATTTCACAACTTCCCTTAATCCAACTTGTAACATTTTAGGCATACTATCTCGTGTCGTTTCTTTATTTTGATTCAAACTCTTCTATTGCCTCTTTACTCAAATTTTGCTCCTAGTTTTACTGTCACACATTATGTTGCAATCTTTACGCAAATATGTGAAGGTGCTCAAATTAGCCCGAGAAATACCTTAGCGTCGTTTCGCTTGTCTTTATACTTTACCTTGCATTCTTCTCTCGTATCATTCAATGGTATCGGGCTCAGCTATGGCCATGTCCTACTTGCCCTCAGTATTAATTTTATCTCGGTAATTTTGCTTCGAACCATTTTACACCTTTCCATGATGTACCCAAAATATCATAACTGCCTTGCTATTACTGAATCCTTACTCTTATTATCAAGTACTCACTTGGTCTCATTCTTAGCATACAAATATTCGTAGATTGAATAACTATTCTTGTACCACTCGTATCAAGTATATCCAATCTTAATCGTAGTCTTTCCTTCTCCTGGTTCATTCTGCTTTACGTATCTTATTTGTACTAAAACTCCCTTGCTGTCTATTTTGTCATACTCTTTTCTTTCCTTTATTCACCATTCAATTTTCTCATATCCTATTATAGGAGATTTCCTATCTCTTCTCCTTTTCTATTTATAAGTCACAATATCATTAGCAAAAATCTCCGTTGCCAACATCTTAACCTCTAATCCAGTATAGCATTGCTATCCTTTATAAAATCTCTTAAGTTACTCGTTACCATTTTCTTGTCGTATTATTCCATTTTATAAGAATCCACCTTCTAATGTCATATTATCCAAGATCTTTACAAATAATTCTCAGCACTGTCTCAAATACCATCCTGAATTCTATTCGTTTATTGCTGGCTTTTAGATCTTACTAAGTTATTTCAGCAAGGGATCTCACTTGAAGTTTAAGTATCCATATCAAATATATTGTAGTGTCAATTGTTTCCATCTTACACTTGAATTTCTTTTATCCGCTTCCCCCCTTAAGGGTGTACTTATACCATTATCTATATATATTACGCTCTATGTCCCTATTTCCAATCTCAAATTCACCCAATCCTTCTTCCAATTCATTTGGTATACTGTACCATACCCATGTCTTTTTTCATAATGTACAACTTTGATTATCCACGTACGAAACCTTAACAAAATCGTGAAGCGATGAGAACCTTTCCATAAATAGTATAAAATCTTATTTGATAATTTGTACTCGAGTAATGCAATCAATGTAGCAACTCATCCAAGGCCACATTCCACTTACTCCAATCAATAATTAATTAGTACCTGTAGTCATTCCAAATTCTCAATTAGGTAGCACTTATTTTCCAATGATAAGTGTCCAAAGTTCTCTTGTAACATCATCTTTATCCCAACCTACATCACCTGTTTCCTTTAATAAATTTACAATACACCATTTGTTCCTCAGGCCCACAGTCCTTGTCCTTTAAGGATTTCACTATTTCCGAGGTAAAGTCACATACACACAATACTCCTTTATGCCTTATGCTCTCTTGCCCTTGTCGTGTACCTAGTACCAACTTCTGACTTGCTCAAAATCATATCAAGTTCGTCTTAATGACAATCTTATCTTATCACCTTGTCATCGTACTACACCTTTAAGTTCATAGATATATATTTCCCTTTTGTTCTATACTCGTACTCATTTAATTATGTCTATCTTGGGTGCTTTCTTTAGTGTTCCTTTCCACTTCTCCGATCTATGTCCATCTTTTTATTCTGTGCACGATAAATCTCATGCCACCCCTGCATCCTTCGAAAAACACTACTTCTTCATGCTACGTTTCTTATTTCCAAAACATATTTTGTTTGTCCCTATTTGTTCTTATCATCCCAGTCATTTTCTAGCACTCATTCTGCTTCGTTGCTCGTCTCTTTATAATTTAGTCCTTCACTATTCCGCCACTTATTATTACTTGTGTCCTTGGCTATACATGTCATAACCTATTACTGCACTATTATCTCGCTCTTTTCCTTCTTTTAATTAACTCCTTCTTTTCTTGTGCTCGCTTTCATTTCCGTTATCGCATAATCTCTATTTCGAACTTTCCCTATAAAACTTTATAGGTCTTTCCCATTCGTTCTATACCTTGCCTTTCCATTTCACATTTGCCTTTACACTTTAATCACATAGATCATGTCATATATTTTAGTCACTTCCTCGCTAGACTTTACTTATTTTAATCATCATCCTTATTATATTCACATTATCTCCTGTTCGTAATCAATCCTACAGTTTAACACTTCTTAATCTTAAATATTCACGATTCTCACTATGGTTTAGTTTCACTCCGTGGAGTAGGCGTACTTAACCTTTTTCCCTTTCTGATTAATCTTAACCTCAATACCTCACAAGCCATCTTACCAATACATTCATATTTGTCACGATTCTTCTTCCTCTGTACCCTTGTCTCAATCATACTGTTATTTCTTCTAACTATAAACTCATCGTAACTTATCCCTGCTTGTCAATTCAGTGATACCTCAATATAATATAATGCCCTATTAAGATTTGCCAGCCTTTTCTAGATCATCTCTTAGTATCTCAAGCCCTTCCAAATTATCCAAGCATTTCATCAACAACATATAAAACACATGATCTAAGACAGCCCACAAGTTTGAATTTTCCTTCTACAAATTCCATCTCCAATTAGTTGATTAAGAACTAATAAACACAAGGACATAAAGATACGATGAAATGTTACCTCAAGAACACCAGAACGTTCCAACTCCAAGATTACATTACCATGAAGCATCTTCCAAAACCACCACAAGAAGAAGAACAAGAATCCAACAAGCACCACGGGACTTTCTAATGCTTGATTCACATAGTTTACCTCCATATTTGTTCTTGGGTCATGAACGAACTATTTAATTCATAAACTACTTGATGTATGCTTTGTACTCTTCAAATAAAAGTGAAACTTAATTGTTGGACGTTTTTCCTCTTCAACATGAGCTTTTTCTTAGGTAAAATGTGGCTGAAAAGTATTCTGGCCCGTTCAAATGAATTCCAAACTTTGCTGCTCATATTTGCTTCTTCGAAATAAAATTTCCCAAATAAGAATGTGTTACACCTCAGAAAATCTTTCGTTGGTACGCAAGTGAATGAACTAGTGAAATACAAGTATCGGGTTAATGATGACTTAAGGGCATTTTGGGAAAGAGTTATAATGTTCCTTAGATTGGTATTGAAATGTTGAACAAGTGTTAAGAAGTTTCCGCAAGGATCGGAGATCAAACAAAGTGATGAGAATAGGTTCAGTGAACTGATGAGTTTTACGGCTCATTATACGGACCGTATAATGTTTTACGGACCGTATAATGACCCGTAAAACCATCACAGTGGAGGTTGGTTGCTGGTGGAATTTTACGGTCAGTTATACGGACCGTATAACGAACCGTCAAATAGTCACAGTGAAGGGGTGCAGGCAGACCCATTTCATGATCTATTATACGGACCGTATAACCATTATACGGATCGTATAGTGGAACCCGACAGATCAGTGGAACGTTATTAAATAAAGGACCAAGTTCATGAAATCATTTCAACATTTCCTCCCTCTCTCTAAAACATCTCTCTACATTTATTATACAAGTTTTCAAGGATTATAAGTCATCAACAACATTAAATAAGTGAATCAAGAGTAAGAACCCATCAAGGATCATCTAAAGTCAAGAAATCCAAATGGAGAAAAACTAGGGTTTTGCTCAAAGTGGAATATTATCAACTAAAGCTTGTTCCTACAACATCTAAGGTAAGATTCATGATATTATATGTTGTTTAAGGTATTTGAGAGTTAAAATGCTTGGTCGTTAGGAGAGAATAGCAAAACGGGTTATGAATGATGAATAGTGACATTTTTTGAGACATAGTTTGAATTGAATCATGATTGTTGTTGTGTTGAGTTATAAATGTGTTATAAATGACGTTAAGATCATGAAATATACATTGCATATAAATGGACGAAGTTGGGTGTTGTGACCATAAATAGGGATAAATGGAAGTGAATTAAGAATGTGGATGATGTAGATGACTAAAGGTTATTATTATTATGATGTTGTGAATGTATTGTTGACGTTTGGGAGTTGAATTACGATATGGAGGAATGCCGTATAAATAAAGGAAATGCTGTCCGATTTTCTCTAGCTTTGGCCATGTGTGTTAGTTATCGATCCTAATGATGGTATGACCTTAATGAAGGTAGAAACGTGAGCACCGAAGGAGTACGTGCAAGCGTAGAATAGTTCGACGAAAAGGTATGTAAGGCTAACCCTTCTTTCATAAGGCATGGTTCTTTGGCCAAATTTCTAAATCCTCTATACGAGTATGTTGTCTTCAAATGATTGATCTTTCGAGCTCGTAAACTCATAATCCTTGATATGTACTACGATTGTACTACGCTCCTCATGTGACGAGTAAGCCTATAAGATAGATGTAATGATAATAATAATTATGCTAAAGGTGCCTATGGGCTATTATACTTATGTGTGCCTATGAAGGGCTATAATGAAACCCCGAGCTTATAACGCCGGGTAGAATATATGTATATGTATGTATACGATTACGTAACGCGCGCACACATCTGCAGATGGTACGGATAACCCTGAAGCCTTGGTAGGGCCAGGTAGATATAACCTTGAGCCTTGGTTGGCCAAGTATGTATGGAACATCGAACCTCTATGGTCGGGTACGCTATGTATGCCTATATATATATATATATATATATATATATATATATATATGTATATGCTATGTATTTGACATCATTAAGAGAACGAATATGCTATGAATATGAGATGTACATGATCATGAGGGTAACCAAGTACGAATATGGGTATATGTATGCGGATACGCAGTAGAAACGGAATGTCTCTATGGAAAGCAAGTAAGTGCCATGATGATGATATTATTGACTCCTCCCCTATGCAACCTCCCATGTTTTTCATTACGCTTCTATATCGATGTTGATCATGCTTTACATACTCAGTACAATCTTTATACTGACGTCCTTTTGTTTGTGGACGCTGCGTCATGCCCGTAGGTGCACAGGGAGACAGACTTGATCCGTAGCTGCTTTGTCAAAGATTTCATAGAAGAGCTCCATTTCATTCGGAGCCATAGCTTTTGGGTACTTATTCTTTTGTGTATATAGTTGTGGGCATAGCGGGGTCTTGTCCCGCTCATGTGATATGTATACTCTTTTTAGAGGCTCGTAGACATGTGTATGTGGGTATATACGTTTGGCCTTGTCGGCCAATGTTTTGTATATCATTTCATTGGCCTCGCCGGCCTTGTACATTTGATGTGGCGTAGATGCCTATGATGTTATGCGAGATGATTGTCGCCCAACAGAACTATTGATTGATGACTAGAATGCATGACTTGATTTATGAATCGCCTAGATATTATGTGAATGTGTCTTAAGGGGTGCCCGGGTGGGGTAGTACTGGGTGCTCATCGCGGCCCCCTAGTCGGGTAGTGACAAAAGTGGTATTAGAGCAGTTCAGTCCTAGGGTGTGTCTACGAGCCGTGTCTAGTAGAGTCTTGGTTATGGGTGTGTTGCGCGCCACACTTATAAACAAGGAGCTGCGGACATTTTAGGAATATATGACCTTCTTTCTTCATAAGAATCATGCGATAGAGCTATGATGTAGGAAATTCTTGCTCCTAAATCGTGTGTTGTGTATTTCAGATATGCCTAAAACGAAAAAGGCTACAGTAGCCAAAAAGGGCAAGACGGTGGCAGAAAAACGGGCTAAAAGAGCACCGCCACCGGTAGCAGAGAAAAGTGAGTCCCAGAGTGCGGCGCAATCTCAGTCCTCCTAGACAGTGCCTATCACTGAGGAGCGTGAGGGAGCCTCAGCCCCAGCTCCAGCACCTCCAGCTCCTCCACTAGATGCTTCGGGCCAAGATGTGAGAGAGGCCATTAATTCGTTGACTCAGTTGGTTGCGGCCCAGACTCAGAGGCAAAGCTCGGGGCAAGGCGACAGGGCTGTTAGTGCAAGGGCCCGTGACTTCATTACTTTGAAACCCCCAAAATTCTTTGGGTCGAGACCGGAGGAGGATCCTCAGGACTTCATAGACGGTATGTTGAGGACGTTCCGATTGATACATGCTTCAAACACTGAGTCGGTAGAGCTAACGTCGTATAGGTTGAGGGATGTCTCAATCCAGTGGTATACGGTTTGGATGGCTTCACGGGGAGCCAATGCAACCCCCCCCCGGTATGGCAAGAGTTTGTTGATGCTTTTCTCCGTCACTATATGCCTCCAGAGGTTCGGCGAGCAAGGGCCGATAAATTCTTGAATTTGAGGCAAGGTAGCATGAGTGCTACAGAGTATAGTCTCCGCTTCAACTCCTTGGCCAGGTATGCTTCAGCCATGGTAGCGGATATAGGCGATCGGGTGCACCGTTTCGTGAAAGGCCTAGGGCCACACTTAATGGATAAATGCTTGACTGCATCCCTTCAGGATGGCATGGATATTGCACGCATTCAGGCACATGCTCAGGAATTAGAGGAACAGCTACAGCAGCGGAGGAATGAACGTGAGCAAGACAAGGGACATAGCAAGAGGGCTAGACCTTCGGGTTCGATAAGTGAGTCCAGGGGCGGGCACAGACAACAGTTCCCCAGGAATTCAGGCTATCCTACGACTAGTACGCCTCCACAGTTTACGGGGTAGAGAATTGACAGATCTACTCATTCCGGGCCGAGTCAGGGTTACTCGGGGTCGCAGTTTAGAGATGATTCAGGCCAGTCAAGGCCACCTGTACCACGATGTTCCCAGTGTGGGAAGTTGCATTGGGGTCGATGCTGATTGGGCTCGGATGGTTGCTATTCATGTGGTCAACCAGGTCATATCATGCGTGATTGCCCCTCGGTACAGGGTAGAGGTAAGACCCAGCCAGCAGGGTCGGTAGCCGGATCATCAGCATCTATACGCCCTACGGGGCCAGGTTCACATGCGCCAGTCGGCCATGGTAGAGGTAGAGGCAGAGCTCCCAGTACTAGCAGTCCTCAGCACCGTATTTATGCTTTGGCTGGACGCCAAGATCTTGAGTCTTCTCCTGATGTGGTCACAGGTATATTATCGGTATTCTCTCATGATGTGTATGCTTTGATTGATCCGGGCTCCACATTATCATATGTTACTCCATATATTGCGGGTCGACTTATAGTCGAGCCGGAGTCGATCAAACCTTTTGAGGTGTCTACGCCCGTTGGCGAATCGGTGATAGCTACCCGAGTGTATAGAGATTGTGTAGTCGTGATATGTGACCACCGTACTATAGCTGACTTGCATGAACTAAAGATGGTAGATTTTGATGTCATTATGGGCATGGATTGGTTGGCTTCTTGCTACGCCAATGTCGATTGTAGAATGTAAATGGTTCACTTCCAATTTCCGGGAGAACCAGTTTTAGAATGGAAAGGAAATACGGCGTCACCAAAAGGTAGGTTCATTTCCTATCTGAAGGCAAGGAAGATGATCACGAAAGGGTGTATCTATCACTTAGTGTGAGTTCAAGATGTTGAAGCTAAGTCGCCGACTCTACAGTCAGTTCCAGTAGTGAATGAATTTCCGGATGTGTTTCCGGAAGAGCTTCCAGGCCTTCCTCCCGAGCGGGAGATTGATTTTGCGATTGATGTGTTACCAGACACTAAACCCATATCTATTCCTCCCTATAGAATGGCGCCCGCAGAACTGAAAGAGTTGAAGGAGCAATTGAAGGACTTGCTTGATAAAGGCTTCATTAGGCCCAGTTCATCCCTGTGGGGAGCCCCTGTATTGTTTGTCCGAAAGAAGGATGGCTCCTTGACAATGTGCATTGATTATCGACAATTAAATAAGGTGACGATTAAGAACAAATATCCTCTTCTGAGGATTGATGATCTATTTGATCAATTGCAAGGTGCCAAGTGGTTTTCAAAGATCGATTTGAGGTCCGGGTATCACCAAGTAAGAGTTAGGGAGAAAGATATCCCTAAGACAGCTTTCAGAACAAGATACGGTCATTTTGAGTTCCGAGTGATGTCGTTTTGGTTAACTAATGCACCGGCAGTGTTTATGGACTTAATGAACAATGTATTCAGACCTTTTCTGGATCTATTTGTAATTGTATTCATCGAAGACATCTTAGTGTATTCTAGATCCGAGGACGAGCATGCGGATCATTTCCGAATTGTCCTTGGAGTTCTTCGAGCTCGAGAGTTGTTTGCAAAATTCTCCAAGTGTGAGTTTTGGTTGAACTCAGTATCATTTCTGGGCCATATTATTGCAGCTGATGGTATTCGAGTGGATAGCCAAAAGGTCGAGGCCGTGAAGACATGGCCAAGGCCCACGACTCCTACGGAGGTTCGTAGCTTCTTGGGCTTAGCAGGCTACTACAGAAGATTTGTTGAGGGTTTTTCTTCTATTTCTGCGCCACTCACCAAGCTGACTCAGAAGTCAGCTAAGTTTCAATGGACAGATGCTTGCGAGCGTAGTTTCCAAGAGTTGAAAGACCGATTGACTTTAGCCCCAGTTTTGACACTTCCAGAGGGATTGGAAGGATATGTTATTTATTGTGATGCTTCAGGCGTCGGGCTAGGTTGTGTATTGATGCAAAATGGTAAGGTGATTGCGTATGCTTCTAGACAATTACGGAAACATGAACAGAACTATCCAAACCACGATTTAGAATTAGCTGCAGTGGTCCATGCATTAAAGATATGGCGACATTATTTATATGGTGTCCATGTGGATGTTTATACAGATCATAAGAGCCTTCAGTATATCTTCAAGTAGAAAGAGTTGAATTTGCGACAACGACGATGGTTAGAGTTGCTAAAGGATTACGATGTTGATATCTTGTATCACCCCGGAAAGGCTAACGTTGTGGCTGATGCTCTTAGCCGCAGATCCATGGGAAGTCTAAGTGATGTACGACCATAAAAGAAAGAGATGGCCCGTGAGCTTCAACAGTTAGCGAGCCTAGGAGTCCGAGTAGTGGACTCAGGTAGCAGCGGAGCTACTATTCAGAATTCAGCCGTTTCATCGCTAGTAGCGGAAGTAAAAGAGCGACAAAATGAGAATCCCATGCTAATGCAGTACAGAGATACACTCCCTCAGAAGGAGGAGTCACCATTTGATATTTCGGAAGGCGGAGTTCTCCGATATCGAGGCAGGTTATGTGTTCCCGACGTGGTAGGTCTACGTCACCAAATATTGAGGGAAGCTCATTGTTCCTGTTACTCCGTTCACCCCGGAGCGACGAAAATGTATCATGATCTCAAGTCTATATACTGGTGGAATGGAATGAAGAAAGATATAGCGGAATTCATAGCTCAGTGTCCTAATTGCCAACAAGTGAAGATTGAACACCAAAAGCCGGGTGGATTATTGCAAGCTATAGAAATCCCAACTTGGAAGTGGGAAGTGATTAATATGGATTTCATTACAGGGTTACCCCGTTCTCGACGTAAGTATGATTCCATATGGGTGATTGTGGATAGACTCACAAAGTCAGCTCATTTCTTACCGGTCAGGACGACCTATGTAGCAGAAGATTATACGAGGCTTTATCTTAAAGAGATAGTGAGACTCCGTGGCGTTCCGGTATCTATTATCTTCGATAGAGGAACTCAGTTTACAGCCAAGTTTTGGAGGTCTTTCTAAGAGGGTTTAGGGATCCAAGTGCGTCTTAGCACGGCATTTCACCCCCAGACCGATGGGCAAGCTGAACGTACTATTCAGACTCTTGATGATATGTTACGGGCATGTATGATAGACTTCGGAGGAAATTGGGAAGATAATTTGCCACTCATTGAATTTGCTTACAATAATAGTTATCATTTTGGCATTCAAATGGCACCGTATGAAGCCTTATATGGGCGAAAGTGTAGATCCCCAATCGGGTGGTTCGAAACAGGAGAGGCCCAGTTGATAGGGCCGGATTTGGTTCAACAGGCCATAGAGAAAGTCAAGCTCATACAAGATCGGTTGTTAGCTGCTCAAAGTCGTCAAAAGTCCTATGCGGATAACCGTCGAAGAGACTTAGAGTTCGAAGTGAAAGATTGGGTATTCTTGAAATTGTCGCCAATGAAGGGCGTCATGAGGTTTGGCAAAAAGGGGAAGCTTAGTCCCCGGTATATTGGGCCATATGAAATTGCACGCAAAATAGGCAAAATGGCCTATGAGTTAGATCTACCTCCAGAGTTGGAGTCAGTCCATCCAATATTTCACGTCTCGATGCTTCAGAAATGTATTGGAGATCCTACTAGGATCATCCCAGTAAATGATGTGCAGGTGACAGAGAAATTGACTTATGAAGAGATACCCATTGCTATACTAGATAGACAAGTACGGAGACTTAGAAACAAGGAAGTGGCCTCAGTTAAAGTCTTATGGAGGAACAACAATCGAGAGGAAATGATGTGGGAAGCAGAAGAGAGTATGCAATCCAAATACCCACATTTATTTCAGCCTCTGGACGAGGGCCAAGATGAGACGTCAAAATCATAAGGTATGCATGATTTCCTCTTTAAGCTTTTGGGTCGTGTGTGGCCAAATTTTAAATGCTATTGTGTTATGGCCCTGTGAGGCATCGATATTATGGGTTGTTGTGATAGGTTGGTAGTGCCATATTATAGGGGGAACTCTGGCGAAATTTCTATAGAATCCCCGAGTGCTTAACATTCGAGGACAAATGTTCTTAAGGGGGGAAGAATGTTACGCCTCGGAAAATCTTCCGTTGGTACGCAAGTGAATGAACTAGTGAAATACAAGTATCGGGTTAATGATGACTTAAGGGAATTTTGGGAAAGAGTTATAATGTTTCTTAGATTGGTATTGAAGTGTTGAACAAGTGTTAAGAAGGTTCCGCAAGGATCGGAGATCAAATGAAGTGATGAGAATAAGTTCAGTGAACTGATGAGTTTTACGGCTCATTATACGAACCGTATAATGGACCGTAAAACCATCACAGTGGAGGTTGGTTGCTGGTGGATTTTACGGTCAGTTATACGGACCGTATAACGAACCGTCAAATAGTCACAGTGAAGGGGTGCAGGCAGACCCATTTCACGGTCTATTATACGGACCGTATAGTGGAACCCGACAGATCAGTGTAACGTTATTAAATAAAGGACCAAGTTCATGAAATCATTTCAACATTTCCTCCCTCTCTCTAAAACATCTCTCTACATTTATTATACAAGTTTTCAAGTATTATAAGCCATCAACAACATTAAATAAGTGAATCAAGAGTAAGAACCCATGAAGGATCATCTAAAGTCAAGAAATCCAAATGGAGAAAAACTAGGGTTTTGCTCAAAGTGGAATATTATCAAATAAAGCTTGTTCCTACAACATCTAAGGTAATATTCATGATATTATATGTTGTTTAAGGTATTTGAGAGTTAAAATGCTTGGTCGTTAGGAGAGAATAGCAAAATGGGTTATGAATGATGAATAGTGACGTTTTTGAGACATAGTTTGAATTGAATCATGATTGTTGTTGTGTGGTGATATAAATGTGTTATAAATGACGTTAAGATCATGAAATATACATTGCATATAAATGGACGAAGTTGGGTGTTGTGACCATAAATAGGGATATATGGAAGTGAATTAAGAATGTGGATGATGTAGATGACTAAAGGTTATTATTATTATGATGTTGTGAATGTATTGTTGACGTTTGGGAGTTGAATTACGATATGGAGGAATGCCGTATAAATAAAGGAAATGCTGTCCGATTTTCTCTAGCTTTGGCCATGTGTGTTAGTTATCGATCCTAATGATGGTATGACCTTAATGAATGTAGAAACGTGAGCACCGAAGGAGTACGTGCAAGCGTAGAATAGTTCGACGAAAAAGTATGTAAGGCTAACCCTTCTTTCATAAGGCATGGTTCTTTGGCCAAATTTCTAAATCCTCTATACGAGTATGTTGTCTTCAAATGATTGATCTTTCGAGCTCGTAAACTCATAATCCTTGATATGTACTACGATTGTACTACGCTCCTCATGTGACGAGTAAGCCTATAAGATAGACGTAATGATAATAATAATTATGCTAAAGGTGCCTATGGGCTATTATACTTATGTGTGCCTATGAAGGGCTATAATGAAACCCCGAGCCTATAACGCCGGGTAGAATATATGTATATGTATGTATACGATTACGTAACGCGCGCACACATCTGCAGATGGTACGGATAACCCTGAAGCCTTGGTAGGGCCAGGTAGATATAACCTTGAGCCTTGGTTGGCCAAGTATGTATGAAACACCGAACCTCTATGGTCGGGTATGCTATGTATGCCTATATATATATATATATATATATATATATATATATGTATATGCTATGAATATGACATCATTAAGAGAACGAATATGCTATGAATATGAGATGTACATGATCATGAGGGTAACCAAGTACGAATATGGGTATATGTATGCGGATACGCAGTAGAAACGGAATGTCTCTATGGAAAGAAAGTAAGTGCCATGATGATGATATTATTGACTCCTCCCCTATGCAACCTCCCATGTTTTTCATTACACTTCTATATCGATGTTGATCATGCTTTACATACTCAGTACAATCTTTGTACTGACGTCCTTTTGTTTGTGGACGCTGCGTCATGCCCGCAGGTGCACAGGGAGACAGACTTGATCCGTAGCTGCTTTGTCAGAGATTTCATAGCAGAGCTCCATTTCATTCGGAGCCATAGCTTTTGGGTACTTATTCTTTTGTGTATATAGTTGTGGGCATAGCGGGGTCCTGTCCCACTCATATGATATGTATACTCTTTTTAGAGGCTCGTAGACATGTGTATGTGGGTAGATACGTTTGGCCTTGTCGGCCTATGTTTTGTATATCATTTTGTTGGCCTCGCCGGCCTTGTACATTTGATGTGGCGTAGATGCCTATGATGTTATACGAGATGATTGTCGGCCAACGGAACTAATGATTGATGACTAGAATGCATGACTTGATTTATGAATCGCCTAGATATTATGTGAATGTGTCTTAAGGGGTGCCCGGGTGGGGTAGTACTGGGTGCTCGTCGCGGCCCCCTAGTCGGGTCGTGACAGAATGCTGCCTCTTACGGATGACATGGAGGGTATCTCTTAAAGCTTTAATCCAACATGATAAATTTACCATATCGATGTCGTCCTCGTAATTACTATTACTATCAATTCAACCATTAACTTTATTTCTCGAAGTCAGATGTACTTGCAACTTAGTCAAATCGTATCATTGTTGTTGACATGACCTTTCAAGACTTTTTACGAACTTATATCTCATCCTCTTTTTATTTCTAAGAAAATTTTGGCAGAGTTTCCTCTGTATTTCTTACTATCCCAAAACCTGCACGCAGGAAATACCAACAATGCCTCACAGGGCCAACATATATACGTATATATTATATCATATCATAGCCACACAAGGCTCCCAATCTCAAGTAAAAGTATAAAGATGTCGAAACTTACATCATATATCACACCTCGAGACGTACTTGATCCTTTAGCAATCTGTCCTGTTATACCTTCCTATCTACCATCCTTTTCATCCTTCAACTTTACATTTCAATCATACTTCAATATTCTTACCGTATCCGACATGCATCTTTCGCACCGTTACTTACCTGTGTACTTTGTAACCTCCAATATCATCAGTCACTTTCTTCTGTCGATGCTGTTCTTCAGCTGAAATCAAGGGTTAGTATAAGGAATTTCATTTCCTATGGCTGGGCTCTATCGCACGATCTTAGATATGAAAGAAAGGTAACATCCTAAATGTCCTGTAGCTTCCTGCTTATAGATGTGGTGCACAACACACCGATAAACAAGACTCTACTAGACACGGCCTGTAGACACTCCGAGGATGAACTGCTCTGATACCACTTCTGTCACGACCCAACCCCATGGGCCATGACTAGTGCCCAAACTGGACACTCGTATACGTACCTGCTAAATATAGTCAAACCGAATCTATGAAACAATATGGAAACTTTCATAAGAACTCCAAAGGTTCATAACGTCATCATATATATACATACTCAGATAACCTGTCTCCTGAGAAGTCACAACTGATTAGAACATAATATGATACGCAAGCCGACAAGGCTGCCACAATATATCAACATAATATGCAAGCCGACAAGGCTGCCATTACAGAATAGTATATCCATAGCGCATCGCATAGACACAGCTGAACAAACTTATACACAACCCACACATATGTCTACAGACCTCTAAGAGTGTCGATAGTGAAACATGATGGGACAGGGCCCCGCCGTACCCCTGGATAAACATACATATATATATATATCAAAAGATCTGTATCAAAAGTCTAGGCTCCGAAACAATGGAGCTCTCCAAGACAGCTGAGTAGAAATCCTAAGCTGGAGGATCACCAAATCGAGTATCTGTACCTGCGGGCATGAAATGAAGCCCCCCGAAGAAAGGGGGTCAGTACGGCATATGTACTAAGTATATAAAGCATGTGATACAGTAAAGAAGATCATAACTTAAATAGAGGTCACAAGAGACAAATATGACATTCAAATACCAATACATTTGCCTTATGTAATGTAAATCATGCATATCAATATCATATATCATACCCGGCCCATTATGGGACTCGGTGAATAAAGTCATCCTTGGCACCATAATCACATCATCATATCATCATATCATCATATCAACATATCATCACATCATCATATATATATATATATATATATATATATCGTACCTGACCCTCTAGTGAGGGACTCGGTGAACAATGCAGTGGAACTGTGCACGAAAACATACCCGGCCCGGGACTCGGTGAAAGATATATTGAGGCATGCACGAGCAGAGTAGTGAGCAACCATATGCAAACTAAATCATATCTTAGACTCAATAGAATAATCAAAATGAACCATCATTTGAAAATCAAGACAATAGTCATATCAAGTACCCTTCGAATGTCACTATGGATTATATCAAAATAGGATGGCTTGAATCATAGGCATGTATCAAGAAATAATGAAATAGGTTCTGGAAATCAAGAACATTAGCCATCCTACTATCTCTAAGAATAGGAGTTTCTTTGGAGTTAAACATTTGTCGTCTGTTTGTTTCATATGGATCATGCCAAAAAGAAAGAAGGGTTAGCTTTACATACCTTTGACGCTTATTTAAATGTCCACCGTCAACTTCTCGAGCTCATAGGTCTAAAATTAAGATAACATAAGCCAAAGTTAGATCATCCTCATCACATACTAACCAATCCAAGTACGAATGAAACTTAACGAAATTCGGGCAGCATTTCCCCTGAAAACTTAACAATCCTCGAGATTCCAATTTACCCAAACATCAATCAAAATACCAACAACAACAACACCAACAATTTCATATCAAACTAGAATTAAATCCATTCTTAAATCACTTCCAAAACAGCCCAATATACATTCGTATACCAATGCTTATATACACTTCTTTAATTTCGTATATCTATAGTATAACAACAAACACAACAACAACTACAGCCAATCCCACGATATTCCAGCCCACAAAACAATTCATAACAACCACCAAATATCCCCAAAATATTGTCACAAAACAGCCACGAAAATCATATAAAAACGGCCCGGTATACGCTTTGTATATGATATCTTCATACACTTTATTCTCCCAAATTCAAGAACAGCAACTTGTCAACAACATCGACAATTATTATACATCATAACTCAGCTAATTCCATCCATTTATTGCAACTAAAATAGCCCCCGATCCATAAATCTCAACAAAACAACAAATGAATTTATAACACTATTTTCTCCGTTCTAATCCGTTAAAACTCTAAATAAACTTATTAACAATGAAAAAGTTACCTTAATCTTACCTTAAGTATGCAGCAACCACGTCAACACTCTTCTTCTTGGCTGATTTTGTAGCTCAAATTGAAGGCAACGCAACGTACAACACTTTTCTCTTCATGAGCTTCGGGATTCGGGGCTCAGATTGTGATCAAAATTTGGTTTCTCTCTCTTAAAGCTCTCTTCCCTCTCTCTATAATTTTCTGGATTTTTTTGGTATGAATATGAGGAAGATAAGATGAAAATTCCCCTTAAATAGCAAGGGAAATGGGCCTGACCCGACATGGAATCGGGTTGGGCCCATTTCACTACCCATCTTAACCTTTCTGCCTTAAACCGTCCATAACTCTTTATCCCGATGTCACATACAGGCCCACGACCTATGGTTGGAAATGTATTTCAATTATCTACAACTTTCAATTTAGGAGTTTTCCCAAATTCCCAAATAATGATGGGGTTATGGCCTCCCGAAGTCAGATCACCCGAAAACGTAACTTAAAAACATCTTTTTGGATGGCTTACACTTGGATTTGGCTCAAGGGTCCTTCTTGAGTTGTGTTTAACTTCACATATATTGTCCATATAACTTATCATATGTTGTTTATAAAAATCTCATCATGTGGACCCCACCTCAGCTTACGGTTACGAGGGCTATATATCTTTTAACGTATTATTCCAATCATATTGTACGAATTCCAAATATCATACTCATGCTACTACAGTAGAATTTCATTCTTTATACTTGTGATATTTACTCCCCCTCGAGCTCACATTAAGCCGTCTGTAGCCTTAGTAACACGAAATTTTCTTTGGTGTAACACGTCAATACGAACAATGTACCAAGTATGTAAGGCAGAATTGAAATAATATATCTCAACTCGGATGATAAAAGTGTAACAGACTGTCACAACCCAACCCCGTGGGCCGTGACTAGTGCCCGAGCTGGACACCCATACACATCTACTTACCAAATCGACATATCCATAACTTATCCATATCTTATCCATATCCAGCATATATTAACTTATACAGATATTAATCTAAAGCGGTCGCATATAACATACATATCATACAGAAGCCGCTAAGGCTATCGTGGAACATATCATCCGAAGCATATACATAAGCATATATATACACAAGCCGTTAAGGCTATCATAGGAAATAGGATCGCTTAGATGCAAACCACAGACATAACTGCACAATAGCGACCCATGACCCACATACATGTCTACAGGCCTCTACCAAGGATAACTGAATCATATGACAGGACAGGGCCCCGCCGTACCCCTAAATAGTCATATATGAGTAAATATGTACAACAGAAAGATCTCTACCAAAAGTGTGGGCTCCGGAATGAGGGAGCACTTCAACACAGCAGAATGGATGGCCTAAGCTGACGGACCACTCACGTGCGTGTCTGTACCTGCGGCCACACATACACACAACAGACTAATTCCATGATTTTCATTCATTTCTACACATTACAACATACATAAACCTTCCATAACATATAAAAGAATACAAATTCTTACCCTTTTCCTTAATTTCCCACTTGACTAGAATTTTGAACTTGCCACAAAGAGTAGTTTTATTGCTCCAACAATTATGCCATGTTAAAGAGGACCTTTGAATTAGTAGGAATACTAGGAGAAATAATTTTTTTGAATCAAGATTGAAGGCTCCAAATATTTTCTTTCTCTCTTTCTCTTGGCCGAATGGCCCTTCTCACTTGGTCTCAAGTTTTTCTTGAATGTTCTTGAATTTTGGAGATGATAAAATGATGATGGGTCATCCCTTTTATTACATATTTTTAGCTTTCACATGGGCCTTGGCCCATTGCCCCTTGGCCGGCCACCTTGGGACCTTTTTTTTTTTTTACAAGCCCAATTATTTCATGGCTAATTCTTGTAATTCATGAAACTATTTTCCAAATTTCGAATTTTGGCCTTAGCCTTCCTCAATATTTCTGCATCAATATTTTCATGAACAACTTATGCATTAAACAAGATCAAAATATTGCCTTGTCTCTTACTAGTCACAATTATCTCAAATTATCCGAATATGCAAAACACGGGATA
Organism: Lycium barbarum; assembly: GCF_019175385.1. Taxonomy (NCBI): domain Eukaryota; kingdom Viridiplantae; phylum Streptophyta; class Magnoliopsida; order Solanales; family Solanaceae; genus Lycium; species Lycium barbarum. The sequence continues at coordinate 81,676,620 of NC_083338.1, read as the reverse complement.
TAACATCACCCCCCCCCCCTTTAGAACATTCGTCCTCGAATGTTTAACTAGTCTTATAGGGTCTTGCAAGCATTTTGGGGGAGTTTCTTTTTACGGACAGCACATATAATTCATTCACCAATCAATGTAACCAATAAAGGAATTTAGATTACCTGTGGGCATAGGAAACAAGTGGGGATACTTCTTCTTCATTTCATCTTTCAGCTTCCCAGATCGTCTCCTCCTCATTATTGCTTGGCCGCCATACTTTAACCGGAACCACGTCTTTGGCATATAACTTTATCACCTGACCATCCGTTATGGACACCGACTATTCCTTATATGATAGCTTCTTTTTCACTTAGATGTCATTTATATACATACTTGGGGAGGGTCACCAACACATTTGTGGAGCATAGGCACGTGGAAGACTGTCTATGCCACTTCTAATTCGGTGATAACTCTGATTCATGGGTGACTTAGCCAATACCACGGACAATTTGATAAGGTCTACCATATCTTGAATTGATCTTTCCCTTCCTGCCGATTCTTATTATATCCTTCATGGGTGACGTTCCCAGGAATAGCCATTTGTCAACCTGGAATCCCCATGTGTCAACGTCGATTTTCGGTCCTTAAGCATTCTTCTTCTCTCGTTCTTTGTGTTTATCTCTTCGGTATCCCTTTCATGCTTTCCTTCTTAATTTACATTCTAAGTGTTTATCCAAGCATGGTTTTGTCGCTAATGAGCATAATGGTTATGTTCCTTTCCAAGGCTAGTTTATCAGTATCCTTGTTTGTAACTTCCTTGGATTGGTGATCATTTCATCAATCGTCATTCCTTGTTAGTTCTCCGGCGTGGACTCCTTATAATCATGATTGGGTATAGCTTCACGTTAATTATTATTTTTTCAATTCCATAGCATATACCCTCATGTTCGGTACGATTTATGATCCATGAACTATTCTCTAATACCCGGTAGCCTCTTTTATCTTCTATTCATATAAGCAGCGTGCTTCTTTTCTTCGAGAAGTTATTAACTACCAACTGTGGTTCCTTCATTGTGGCAGTTGTCATTCGAGGAGTCCTTGTATTTATTATCCTCTTCATTGACCTTGTGGATTTAGCTTATATACCTTTCTTGCTCTCTTTATTACCCTCTTGGGCACATCTTTACATATCTAGGTACTACGCAAGTTCTGCTTAGTACGGGGAATTAAAACCATGATCAGGGAATATCGAGGCTCGTGTCGGTATGAAGTATCCTTTCCAGGTGTCTTCCATATTTTCTCCCCATGTCTACCTCATAGTACACTCGTTGTCAATTTATTTCCACGTCCTTTCGTAACCTTTACAATATGCCAACATACCCCGAACTCTGGCCCCGAGCTAATAAGTCTCCTTTTCTGGGGCTTGAATCGTCATAGTTCATTTTAGGTCTAGTATTTTCTCCCCCCCCCCCCCTTTTTTTAAGGGGTATACATATATGCCTATGCCCTTTAAGTAACTATCGCTTTTCGCGATCTTCTTATATTTGAAGTTCCTTCCTCGCGGGGTCTGTTCTGTCTATCTTCTTGCTAACTACGTTCTCGTATTTAATCGGAATACTTATAAGGGCTTTCATTTCCAGCGCTTACTTTTTCCATTTGACATACCTCTGTCCCTTATGTTTAACAGTGTCATTAACCTTTTGGTGCGTATCCATTTTCAGTCACTTTCTTCTTAACCACCCTCTTTTTTCTTTAATCAAGCCATCAGTATCCTTATTCCTTCTTAGGGAGTAACTTTCTTCTCTTGTTGTTTGTATCATCGTTTTTGATGTTCGTAAGATATTCCTTTATACGCGCGAATCGGTACCATTCTTAAATCACCATCCAGGAAGGCTTCTCAATGTTCAAAACAACTATACCAACATGACTACGTAATTATCCTTTTTTAATTATATCTTTCCACAATAGAGGATTCAGCCAAGCTGTCCTTTCTTTCATGCCCGTTCCTTATCATTCGTCCGGTTTTCTTTGTATATTCGAACCTCTCGGTCTTCACATGAATTCTTATTCCATGTCATGGGTTTTCTAGTCGACTGCATCAACTTATTATCTTAGTCCTTCCTTTGATAAGTAATCAGCCGCTATCACCAACTTATTAAAGTATCCTCCGTACTCCCATATGCTTGTCCTATTTTCACTGTTAACCTTCTTCAAGTTTGTTTCTCTTTTTGTCCCATAGTATCACATTTTAGTTCTTTTACAGACCTGTCCCTTAAATTTTGACGCAAATAGTTTCATACTTTGCCCGTCGGCTCTTCTGGAGGTTTTGCTCAATCATGTTTCTTACCTTTCAATTTTTTTCCGACATTTGATCTCCTTACCTTTCATTTACTCACTCTCTTCCTTTTCCAAATATCGTGGTATTAGAATTTTCCAATCTTACTTGTAGTGAAGTCAATACCAGTTTATTTCATAACCTCTATACCATATCGCAACACTGGTTGCTAGGTTTCACCTATCAATCGACACAGTCGTAAATGAGATGTCATATGCATACATATACATTTATTACCATTTCTCTTATAAAACATTTCCCAAACATTATTCAAACTTACTCTGATTCCAAAGCTGCGTTGCGCTTTCTCCATCTTCACCAATTTAGTCTGCCTTAGCCTACGCGACCTCTTTAAGGTTTCTAACCACTCTGCATACTCTAATTTCCTTTAGGTTATCCCAATTTCCCATTTGTCTCTTATATCTACATTTGTGGAAATTTTAGTACACTTCCCAGGGGGTCACCCATCCTAAAATTGGTCTGGCCCTAGCACGCTTAACCTCAAGATGCATTTCGATACATTAATGCTGGTATAATTATATCCACTTCCCCGTACGACCTTTATCACGTAATCTAAGGCAGGTCGGGGTCTTAACAACTCCCAAAAGGTTTTCATAATAGGTCCCACTCCGGTCTAGAGGGGATCCTTTTTCTTTTCTGACCATACAATTACCGTGTTGCCCTTTTGAATCCTCAATATTCACTTCCATCTGTACATATTATTACCTTTCATCCGGGGTTTCTAAATTCCCACTGGTGGCGGAGACATCTCAATCGCCGTTACTTATAACAACTGAGTCATCGGCCCTTTTAAATTTCCATTTGCCGTCATTAAATGATACCCTACAGAAATTACACATATATAGAAAGTTCCAAAGAGAACTCATATACCTATAGCCGATCGGTCTCGGGTCTGATCTGGGGAGCTGCCATGTGAAGTGTGCTCCTCATCATCGTCTGTCTGCCATCCGCTCGTCTGACTCCCGTCATTGCTCGCATCTGAATCGGAGGAGTATAGATAACCAGGCAATTCCTGGTTTACTGACGGCCAGGATAAGGGACTGGAGTAGTCCGTAACACTCACCGGGGAGGCCGGTCTAACGTAGTGCTCCACCACAGGAGCAGCTGGCATGGCCCCAGAAATCTCCTCCTCCTGTGTCCCAGAAGAATGCTCTTATGGATCTGTATCATAACTATGCTCCTCCCAAGGGTAAGAAGCTCTGGAGGAATCGTCGCCGGATCCTCCGAGGGATCTGTATCGTAACTGCCCTCCGCAGGGTCCTCTTCCCTGGGGGTCAAAAACTCTGAAGGAATTGTTGCTGGCTCCTCCGAAGGATCAGTCTCAATCGAATAGTTGAGGCTCCTCTTACTCGATCCTGGGGATATCCTAGGGGCTTTCTTAGCACCCCTACTATCAGACGCTGTCCGCTTCATCTTTCGTCAATCTACAATCACCTGCAGGAGGAGGATCAGAAACAATTTCCCAAAATACTGACGCTATCGCTCTTTCTGGAGCCTCGCTGTAGACACAACAATTCATTGGAAGGGACCCATCCTAATATTACAGCTCTATCGCACGATCTAAGATAAGATGGAAGGGTAACATCCTAAATGTCCTGTAGCCTCCTGTTTACAGATGTGGTGCACAACACATCGATAAAGAAGACTCTACTAGACACGACCTGTAGACATTCCGAGGACAAACCGCTCTTATACCACTTTTGTCACGACCCAACCCCGTGGGCCGTGACTAGTGCCCGAGCTGGACACCCATAAACATCTACTTACCAAATCGACATATCCATAACTTATCCATATCCAGCATATATTAACTTATACAGATATTAATCTGAAGAGGTCTCATATAACATACATATCATACAGAAGCCGCTAAGTCTGTCGTGGAACATATCATCCGAAGCATATACATAAGCATATATATATACAAGCCGTTAAGGCTATCATAGCAAATAGGATTGCTTAGACGCAAACCACAGACATAACCGCACAATAGCGACCCATGACCCACATACATGTCTACAGGCCTCTACCAAGGATAACAGAATCATATGACGGGACAGGGCCCCGCCGTACCCCTAAATAGTCATATATGCATAAATATGTACAACAGAAAGATCTGTACCAAAAGTGTGGGCTCCGGAACGAGGGAGCACTTCAACATAGCAAAATGGATGGCCTAAGCTGACGGACCACTCACATGCGTGTCTGTACCTGCGGGCATGAAACGCAGCCCCCGAAGAACAGGGGGTCAGTACGGAATATGTACTGAGTATGTAAGGCATGAAATACAACTAGAAAGATCATAACTGAAACAGAGATTCCTAGAGTCAAGTATCATAGTAAAGAAACCATTGTACCTGTGCAGTACGAAATAGAATCAAACATTCTCATATCACATACCGTACCAGGCCCATCCTGGGACTCGGTGAATGAAATCATGTCATTATGTCATCATGAAAACATGTATACATATACCGTACCCGGCCCGTTATGGAACTCGGTGAATGAAATCATGTGTGCGAACATCATATATCATATACATACCGTACCCGACCCATTAAGGGACTAGGTGATAAAATCATGTCATCCTGCTTTCATATCATCATGCATGCATATACATATACATATACATACCGTACTCTGCCCTCTAGTGAGGGACTCGGTGAATAAAGTCATACCATACCCGGCCCATTAAGGGACTCGGTAAATGAAATCATGTACACATATACCGTACCCGGCCCATCATGGGACTCGGTGCCATAATCATATCATCATATACATATACCATACCCGGCCCTCTAACGAGGGACTCGGTGAATGATGCAGAAGAATGCGCACGATAACATATCCTGGCCCGGGCTCAGTGAAGAACATACTGAGGCTTGCACGAACAGAGTAGTGCGAAACCATATGCACGTAAATCAAGACTCGATAGACAAGTATACTTATCGACATCTGAAAGCTCAGAAACAAGTTTCGAATCGATCGGATTTAGTATAAGAAAGTTATGAGCGTTTGAAGTACAGAACCTTCTACGAACATTTCAGAAGCCATTTTTGGAGAATCGAAGCAACAATCATATGAAGTATCTTTCGGACATCGTATGGATCAATTAAATATAGCCTTTAGAATCATGTGTACGTATCGAAGTGTATCAACGACTTAGCAGAATAATCAGACGTGCCATTATTTGAAAATCAAGACATTAGCTATATCACTTATCTCTCGAATACCATTCGGATACATATCGAATAGGTCTTCAGACTTCATAGATACGCATCAAAGTCATATGAAACAGCTTATGGGAATCAAGAACGTTAGTCATCCTAGTGGCTCTAAGAATGGGAGTTCATTTGAAATCATACACATACTTTATCATATTGGTTTCACAAAGATCATGCCAAAAGAAAGAAAGGGTAAGCCTTACATACCTTGCCCGCTTCCTATGTTAGTCCGAACTTAAGTCTTTCGCTTCGCAAGATCTACAACAATATTCATATGTGCCAAACATTAGCCATAGACACTTAGAGTCCAATTCTAAACCAACACTTTATTCTACAGAAATTTCGGCAGCATTTCCCCTGTAAATGCAACATCCCCGAGAATTCAACTCGGCCAAACATACAACAACAAATCCGAGAATTTAACTCGGCCAAAATACCATTCAAACACTATTCAAGAATACTTCAAACAATCCGCCTTACATTTTAAACGGCCAAACCAACATACCATCCAAAACCTTTCAAATTCAACAACAACAACAATACATTTCTTCCTTTCAAATTCATGAATTATACTAACAATTCACACCTTAACAACATTACCTTCCCACAATTACATAAAACTACATTAAAATCATATTAATTCCTACAACAACCCACAACCAATTTCAATGCCAACTTGAACCGTTAAACTTCCATTTGCATCATAGAGTCCACAACAACACAACTAGCATATTAAGTAAAATAAATTCATCTCTTCTCCACCACTCTACCTCACACGGCCACACACACACAACACACTAATTTCATGATTTTCATTCATTTCTACACATTACAACATACATAAACCTTCCATAACATATAAAAGAATATAAATTCTTACCTTTTTCCTTAATTTCCCACTTGACTAGAATTTTGAACTTGCCACAAAGAGTAGTTTTCTTGCTCCAACAATTATGCCACGTTAAAGAGGACCTTTTAATTAGTAGGAATACTAGGAGAAATAATTTTTTTGAATCAAGATTGAAGGCTCCAAATTTTTTCTTTCTCTCTTTCTCTTGGCCGAATGGCCCTTCTCACTTGGTCTCAAGTTTTTCTTGAATGTTCTTGAATTTTGGAGATGATAAAATGATGATGGGTCATCCCTTTTATTACATATTTTTAGCTTTCACATGGGCCTTGGCCCATTGCCCCTTGGCTGGCCACCTTGGGCCCTTTGTTTTTTCCAAGCCCAATTATTTCATGGCTAATTCTTGTAATTCATGAAACTATTTTCCAAATTTCGAATTTTGCCCTTAGCCTTCCTCAATATTTCCGCATCAATATTTTCATGAACAACTTATGCATTAAACAAGATCAAAATATTGCCTTGTCTCTTACTAGTCACAATTATCTCAAATTATCCGAATGTGCAAAATACGGGATATAACACAGACTCAACCTGTACCTGTGTTTTCCTCTTAAGGCGAATACCATGCATACTAACCTTACCTTTTGAAATAGCATATAAATATTTACAAGTAAACTGCCCAACCATATAGATACGGTGTAATGTTGCCCGGCCATTTAGGCACGGTGTGATCGTCATTAGCCCGCGTCTGGAGTAATCATAAACTGCCCACTGCAGTGGTGTGTCTGCTCGGCCGCCTATTGGACGGCACGGTGTTATACTGCCCGGCCATGTAGGCACGGTGTTATTAAAATGCATACATAATTACGAAGCACACATGAGAGCCCAAGTTAAAGCTACAACTCTATCGGAGTGACGTAAGGTCGGTAACCTCCGATTTATATTATGGAATAATCATCATCAATATATCTCACCTCAAAGGAACAATTCATGAGGAGAGATCAACAACAATGAGCAATTCAAGGAAATCATGACATAAACTCGATAATCTCATACTAGCATTAAAATAATAAGCTTTGGAACTTCTAGAATCAAAATCATCATCATCATGCGCATCATATAAAACATCTCATCTTCTTTATCCTTATAAAGCGTACTCATCATTAGCGTCATAAGAAACTCTTGGGATCATTAAACTTTAACTTTTGAGGATAACGACATTATGGAACACATCTCACTTTTAGTGTCATAGGAAGCTTTTAAGAATCATGAGTTTCTAACTCTTGGAAATAGGAAGGTTATGGAAACATATATGGAATCATGACGTAAGAATCATGCCTTTGAAAGAAAGGGACTAGCCTTAACATACCTGGAAGCTCGCTTCTCGACTTTCCAACCTACCTCCTGTCTTGAAATCTACATATAAAACCATTCATTCTATTGTTAAGCTCGTTGTTATATACTTATCCTAAGCCTCCAAATAAATCTTTCTAGAATCTGCCGAAATTTTGGCAGCATCTCCTCTATTTATATGCCTAGCCCAAAATCTCAATTCAGCAGCCAACAACAACAACAACAATACCAACATCAATAACATCATTTCCATCACCAATATTGTTATATCCCGTATTTTATACATTTGGATATTTTGAGGTAGTCGTGGTAAGTTAAGGAAATGACCATCTTCCAAAATTATTGTAATGTACAAGTGGGTTATGACTATTATTAGTGTGGCAATATTGAGAAAGGCTAAGGGCAAAAAGAGAAATTTCACAAAATATTCAAGAAAGTTCATGAAAAAGCCAATATGGCCGTGTGGCATGTGTGTGGCATGTGCCCACATTTTTATTTGATGGGGAAAATTATGCATATGGACAAAGCTTGAATGGCAAGACATTAGTCTTCTTTGTTTTGACATAAGAAATTTCAAGAAAGGTGGAGAAGGGACATGTGTCCACCTACTATTTGAAGGAGCTATGTATATATATGTGTTAGTAAGAAATTTCATCATTTTCTACAACATAAGAAAAGCTTGAAGAAGAGAAAAAAAAACAAAAGAGGAGTCATTCGGCCATGGTATGGCCGAACCTAGGTCATGAAAAATTGGTCAAGAAAATAATTCTCTTCTAGCAATTCAACCAATTTGAAGGCCCTAATTAACATGGAGTGATTGTTGGAGCAAGCAAAGCATTTGTTGTGCTAGTTGGAAACCTTAGCCAAGCCAAGAGGTTGAGTGAGAAAGGTATGTGTTCAATCCTCTTTTACATATGTTATGGATGGTTGTGTATGTTGTAGTGTGTAGAAATTGATGAAAATCATGAATTTGGTATGTTGGGGTGTTGGCCGAATATAGTTGCATTGTGTGGAACAAATGAATTAATTTTATTTAGTAGTTTGATTGTTGTGTTGTGGATTCCATGATGTAAAATGAGGATTTAATGGCTTGAAATGAATTTTTAATCGTTTTGGTGTCGTTGTGGAAGTTAATGTGACACTAGCATGAATTCTTATATTTATATGAATGAAGTTGTTAATGTAAAATGTTGGTGGAATTCATGAATTTGGAAGTGAGACATTTGTTTGGAAGCTTGTAAGTTGGGTTATTGTGATTGAATTTGAAAGAAGGAAAATAGGTTGTTATTGTTCTTGTTGGAATTGGAAGGTTTCGGGTGAAGTAGTATGTTGATTGAGTCGTTTTAAAGGTTATGAGAATTGAATTGAATATAAATGAAATGTCGTTAAATTGTATGACAAAGGTTGTTAATATTAGAATGCGTCTTGAATTGATTGTTGATGTTATTGGTATGATTGATGGTATTGTTGTTGATAGTTTGGCCGAGTTGAATTCTCGGATTGTCGATTAATGATTTGGGCCGAGTTAGATTCTCGGGGATGGTGTATTTACAGGGGAGATGCTGCCGCAATTTCGGCAGTTTCGGCAGATCATAAGTGAATTTATTTGAAAGACTAAGACAAGTGTGTGTGGTAATGAATCTAATGATTGTGTCAATCTTCTTGAATGTAGAATAACGGTAGCGAGCTTGGACAATTAAGCATAGCTAATAGGACGCGGAACAGGTATGTTAAGGCTCGTCCCTTTCTTTAAAAGACATGATTCCGATGTTATGATTTCATAATTGCTTCCATATTCTCCTTATTTTCAAAAGATAGGTGTTTATGATTTCAAGGCATGATTCTTTTCCCGATAACTCGTAAATGTTTTTCCAAAAATGCCTGTATTTTTCCAAAACAAAGGTTTATGGTATTGTATGCTTTTATGACAAAAACGATGGATATGTTTCACGATGACAATGATGATGTCAAGGACGAGAATATTTCTATGATGACTATGATGAGAGTGATTTTCCAAAAATGACTTCTGAAATGTTCGTAAAAGGTTCTGTACTTCAAACGCTCATAACTTTCTTATACTAAATCGGATTGACCCGAAACTTGTTTCTGAGCCTTCAGGTGTCGGTTTATGTACGCTGTTATTCGTTGCTAGTCTCATCTTATAATCATCGTTCCTTCAAGGTGAGACAAAGCGGCCATAGTTATTCCATAATGTAATCGGAGGTTACCGACCTTACGTCTCTCCGATGGATACATGACATTCTTTGGGCTCTCATGCATGCTGCTTACATGATATATGTATATGATATATGTATATGTATATGGGGAATATGGGGAAAAGGGCCATATGTTGCGCTATAGACGCATTGCCACCTGGTCAGTTAGCGTAATATCATCCCGGACGCGGGATGCCCGGACGCGGGACATATGTGGGGGAGCCGACGTATTCGGTGCTATGACATGTTTTTTTTTCTATGTATATGAAAAAGAAATGTTTTCAAAGGAAAGATAAGCATGCATGGCATCCGCCCTAAGAGGCACTCATATGTACACGTTACGCTTTTACCTCATGATATGCTTTATGTTTCCATTCTGTTACTATTCATATTTATATCCCTTACTATGTTACTATTCATGTCTTACATGCTCAGTACATTGCTCGTACTGACCCTCTTTCTTCGGGGGCTGTGTTTCATGCCGCGCAGGTACACCCAGCTGAGCAAAAGCTATTATAGAAGATGTTCCAGCGAAGTTGGCAAGCTCCATTTGGCCCTGGAGTGTGGCCGAGTCAGAGTACTATGCTATGATGTCTTGATTGAAGTTAGAGACTTTGCAGACAGAGTCGTGGGTGTAGTATGTCGGTCTTGAAAGCGGCTTGACCAGCCGATGTGTCATTATATATATTGTTACAGATTCCATATGACCACAGATTTTGTTTGATTTGAGAACAACGAAAGAAAGATTCTGAAAGATTAACTATGTTTTTCATTTCTTATTGATGTAAGAGTCTAAAGAGATTAAGAATGCGATAAGAGTCAGCGGGTTCGCTCGGCTCCGGATATGGGGTCGGGTGCCCATGACACCCTAGTAAGGTTGGGGTGTGACAAAGTGGTATCAGAGCAGGTTGTCCTAGGGGTTGTCTGCAAAGTCGTGTCCAGTAGAGTCCTGTTTATGGGGGTGAAGCCGGCCACATTTATAAACAGGAGGCTGCAGGGCATCTAGGGATTGTTGCCCTTCTTTCTGTCTTAGATCGTGCGATAGAGCCAAGTCATAGGAAAAAGAAATTCCTTATACAAGTCTTATATACGACGGAAGAAGGTGAGAAGCGATATGGAAAGTCACAGGGGCAAGTATTGATATTCTGTTCTGTTACCTGAAGCTGGAAGCTCTGGGTGGCTGAAAGAGCGATAAGGCCTTGCGACGATGCTAGGAGATTTAGGTCCTTGAAAGGTATATAAAGGAATAAAAGGTGCAGTTATATTAATATGATTGCCTCGGACATGGAAATGCTTTCCTGAAAGGATGACTTGGGAATAAGACGGATTTGCGCGTTTAAGGTAAAATTTCACGAACTTCAGAGCCGATGCCACAAATAACAAGAAAAGAAAAGTGTTCGAGGAGGAAGAAACCTAAGGAAGGTTAAGGATGAAAGTAGGAAAAGTATACTAACGGGTTGGTTGAAGGAAGATTATAAGGATTCTATGCTAAGAACAAAGTAGTAGGACGCTCGAAAAATATGGACGCCCAGCTGCAGCACAAACGCGTAGCTAAGAAGAATTACGAGCAAGTGAGCTAAGCAAGTGAAAGGACGAATAGTGGACGGAAAGGTATGGAAATGTGGACAAAGGGATGACATAGGCAGAAAGTAAAAGGAAAACTTAGGATAAGAAGTTTTCGATATGTTAGACACAGAGTTGGAAAGAAGATGAGGAATAGGGTATAAGCAAAGGCTTCATGAAAGGGGCTGTTGACGTATAAGGAACCCCCTAAAAAAGGGGGGAGTATATATTGTATCAGACACTAAAGGGATCACAACACTTTTAGGCTCCAGAGGAGGAATTTATTAGCTCGGGGCCAGAGTTCAAACCATATCGGCACATCAGGAGGATACCTGAAGGAAGTACAAACAAATTGACAATGAATGCACCAAAGACGTGGCTTCTGTTAAGGTGTTGTGACGAAGCAATAACAGAGAAGAAGTGACCTGGGAAGGACAAGGATAAGGAGTGGGCGCAGTGGATTAGGAAACCCATGATACGCATAAGGATTATGTAAAGTCCGAGAAGCCCGATTGTAAAAGAAATGAGGTAAAAGATAAGTAATGGGCACAAAGAGCAGAACGACTAAAAAGAAGGGACCCTCCCGACGTATTATGACACCCCATAAGATCAGTTGAACATTCGAGGACGAATGTTCTAAAGGGGGGGAGGATGTTATATCCCGTATTTTATACATTCGGATATTTCGAGGTAGTCGTGGTAAGTTAAGGAAATGACCATCTTCCAAAATTATTGTAATGTACAAGTGGGTTATGAATATTATTTATGAATATTATTAGTATGGCAATATTGAGAAAGGCTAAGGGTAAAAAGGGAAATTTCACAAAATATTCAAGAAAGTTCATGAAAAAGCCAAGATGGCCGTGTGGCATGTGCCCATATTTTTATTTGATGGGGAAAATTATGCATATGGACAAAGCTTGCATAGCAAGACATTAGTCTTCTTTGTTTTGACTTAAGAAATTTCAGGAAAGGTGGAGAAGGGACATGTGTCCACCTACTATTTGAAGGAGCTATGTATATATATGTGTTAGTAAGAAAAATAATCTAGAAATTTCATCATTTTCTACAACATAAGAAAAGCTTGAAGAAGAGAAAAAAAAGAGGAGTCATTCGGCCATGATATGGCCGAACCTAGGTCATGAAAAATTGGTCAATAAAATAATTCTCTTCTATCAATTCAACCAATTTGAAGGCCCTAATTAACATGGAGTGATTGTTGGAGCAAGCAAAGCATTTGTTGTGCAAGTTGGAAACCTTCGCCAAGCCAAGAGGTTGAGTGAGAAAGGTATGTGTTCAATCCTATTTTACATATGTTATGGATGGTTGTGTATGTTGTAGTGTGTAGAAATGGATGAAAATCATGAATTTGGTATGTTGGGGTGTTGGCCAAATATAGTTGCATTGTGTGGAACAAATGAATTAATTTTATTTAGTAGTTTGATTGTTTTGTTATGGATTCCATGATGTAAAATGAGGATTTAATGGCTTGAAATGAAGTTTTAGTCATTGTGGTGTCGTTGTGGAAGTTAATGTGACACTAGCATGAATTCTTATATTTGTATGAATGAAGTTGTTAATGTAAAATGTTGGTGGAATTCATGAATTTGGAAGTGAGACATTTGTTTGGAAGATTGTAAGTTGGGTTATTGTGATTGAATTTGAAAGAAGGAAAATAGGTTGTTATTGTTCTTGTTGGAATTGGAAGGTTTCGGGTGAAGTAGTATGTTGTTTGAGTCGTTTTGAAGGTTATGTGAATTGAATTGAATATAAATGAAATGTCGTTAAATTGTATGACAAAGGTTGTTAATGTTAGAATGCGTCTTGAATTGATTGTTGATGTTATTGGTATGATTGATGGTATTGTTGTTGATAGTTTGGCCGAGTTGAATTCTCGGATTGTCGATTGATCATTTGGGCCGAGTTAGATTCTCGGGGATGGTGTATTTACAAGGGAGATGCTGCCGAAATTTCGGCAGATCATAAGTGAATTTATTTGAAAGACTAAGACAAGTGTGTGTGGTAATGAATCTAATGATTGTGTCAATCTTCTTGAATGTAGAATAGCGGTAGCGAGCTTGGACAATTAAGCATAGCTAATAGGACGCGGAACAGGTATGTTAAGGCTCGTCCCTTTCTTTAAAAGGCATGATTCCGATGTTATGATTTCATAATTGCTTCCATATTCTCCTTGTTTTCAAAAGATAGGTGTTTATGATTTCAAGGCATGATTCTCTTCCCGATAACTCGTAAATGTTTTTCCAAAAATGCCCGTATTTTTCCAAAACAAAGGTTTATGGTATTGTAAGCTTTTATGACAAAAACGATGGATATGTTTCACGATGACAATGATGATGTCAAGGACGAAAATATTTCTATGATGACTATGATGAGAGTGATTTTCCAAAAATGACTTCTGAAATGTTCGTAAAAGGTTCTGTACTTCAAACACTCATAACTTTCTTATACTAAATCGGATTGACCCGAAACTTGTTTCTGAGCCTTCAGGTGTCGGTTTATGTACGCTGTTATTCGTTGCTAGTCTCATCTTATAATCATCGTTCCTTCAAGGTCAGACAAAGCGGCCATGGTTATTCCATAATGTAATCGGAGGTTACCGACCTTACGTCACTCCGATGGATACATGACTTTCTTTAGGCTCCCATGCATGCTGCTTACATGATATATGTATATGATATATGTATATGTATATGGGGAATATGGGGAAAAGGGCCATATGTTGCGCTATAGACGCATTGCCACCCGGACGCGGGACATATGTGGGGGAGCCGACGTATTCGGCGCTATGACATGTTCTATTTTCTATGTATATGAAAAAGAAATGTTCTCAAAGGAAAGATAAGCATGCATGGCATCCGCCCTAAGAGGCACTCATATGTACAGGTTACTCTTTTACCTCATGATATGCTCTATGTTTCCATTCTGTTACTATTCATATTTATATCCCTTACTATGTTACTATTCATGCCTTACATACTCAGTACATTGCTCGTACTGACCCTCTTTCTTCGGGGGCTGCGTTTCATGTCGCGCAGGTACACCCAGCTGAGCAAAAGCTATTATAGAAGATGTTCCAGCGAAGTTGGCAAGCTCCATTTGGCCCTAGAGTGTTGCCGAGTCAGAGTACTATGCTATGATGTCTTGATTGAAGTTAGAGACTTTGCAGACAGAGACGTAGGTGTAATATGTCAGTCTTGAAAGCGGCTTCACCAGCCGATGTGCCATTATATATATTGTTACAGATTCCACATGACCACAGATTTTGTTTGATTTGAGAACAACGAAAGAAAGTTTCTGAAAGCTTAACTATGTTTTTCATTTCTTATTGATGTAAGAGTCTAAAGAGATTAAGAATGCGATAAGAGTCAGCGGGTTCGCTCGGCTCCGGATATGGGGTTGGGTGCCCATCACACCCTAGTAAGGTTGGGGTGTGACAAATATGTACCATAAAACAGCCCACACGCTGTTTTCGAACTTCCATAACTAACCAACTTACTACACAATTATTTAACGACTTTATCTTCGCGAATAAACTGGTATTAACGTAATTAGAAGAAGATTCATACCTTATTCTTGTTGAAATAGCAAGATCTCCAATATCCTCTTTGAATCCACGCTAGAATCCACCACACCACAATGCTATAATCACGACCACGCGCTATCCGAACCTAAA
This sequence comes from Lycium barbarum, assembly GCF_019175385.1. Taxonomy (NCBI): domain Eukaryota; kingdom Viridiplantae; phylum Streptophyta; class Magnoliopsida; order Solanales; family Solanaceae; genus Lycium; species Lycium barbarum. The sequence continues at coordinate 81,661,397 of NC_083338.1, read as the reverse complement.
CTAATACTCCGTGGCTTAAAAATTGCTCACTTTTTGTTTCCCTCTCTCTCTCTCTCTCTCTCTCTCTTCAATTTCTGAAAATTTCTAGCAAAATCCGGTGAAAAAAAGGGTCCATACCCTTTTTATAAGGGTCAAATTCCTCCTAAAATGGGTGGGGAAAAAAAAAAAAAAAAGGGTCAAATTCGGGTCGGATACTGTAGCAACACTGTAGCAGGTCGGTTACTATAGAAGTACTGTAGCACGCGTTTCTTCTCTGTCAGCTGAACTTGTAACGTCTATAATTCTCTACCCCAAAGTCCAATGGACGAGCGGTTTTTTGCGTTAGAAACTAGACTCGAAGAAATTCATTTTAGGCTTTTGTTTCACCTTTAAACACTTCATATGCTAAAATATATTCGTCCGCCAATTTGGACCAAAATTGTTCCTCATATTTTCTCCAAAGTCCGACAAACTTAATTTCCTTCATTCACTTGCCCGCCAATCCTTTCGGTACTTCTCATACATGATCTTAAACCCTTAAAACCATAAAATAGGCACATATCACTTCAGTGTTCACAATTAAGCAGTTAACACCTACGGAACTCAATGTCCGGACTGCGAGGTGTAACATTCTTCTCCCTTAAAAACATTCATCCTCGAATGTTGTAGTTACAACTCCACGACGTTTTTACTGATGTCTTCAAGTGAATTTCCTTCTCTTATGCTCCGATTGCCTTATTTTTAACATAGGTTGGTCAACCTCTTCTCTCGCAATCATTTAGAATCTCCAATCGTGAGGTTCACACGGTTCTAATTTCCCTCAAGCTGTTCTAGTTCTTCATCCTCCCTTTATGTCTAAACCTGTAGGTCTCCTTAGCACACTTCCCAGGGGGGGTCACCCATCCTATTACTACTCTGGCCCAAGCACGCTTAACCTCGAAGTTCTGATGGGATCAGACACATTAGTGCTGGTATGATCACATCCATCCTACTGTGTGGCCTTTATCACGTGACCTAAATCAAGTTGAAGTTCTAACGGATCCCAAGAAATTTTTTTGATCATGTACCTCCCTCCGAATTGGAAAACTCCCTCACTTTACTGACCAAGCAAATGTCGTTTTAGCTTTTGGAACTCTGGATGACAAGCCATCAACTAACACATACAACTGCTTTCCATTCCTAATTTTAAGACTCCTTGTAGCGGTAAAACTTATTAGCCACCGTTATCTATAAGTACCTTGGTTATCGGTCCCTTTAAACTTCCGTTGTCTACTATCAATGGTATCCTGCAATAATTGTACACACATAAGAAGTTCCAATAAAAGACTCATATACCTGCAACCGGCTGGTCCTCTTCTTGATTTGGAGGGCTGTAAAGTGAAGTATCCCCATCCTCGTTGTTGCACCATTCTGTTAGCCATCTCATCTTGGCGATTGTTTATATGGTTCTATGTCATATACCCTCACAATCGGGATAACTAGCGGCTTGAAATTTCACGAGGGTTCATTGTCACTAGCTTGTTTTGACCAATCGCAATATCCTTGAATCCTTTTCTTGTCATCTTATCTCCGTCTACTTTCATGGCTTCTCTCTGCATTCCTTAGCTCATCTTGCTTCGTAACTTCCTATTACTTCTCGATTTTCCCATTGTCGGGTGTCATAATTCCTCCAATACCTTAGTCAGCCCTTGTGCTCGTACCCAAGCTTACTTGCTTCCCCTCTTAAAGGCTTTACTTTATGGTGTTGTATTCCATAAGCCATTCTCGATCGAAATTTACTCCCATAATAATCCCTTTGTCACCGCTTTTGTTCTTTCACTTACGAATCCTTCAAGTGCCCTACTTGTCATTACTTAAAAATACTACTTTAAATCTCAAATCTTGCATATAATAATCCCTAGGGATACTCGAAACGATGATGTACCCAACTATCTGTCTAGCCGGAATAGTACTTTTTACTCCAATAATTAACGCCCAATGTCCACTTGTAGTGTCATCTTCATCTTATCATTCCATTAATCAATCTGTAACCATCATAGACGTATAATCTTCGCGATCTCCTAAATCTTTGGTCCTTATCCTCCTTTGCCAGAGTGCCCATTATTTACAACCTTCTTAGTTCTGGTTATAAGGACGTATAGGCCAGTTCCGGAGTCCTCACATTCTCCATTTGCCACATACAACCTTACTCTATATCGTGTTGATTTATTTAAACTTGATCCTATAGTCTTCTTTCCTGCTTTCATCTTAACCTTTTTCTCAATTATGTATTATCTAATCCTCAATGGGTATACATTTTTCCTTGTCCAAGTTTCTCCCTCCTCCTTGATATCATAACCTTCCTTATTCCTAATACTCCTTCTTATGTTGTTAGTCGAGTTACCGCTATCTAACTTTAATCCCCGAGAAAATCCAATCCTGATTCCCTCTGTAGCGTTTGCTACCTCAATTTTGATATACAGCACAATCAATACTTTCGACACGTCGTAACATCGATCATAAGGGCATACATAATACTCGATGTAGCCACTTGTGACTTATCATCCCGTTGCCATTTGATTTTGTCCTGAACTTGTAGTTTTAATACATCTCCCCTCTTTTGACCAACTAGCCAGCATCATACCTCACAATCATTTCGAAATTCTAATTGCAAAGCTCATATGCTCCAAATTTTCCCTCGGGCTATTCTAGTGTCTCATATTCCCTTTTCGTATGTCTAAATCTGTAGGTCTTCCTAGCATACCTTTCTACATCCTAGCTGTGGATCCCGTCAATATAGCTTTCCTTAGAACCCTTTACTTGTACTAGTACTCGTACCCTGTCTTCCTGTTTAAAAGAACCAACCTCATATCTTTTACCTTCCTACAGCAACTAAATTGATCCTTGCGATATTTTACCTTCACTTACACACCTACTCTCTTCTTTCCTTACACATAAATCGACATCGCACTTAATTTCTCTATCATCAAATAACCTTCACCATACCCGTTAAAAAAAATTGAGGTACAGTCTTCTTATAAGGGTTAGCTAGAAATATACCACATGTTCCTAAGGTTGATACAATCTCTATTTCCTTCATCGGCCAAGCCACATCACATCTAAAAGTTGTATAAACAATCCAGAAAACAATCATAAATGCTAACCAGCTTACCTCTTGCGTCACGACTCGGAATATACCTCAACCTTTATCGATCGTCCTTTTGTACTTTCCTAGTCATTTCCTCTTCCATTCATTAGCTATACATTTCAATCATTCTTGCAACACCCTTACCATATCCGACTCAAAATCCTTTTTACCATTACTTACCTCTTTGCTGATTCCCTCAACTTCTATTGTCCCTGTTGTCCCAATATCATCATTCACTTCCTTTGTCGATACCATTCCTCTGCTAAAATCAACAATTAGTGCGAGGGATTTCAATTCCTATGACTTGGATCTCATCGCACGATCTTAGATGTGAAAGAGGGGTAACCATCCTAAATGCCCTGTAGCCTCCTGTTTATAAATGTGGCGCGCAACACACCATAAACAAGACTCTACTGGACACGACTTTGCAGACAACCCCTTGAGGAACTGCTCTGATACCACTTCTGTCACGACCCAAACCGGAGGGCTGCGACTGACACCCAAGACCCTACTCGGCTGAGTGCCATACTACCATTCCATCCATGAGTCACAACCTTTTGTGAACCTTTAATCTACGAAATGACGCTTCCGTCAGGTAAAAAAAAACTTTTCAATAAAACCCTTTTGCCAAATCCGGGACTTCTCCCTTATCGTTAATTCAAGAAAACCTTTAGTCACAATCGAATCCTTAAAAATAAAGCTTGAAAACACATCAACCTATATGGTCGCTTTATACCACTGTCGACTCCTCCACGCACTATCCACAGGACAATGTCTGCAAAGTCTCTAACATATACACAATACCATAACATAAGTAGTTTGACTCGGCAACACTCCGAATTGAGATGGAGCTCACCAATCTAGCTGATAGCCTGGGAACATCATATAGCCAATGTCTTCTACTCATCTGTATACACCTGCGTGGCATGAAACGTAGCGCCCCCAGGCAAAGGGACGTCAATACGAATAATGTACCGAGTATGTAAGGAAAAATTGAAACAATATATCTTGATTCGGATGATAAAAGAGTAACAGACTCAACCTGTACCTGTGTTTGCCTCTTAAGGCGGATATCATGCATGCTAACCTTACCTTTTGAAAAAACATATAAATATTTACAAGTAAACTGCCCGACCATATAGGTACGATGTAATGCTGCCCGGCCATTTAGGCACGGTGTGATCGTCATTAGCCCGCGTCCAGGCCTCCTGTATCAGGGGTAATCATAAACTGCCCACTGCAGTGGTGTGTCTGCCCGGCCGCCTATGGAACGGCATGGTGTTGTACTGCCCGACCATATAGGCACGGTGTTGTACTGCCCGGTCATGTAGACACGTTGTTATTAAAATACATACATAATTACAAAGCATGCATGAGAGCCCAAGTGAAAGCTACAACTCTATCGGAGTGACGTAAGGTCTGTAACCTCTGATTTATATTATGGAATAATCATCATCAATATATCTCACCTCAAAGGAACAATTCATGAGGAGAGATCAACAACAATGAGCAATTCAAGGAAATCATGAAATAAACTCGATAATCTCATAATAGCATTAAAATCATAAGCTTTGGAACTTCTAAAATCAAAATCATCGTCATCATGCGCATCATATGTCACGACCCAGCCCCGTGGGCCGCGACTGGCACCCTACCTGGGTGCCCAGACCAAATCGCATATTCATTTCCGAATCCAAACTTATTTCAGAATCTCCAAGAAGTTATATCAAACATAATTTATATCGAAAATATGTCTTAAGCGGTCATATCAAATCAAACTCAAACAAAGCGGCGGAATAGACATCGCCGGTCAAAATACAAATATATACAAAAGGGCCATTTGGGGCCATCATATCAAACAGACCGCTTTAAGACCCGAAAGCAAAATCAGACAATGGACACATAGGACCCTCGCCCCACATATATGACTACAGGCCTCTACAAACTCAAACAAAAACATATGGCGAGACAGGGCCCCGCCGTACCCAAATAGTCAGATATACCAAATATATACAAAGCAAAAGAGTCTGTACCAAAAGTGGACTCCGGATCGGATAAGAGTACTCCGGAATAGCAAGAAGTGAAGCCTACTGCAGAGGATCACCGATATCTGCACCTGCGGGCATAAAACGCAGCCCCCGAAGAAAGGGGGTCAGTACGAAATATGTACTGAGTATGTAAAGCACGGAGTACAGAATTATAGATCAAAACCGAAAGCAAATCAAATGTCAAAGTGGGGTACAAACTGGTATGTCAAAATCTGTATCGAAATAATATACATGTATTTTATGCAAACAAAATCATGCAAACGCTTAAGAACGTGGTCGCCACTCCGACGCTGGCGCCACACACAGCATAACACCAGAAGGTTTCAAATCTCCGTACATCCCCGAACATAATCATAATCATCGGTGAGCGTATCGCATCACGAGCCATATCACAGCATAACTCCAAACGGAACCCGGCCCTATGGCGAAGCCTCGGGAACCGTAACACAGCATACGGCCGAATTGTCATAAGGCGCACGAATCAAAACCGGCCCGGGAACCGGTGAACGAAGTCATAATAAGGCACGAGTGGAGTCGTGAGCAAACAAATGCAAATCGTATTTCAAAATAGTGTTTCAAAACAAAGTGAACTCATAAATCATATCCTATTACAAAATAGTCGAATACTTAGTCGACATAAGGTTTCATTTTGCAAAACGATTCCAAAATGGTCCATATAGTTCAAAACCTGGATTAGTGCATCGAATAGTCCAAACATACCCCGTGGAAGGATGTTCCAAAGATCAGAAGTGGTACGTTCAACTCTATTCTCAAAGATGGCCCGAAGGGCAAATCGGGCATTTTGGGGTAACGGACCCACCTCGAGTCGAAGTGAGGTGGCGAACATATTCTTTTTCGAGCAGTAATATGCCAAGGGTCATACATAATCATTTCTAGGTTACCCGACCACATTTCGATAGGTTTCGGACGAATAATGGCATTCTAGCCAAAAGGGAGCCTTTAGGCTTCAATCGAATTGAATGAATAGTAACTTTCCTGTGGATCGGGTTTCGAGGAGCAGAAATGCTCCGGAAGGTCTCATATTCAACTAACACACTAAGATATGCCAAATAAAGAATTGGGAAGCTTTACATACCTCACAGACGTCGTAAGCCCTTCCAAAAGTCCCGCCCCGTTTCGTCAAAAATCTGCAAATGGTCAAAGTTACCAATTGAGATTCTTAGGCTCAAAAATGCCTTTAACTCCATATTTGCCTACCGAAATTTCGGCAGCACTTCCCCTATAAATCTAACATCCCTGAGACTTAGCTCGGCTCAAAATACAACAACAACAACAGCCCACACATCAACAAACAACACAAACAACAATCAAGCCATTCTAGCTTCAAAATTCCACTTTGTTATCTAAATTGGCAACTTCCATTCAAACTTTCAAAACTCCAATTCTACATCTACATAATTGTATTCATTTCCACATTCAAACTTATACAATCACAACCTAACTACAATTCAAGCCATACCCGAAATTACACCAAAATCCATTATGTTCCATAATTCTTCAAAACAATCAAAAGTGCACGACGAACATTCTAACTCACGTCGTTTCATTCCGAATTCATTAACATCATTATAAGTTCATATCTAAAGTATCTAGCACCCTAAATATACAATGATATACATAATGATACCAAGGGTATACGCTTTCCGATAATATCCAAAAATCATTTTTCAACGCCAATTTCATTCACCAATTAATCATTTACGACATAAGGGTCACAACAACACATTATACCAACTTAAACAAGATCAATTCAAACCATTTCCTTCCTTCCATAACTCACGGCCAAACACACTACACACACACACCCACGACTTTCTATTTACGTTAAAATTACGGGATCTCCATCTACTTCCAATGCTTAACACATTCACATTAATTCTATAACATAAAAGGGCAAAATTCTTACCTTTCCTTGAAAACCCGACTTGTCGAAAACGTCGTCCTCGTGCCAAACTATTTATACCACGTCGGAGAGCGTCTTGAGTACTTCACAAATATGTAGAAACCAAGATTTTTGAATCACTACACAAGCTTGGAATTTTTCTCTTCTTTTCCTTTTTCACTTCGGCCGAACCCCCTTTTTGGTGAGTTCTTGATTTTTTTTCTAATTTTGTGATAAGTCAAGAGTAATCCATGTATATATCTACTTTAGGGGTCATGTGCATAGCACATGCCCCTTTAAAAATGGGCTTGGGCCACTACTATGGCCGGCCCCCCCTTCAATTGTTTGGGCTTCATTTGAGTTGTAATTTCTTTGGCCCAATTCTTGAAATGCCCCGTTTTGTAATTCCCGAAACTAATTTACGAAGTTCCAAGTTTACCCTTGGCCTTTCCCGAGGTCTTAGCATTTAAAGATTTCACAACCAACATAGTCATATTCACAAAAATTAAATCATTTCCTTTTTAACACACAAATCGTAATTATTTCTCGATTTCCAATTATACGAAAACACGGGACATAACATCATAGAAAACATCTCATAAGAAACTCTTGGGATCATGAAACTTTAACTTTTGAGGATAACGACATTATGGAACACATCTCACCTTTAGTGTCATAGGAAGCTTTTAAGAATCATGAGTTTCTAACTCTTGGAAATAGGAAGGTTATGGAAACATATGTGGAATCACAACGTAAGAATCATGCCTTTGAAAGAAAGAGACTAGCCTTAACATAACTGGAAGCTCGCTTCTCGAATTTCCAACCTACCTCCTGTCTTGAAATCTACATATAAACCATTCATTCTATTGTTAGGCTCGTTGTTATATATTTATCCTAAGCCTCCAAATAAATCTTTCTAGAATCTGCCAAAACTTTGGCAGCATCTCCTCTATTTATATGCCTAGCCCAAAATCTCAATTCAGCAGCCAACAACAACAACAACAATACCAACATCAATAACATCATTTCCATCACCATTATGTACCATAAAACAGCCCACACACTGTTTTCCAACTTCCATAACTAACCAACTTACTACACAATTATTTAACGACTTTATCTTCGCGAATAAACCATATTAACATAATTAGGAGAAGATTCATACCTTATTCTCGTTGAAATAGCAAGATCTCCAATATCATCTTTGAATCCACGCTAGAATCCACCACACCACAATGGTAGAATCACGACCACGCGCTATCCGAACCTAAACTAATACTCCGTCGCTTAACAATTGCTCACTTTTTGTTTCCCTCTCTCTCTCTCTTCAATTTCTTGAAATTTCTAGCAAACTCTGGTGAAAAAAGGGGTCCTTACCCTTTTTATAAGGGTCAAATTTGAGTTGGGTACTGTAGCAGGTCGATACTGTAGCAGTACTGTAGCACACATTTCTACTCTGTCAGCTGAACTTGTAACGTCTATAATTCTCTACTCCGAAATTCAATCGATGAGCGGTTTGTTGCGTTGGAAACTAGACTCGACGAAATTCATTTTGGGCTTTTATTTCACCTTAAAAAACTTCATATGCTAAAAGATATTCGTCCGCTACTTTGGACAAAAATTGTTCCTCATATTTTCTCCAAAGTCCGACATACTTAATTTCCTTTATTCACTTGCCCGCCAATCATTTCGGTACTTCTCATACATGATCTTAAACCCTTAAAACCACAAAATAAGCACATATCACTTCAGTGTTCACAATTAAGCAGTTAACACTTACGGAACTCAATGTCCGAACTGCGAGGTGTAGCAACACGGCTCATAGACACACCCTAGGACAGAACTGATCTGATACCAATTTTGTCACGACCCAACCGGAGGGCCGCGACGGGCACTCGGTACTAACCCACCCGGGCACCTCATGTCATACTTCCACATTTACATCTAGGTGAGCCACATAGCTAAATCATACTTTCTATCCATCAATCATACTAATCCCATTGGGCAATAATACATTTATATCATCATTAGAAACTATGCCTATATCAATGTACATAAGCTGACGAGGCTAATAAAATGATATCCAAAATATAGGTCGACAAGGCCAAATACATCTAACTATATACACATGTCTACGAGCCTCTAAGGAGAGTATGTCATATCATATATGCAGGACAGGACCCCGCTATGCCCATAAGTATGTACACAAAATAATGAATACCAAAAGCTATAGCTCCGAATGAAATGGAGCTCCATTATGTAGTCCCTGAGTAATAAAGCTACGGATCAAGCCTGTCTCCCTAGCCACCTGCGGGCATGGCGCAACGTCCACAAATAAAAGGACATCAGTACGAAGAATGTACTGAGTATGTAAAGCATGATCAACATCATTAAGAAATCATAATAGACGACATAAGAAAATAGCATAGGATGGGAGATAGCAGTATCATCGTCATAAACACTTACTTGATTTTCATAGGGACTTTCCATTTCTAATGCGTGATTGTGTACATATATTTATATCCGTACTCATTTACATTTCGTATCCGTAATCATATTCATATACATATTCATATTTATATACATATTCATATTCATATACATATCAATTACATAGCATACCCGACCACGAAGGTTCGGTGTTTCGTGTACCCGACCATGGCTAGGCTCGGTGATTATACATACCTGGCCCTACCAAGGCTCAGGGTTACACATACCTGGCCCTACCAAGGCTCAGGGTTGTCCGTACCCAACTGCAGTGGTGCGCGCGCAATATACATATATTCTACCCGGTCATATAAGCTCGGGGTTTCATAACAGTCATACATAAACACATATACATAAAAGCTCATAAGCATCTTTAGCATCATTACTATCGTCGTTCATTACATCTATCCCTAGAGGATTACTCATCATATAATGAATTTAGTACAATCGTAACATATCGAGGATCGTGAGCTTAGTAGCTTTTAGAGATAGAATCATTTGGAGGACATCATAGGCTCATAGAAGAATAGATATTTGGCCAAGGAACCATGCCTTATGAAATCTTTTGTGGTCCTTTAACCCTTGGAAGCTTTCTAACACATGAACACTTGATTCTAGTCTTTGATCTATGTGTTCTCTTGGACTTGAATGGAATATGCTTAGAGAAGGGTTTTTGAGCTCTCAATACTTGTAGAATATGAAAAATGAAGTAAAAGAACCCGAGGCATCTATTTATACAAAAACTAAAAATCGGCCCGTCGGGACTTCCACGGACACTTATACGGTCCATATAGCTTTGTACGGCCCGTATAAGTGGTCGTGGTTCACCAATCAGAAATTCATCTCCCTGCTGGGAGTTATAAGGACCCCTTATATAGACCATAATAGTGGTTGTATAACTACACCTTTCTGGAATGGTTTCCGTTGTTTCGCTCGATCTCCAATCCTCATGGAACCTTCTTAACACTTGTTTATCACCTCATTAACAATATAAGGGACGTTATAACTCTTCTCCAAAACATCATTAAGTCATCATTAACTTGTTACTCGTAAATCCCTTCCGATACACATCGTATGCCTTTCCCTCTCTTGGCAAACTTTCTCCTCTTACTCCGAATGTCTTTGCCAATCTCAATTAGGGTCAACAGATGTCATTTCTCACTTATTGAAATACCGTATACTTCGTGCCTTTCGTTAGTCTATTCATTGTACATTAACAGAAAAAAATTTCGAGGTGTAACAAGGGTCCTGTCCCGTCCTTATGTCTAGTACTCTAGTAGAGGCTCGTAGATACGTACGTGTGGGTAAATTGTGTCCCATGATGATGTCATTGTACTTTTGTATATCATTCTTGTAGCCGTGAGGGCTTATGCATATAGCTATGAGTTGATTTGGAGGTTATATATGTTCAGGTTGAGTATGATGATTAGCCTAATGATAGGTTCTCGGTAGTCAGCTCCGGGTACCCGTCACGGCCGCTAGTCGGGTCGTGACACTCGGACTCGCCCTCCTCTATATCTGTTGGCTATACCTGCTCAGTCCTCCTTCCGGCCACTGTCTTGCCCTTCTGGGATACTGTTACTTTTCTCTTCACTGGAATCGCTGAAAACATAACACACAGTTAGGAAAAGGGAAATTCTTATATCATGGCTCTATCGCACGATCTATGATGAAGAAAAAGGTCAATCATTCCTAAATGGCCGTAGCCTCTATTTCTAAGTGTGGCTCTCTTCACACACATAAACAAAACTCTACTAGATACGGCTCGTAGATACACTCTAGGACGAACTGCTCGGATACCACTTTTGTCACGACCCAACCGGAGGGCCATGACGGGCACCTGGAGCTAACTTACTGAGTACCTCTTAACATACTTCTCATAACCATATCTAGGTGAGCCACATGACTAACTCATAATTTCCACAAACTGAAAAGACACAAGTTTCATCGAACATATGCATGTCTATATAAACGTCATTAACTATGCCCAAATGTACAAGCCAACAAGAATGCAAAAATGGTATACAAATATAAACCGATAAGGTTATGGGATATCTAGCTATGTACATCTGTCTACGATCCTCTACACGGAGTATGTAATATCATAAAGACGGGACAGGACCTCGCCATGTCCAAGTATGTACACAAAAGAATAATACCCACTAAACTGCAGCTCTGGATCAAATGAAGCACTTCTATGCAATCACTGATGAAGCAGCCTAGGGGTCTGGCCCGTCTACCTGTCTACCTGCGGGCATGAACGCAACGTCCACAAACAAAAGGACTTCAGTACGAACAATGTACTGAGTATGTAAGGCATGAATAGCAATATGTGAAAGCCTGAAGATAACATAAGATAAAGAGAAAAATTTATACCTCATAATAACTCTTAAGACGACGGTCATGCATACTTAACCTTTCTCGAAAGGAAACATTTCATACATATACATATAATGATACCATACCCGGCCAGGCTCAGTGTCACTCGTATCCGGCTGTAACAAGGCTCGGTGTTATCCATACCCGGCCTTAACAAGGCTCGGTGTTATTCGTGCCCGGCCTTAACAAGGCTCGGTGTTATCCGTACCCAACTGCAGTAGTGTGCACAATAGTTATTGTACCTGGCTATATAGGCTCGGTGTCTGAAAATATATATATATATATATATATATATATATATATATATATATATATATATATATATATATATATATATATGGCATACATGAGAATCCAAAGGAAGCATTACAACTCTATCGGAGTGACATAAGGTCAGTGAGCCTCCAATTACCATTATGGAGACATCACTATCACTATATCATTCCTTAGAGGGTCAACTATCACAAGATGAGATCAACGATGATTACCAAGATCAACAATATCATGAGAACTTTGAGAGTCATGAGCTTTTAGCATTTCTAGATAGTAGGACATTATGGATATCATAGATGGATTCACAATAAGGAAATCATGCCTTTAGAAAGAAAGGGTTAGCCTTAACATACCTTTACGTCCCCTTAATTACTTAACGTTCACCTCCCAAGCCCGCAAATCTACATTCAAGAGGATTCATACTAAGGTTAAGTCTTGAAAACACTCTTAAGTTCAAACTAGTGTAATTAACGAGCTAGCGGAATTTGGGCAGCACTTCCCCTGTTTTATCGACTTCCACCAAATTTCAAAACAACTCCAAAAAACAATAATAACATCCACAATACCATAATCAAGAAGTTATATTCAATTTAATCTCAAATTTATCCAAAATCCCCTTTCAAGTTCACCTCTAGTCATCAATTTCACTTCAACATTTTATGAATCGTCTTCTATGATTCTTTCCTCTCCAAAACTTGCTAAACCTTTAAATCAACTTAATCATATAAATAGGATGAAGTACATACCTTAAAATGGATTATCACCTTCCATGGATTATCTTGAGGTTTTGATGTTTGATCTTCTCTCTTGATGGTATGGAAGGTTTTGGAAAATTGTGGAACCTTCAAGAACTCTCAAAAACCCTCTTATAATGTGGGGAAATAAGTCTGGGTGGTGCATCTGAAAATGAGATCTTTTGGGACTTAAAAAGGTGTGAAATTCGCCCTCCCCTTCAACTTGCGGCTCAGCATATTGGATATGCGGCTGCATCTCCCCTCCTCCCTAAGGGGAGGATGTTGGGAAGTGAGCCTGACCATTTTGATCAGTTCACAACCAATATGTTGTACAGCAAACTCAGTTTGCAGCCTCATATTGGTCCACATACTCCAATTTTCGCGAAAATGCGTTCTTTTCGATTCGCTTGACCTCCAATCCTTATGAAACCTTTTTGGCACTTGTATAAAACTTCATTAACCATCTAAGGGGCCCCATAGATACCCATCAAGGTAATTTTAAGCAATGTATAACTCAAATAACGCAAAATCCTCCCAAAACATCACTCAGTTTCCAATCCCTCAACGAACTTACTTCCATCGATTCATTTAACTCCAAAACCTTAAGGTACACATTTAAAATTATCAAATACCCTTCTTAACCTTATAAGGTCTTCATGTCCACCTTAGGCTTGCATTAGTTTACTCATAATGCAAACGACACGAAATTTCTAAAACGTAACAATTGTGATGTACTGGTTCGGATTGACTATATTGAGACTTGGCACAGTTGGGCTTAGATGCTATAACATAGGTGATACTGAGACTTGGCACAGTTGGTTTTAGATGCTATAACATAGTTGATGACTTGTACTATGGATACAGATTCGTGTTAACTTGTACTTGCTGGTTTATGTGTTTATCCTACATTGTTATCTTTATATACATTAGCTGGTCTTAGTCGGCCTATGATACCTACCAGCACTTTTTGTTTGTATTGACCTTCACTTCCTATATTCTTTTATAAATGCAGAGTACCAGGTTGGATCTACTTCTACCCCGCGTGGCTGATTATCGAGGTTGCTGCCGAGTATATTCAAGGTGAGTATGAGGACGTTCGCTGGTCGAAGACTCTTCTTACTATTTATGTCTCATTTCCATTTCGAGACATCTTTTGAGATCTTATGTATTATTCAAACTTGTAGCATTTGATAGATGCTCTTGTATGACTAGACCAGCTATTGGGGTTGGATTCTCATTACTTCCGCATTTCTTTATATTATTATCGTGAGACTTATGTTATGCTATCTTCTTCTGCTTAATTTATGTTTTGTGATTGTAGGGATAAGGGTTCGTCTACTGAGGTGGGAAAGGTAGGTGCCCGCTTAACTTAGTGAAAATGGGTCATGACCAAACTTTGTAGAGAGAGAGAAGCAGTGATGAACAACAATTTGAGAATTTCAAGTGAGGAGAGAGACAAGATTGTTGGTTTAAAGAGAGTGAAGAGGAAAGGATTTCGATTGGGTATGATGAAGAGGTGTCAGGAATTGGAGTCGGTTCGGAAGAGATGTAGCGTTTGAGAATTTATTTTGAAGATTGAGTCATGAGAGAGAGTAATGACATGGCACTCTAACAAGTTAAACAAACTATGTAAGTGCTGAAGAGACTACTAACCTGCGTCGCAAGAACTAGGTTCCATGTCAATCTTTTTAAAAATGAGGACAATAGCTCTGAATAGTCCAGTGGCATCAATACTTGTATTGTCCTGCAAATGACATATGTGTATACCTGTAACAGTACGAGAGTAAGTTAGATACCTAAAAAAACAGATTTTAGCATTGTACCTTTCTTCTTATCATAGCCAAACATTAGAGGATTTGTGGATGAGAAATTTAGTTGAGCTTTATCAAGTCCAACTCCTAAAGGATATGTTTCAATTGATCCCTTCTCAGTGCCTTGGTGAGGACCTGATCCTTTGTTGTACGGAAACGTTTGCAAACCAACTCTTCTCTCAACTAACTTCTCAGGAAATAGTGTCTGACCTTAATATGCCTGGTCCTTTTGTGTTGCATCAGCTTCAGCAGTAGAAAGAGTAGTAGAGCTTTGTTTCTTAGTACCCCGTGAGATCAACCATGACCCCAGAGAGTATGCTATTTTAGATATGCTCTTCTTACCCACTGATTTCTCAAGCATAATTAGCATCATCATTCAATCAAGTCAGATTTGTCTCCTGACAGATAGAGGGGGACAAGGTATGGAGTTCCTTTAAAAAATCCTCAGGGTTCATTTTGCAGCCTTCAGAAGAGATTCCTTTGGGCTTGATTTGAACGAGTAGTAGTAGCTATAGTTTTATCAATGGTCTCAGCACTTTCCATTTCAAGAATCTTCAGCAGCTCCTTGATGTACTTTTGTTGGGTGATCATGGTGCCTTTTTGTGTTTTCTTCACTTGTAGCTCAAAGAAGAAATTTAGCTCACCCATCAAGATAATTTCAAGTTCACTTCCCATGGGCTTAGAAAATTTTGAAGTGGATGAGATCTCTTGTGCTCCCAGTTAGGTGCTTGATCTTCAGGATTTGAAGGACCAGCCGTATTAGATTCATCATTAACATCAGCAAAAATATGATTTCCACCTCATTGATCAACCTAGAGGTATCTGATACAGCATCAACACTCGATATTCAGAGTCGAATGGAATCAACCAAAATCTAGATTCTTCATAAGCTTCATCATCCTATTTTGCTTGACTTATCAGCCTCTTCATTTGTGAACTTTGTTACCTCATTGGGAGCTTTTGAACATTTCAAACCTGCTGCTTCATCATTGATTGCACATATCCTTTATTTATATGCAAGCATCATATAGTTTTTATCATAAAACCTGTTCTTAATTGCAAGGGACAATATCTTTCCAGTTTCGATAGTGCCAAGAATGCACCCATCACTTCGCTAATTTTCATTTTCAAACGACATTCTCCCTATTTGGTAGGCATTGAATCAGAGAAATCCATTCATTCAGTTATGTTATACGCCTTGAGCAGCCCCTAGCTATGTAGCTTTTTGACTGCTCCCTCTCTCTCAAGCTTGTAAACTAGATTACTGAATGAGTTTAGGAACCCAAATCAGATTGGGTCCCTTGAAAACATGGAAAGGATGAATTAGGCTTCTTTTTGCCCATGCAGGTAATCCAGTTTTTTTCTTGTAAGGACCAGGTCCCTCTGCGTTCAGTCTCTTTTCAACATAATTTTCATTTTCCTGGGGAGCTTGAAATTTGACTTGGCATGCCCTTTTGAGATAGCCAGACTGACCATAGTAAGTGCACAACTAACTTTCAGTTGTAGATACAATCTTGCTGTGGGGATTATTGGGAATTTTTGTTTTTGGAAACCAATGCCTAGTTTGTCTCCTGCACCATTAGTGTACATAGATGCAATTGAGGACCAGGTCCACTGCAGAGACTCTTCTAGCTTGTGTTTCAC
The DNA here is from genome assembly GCF_019175385.1 of Lycium barbarum. NCBI lineage: Eukaryota > Viridiplantae > Streptophyta > Magnoliopsida > Solanales > Solanaceae > Lycium > Lycium barbarum. The sequence continues at coordinate 81,645,012 of NC_083338.1, read as the reverse complement.
AGTCTTCAGAATCTTCTGAAACTCATTATTCTTCTGCATCTCAACCTCAAGACTTATTTTGGTTTGCTCAAGGTCGCCTTCAAGTTCAAGTTAAATCTTACTTGCCTCCTCCTTTCCCCTAGAAGGTGTATCTATCCATTTCTCTATTTGACTGTTTAGTTAGGAATTTTCTCTAGTAACTTCGTCAACCTGTTCTCTCAAGTTTACAATACAGACTACCATGTCATCCCTTTCTTATTCTACTACATCAATCTTCTCCATTAGACCCTAATTTTCTTACTAAGACCTTGATGCTATCTAGTACTATCCTCAACCTGTTCCCTCAAGTTTACAATGCAGACTACCATGTCATCCTTTTCTTGTTCTATATCATCAATCTTCTCTATTAGAGCCTCCTTTATTTTATAAGACCGTGATGCTAATTTATTAACATATCTGCTAGTGACAAAATTTTTGTATAAGGGTAACTATTCAATGTTTTTTTAGCATCAAGAAGGTTTGCCTCACCCCGCTCACTCCCATCATCAGTGTCAGATTTTTCCATGAGAGCAAAGATTGAATCTTATGATGAGGATTCGTCATTGACAGCCAACATGGATGTATCACCTGGGTCAACTTCATTTATAGATTCACTAGTGGAATCTCCCCATGCAGTCAGAGCCTGCTTCACCACGTTGTCAGCTGCATCTCTTCTTTTAAACTTTGACTCGGGAAGCTTATTCCTCTTTGCTTCTTTGTCAAGGTTGTTCATGTAATTATCCTACCCTTGGAGAGGACCTTCTTTGATGAAGTATCCAGGTTTTCCACATATATGACAACAGTTATACTGTTACACCTTGGAAATTTTGAGTTCAATCCTAAAGTGGACATGAAGTCCTTATGGTTAAGGAGGGTATTTGATAACTTTAAGCACGTACATTAAGGTTTTAGAGCCATTTGAATCGATGGAATTAAGTTCGTCGAAGGAAGTGGAATTTGAGTCATGTTTTGCGAAGATTTCGCATCAATTGAGTTATACTTTGTTTAGTAATGCCTTGAGAGGGTGGGGGGGGGGGGGGGACTATATGGCTCCTTAAATGGTTAATGAAGTTTTATACAAGTCCCAAGAGGTTTCATAAGGATTGGAAGTATTAGAGGTTAAAAACGAATCAAAGAGAGCAAGTTAGCGGGAGGGCAGTTTGACGGTCCATTTGGCAGACCGTAGGGTGTTTGACGGCCCGTCAAATGGTGGATCCGCCATCGTGAAATAGTCACAAAGAGGCCAGTTTTGTTGGGCTATTTGACGGTCAATTTGACGGACCGCAGGACGTTTGACGGTCTGTCAAAGTGGCCGACGGAATTTTAAGTAAAACTTTATATATTTTGTTTTCCCCCATTCGGGTTCATTATTTCCCCATTTCAGACCCTAGAGCTCTCCAAAACCCTCTCCCCAAGTTAATAAACTAATCCATGCTAAATCCATGAAGATCAAGACATTCAAGCGCTAGGAAGCTTACTAGGGCTTATGAAGCTCAAGATTTCCTTTGGTGTTGATGTTGGGGGTTTCACTCTAGTGGAGTAATTTGATCCAAGGATTGTTCTTGTGTGATTAAGGTAAGTTTTACATCTATTGCATATAGTTAAGGTTTTTTGATTGCTATATAATTTGGTTGGAGGAAGAAAAATGAAAGGAGAGTTCAAATATGAGTTTGAGGACATTTTTAGCTACAAATTAACTTGAATTATAATTCTTGGCATGTGACGAATATAATCTTGTTGTGGGTGGTAATAATGATGCTAAGAAAGTGTTGTATACAAGTGTATATGGGGTTGTGTTGAAATTATTGTTATGAGTGATTATGAAAAGGAGTTTTGGGGATTGAATGGAGCCTAACTTGAATGAAGTCTCTTAATTATGGTATTGTTGATAATGTCATTGTGGATTGGGGGTTATTTTGGAACTTGGTAGAAGTAGATGAAATAGAGAAAATGCTGCCCAATTTTCGCTAGCTCATGAATTATACTAGTTTGAACTTAAGAGTGTCTTTGAGACCTAACCTTGGTATGAACCCTCTTGAATGTAGATCCTTCGGGCTTTGGAGGAGAGCGTTATTGTTATGTCCCGTATTTTCGTATAACGGGAAATCAAGAAATAAATAAGACTTGTGTGTGTTGAGGAAATAATTTGATTCAAGTTGCTATGCTCATGTTGATTATGGAATCATTGATGTCAAGACCTCGGGGAAGGCCGAGGGTAAATTTGGAATTTTAGAAATTAGTTCCGGAAATTACCAAACGGGACATTTCACGAATTGGGCCAAGTTTGGACAACAAGGAATTGAAGCCCAAGTCCTTGAAGAGGCCGGCCAAGGGGGGGGGGGGGGGGGGGCAAGCCCAAGCCCATTTCATTAAGGTCATGTGCTATGCACATGACCTATGAGTGGATATATATCAAGCACACTTGGTAATTATCAAGAAAATAGATCAAAAAAATCAAGAACATAAAGAAAGAGGGGTTTCGGCCACTAGAGAGAAAAAGAAAGAAAAATTTCCAAGCTTGATTGTTGATCCAAAAATCTCAAGTTTTACATAGTTGTGGAGTACTCAAGACGCTCTCCGACGTGATACAAGTAGTTTGGAGAAAGAGCGACGTTTGCGACAAGTCGGAAATTCAAGAAAAAGGTAAGATTTTTATGTTTTAATGTTATGAAATGGATATATATGTGTTAGTGATTGGATTAGTGTGAAGATTGTGGGATGAGGTTGTGTTTGTGCATGGTGTGTGTGTGTAAAAAGGGTGTGTTTGGCCGTGAGTTCCATGTGGTGCAAGCCATAAGAATTTTATCTTGTTTAGTTTGAATAATGTGTTGTTGTGATCTTTATGTCGTAAAGGATCGATTAAAGAATTGAGTTGGTGCTAGCAAATAATTTCGGACGTTATCGGAAAGCGTATACATTTGGTATATTTGTGTATATCATAGTATATTTATGACACTAAAGACCTTAAATAAGATTTATGGTTGATGATAACGAATTTGGAACGAAACGACGCAAGTTAGAACATTCGTCGTAACTTTTGGTGTTTTGAATGAAAATTGGAAAGTAGTGAACTTTGGGGATGTTTGTATGTGGTTTGGAACTTGTATGTAGTGTGTTTGAATAATTGGGGATGAGTGAATGAATGGACTAATGTGGAAATAGATTTGGAATTTTGAAGTTGAATCAAGAATTTGTCAACTTATGCATTAAAGTGAAATTTTGAAGTTAATGTAGTATGATTGTGGTTTGTACGGTTTAATGATGTTTGGGCTGTTGTTGTTACTGTATTTTGAGCCGAGCCAAGTCTCGGGGGTGTTAGATTTATAGGGGAAGTGCTGCCGAAATTTCGGTAGCCAAATATAGCCCAAAGACTAAAATGTTAATTCTCATGAATAGTAACTGGTAAAAGTGACCATTTGCAGTTTCTGGACGAAACGGGAATTGCGATTTGAGGAGCGTAAGGCGCCAACCAGGTATGTAAAGCCTACCTATCATTCTTTTGGCATGTCCTAGACATACTAGGTTAAGATCGGCCCCTCGGGAATAACCCTGCTCTTGGAAATCGAAGTTCAAGTTCGAGCACTATTCATTCAGCGCGATTGAACCCTTTTTGTCGCATTTGGTTAAAAGAATGTTCGTACCTCCATAACTTGTGTTGTTGTGTCCGAAACTCCTCGAAACTTCCGTAGATGGCTCTATGGAGCCGAAAGTCTGTGATTTGTGTCCGCCGCCTCAATTTGACCCGAGGTGGGCCCGCGAGCCCCGAGGCTCCCCTTATCCGGTTTGTTTGGTCCGTTTGTGTCCGTTATAATCTGCGACCGTCTGTTTATGACCCAAGGATGTGTTTGAAACTTCCAATGCCATCAATGTACGTTTTCCCCTCTGAATGATGTGAGATTTTCGGAAAATGACTTATGAACGCTTTTTCTTGAGAATTTGGCAGTTTGGAACTTCGTAACTTTTACACATAAACTTTGATCAATCTGATTCCTGCTCCGAGCCTTCTGGCGTCAGTATATACCTATACGTAAACTATATGTTGAGTCCGACAAATTATTTTTGATATGCATATGGTTTCTGCACTACTCTGTTCGTGCTGTCTGCTATGACTTCATTCGTCGGTACCCGGGCCGACTTTGTGATCGTGCGCGCTAAAATATATTCGGGAGTTATGATGTGTTACGGTTTCCGAGGCCTCGCCATAGGGCCGGTTACCGCTTATGGAGTTATGATGTGATATGGCATTTGATATGTTCTGATGATATGATGTGTTTGGAGACTGTACGGAGATTTGAAAACTTCTGGAGTTATGATGTGTTGTGGCACCAGCGTCGGGGGGTGACCACGTTCCTAAACCCTATACATGATCTGATTTGCATTTGTACGTTCGCCTCCCGCGCAGGTTTGCTTTGTTTACGATGTTGGTGTGTTTGTTCTTTCTGACTCCAGCTGTGTTGTGATTTCTGTACCTTCTGCTTTACATACTCAGTACTTCTCCCGTACTGACCCCCGTTTCTTCGGGGGCTGTGTTTCATGCCCGCAGGTACAGAAGCTCGTTTGGGTGGTCCTCCAGTTTAGGCTACTCATTCTGCTGTGTTGGAGAGCTCCCCTTGATTCGGAGCCTACTTTTGGTACATATCTTCTGTTGTATGTGTGTGTTCGGTACATTTGTGGATGTGTGGGTACGGCGGGGCCCTGTCCCGTCATATGTTCATATGTTCTGTTTTGTTTAGAGGCCTGTAGTCAGATTTGTGGGTCGTGGGTCCGGTGTGTTTGCATGTGAGTCTGTTTTGCGTTCTTAAGCGGCCCGTACGCTGCTATGGCCAAGTCGGCCTCTGAGTTTGTATGTATGTGTATGTACTTGGGGGCGATGTGCATTCCGCCACCCTTCTGATGTGTGTGTGTGAAATTTGGCGATGTATATTCCGCCTCCTTTCTGATTTGTGTTTTGTCTGATCTGTACGGGCGACTGCTTAGGATAAGTGTTCGGTAGATGTCTGATTACGATGTTGAGTTCGAATAACGTACGTGAGTTTGGGCGAGTCTGATTACGATGATCTGGGTGTGAGTTCGTTTGGGGTGTCCCAGAAGGGCACCAGTCGCGGCCCACGGGGCTGGGTCGTGACAGTTATATAGTTAAGAAGACATAAAGGTATGTAAGGCTAACCCTTCTTTCTTAAGGCATGATTCAATTGCTGTGCACCTATACATGAAATTCATAATGTCTTCCATGATGACTTCATTCCTAGAAGTGCAAAAGGTAATAGTTCTTGATACTCTTATGATATCATTAATCTCATCCTACGATAGTTGGTCTTTTAAAAAAGGTATAGTGATGAGGATGATGATGTTTCTTTTACTTGTGTAATCATATATATATATATATATATATATATGAGGTTATGTCGTGACACCGAGCCTATATGGCCAAGTACGATATCTATCGCGCGCACACCATTGATCAGTTAGGTATGGATAACACCGAGCCTTTTTATGGCTGGGTACGGATGACACCGAACCTACGTGGTTGGGTACGAAATTACTCTATGTATATGTAAATGTATGGAAGGTCATCTTTAGAGAAAGGGTAAGTAAGTATGGTGATCGTCTCAAGAGGTATAAATGACTCTTCTATATTATGTTATCCTTCATGTTTTTATCATGTTACTACTTATGCCTTACATACTTAGTACATTGTTCGTAATGACGTCCTTTTGTTTATGGACGTTGCGTTCATGCCTGCAGGTGGACAGGGAGACAGACTCGACCCTTAGGCTTTTTCTTCAGAGATTGCTTAGTGAAGCTCCATTTGATTCGGAGCTGCAGCCGTTGTTACTATTCTTTTGTGTATTTATATGGGCATGGCAAGGCCCTTCCCTGTCTTTATGGTGTTAGATACTCTTTGTAGAGGCTCGTAGACATTTGTGTATAGCTAGATATCTCACAGCCTTGTGGGTACATATTTTGTATATTATTTTGATAGGCTTGTCGGCTTGTGTATATGTATGGGCATAGTTAATGATGTTAATATAAAAGTGCCTTAGTCCACTGGAATTTGTATTACTGATGCATAGAAATTACCAGTTAGCCACGTGGCTCACCTAGATATGTTTATAAGGGTATGATGAGAGGTGTCCGGTGGGATAGCTCCGAGTGCCCGTCATGGCCCTCCGGTTGGGTCGTGACAAAAGTGGTATTAGAGCAGTTCATCCTAGGGTGTGTCTATGAGCCGTGTCTAGTAGAGTCTTGTTTATGGGTGTGTTACCTACCACACTTATAAATAAGAGCTGCGGGTATTTAGGAATGGTTGACCTTATTTTCTTCATAGATCGGGCGATAGAGCCATGATATATGAATTTCCCTTTTCTTAACCGTGTGTTATGTTTTTAGCGATGCCTGTAAAGAGAAAAGCAATAGCAGCCTAAAAGGGCAAGACAGTGGCAGGTAGGAGAACCGAGCGGGTACCGTCGACAGATATAAAGGAGGGTGAGTCCTAGAATGAGGTTCCATCTCGATCATCTCACTCACTGCTTGTTTTAGAGGAGCATGGGGGAGCCTCATCCCCAGGTCCGACACCCCCAGTTCCTCCACCAAATGCCTCAGGCCAAGAGATGAAAGAGGCCATCCATTTGTTGATTCAGTTAGTCGCCGCTCAAGCTCAGTGGCAAGGTACCGGTCATAGTGTTAGATCTGTCAGTGCCAGAGCCCGTGATTTTATTAGTTTGAACCCTCCAGAATTCTTTGGGTCAAAACCAGATAAGGACCCTCAATGCTTTATTGATGGGATGTTGAGAACACTTCGATTAATGCATGCTTCGAATGTTGAATCGGTAGAGTTGGCCTCCTATAGATTGCGGGATGTTTCGGTTTATTGGTATTCAGATTGGATGTCTTCTAGAGGAGACAATGCACCTCCACCGGTATGGCAAGAGTTTGTAGATACTTTCCTCCGACACTATTTGCCGCCAGAGGTTCGACGGGCTGTAGCTGACTAGTTCCTGAATCTTAGATAGGGAAATATGAGTGCCCTAGAGTATAACCTCCACTTCAATTCTTTGGCTAGGTATGCTCCGGCCATGGTAGCGGAAATGGGAGACCATGTTCATCGGTTTGTGAGTGGCTTATGGCCACATTTGATGGATAAGTGCTTGACTGCCTCACTTCAGGATGATATGGATATTTCTCGCATTCAGGCCCATGCCCAGAATTTGGAAGAACGGCAACAACAGCAAAGGAGTGAGCGTGAGCATGTCAGGGGTTATAGTAAGAGGGCTAGATCTTCGGGTCTGACTAATGAGTTCACAGAAAGGTAGAGGCAGCAGTATTCTAGGCACTCAAGCCATTCCACGACTAGCGCGTCTCCACGATCTGAGGGTCAGATATTTGATAGACCTATTCACTCCAGACCGGGTCAGAGTTTCAGAGCTTCGGGTTCTCAGTACAGGGGTGACTCGGGCCAGGCAAGAACACCCCTACCCCGATGTACTCAGTGCGGGATACTACATTAGGGTCAGTGCCGATTGGGTTCAGATATTTGCTATGCCTGCGGTCGGCCAAGCCATATGATGCGCGACTGTCCATAGGGTTAGCAGCTGGGTGTTCATCATCAATACACCCTTCGGGACAAGGCTCACAGACACCAGTTATTCGTGGGGGGAGGGGGTAGAGAAGGAACGCCCTGTTCGAGTGGTCCTCAGCACCGCATTTAAGCACTGGCTGGGCGACAGGATCTTGAGTCCTCCCCTGATGTTGTCACAGGTATATTATCGGTATTTTCTCATGATGTATATGCATTGATTGATCCAGGCTCTACATCGTCATATGTTACTCCTTATATTGTTGGTCGATTTGGGGTGAAACCTGAGTCAATTAAACCTTTCGAAGTATCTACACCCATTAGTTATCTAGTGATAGCTAGCCGGGTATATAGAAATTGGTTAGTAGTGATTTGTGATTATCATACTATGGCTGATCTACATGAGTTGAAAATGGTGGATTTTAAGGTTATTATAGGTATGGATTGGTTGGCTTCTTGCTATGCCAATGTTGACGATAGAACAAAAATGGTTCCTTTCCAGTTTTCGGGAGAACCAGTTTTGGAATGCAAGGGTAATACAGTGTCTCCGAGAGGTAGGTTTATTTCCTATCTCAAGGCAAGGATGATGATTACTAAGGGTTGTATTTATCATTTAGTCTGGGTTCAAGATATAGAAGCCAAATCGCCGACTCTTCAGTCTGTCCCTGTAGTGAATGAGTTTCTGGATGTATTCCTAGACGAGCTTCCAGGCCTTCTCCCAGAGCGAGAGATTGATTTTGCTATTGATGTGCTACGTGATACTAAACCCATATCGATTCCTCCTTATAGGATGGCTCCTGCAGATTTGAAAAAGTTGAAGGAACAATTGAAGGACTTTCTTGAGAAAGGTTTTATTAGGCCTAGTTCATCGCAGTGGGGAGCACCCGTGTTGTTTGTAAGGAAGAAAGATGGCTCCTTGCGGATGTGTATTGATTACAGACAGCTGGATAAGGTGACAATCAAGAATAAATATCCACTTTCAAGGATTGATGACCTATTTGATCAATTGCAGGGTATCACCAGGTGAGAGTTAGGAAAAAAGATATTCCTAAGAAAGCCTTCAGAACTAGATATGGTCATTTCGAGTTCCGGGTACTTTCATTTGGGCTAACTAATGCACTGACAGTATTCATGGATTTGATGAACAATGTGTTCAGGCCTTTCCTAGACTTTTTTATGATTGTGTTCATCGACGATATCCTGGTATATTCTCGGTCCTAGGTAGAACATGCAGATCATTTACATACTGTCCTTAGAGTTCTTCAGGCTCGGGAGCTATTTGCAAAATTTTCAAAGTGTGAGTTTTTGTTGAATTCTGTAACCTTTCTGGGGCATATTATATCAGTTGATGGCATTCGGGTGGATACCCGGAAGATCGAAGCTGTAAAGACTTGTGTTATGTCCCGTGCTTTCGTATAATTGGAAATCGAGAAATAATTACGACTTGTGTGTTATAAGGAAATATTTTGATTTTGGTGAATATGACGATGTTGGTTGTGGAATCATTAATGTTAAGACATCGGGGAAGGCCGAGGGTAAATTTGGAATTTCAGAAATTAGTTTCGGGAATTACAAAACGGGACGTTTAATGAATTGGGCCAAGAAAAATTTGAACAAATTGAGGCCCAAAGTCTTGAAGGTGGCCGGCCATATTGGCATGGCCCAAGACCATTTTAATGGTCATGTGAGTTGCATGTGCCCTTAAGTTGATATATATCCATATGCTTCTTTGGATTTTCAAGGAACCAAATCAAAACAAAAAAAAAATGAAGAACACCTAGATAAGGCTCTCGGCCGAACTAGGAGAAAAAGAAAAAAAAATTCCTAGCTTGTGTTTGTGGCTCAAAAATCTTGGTTTCTCCATAGTTGTGAAGTACTCAAGGCGCTCTCCAACGGGGTATAATTAGTTTGGCACAAGGACCTCGTTTGCGACAAGTCGGGTTTTCAAGAAAAGGTGAGAATTCTTACACTTTTGTGTTATAGAATTGATATGAATGTGTTAAGGATTGAGAATAGACGAGAATCCCGTAACTTTGATGTATGTAGAAAGCCGTGGGTGTGTGTGTGTTTGGTGTTGGAGCCGTGGCACTTATGAAGTGCAAAGTAATGTGAATTGATCTTGTTTAGCTTGTTTAATGTGTCGTTGTGACCTTTATGTCGTAAATGAACGTTTAAAGAATTGAATTGGCGTTGGAAAAGAATTTCGGATCATTACGGGAAAGTGTATACCTTTTGTATATTTGCGTATATCATTGTATACCTTTGATGCTAAAGGCTTTAAATATGACTTATGGTTGAGGTTAATGAATTCGGAATGAAACGACGCAAGTTAGAACGTTCGTTGTAAGTTTTGATGTTTTGAAAGAAATATGGAAAGTAATGAATTTTGGGAAACTTTGTATATGGTTTGGAATATATTTGGGGTGTGTTTGAATAATTGTGAATGAGTGAATGAATACAATAATGTGGATATAGATTTGGGATTTTGAAGTTTTGAATGAAAAGTTGCCAACTTATGTAATAAGGTAGAACTTTGAAGCTAGAGTGATTTGATTATGATTTGTGTTGTTTGATGATGTGTGGGCTGTTGTTGTTGATGTATTTTGAGCCGAGCTAAGTCTCGGGAATGTTAGATTTATAGGGGAAATGCTGCCGAAATTTCGGTAGACAAAAATCAAGTTAATGGGAATTTTAAGCCTAAGAATCTCAAATTGGTAACTTTGACCATTTGCAGATTTCAGACGAAACGGGATTTGATTTTAAGGAGAGCATAAGACGTCTATAAGGTATGTAAAGCTTCCCACTTCTTTGTTTGGCATGTCTTAGTGTGTTAGGTAAATTTTGGAACCTCCGGAGCCTTTCTGCTCCTCGAAACCCGATCTACAAAACGACTACTATTCATTCAATTCAATTGAAGCCTAAAGGCTCTATTTTGGCTAGAATGCAACCAAATGTTCGAAACCTATCGAAATGTGATCGGGTTACTTTGAAATCATTATGTATAATCTTATGGCCTTTAAATGTTCGTAAATTATGTTCGCCACCTCAATTTGACTCGAGGTGGGCCCGCTAACCCCGAGACGCCCTATTTGTCCTATTGGGCGGTCCTTTTGAATAAAGCTTGATATGATACTTTCGGTTTTGGAACTTCCTCCCACGAGATATGTATTGAATATTATGATATGCTAAGTTACGTTTTGAGCCATACGTACCATTTTGGGAAATATCTTGTGAAATAAAACTTTGTATCGACTAAGTATTCGGTTATTTTGTACTATGAAATGACTTATGAAATCATTATGTTTTGAAAGGCTATTTTGAAATATGATTTGCATTTGTTCGCTCACGACTCCGCTCGTGCCTTGCTATGACTTCGTTCACCGGTTCCCGGGCCGGTTATGATTCGTGCGCCTTATGATGATTCGGCCGTATGCTGTGTTCCGGTTCCCGAGGCCTCGCCATAGGGCCGGGTACCATTTGGAGTTATGCTGTGATATGGCTCGTGATGCGATACGCTCACCTATGTTTGTGTTTGTGTTCGGGGATGTACGGAGATTTGAAACTTTCTGGTGTTATACTGTGTGTGGCGCCAGCGTCGGAGTGGCGACCACGTTCTTAAGCGTTTGCATGATTTCGTTTGCATTATGTATACGTATATGATTTTGATACGGATTTGGACATACCGATTTGTACTCCACTTTGTCATCTGATTTGCTTTCGGTTTTGACCCATATTTCTGTACTCCGTGCTTTACATACTCAGTACATATTTCGTACTGACCCCCTTTCTTCGGGGGCTGCGTTTCATACCCGCAGGTGCAGATATTGGTGATCCTCCACTGTAGGCTTCACTCTTTGCTACTTCGGAGTACTCCTTCTTGACTCGGAGTCCCCTTTTGGTACAAACTCCTTTTGCTATGTGTATATACTCTGTACATTTGACTATTTGGGTACGGCGGGGCCCTGTCTCGCCATATGTCTTTGTTTTGAGTTCGTAGAGGCCTGTAGTCACATATGTGGGGCGAGGGTCCTATATATGTTTGTTTGATTTTGTTTTCTGGTCTTAAAGCGGTCCGTTTGTTTTGATGGCCCTAAATGGCCCTTATGCTTATGTTGCACTTTTGACCGGCGATGTCTTTTCCGCCGCTCAGTTTGGATTCGATATGACATTTTGATTTGTGCGACTGCTTAAGACATATTTTGATATAAATTCTGTTGATATGACTTTTATGAATTTTTGGAATATGCTCGGATTTGGTAAATGAATATGCAGTTTGGTCTGGGTACCCAGGTAGGGTGCCAGTCGCGGCCCACGGGGCTGGGTCGTGACAACTTGGCCGAGACCTACGACACCTATGGAAGTTCGTAGTTTTATGGGTTTGGCTGGTTATTATCGAATATTTTTAGAAGGTTCCTCTTCCATCTCCGTAGAACCGACAAAGCTAACTCAGAAAGCAGCTAAATTTCAATGGACGGATGCTTGTGAACACAATTTTCAAGAGTTGAAGAATAGATTGACTTCGGCCATAGTTCTGACACTTTCAGAAGGATCAGAAGGCTATGTTGTCTATTGTGATGCTTTAGGCGTTGGGTTAGGATGTGTGTTGATGCATCATAGTAAGGTGATTGCTTATGCTTCAAGGTAGTTGCCGAAACATGAGAAAAACTATCCAACCCATGAGCTTGAGTTAGCTGCGGTGATTCATGCATTGAAAATGTGGAGGCATTATTTGTATGGTGTTCATGTTGATATTTATATGGAACACAAGAGCCTTCAGTATATTTTCAAGCAAAAAAGAGTTGAATTTATGGAAAAGACGATGGTTGGAGCTGTTGAAAGACTGCGATGTTAGCATTCTATATCACCCAGGGAAGGCGAACGTCATAGCTGATGCTCTTAGCCATAGATGTATGGGTTGCTTATGTAATTTTTAGTAAGAGAAAAAAGAGTTAGCTCATGAGCTATAGCAGTTAGCCAGCCTAGGGGTTCGGGTAATGGACTCAGGCAATATGGGAGCTACCATTCAGAATTCAACTGTCTCGTCACTAGTAGTTGAGGTGAAAGAACGCCAGTATGAGGATTCCATACTAGGTCATTACCGAAATACACTTCCTCAGAAGAAAAAGTCATCCTTCGAGGTTTCTGCAGATGGAGGTCTCCGATGTCGAGGCAGGTTGTGTGTCCCCGATGTTGCAGGATTACGTCGTCAGATTATAGAAGAAGCTCATTGTTCTCGTTAATATGTTCATCTCGGAGCAATGAAAATGTACCATGATCTTAAATCCATATATTGGTGGAGTGGAATGAAGAAAGACATAGCGGAATTCGTGGCTCAATGTCCTAACTGCCAACAGGTGAACATCGAGCATCAAAAGCCCGGCGGATTGTTGCAAGCTATGGAAATTCTAACTTGGAAATGAGAAGTGATTAATATGGATTTCATCGCAGGCTTACCTCGTACTCAGCGTAAGTATGATTCTCTATGGGTAATTGTGGATAGACTTACCAAGTCAGCTCATTTCCTACCAGTCAGAACTACATACGCAGCTGAAGATTATGCAAAGCTTTATGTCAAAGAGATAGCGCGACTCCATGGTGTTCCAGTATCGATTATTTCCGATAGAGTGACACAGTTTACTGCTAATTTCTGAAAGTCCTTCCAAGAAGGTTTGGGGACTCAGGTGAGTCTTAGTACAGTATTTCATCCACAGACTGATGGACAAGCTAAGCGTACTATCCAGACTCTTGAGGATATGCTACGGGCATGTGTGTTATTTTTTGGAGGTAGTTAAGATGATCACTTCGGTCTTATTGAGTTTTCTTATAACAGTAGTTATCATTCCAGCATCCAAATGGCCCCGTATGAGGCTTTATATGGCCGCAAGTGCAGGTCAACAATTGGGTGGTTCGAAGTGGGAGAAGCTAAACTAATAGGGCCAGACTTGATCCAGCAACCATAGAGAAGGTCAGACTTATCCAGGATCGATTATTAACAGCTCAAAGTCGTCAGAAATCTAATGCAGATAATCATCGACGAGACTTAGAGTTCCAAGTAAAGGACTGAGTATTCTTGAAGGTGTCGCCGATTAAGGGCATCAAGAGGTTTGGTAAGAAGGGTAAGCTTAATCCTCGGTACATTAGGCCTTAAAAGATTATACTCAAGGTAGACAAGGTGGCTTATGAGCTAGATCTACCTTCAGATTTGGAGTCAGTCCATCCGGTTTTCCATGTATCGATGCTTCGCAAGTGCATTAGAGATCCTACCAGAATCGTACCTATAGATGATGTCCAAGTCACCGAGCAATTGCCCTACGAAGGAATTCCCATTGCTATTCTAGATAGACAAGTTTGGAGACTCAGAACCAAAGATGTAGCTTCAGTTAAAATCTTCTGGAGAAATAATAATAGGGAAAAATGACTTGAGAAGCTGAGGAAGATATGAAGTTCAGGTATCCACATTTATTTCCACTCCCAGAGGAGATTCAGACAGAGGCACCACTGTCCTTAGGTATGTAATGCTTTCTTTCGATGATTTCTTAGTGGTGTGTGGCCATTGTTATTGTTGTTATTGTAGCCCTGTGATGTGATGTATATTTTGGGTTGCTGTGACAAGATGGTAGTGGCATATTAGAGGGGAAACTCTGGCAAAATTTTTGTAGAATCCCTCAGAATCTAACATTCGAGGACGAATGTTCCTAAGGGGGGAGGAATGTTACATCTTGGAAATTTTGAGTCATTTGAATTATGAGTATACTAATGCAAGCCTAAAGTGGACATGAAGTCCTTATTGGGTTAAGGAGGGTATTTGATAACTTTAAGTGCGTACCTTAATGTTTTGGAGTCATATGAATCGGTGGAATTAAGTTCGTCGAAGGAAGTGGAATTTGAGTCATGTTTTGGGTAGGTTTCACATCAATTAAGTTATACATTGTTTAATAATGCCTTGAGGGGGGGGGGGGGGGGACTATAGGGCCCCTTAAATGGTTAATGAAGTTTTATACAAGTACCAAGAGGTTCCATACAGATTGGAAGGATTAGAGGTTAAAAACGAATCAAAGAGAGCAAGTTAGTGAGAGGCTAGTTTGATGGTCCATTTGACGGACCGTAGGGTGTTTGACGGCCCGTCAAATGGTGGAGCCACCACCTTGAAACACCACAGAGAGGCCTGTTTGGTTGTGCTATGATGATACCTGTACTATGATTATATAAGTATACGATATATGTATGAAATGTACTCACCTACAAATCTCATTCAGGTTATATCTTCCTCCTATGGTTTGTGATTCTCCTATTTTGCTTATTTCATTCATGTCTTACATACTCAGTACAATATTTGTACTGACGTCCATTTTCTTTGGACGCTGTGTTCATGCCCACAGGTAGACCAGGAGACGGTGCAGATCCATAGGAGCCACCAGTAGATTTACAGGAGCACTCCATTATTCCGGAGGTGCTACTTGGTTTATTCTTTTGTGTAGATATGTATATTTATTTTGGGCACGACGGGGTCTTGTCCCGTCCATATGTCTAGCACTCTAGTAGAGGCTCGTAGATACGCAGGTGTGGGTAGTATGGTCTCACAATGTTTCTAATGTATGTGTTTATATTATTTCGATAGCCGAAGGGCTTATGTATGTATGTATATATATATATATATATATATATATATATATATATATATATATATATATTTAAAGTGATTACGTTTCCAAATGAGAAAATGACTTTCTTATGATATGAATATGATAAGTAAGGGAATGAGTGGTGCTCGGTGGTAAGCCCCGGGTACCCGTCACGGCCCCTAGTCGGGTCGTGACAAAGGTGGTATCAGAGCAGTTCAGTCGTAGGAAGTGTCTGCGAGCCGTGTCTAGTAGAGTCTTGTTTATTGTGTGTTGAGCGCCACACTAATAAACAGGAGGCTACAGGGCATTTAGGAAAAATGAACATCTTTCATCTTAAGAGATAGTGCGATAGAGCTGTATTATAAGATGATCCCCTCCCTAATTGTGAGTTATAATTTCAGCAAAACTGATGAAAGGAAAAGCTACGGCAGCCCAGAAGGGTAAGATAGTGGTTGAAAAAGGGCTTGAACGGGAGCCGTCTATGAATATGGAGAAGAGCGAACCCCAGAATAAGGCCCTATCTCGGTTTTCCTATACTTTTTCCACTTTAGAGGATTAAAGGGGAGCCTTAACTTTAGCTCCAGCACCCCCCGTTCCTCCACCAGATGCCTCGGGCCAAGAAATGAGACAGGCTATTCCTTTACTGACTCAATTAGTAGCCGCTCAAGCTCGGCAGTAGGATGTGGGCCACGATGACATGGGTTGGAGAAAGAGAGTTAATTCTTCAGGTTTTGATCATGAGTTTAGGGGTGATCCGAGGCAACAATTCTCTAGGAACTCTCGTTCAACAAGTAGTGCTCCTCCGTAGTTTTCTAGACCCAGGTTTCATGGATCTACTTATTCTAGGTCACCCCAGAGTCTCAGAGTTTCCATTCCTCGGATTTGGAGTGGTTGTAGTCAGACGAGATCCCTGGTACCACGATGTACTCAGTGTTCTAGGTTACATTCGGGACCGTGCCGCTTGGGCTCGGATGTTTGTTATGCCTGTGCTCGGCCAGACCATTTAAAGCGCGACTGCCCATCGCTACGTGGTAAAGATAAGGTTCGGACTACGGGAGTGGTAGCTGGCTCTTCGTCATCGGTACGCCCTCCAAGGCCAAGGCCACAGATGTTAGTAGGCGTTGATAGAGACCGAAGAGGAATGCCCAACCCAAGAGGATCCCAGCATCATATCCATGCGTTAGCTGAGCAATAGGATTTTGAGTCTCCCCACGATATTGTCCCAGGTATATTGCTAGTATCCTCTTATGATATGTGTGCATCGATTGATTCAGATCCTATGCTATCATGTATAACTCCCGTTGTGATGATTGCGTTGAGGTGACAAATCTGAGCCAATCCAACAATTTGAGATGACTATATTTGTTAGTGACCTAGTGATAGCCAGAATTGTGATTTACGAGTAAGTTGATTGACAGTGAGTGAATATAGATAATATGTGTATGTATATATATATTGGAATTCTAGACCGAGTGAGCAGGCACAACTTATGAGACAAGCTCTATTATTTATATCCTTATATGGTAAGTGATCTTGTGTTGCTGGGTAGCGTATTATGTGTGTCCCGATATATGTCCTATTGAGACATCTGACGTGTTTTCTGGGCTATGTGCACGTTTGGGATTGTTATGCTTACAAGAGAAACTCTGCCGAAATTTTCCCAGAATCTAAAGGAGATATGATATAAGCTTGTAATATGTCCTAACGGGAAAAAATGTTGTGCAAAAAAGTAATGGCAGGACGAGATTAAGTTAGGAGTATCGTTGACAACTACAAGAGATGAGTTAAATATCATTGAATTGATAGTAACGGTAATTATAAGATCGACATTGATATGGTAACGAGAAATGCTAAAGTAAATTAGGGAGACTGGTAGTGCTACAACACGGCATAGGAGAGGAAATGGTAACTCTAATGGAGTGTGATACTGGAGTATTGATTGGATGGATAATCACGAGTAAGATACGATAAGTTTATTAGCAAAATAAAGTAACAGCATGACTGAGGCAGGGGTATGAAATACGAAGGGGTCTAACGAATGTGAATCCATTGGTAAAACAACTTATATGGTAAGTGTAATAGGGATGATTAGAAAGAGTAACAGGTTGAGTATGCTTACTTCGCAAGGTTTATTCTATTTTACGAGTAGGCTTGCGAACGAGGTAAAGAAGTGGCACTCTATAGCGTTGATTATGATCAAGATATAATGAGAGCGTGGCAAGAACTGCAATACAATGTAAAAAAAGTATAGTGAGGAAATGACTAAGGATGTGACATTGTTACACCTCAGAAATTTTTCCGTACTTGTGTGATGAGTAGAACAATGAAGGACTTGAGTGTATGGTGTTTTACTAAGTCGGGAATGGCTAATTTTGCATTTTTGGAAATAATAAAGTTGCAGAAAATTTTTCTGCCAGTGGTCGTATATGGCACTATACGGCCCGTAAAGTGATTTACGGACCGTATAGTGCAATCGTAGTCCATCATTCCAAAAATCTCAACTTTCTGCCCAGCGTTGATATGGTTAAATACGACCCAGTTTACGGCCCGTAAACTGGTTTACGGACCGTAAACCAGGTCGTAAAGTGCCATAATCCTCAGCCAAACTTTCTGTTTCTTAGAATGCTTAAATACGTCCACAGTGGACGGGCCGTAAATCAGAATACGGTCCGTAAACTGCAATTTACGACCACTGTTCACCCGACGAGAATTAATTAAAGATCAAATTTTGGGATTATTAAAAGGGGCTTGGACTACAATTCAGTTCATTATTCATCAACACAACTCAAGAAACCTCTAGAATATTCCAAATTATTCCTCCACAAGAATTCAAGAGAATCAAAGGGAATATCAAGATCATCACCACTAAATTCATGAAAATAAGTGTAAGAACACATCAAAGGATCTTCTAAATCAAGAAATTCTAAAGAAGGGTGGAACTAGGGTTTTGGCTAAGTGAAGAATTTCAACTCAAGGGTTGTTCAACCACTATCCAAGGTAAGTTTCCTGATCATTCTATGTTGTTTGAAGTATTGAAAAGCTTAGACACTTGAAATGTAGAAGAACATAGAAATGGACCATTACTGAGTGAATAGTGCCATAAATGAATGATAGTGGGATGGAATTATGAATGTTGAAGTGTTGTGAATACAAATACGTTGTAAATGATGCTTACATCATGAAACAAGCATTAAACGCATGAAAATGCAAGGACGAGTCATAAGGCTAATTATGAGGGAAATTGGAGGAAAATGGTGGATTTTGCTAAATGTACGTAAACGACGATTGTTGATTTCGATATTGTGAGTAATGCTATGAATGTTGGGAGTTAATATAAAACATGGAAAAAAAATACTATAAACGAGAGAAGCGCTGTCCGACTTCTCCTAGAATTAGCGACGCGTTCTTGTAGTTAGTATGCTAATGTTGATATGAATTCTTTATGAAGGTAACGACGCGATATTGAAGGAGAACGAGTGAGCGATCTCTTAGCTAAGCGACCAAGGTATGTGAGGATAGTCCCTTCTTTCTGATGGCATGAATCTTGTAGCACAAAATTCCTATTCTCTTCATGAGTTCTTGTAGTCCGAAAGGCTAAGAGTCTAACTCCTTAATGTCTATATAAGATGAGGAATACGATATGATGATGCTAGTATAATGATGATGTTAATTATCGCTTACACTCACCTTATGTACTAGTTCCTTCAAGGTGAGGCAGAGTATCAATAGTTGTTCCATAACGGAATCGGGGGATCACGACCTTACGTCACCCCGATAGAGTAAAGTTGATCTTGAGCCTTATGCATGTATTACAATGAGATAAGTATTTTATGATGAGTATATTATTATTATGAGCATTTTATGATAAGCATGACATGAGCATTTCACACTGTGCCTAGTTGGCCGGGCAGTCACCGCCAAGGCGGGCAGCTATACGGGTACTCCATGACCTTCGGGCATGGGCAGACACCACTAGTGGGCGGCATGCGATGGTACCCCGGACGCGGGAGGCCTGGACGCGGGCTAATATTATTGATTATCACACCGTTCCGACATGGACGGGCAGCTTGCATATGATGCATATATGTTATGAGGATGAGTACGAGTAGGATGGCACGCATGTTTTCCTTTATGATTATCAGACAGATCCAGATATTTCATGTTGATGTTATCACTATATTGTTGATTTTTTCTTTCATTGTTTATGCTTCTCATACTCAGTACAACATTCGTACTGACGTCCTTTATTCGGACGTTGTGTTCATGCCCACAGGTAGACAGAGAGGAGAGCTTGGCCCAGATCCTCAGTAGCAGTCAGCTGGTTGGAAGCACTCCATCGTCCGGAGGTGCTTAAGATTATCCTTTTGTATATATGTATATTTTGGGCACGACGGAGTCTTGTTCCGTCCATGTATATACAGTATGTTAGTAGAGGCTCGTAGATACGCAGTGTGGATTAGATGGTCTCACAAGACGTTTTCATATGCATGTATATTATTTTGATGGCCGAAAGGCAATTGTATATAAAGTATTTATGTTTGTTTAATTATGATTTTCCTACAACTGGTATGTAAATTGATAAAAGAATATTAAATGAGCAAGATAAGTAGTTGAGTGAGCGGTGCTCGGTAACTAGCTCCGGGTACCCGTCGCGGCCCCTAACTGGGTCGTGACAGAAGTGGTATCAGAGCAGTTCGTCCTAGGAAGTGTCTACGAGCCGTGACTAGTAGAGTCTTGTTTATGGTGTGTTGCGCGCCAAGCTAATAAGCAAGAGGCTACAGGGCATTTAGGAAAATGACCATCCTTCTTCTCATGAAATTGTGCGATAGAGCCATGCTTAGGATTATGTTATTCCTAAAAGTGCGTTATGGTTTCAGAAAATGCCGCCAAAAGGAAAAGCTACAGCTGCCCAGAAGGGCAAAGCTACAACAAAGAGGCAGGCGGAAAGAGAGCCTCCGGCAAATGTAGAGGAAACCTAATCGCAAAGTGAGGCCACGCCCAATGTAGGAGAGCAGGGAGGAGCCTCAGCTCCGATTCCTCCACCGGGTGCTTCGGGTCAACAAGTGTCCGAGGCCATCCATTTATTGACACAATTTGTTGCCACTCAGGCACAACGACAGGATGCGGGTCCAAGGGATCGTTCAGCTAGTACGACAGCCCGTGACTTTATGGCCTTAAATCCTCCAGAATTCTTTGGGTCAAAGACAGATGAAGATCCGCAAAATTTTATCGATGAGATGTTGAGGACTTTAGAGATTATCCATGCTTCCGAGACCGAATCCGTGGAGTTGGCCTCTTATAGACTCCGCGATGCGGCGGTGTTATGGTATAAGAATTGGGTGATAACAAGAGGAGAAAATGTTCCACCTCCCGTGTGGCAAGAGTTTGTAGATGCCTTTATTCGTCACTACTTGGCACCCGAAGTTCGCCGAGCTAGAGCGGACAAGTTCCTGAATTTAAAGCAAAGGGGTATGAGTGCCCGAGAGTATAGCATGCAATTCAACTCATTGGCTCCATATGCTCCGCCTATGGTGGCCGACATGGGAGACAGAATCTATAGATTTGTGAGTGGTCTCGGGCCACATTTGTACAGAGATTGTTTGACGGCCTCCTTGCAAGACGGGATGGATATTTTTCGGATACAGGCCCATGCTCAGAATCTCGAGGAACGACAACGACAGCAAAGAAGTGATCGTGATGGTGACAGAAGACAAGGTAAGAGGGCTAGATCTATGGGAGAGAGCAGTGAGTATAGAGAGGGATCGAGACAGACACATCCCAGGCACTCAGGTCAGTCCGCGACTAGTGCGCCTCCCAGATTCTCAGACGGAAGGTTCGATCGCTCTTTCCAGTCAGGGCAGGGTCAGAGTTCGAGGGCCCCAAGTTCTCAGTATCAGGGAGATTTTAGTCAGAGGAGACCTCCAGTACCGCGGTGTATCCAGTGTGGCAAATTACATTCCGGACGGTGTCGTCAGGGTTCAGATACTTGTTATGCTTGCGGGCAAGTTGGTCACATGATGAGAGATTGCCCCTCAGCGAGAGATAGAGCTGGGACTCAGCCTACAGGTTCAGCAGCGGGTTCTTCTTCAGCACGCCCGACAGCACAGACTCCTCAGACTACAGCAGGTAGAGGCAGAGGTAGAGGGGGAGCATCTACTTCAGCTGCTGTTCAGCCCCGTGTGTATGCTTTAGCTGGGCGACAGGATCTCGAGTCTTCCCCAGATGTTGTCACAGGTACCCTGACTATATTTTTCCGTGACGTATATGCTCTGATTGATCCAGGTTCTACCTTCTCATATATTACTCCGTATATCGCTGATTGTGTTGGGGTGAGACCCGAGCCAATTAAACCTTTCGAAGTATTCACTCCGGTTGGTGATCCTGTAATAGCGAGGCAAGTATATAAGAACTATGTAGTCATTATACGTGATCGTCAGACAAATGCTGATTTGATTGAACTTGAGATGATAGATTTTGACGTAATTATGGGTATGGACTGGTTTGCGACATACAATAACGGATACGCGGAAGCAATCAAATAACAAGGAAAGTAAAAGATAGATAGATTGACACAAGAAAATGGAATTAAAAGCAACCTAAAGGTGTATCAAACCTAAAGACCTCAATTAATTAGCATAAACAAGCACCAACCTCTTAGGATGACCTCAAGGGAATTGAATTCCCAAGCAACCAATCCTCTCACAATCAAAGGTTCAACAAGAGCCATCCATGGCCTCTCTACAAGTTTCTCTCTCTAGAGACAACTCTCTCAAAAATCACTCATCTTTTCTTCAAATGTCAAAAGTCCCCTAATGAAATGAAAGACAATGTATTTATACTAACTAAATAATAGAAGACCCTATTATTACATAAATGCCATTAATGAGGCAAGGGCCTTGTTTGGCTAGTCTTGTGGAGATGGAAATCTTGAATTTGCGGATGTGACCTCTTGCGTATAGCCTTCCTTACTCGGTGGCCACTTTAATGCTGTTCCATTTCCCATCCGTCCTCTCCATGCTATCATCCAAACTTTGGCTCTACGAGACGGTCCTTTAAGTGTCCTTGAGGCAACTCGTCTTGCATCATTCTCCCCTTCTTGAAAAGGATTCGTCCTCGAATCTAAACCTTGAAAAACCATAAGGGAGACAAACAAAAACATACTCCTCAAGGATTGAGGGTTAGCACACAATGCAATAATCACATATTCATGCCAAGGATGAACAAACTTGTGGTACAACCACACATCTATGACAATCATGACTAACATTTGCACACATGAGGTATCAAGTAGTTGATTCCTCCAAGGTTCATGACATAAGGGAGTAATAAAACCAATGGGTTCAAAAGACGAAGTATGCCACTCGACATTGGTTCTATTTGACATGTAGAATAATGTCCAAACAAGAACACTCTCATTTTTCAAGCAAGGACTCCCCCAAGATAGTGCTCTCAAATCACACAAGGTGTCACCCTGATCAAAGGGAACGAACATCCATCTAGTGTGGTCAAGAACACAATTGGCTAGATCATAATTGCCTTCTCCCACATAATATGCACTCCCTATATGCTCAAGAATGTCATCATAGGCAAGCAAGTAATAAAGAAAGGTATCACGTAAAATAACTTCCTCATCAATATCACTCCCCAATGTAACCTCACCATACGGTTCAAGGACAAGATTATCCAAGGGGCTACTATGAAGTTGAACATGAAAGGAAGAATTTGCAATTTCTAGACAAGAATTACCTTCCTTTGTAACACTTTCCTTCCCCACAAATGGATCACAATTCCTCAAAGGAAGATCTCCATCATGGGAAAGAGTGTCTTCATTCCATAGTGGGTTACATATCACATTATAGCCTCCAAAGGAAACTAAACGTTTGACATTACCAAGCATCCCACTAGGTATTTCACTCTCAACAGTCATGTCATCCTCAAATAGAACATTATCCTTTACAAGAGAGTAATCGATGAACAATGAGGAGTCAAACCATGTCATTTCACTCTCAAAAGAACCAATGTCATCTTTCAATGCATTTTCGCTCACATGACTATCCACATGATACACATCACCACTACAAATTGGAGTCTTATCACGTGACACTAAAGTCCGATCAAGAGACTCATTTTGACATGAAACAAACAAGGGTGAGATGTCACATTCTTTCAATTGAACAACTATATCAACATTATCACTAACTAGAGGTACATTAAACACATCACAAAGATCCTCACGTCGTGAATTATCATTACAAGCAAGTTGATCAATACAGGTTTCAACACGATTTGGTAGCATGTCAAACTCGCAAGACTTACTAACAAGATGACCACATGACATTGTACTACCAATCAATTCACAAGTGCCAACACTAGGTGGACACAAATCTATCTTGCAAGAAGAATCAATTTTGTCATCTAAAGGATCAACTAGTGTTTGAGCACCTTCATTCGATAATGCACTATCATTCAAAGCACAAGTGTCAACACTAGGTGGACACAAATCGACCTTACAAGAAGGAACAATTCGGTCATCAATAGGATCAACTAGTGTGGGGACACTTTCAACACTGGCATTACTAATACACGGCAAAGAAACATTAGGCGTAACGCAAGGCAAACTAACTTTCATGCTTGACTTGACATTAAAATCACACAAAGATGTAGAAGTATAAGGATAAGTGATTTTACCTTGGTGTTCATGCAAGCTCCTTTGACCAATGGAAAGAATGGTTGTGGTCGCCGTCCTTGCCTTCAAGCATGGGGCTCTCTCAAAAGAGGTACCCCTCAAAGATTCATTTCTTCTCACATGTGGCTTGGGATATTGGCTTCTCAATATCCTTTTCATGTCCTCCCAAGTCTTGATGGGATTCCTCACTTGTCTCCCACAACATTTCACATACTCCCAAAATTTGACAAGCTTTGAGTCAAAAGTTTGAACGGCTAAGCCCATCTTCATTTCTTGTGAATAGTTGTAGCTAGCGAAGATTTCATCTATTATGGACTCCCATTCCTCATATTCTTCTCCACTAGCTTCCCTAGCCAAGGTAGGCCATTTCACATGGGTATCTCGCACTTTTGCACTTGGACTCTTCCTAGTAAGTATGCATGGAAAGAGAAATTTCCCTTTCTTGTCCACTACAAATTGATGCCAATCTTGTTCATGTGGGATTCCATGGTTTTGGAACCAAGGGACTCCTAAACTTACATGACAACTATCCATTGGAAGCACATCACACCAAACCTCCTCTTGGTACTCGCCAAGTGAAATGGATACCATCACTCTCTTATCAACCCAATACCCTCCCTCGTCATAATAAGGATTTCGCCTATTCACACAAGGTAGCCTTAACTCTTCAACCGCGCGAGGGGTGATGAAATTGGTGTAACAATCGTCATCAAGCACAAGAGTTCCCTCTCTACCACACAGGTTTACCTTGGTCTCCATGAATCTCATCTTTGGAACCACCTTCTTTTGCATAGGACGACTCCAACTAGTACTCACATTCCCACTCATGCCTCTTTGCTTCGGGTAGGAAGTACTACAAGAAGAAGCATATGTATGCCCACTAGACGTCCTTCCATAATCCACATTAGCACTTCCACTACCTCCATAGACATACCCTCCATGAGTCCTATTTGTATAAAGATTTTCCCCATAAGACCCATAAGACACATACGAAGGAGAGTCATATTTCGAGTCGCCTTCATCATCACGATGTATAGCACAAGACTCTTCACCTTCATTATCTTCGTCATACAAAGCATAACAAGGTTCTTCTTCATCCCCATCTTCCTCATGAGACACATGAGAACCGCTCTCTTCACATTCTCCTTCAAAATAGTAATTCTCTCCTCGAACTTCCTCATGATCACCATTCCCCATATAGCCCTCATATTCCCCATCGTCACACCCTTGATAGCTCCCATAGTCCTCCCCTTCGTAACTACAACCATCATCATCATAACAATCATAATCGCCACCACATGAATCGGAATCCATGGAGAAGTACCTGCAAAGAACACTTAGCAAACACGTTAGTAGTAAAGAAACCTCACCACACTCGTGTTTACACTCGTTTGTGCTCGGCTAGCACCACTCAAATGAACTCACACACTCTTGCCTTTTACCACTCAAATGGATTGGCCAATGTTGATTATCGATTGGATTCGGTTGATTGCAAGGTGCACAATTACTACTCGAGATCGGAATGGATTCTTGTAGACTCAAGAAGAACGCGGACCACTCAATAAAAACAAACACACTTGAGCCAAGAAATTAACAACGAAGCAAAAACGAAGAAAAGCACGAAAGAATTGGCACGAAAGAAATGCGGACACAAGAACTAGCAAACAGAAGTAGGAACAACTACTAAATGGCTACTAGTTAACAGGCACAAGAAATTGGAATGCTAAAAATCGGGAAATAAATCGAATTTCGGGCCCGGGTAGGTGATAACTTGAAAAAGTGGTCTTGAAGTCCCAAATGATCCAAGGTATCAATTTTTTTTTTGTTCCCTACCAAAGGATTAGGGACACAAGATCATCAACTAAGGATCAAGAAATTTTGAGAATCGGAAGTGGGATTAAAATGAAATTTGGACTTGAAAAGGTACCTTGAAGTATACGGTTGGAGCTTGACAAAATACGGTCCGTATTGTGGTTTACAGACCGTCCTTCGTGACCGTATTTAGTGATGCCCAAAACAGAATGTACCTTGCACTTTACGACCCACGAGATACGGGTCGTATTGTGGTTTACGGATCGTATTTTGGGTTTACGGTCCGTATTTAGTGATGTCCAGATTCCAGTGGCCTACTATTTCAAGATCCAAGTTTACGACCCAATTTACGGTCCGTAAATTGATTTACGGTCCGTCTTTAACGATGTTGGCAATTTCCAGTGAGCTACTGTTTCAAGATCCAAGTTTACGACTTCAAATTACGGTCCGTAAATTGATTTACAGTCCGTCTTTAATGATGTTGGCCATTTCCAGTGAGCCACTGTTTGAAGATCCAAGTTTACGACTTCAAATTACGGTCCGTAAATTGATTTACGGTCCGTAAATTGCAATGTTCCAGCTTCGGTGATTTTTGTGTTGAACTCGAACTTCTCGAATTTTTGGACCAAATGTACCCTTTTGGGGTAGAAAACACTTTTCCCAAATCTTGACTTGAAAACTTTGGATTAAATGCCCTTTTGGAGAGTCTTCTTCCCTATGAAGATTTGAAGATCTTCAAGAATATCAACAATTTCAAATTTTCAACTACCTTCAAATCAACTTGTTTTTCCTTCAAATTTCAGATTTAGACTCCCCAAGACTTTTAGAACAAAGCCCAATAAGTTTCAAGCCCCAATTTCACCCAAAACAACAAGACCCATTTCAAGTTCTTCAAGTTCTTCAACTCAACAATGGTGAAAATTTCAAAACAACTTGAAATGATTCGAAACTTCGGATTTGAAACCCTAAAACTCTAAGGAACTCAAACCTAACACCAGATTCAACAAAATCAACAAGAAAATTCGAGATTTTTTTTTTTTTTTTTTGAATTTCGATTTTTTTTTTTTTTTTTGAATCAAAACCCAAGATTAGATTTGGTGGAACAAACCTAAACTAAGCTCTGATACCAATTGATACAATAACGGATACGCAAAAGCAATAAAATAACAAGGAAAGTAAAAGATAGATAGATTGACACAAGAAAATGGAATTAAAAGCAACCTAAAGGTGTATCAAACCTAAAGACCTCAATTAATTAGCATAAACAAGCACCAACCTCTTAGGATGACCTCAAGGGAATTGAATTCCCAAGCAACCAATCCTCTCACAATCAAAGGTTCAACAAGAGCCATCCATGGCCTCTCTACAAGTTTCTCTCTCTAGAGACAACTCTCTCAAAAATCACTCATCTTTTCTTCAAATGTCAAAAGTCCCCTAATGAAATGAAAGACAATGTATTTATACTAACTAAATAATAGAAGACCCTATTATTACATAAATGCCATTAATGAGGCAAGGGCCTTGTTTGGCTAGTCTTGTGGAGATGGAAATCTTGAATTTGCGGATGTGACCTCTTGCGTATAGCCTTCCTTACTCGGTGGAAACTTTAATGCTGTTCCATTTCCCATCCGTCCTCTCCATGATATCATCCAAACTTTGGCTCTACGAGACGGTCCTTTAAGTGTCCTTGAGGCAACTCGTCTTGCATCAGTCATTATACGTGATCGTCAGACAAATGCTGATTTGATTGAACTTGAGATGATAGATTTTGACGTAATTATGGGTATGGACTGGTTGGCGTCATGCTATGCTAATGTTTGTTGCCGGAAAAAGGTAGTTCGATTCAAATTTCCGGGAGAGCCCATACTCGAGTGGAAGGGTAATACAGTTTCCCCAAAGGGTAGGTTTATTTCCTACCTTAAGGCGAGAAAGATGATAGCCAAGGGTTATATTTGTCATCTAGTTCGGGTTCATGACACGGAAGCGGAAGTGCCAACTTTCCAGTCTGTCCCGGTAGTGAATGAATTCCCAGATGTGTTTCCCGACGAGTTACCAGGCCTTCCTCCAGAAAGGGAAATCGATTTTGCTATTGATGTAGTACCCAACACCGAGTCTATTTCTATTCCTCCCTATCGAATGGCTCCAGCAGAGTTGAAAGAGCTAAAGGCACAGTTGAAAGACTTACTCGAGAAGGGTTTTATTAGACCCAGTTCATCACCGTGGGGAGCACCGGTCTTGTTCGTGTGAAAGAAAGATGGGTCGCTACGAATGTGTATCGATTATAGACAGTTGAACAGGGTGACTGTGAAGAACAGATATCCCCTTCCCAGAATCGACGACTTGTTCGATCAATTACAAGGTGCTAAGTGGTTTTCTATGATAGACCTAAGATCGAGTTATCATCAAGTGAGGATCAGAGAAGAAGACATTCCCAAGACAACCTTCAAAACGAGGTACGGCCATTACGAGTTCCGAGTGATGTCGTTTGGGTTGACAAACGCCCCGGCGGTGTTCATGAATTTAATGAATAATGTGTTCAGGCAGTTCTTGGATCTTTTTGTGATAGAGTTTATCGACGATATCCTGGTATATTCTCGCACAGAGTCAGAACATGCATATCATCTAAGAATTGTTCATGGCGTTCTTCGAGATCGGGAATTGTATGCAAAGTTTTCGAAGTGCGAGTTTTGGCTAAACTCAGTGGCATTTCTAGGTCATGTTATTTCAGATGATGGTATCCGAGTCGACACTCAGAAAATAGAAGTTGTGAAGACTTGGCCAAGGCCTACGACACCTACGGATGTTCGTAGTTTTCTTGGGTTAGCAGGATATTACAGGAGATTTGTAGAGGGCTTCTCATCTATTTCAGCCCCATTGATGAAGTTAACTTTGAAGTTGGCTAAATTCCAGTGGAATGATGCCTGTGAGCGTAGGTTCCAAGAGTTGAAAGACAGGTTGACCTCAGCGCCAGTGCTAACACTTCCGAAAGGGTCCGATGGCTATGTCGTATATTGTGATGCCTCCGGTGTGGGAATAGGATGCGTATTGATGCAGCATGGGAGAGTCATTGCATATGCCTCGAGACAGTTGCGAAGGCATGAACAGAATTATTCAACTCATGATCTCGAATTGGCCGCGGTTATCCATGCCTTAAAAATATGGAGGTACTACTTGTATGGTGTACGTGTTGACATCTATACGGATCACAAAAGCCTCCAATATATTTTCAAACAGAAGGATTTGAACCTGCGGCAAAGGCGATGGTTAGAATTACTAAAGGATTACGATGTGAACATTCTATATCATCCAGGGAAGGCGAATGTAGTGGCAGATGCACTTAGCCGCCGATCGATGGGTAGTTTATGTGGAGTTCCTTCGGAAAAGCAAGAAATGGTTCGTGAGCTCTATCAACTAGCAAGTCTCGGTGTACGTGCGACTGATTCAGGAGATGCAAGTATCAGCATCAATGACCCCACAGTTTCATCATTGAATCTAGAAGTGAAGGAACGACAATATGAGGATTCCCAGCTAAGCCATTATCGAGATATAGCTCACGAAAAAGAAACGTCTCCATTCAAAGTTTCCATAGAAGGGGTCCTTAGATATCGGGGCAGGTTATGTGTACCGGATGTGGCAAACTTACGCCAACGGATTTTAGAGGAAGCACATCATTCCCGGTATTCTATTCATCCAGGTGCAACCAAGATGTACCACGACCTTAAGTTGCTATATTGGTGGGATGGCATGAAGGGAGACATAGCAGGGTTTGTAGCCCAATGTCCAAATTGTCAGCAAGTGAAAGCCAAACATCAAAAGCCAGGAGGTTTATTGCAAGCAATGGAAATTCCTACGTGGAAATGGGAAGAAATTAATATGGATTTTGTGGTAGGATTACCCCGTACGCGAGGGAAGTATGATTCTATATGGGCGATCGCGGACAGGCTTACAAAAGCAGCTCATTTTCTCCCCGTCAGGACTACGTATTCAGCGGAAGACTATGCTAAATTGTATCTCAAGGAGATTGTACGACTTCATGGTATTCCTTTGGCCATTATCACGGATAGAAGGGCGCGGTTCACAACCAAGTTCTGGAAGTCCTTTCAAGAATGTCTAGGTACTCGAGTTAAGCTCAGCACGGCATTCCACCCACAGACCGACGGGCAAGACGAGCGCACTATTCAGACCTTAGAAGATATGCTACGAGCATGTGTGCTGGACTTCGATGGTAGTTGGGATGAGTATTTGCCTCTTATTGAATTTGCCTATAATGCTATCATTCCAGTATCCAAATGGCTCCGTATGAAGCCTTATACGGAAGAAAATGCAGATCTCCAATTGGATGGTTTGAAACCGGAGACGTACAATTGATAGGCCCCGACTTGGTCCAACAAGTAGTTGAAAAGGTTAAAGTGATTCGAGACCGACTGTTAACAGCTCAAAGTCGCCAAAAGTCTTATGCGGACAACCGCCGACGGGATTTAGAATTTCAAGCTAATGATTGGGTATTCCTTAAAGTTTCACCAATGAAGGGAGTAATGAGGTTCGGCAAAAAGGGGAAATTGAGTCCAAGATACATTGGACCTTATCGAATCATCCGCAAGGTGGGAAGAGTAGCCTATGAGTTGGACTTGCCTTCAGAGCTCGAATCTGTACACCCAGTATTCCATGTTTCGATGCTCCGCAAGTGTATTGGAGACCCCACGAGGATTGTTCCGATTGATGATGTACAAGTGACAGAGAAGTTGACATACGAAGAAGTGCCCATTGCTATTTTGGATAGACAAGTGCGAAGGCTTCGGAATAAAAAGGTTGCTTCAGTCAAAGTTCTGTGGCGGAACGATAATCAGGAAGAAATGACTTGGGAAGCGGAGGAGAAGATGAAATCTATGTACCCCCATTTGTTCTAATCCCCAGAAGAGATTCAAGATGAGACGTCGACGATATGAGGTCTGAATGTTTTAATTTTATGTTTTTGGTCGTGTGTGGCCATAAATGTGTTGATATTGTGATATAGCCCTGTGAGGCGATGATATTATGGGTCGTTGTGGTAAATTGGTGGTGCCAAATTACAAAGGAAGCTCTGGCAAAATGTTTTCTAGAATCCCCGAGTGTCGAACATTCGAGGACGAATGTTCCAAAAGGGGGGAAGAATGTTACACCTCGGAAATTTTTCCGTACTTGTGTGATGAGTAGAACAATGAAGGACTTGAGTGTATGGTGTTTTACTAAGTCGGGAATGGCTAATTTTGCATTTTTGGAAATAATAAAGTTGCAGAAATTTTTTCTGCCAGTGGTCGTATATGGCACTATACGGCCCGTAAAGTGATTTACGGACCGTATAGTGCAATCGTATTCCATCATTCCAAAAATCTCAACTTTCTGCCCAGCGTTGATATGGTTAAATACGACCCAGTTTACGGCCCGTAAACTGGTTTACGGACCGTAAACCAGGTCGTAAAGTGCCATAATCCTCAGCCAAACTTTCTGTTTCTTGGAATGCTTAAATACGTCCACAGTGGACGGGCCGTAAATCAGAATACGATCCGTAAACTGCAATTTACGACCACTGTTCACCCGACGAGAATTCATTAAAGATCAAATTTTGGGATTATTAAAAGGGGCTTGGACTACAATTCAGTTCATTATTCATCAACACAACTCAAGAAACCTCTAGAATATTCCAAATTATTCCTCCACAAGAATTCAAGAGAATCAAAGGGAATATCAAGATCATCACCACTAAATTCATGAAAATAAGTGTAAGAACACATCAAAGGATCTTCTAAATCAAGAAATTCTAAAGAAGGGTGGAACTAGGGCTTTGGCTAAGTGAAGAATTTCAACTCAAGGGTTGTTCAACCACTATCCAAGGTAAGTTTCATGATCATTCTATGTTGTTTGAAGTATTGAAAAGCTTAGACACTTGAAATGTAGAAGAACATAGAAATGGACCATTACTGAGTGAATAGTGCCATAAATGAATGATAGTGGGATGGAATTATGAATGTTGAAGTGTTGTGAATACAAATCCGTGGTAAATGATGCTTACATCATGAAACAAGCATTAAACGCATGAAAATGCAAGGACGAGTCATAAGGCTAATTATGAGGGAAATTGGAGGAAAATGGTGGATTTTGCTAAATGTACGTAAACGACGATTGTTGATTTCGATATTGTGAGTAATGCTATGAATGTTGGGAGTTAATATAAAACATGGAAAAAAATAGTATAAACAAGAGAAGCGTTGTCCGACTTCTCCTAGAATTAGCGACGCGTTCTTGTAGTTAGTATGCTAATGTTGATATGAATTCTTTATGAAGGTAACGACGCGATATTGAAGGAGAACGAGTGAGCGATCTCTTAGCTAAACGACCAAGGTATGTGAGGCTAGTCCCTTCTTTCTGATGGCATGAATCTTGTAGCACGAAATTCCTATTCTCTTCATGAGTTCTTGTAGTCCGAAAGGCTAAGAGTCTAACTCCTTAATGTCTATATAAGATGAGGAATACGATATGATGATGCTAGTATAATGATGATGTTAATTATCGCTTACACTCACCTTATGTACTAGTTCCTTCAAGGTGAGGTGGAGTATCAATAGTTGTTCCATAATGAAATCGGGGGATCACGACCTTACGTCACTCCGATAGAGTAAAGTTGATCTTGAGCCTTATGCATGTATTACAATGAGATAAGTATTTTATGATGAGTATATTATTATTATGAGCATTTTATGATAAGCATGACATGAGCATTTCACACCGTGCCTAGTTGGCCGGGCAGTCACCGCCAAGGCGGGCAGCTATACGGATACACCATGACCTTCGGGCATGGGCAGACACCACTAGTGGGCGGCATGAGATGGTACCCCGGACGCGGGAGGCCTGGACGCGGGCTAATATTATTGATTATCACACCGTTCCGACATGGACGGGCAGCTTGCATATGATGCATATATGTTATGAGGATGAGTACGAGTAAGATGGTACGCATGATTTCCTTTATGATTATCAGACAGATCCAGATATTTCATGTTGATGTTATCACTATATTGTTGATGTTTTCTTTCATTGTTTATGCTTCTCATACTCAGTACAACATTCGTACTGACGTCCTTTCTTCGGACGCTGTGTTCATGTCCACAGGTAGACAGAGAGGAGAGCTTGGCCCAGATCCTCAGTAGCAGTCAGCTGGTTGGAAGCACTCCATCGTCCGGAGGTGCTTAGGATTATCCTTTTGGTATATATGTATATTTTGGGCACGACGGAGTCTTGTTCCGTCCATGTATATACAGTATGTTAGTAGAGGCTCGTAGATACGCAGTGTGGGTTAGATGGTCTCACAAGACGTTTTCATATGCATGTATATTA
The DNA here is from genome assembly GCF_019175385.1 of Lycium barbarum. Classification (NCBI taxonomy): domain Eukaryota; kingdom Viridiplantae; phylum Streptophyta; class Magnoliopsida; order Solanales; family Solanaceae; genus Lycium; species Lycium barbarum. The sequence continues at coordinate 81,611,927 of NC_083338.1, read as the reverse complement.
TTTTGATGGCCGAAAGGCAATTGTATATAAAGTATTTATGTTTGTTTAATTATGATTTTCCTACAACTGGTATGTAAATTAATAAAAGAATATTAAATGAGCAAGATAAGTAGTAGAGTGAGCGGTGCTCGGTAACTAGCTCCGGGTACGCGTCACGGCCCCTAACTGGGTCGTGACAGACATGTTCTATATGAATAAAGAATGAATGCAAGTGTGAAACCAACAAGCGAGCCATGGGGCAGTAGATGATAAAGCTTATACGACCTTGTTAAGGGAATGTCCATCATAGAGGTTCCTCAATGATAGAAATGATAGCAAGCAATGACAAAAAGGGAAGACAACTAAAAAAAAATTAGGGAAGAGTGATATGGCAAAGTAGTAACAGTTGGTGATTTGTATAATCGAGATCACGAGTGATATCATTAGCTGAATGTAAAAGACCAAGACTATGGAAAGGTGAATAACGAAATAGAATGATTGTTAGGAGAAGGATTAACATAATAACGATGAGAGGGGATGATCAGAGTGAACAGAATAAGTTTTGGAAGCGGAGAACGAATTGTATAGAGATAATATATTCTAAAGGACAAAGCGGTATTGAGTTAAGAATAGGACTCCTTGTGCGAAGAATAAAGGATTGATTATAAAAAGGGACGTAATAAGATAAATTGAGGAGAAAAGAATGTAATGGAATAAGTGCGGGTATAGAAAGAAAAGGAAATATACGAAGTACGCGTGCTTAATAAGTAGTCATATTATGAGAAAAGGAAGACGCATCTCCTACGAATATCCTATACCAGGTTAGAACGAGTAAAGTATATGACGTAATGAGTTGAGAGAAAAAAATGTGGCCATGAATTACGAGTTTAAAGTACGATGATAAAGCGATAGAGCAAAGCTATCATCAACAACAAATACAATATGATTATGATTGGTTTTGAAATCAATGTTGAGTGCGACACAAGAGTAAAAGAGTATGAGGCATAAGGGGTATTAGTTGCGCATGTGACTTAGGCCCTGGAAAACAAAGAAGACGTTACAAGTGAATTTTGAGCACAGAAGAAGAGAGCAAGTGACATTGTATGTATGGTATGGATAACTAGGCATACTACTATTGTAAGCATCCCTATGGGAGCAAATAACTTGGGGAATATTGTAAAGGATAGCGATGCTATACTGGAATAAAGGCAAGGGAATTGACAGTAGAGTCGTTTGTTAATGATATTTCGAGTTATAAGTGACAAATAAGAAGAGGCATAAAGTTTTCTATAATAAAATATAAGATGTGACAATCAGAGGACTAATAAAGGAGAGAAAAGAGTATGACGGGATAAGTTACATCAGATAGACAAAAGAGTTTTAGTATATGTGAGCTACGAAAATTAGAACGGACCAAAGGAAGGGAAGTTTATGAATAAGATTAGATGTTCGTACATTAATCACACAAGAATAGTTATGTAACCTGTAAGTATTTACATATCGAGAATGAAACCAATGGGGTACGTAGAAAGAGGAGTAGGGGGTAAACAAGAATAGTGTATTTGTGATACTTCGGGTCTGTTGAGGGAGAATATATGGTAAATTAAGTCGAAATGTCGAGTCGGAATTATAATTAAGGACAAATAGGACAATTACTCTGGATATGATATAAGTATATGCTGTACGTTTCCTACCATAGCCCTGAAATAGGTTAGATTACTTACGAATTCTATAGGATCATTGAATAAAGGGGGTTTTACCAGAAGAATATTACGCCTTGGAACTTTCATTTTTGTATCATTGTGGTTATAGCGAATTTCCAACAGCTTACCAAAGGGTTATGAAATTCTCAAAAATTATGAAGTCTTGAAATGAGTCGACGAGGGACACCTACGAAAAGACATCTCGGATTGAATTTATCTAAACTCTACAGATGTAAATCAATACCATTATTATGGTCACATGGAAGAAAGAAAGTGGGATTGATTTGCAAACCATGTAATACTTAATATCATTATTGACCAAGAAAAAGGATCGACGAGACTTAGATTTTCAAGTGAAAGATTGGGTATTCTTGAAGGTGTTGCCAATGAAAGGCGTCATGAGATTTGGCAAAAAGGGCAAGCTTAGTCCCCGGTACATTGGACCTTATGAGATTGTACGCAAGATAGGCCAAGTGGCTTATGAATTAGACCTACCTGCGGATTTGGAGTCAGTCCATCCAGTTTTCCATGTATCTATGCTTCGTAAGTGTATTGGAGATTCTTCTAGAATAGTGCCAATAGATGATGTCCAAGTTACTAAGAAATTGTCTTATGAAGAAGTCCCCATTCCTATTTTAGATAGGAAAGTACGAAAGCTCAGAACTAAAGAGGTAGTTTCAGTTATTGTTTTATGGAAGACTAATAATAGAGAGGAAATGACTTGGGAAGCCGAGGAGGACATGAAGTCCAAGTACCCGTATTTATTTTCACCTTCAGAAGAGATTCAGGCAGAGACTCCATTAACCTCAGGTATGTAATGCTTTTTCTTGATGCTTACTTGGTCGTGTGTGTCCATGGTTATTGTCGTGTTGTTATAGCCTTGTGAGGCGATGTATTTTGGGTTGTTGTGCAGGATGGTAGTGCCATATTACAAGGGAAACTCTGGCGAAAGTTTTGTAGAATCCCTAAGAGTTTATCATTCGAGGACGAATGTTTCTAAGAGAGGGAGAATGTTACACCTCGTAGTTTTGTCCGTTGAGATTCGTTAGGCGTTAGTTGTCTTAATCGCGGAAGCGGGAGTTACCTTAGGATATGTGAGATTACATGTTCCCATATTATGGTTATACGTGTTTAAGCCCATGAAATGAGCTATGGAAGGATTTAAGAGCAAACAAATAAAGGAATGGATTTTGTGGGAACTTTGGTAAAACTTGGCAAAATTTTCGGATAGAATTTTGGTCCAAATTGGTGGGGCCATATCTCCTAGAATATGAGGATTTTTGATTGGTTTATTTGGTTCAAATTGAATTTCATCAAGTCTAGTTTCCAACACAACAAACCTCTCGTCAACGTGACGTCTGAGTAAAAAGTTATTGCTATTCTACGACAGACTGTCTGAGCAGAAAATTTCTGCGGACCATTTGACGGCCCGCAGGAAATTTGACACCCCGCAGAAAATTCTGCGGTCCGTCAAATTGACACAGCCCAGCATCAAATGGTCACAGTGACCCATATTTGACTGGGCAGTTCTACGGACCATTTTGACAGTCCGTCAAAATTGGCGCAGAATTGCCCGACGGGATTTTAAGTTCCGCTTTGTATAATTTACTCCACTTCATTTGGACATTTCGTCTTATCAAATCAGATCCAAAAGCTCTCTAAAAACCCTCTCTTCCACTCCATAAACAAATCAAATCCAAAATCCAAGAGAGATTAAATTTCAATAAGCAAGAATCAAGATACCCATCTGCTAGAGGTCTTGCTAGGTTAATAAGCTCCAAGAATTCTTGGGATATTGAAGCTAGGGTTTTTCTTCAAGTGGAGTATTGCTATCCAAAACCCATTCCTACACTATCAAAGGTAAGTTTTATGGTATTTACATGTTATTTAAGGTATTGAAAAGTTGAAACACATGGATTGAAGAAGATATAGGAAATGGGTCATGAATGAGTGAACAATGACATTGTTGAGTTGTAATTTGGGGGTGAATCATGAATATTGGTATGTTGTGATTGTAAGTATGTTACGAATGACATTTTGAACATGGAATAACTATTATATGTGAGAAAACGCAAAAAGGGATTATGACCATGATTGTGGAGAAATTGGAGTGAGATTGTGAATTGCGGATAATGTAGATGAATGATGATTGTTGTCTATTATATTGTGAATGTCATTATGAACGTTTGGGAGTTGACATAGAATATGGGGAAAGTAGTATAAACAAAGGAAATGCTGCCCAATTTTCCCTAGAAATAGTAACACGTTCTTATAGTCGATTAGCTAACATTCATGCGACTTCTCTTGAAGGTAGAAATGTGGCATTGAAGGAGAATGTCACGACCCAGCCCCGTGGGCTGCGACTGGCAACCTACCTGGGTACCCGGACCGAATCACACATTCATTTTCAAATCCAAACTCATTTCATAATTTTTCAAAATCATATCGAACATAATTTATATCAAATATGTCTTAAGCGGTCGTGCCAAATCAAAATATCATATCAAATACAAACTGAGCGGCGGAATAGACATCGCCGGTCAAAAGTGCAAATATAAGCATAGGGGCCATTTGGGGCCATCATGACAAACGGACCGCTTTAAGACCAGAAAATAAAATCAGACCAACATATACAGGACCCTCGCCCCACATATATGACTACAGGCCTCTACAAACTCAAAACAAAGACATATGGCGAGAAAGGGCCCCGCCGTACCCAAATAGTCAAATATACCGAATATATACAAAGCAAAAAGAGTCTGTACCAAAAGTGGACTACGGATCAAATAGGAGTACTCCGGAATAGCAAGAAGTGAAGCCTACTGCGGAGGATCACCGATATCTGCACCTGCGGGCATAAAACGCAGCCCCCGAAGAAAGGGGGTCAGTACGAAATATGTACTGAGTATGTAAAGCACGGAGTACAGAAATATGGATCAACACCGATAGCAAATCAAATGTCAAAGTGGAGTACAAATGGGTAGGTCAAAATCTATATCGAAATCATATACGTATACATAATCCAAATGAAATTATGCAAACGCTTAGCAACGTGGTTGCCACTCCGACGCTGGCGCCACACACAGCATAACACCAGAAGGTTTCAAATCTCCGTACATCCCCGAACACAAGCATAATCATAGGTGAGCGTATCGCATCACGAGCCATATCACAGCATAACTCCAAACGGAACCCGGCCCTATGGCGAAGCCTCGGGAACCGTAACACAGCATACGGTCGAATTATCATAAGGCGCACGAATCAAAACCGGCCCGGGAACCGGTGAACGAAGTCATAATAAGGCACGAGCGGAGTCGTGAGCAAACAAATGCAAATCATACTTCAAAATAGCCTCTCAAAATAGAGTAATCCCGTAAGTCATTTAATAATACAAAGTAATCGAATACTTAGTCGATATAAGGTTTCATTTCACAAAACGTTTCCAAAATAGTACGTATAGCTCAAAACGTAACTTAGCGCATCGTAATATTCAAAACATATCCCGTAGGAGGAAGTTCCAAACTCGAAAGTAGCATGTCAAACTTTATTCACAAAGATAGCCCAATAAGACAATTAGGGCATTTCGGGGTAGCGGGCCCACCTCGAGCCAAATTGAGGTGGCGAACATATTTTCCGAACATTTATAGGCCAAAGGGTCATACATAATCATTTCTAAGTTACCCGACCACATTTCGATAGGTTTCGGACGAGTGGTGGCATTCTAGCCAAAATAGAGCCCTTAGGCTTCAATTGAATTGAATGAATAGTAACCTTTCTGTGGATCGGGTATCGAGGAGCAGAAATGCTCCGGAAGTTCCAATATTCACCTAGCATACTAAGACATGCCAAACGAAGAAGTGGGAAGCTTTACATAACTTACAGACGTCGTATGCTCTCCCAAAAGTCAAGTCCCGTTTCGTCTAAAATCTGCAAATGGTCAAAGTTACCAATTGAGATTCTTAGGCTAAAAATGCCATTAACTTCATTTTTGCCTACCGAAATTTCGGCAGCATTTCCCCTATAAATCTAACACCCCCGAGACTTAGCTCGGCTCAAAATACATCAACAACAACAGCCCACACATCAACAACAACACAAATCATAATCAAACCACTCTAGCTTCAAAGTTCTACCTTATTACCTAAGTTGGCAACTTTTCATTCAAACTTCCAAAACTCCAACTCTATATCCATATTATTGTATCCATTTACTCATTCGCGATTATTCAAACACATCCCAAACATATTCCAAACTATATACAAAATCGTCCAAAATTCATTACTTTCCCTAATTCCTTCAAGTACATCAAAACTTATAACGAAGGTTCTAACTTGCGTCGTTTCATTCCGAATTCATTAACATCAACTATAACTCATATTTAAAGTATTTAGCACCCTAAATATACAATGATATACACCATGATACCAAAGGTATACGCTTTCCGATAATATCCGAAATCATTTTCTAACGCCAACTCAATTCTTTAATCAATCTTTTACGACATAAAGATCACAACAACGCATTATTCAAACTAAACAAGATACAATTCCTATGTCTTGCACTTCATGAAACTCACGGCCAAACACACCCTTTTTACACCCACACGCCATACACAAACACAACACCATCCCATAATCCTCATGCAACATCAATTACTATAACATATAAATCCATTTCATAACATAAAAACATAGATTTCTTACCTTTTTCTTGAAATTCCGATTTGTCGCAACGTGGTTCTTGTACCAAACTAATTATACCCCGTTGAAGAGGGCCTTGAGTACTTCATAACTATGTAGAACTTACGATTTTTAGATCAATAACCAAGCTTGGAAATTTTCTTTTTCTTTCTTTCTCTTCTACGGCCGAATGCCCCTTTTTTTGGGTGTTCTTGAATTTTGTTCTATTTTCTTGATAATTACCAAGGATCATTGATATATATCCACTATAGAAAGTCATGTGCATAGCACATGACATTAAACAAATGGGTTTGGGCCAACCAAGTGACCGGCCACCCCAAGGACTTGGGCCTCAATTTCTTGTTGTCCAATCATGGCCCAATTCATTAAAAGTCCGTTTTGTAATTCCCGAAACTAATTTCCGAAACTCCAAATGTCACGACCTAGCCCCGTGGGCCGCAACTGGCATCCTACCTGGGTACCCAGACCAAATCGCATATTCGATACCAAATCCAACTTATTTCAGAATCTTACAAAATCATATCAAACATAGGTTATATCAAAATATGTCTTAAGCGGTCGCACAAATCAGAGTGTTATATCGAATACAAACTGAGCGGCGGAATGGCCATCGCCGGTCAAAAGTGCAAATATAAGCATAAGGGCCATTTAGGGCCATCATAACAAACGGACCGCTTTAAGACCAGAAGGCGAAATCGAACAAACATACATAGGACCCTCGCCCCACATATATGACTACAGGCCTCTACGAACTCAAAACAAAGACAGATGGCGAGACAGGGCCCCGCCGTACCCAAATAATCAAAGGTACAGAATGCACACACAACAGGGGGTATGTACCAAAAGTTAGGCTCCAGATCAAGGGGAGCTCTTCAACACAGCAGAATGAGTAGCCTAAACCGGAGGACCTCCCAAGCGAGCTTCTGTACCTACGGGCATGAAACGCAGCCCCCCCCCCCCCCCCCCCGAAGAGAAGGGGTCAGTACGAAATATGTACTGAGTATGTAAAGCACGGAGTACAGATATATGGACCTAACTGAAAACAAATCAGATAACAAAGTGGAGTACAAACCGGTGTGTCAAAATCCGTATCAAATCATATACATATACATAATGCAGACGAAATCATGCAAAGCTCAGGAACGTGGTCGCCACTCCGACGCTGGCGCCACACACAGCATAACACCAGAAGGTTTCAAATCTCCGTACATCCCCGGACACAAACATAATCATAGGTGAGCGCATCGCATCACGAGCCATATCACAGCATAACTCCAAACGGAACCCGGCCCTATGGCAAAGCCTCGGGAACCGTAACACAGCATACGGCCGAATTAGCATAAGGCGCACGAATCAAAACCAGCCCGGGAATCGGTGAACGAAGTCATAATAAGGCACGAGCGGAGTCGTGAGTAAACAAATGCAAATCATACTTCAAAATAGTCTTTCAAAACATAATAGTTTCACAAATCGTTCCATAGTATAAAATAATCGAATACTTAGTCGATATAAGGTTTCATTTCACAAAACGTTCCCAAAATAGTACGTATAGCTCAAAACATAACTTAGCGCATCGTAATGTTCAAAACATACCCCGTAGGAGGGAGTTCCAAAACTCAGAAGTAGTACATCCAACTCTTTTCACAAAGATAGCCCAAAGGGACAAATAGGGCGTTTCGGGGTAGCGGGCCCACCTCGAGTCAAGGTGAGGTGGCGAACATATTTTTACGAACATTTATATGCCAAGGTCATACATAATCATTTCTAGGTTACCCGACCACATTTCGATAGGTTTCGGACGAATGGTGGCATTCTAGCCAAAATAGAGCCCTTAGGCTTCAATTGAATTGAATGAATAGTAACTTTTCTGTGGATCGGGTTTCGAGGAGCAGAAATGCTCCGGAAGTCCTCATATTCGCCTAACATACTAAGATATGCCAAATGAAGGAGTGGGAGGCTTTACATACCTTACAGACGTCGTATGCTCTCCCAAAAGTCCAGTCCCGTTTCGTCTAAAATCTGCAAATGGTCAAAGTTACCAATTGAGATTCTTAGGCTTAAAAATGCCTTTAACTTCGTTTTTGCTTACCGAAATTTCGGCAGCACTTCCCCTATAAATCTAACATCCCCGAGGCTTAGCTCGGCTCAAAATACATCAATAACAACAGCCCACACATCACCAAACAACACAAGCAATAATCAAACCGCTCTAGCTTCAAAGTTCTACTTTATTACCTAAGTTGGCAACTTTCATTCCAACTTCCAAAACTCCGATTCTATATCTACATAATTTTATTCATTTCCTCATTCAAACTTATACAATCACATCCTAACTACAATCTAAACCATACATGAAATTGCCCCAAAATCCATTACTTTCCATAATTCTTCAAAACATCAAAAATTCACGACGAACATTCTAACTCGCGTCGTTTCATTCCGAATTCATTAACATCATTAGAAATTCATATTTAAAGTCTTTAGCACTCTAAATATACAATGATATACATAATGATACCGAAGGTATACGCTTTCCGATAGTATCCAAGATTATTTTCCAATGCCAATTTAATTCATCAAGCAATCATTTACGACACAAGAATCACAACAACACATTATACCAACTAAACAAGATCAATTCACCTCACTTTCTACTCCCTATGGCTCACGGCCAACACACCATATACACACACCCACGGCTTTCTATTTACATCCAAGTTATGGGATCCTCGTCTATTTCCAATCCTTAGCTTATTCATATCAATTCTATAACATAAAAGGGTAAGAATTCTCACCTTTTCTTGAAACCCCGACTTGCCGCAAACGTAGTTCTTGTGCCAAACTAATTATACCCCGTTGAAGAGGGCCTTGAGTACTTCACAACGATGTAAGAGTTGAGATTTTTGGATAACAACCAAGGCTTGGAATTTTTTTTTCTCTTCTCTTTCTATTCTCGGCCGAACCTCTCTTTCTTTGTGTTCTTTGATTTTTGATCTATTTTCTTGATAATTACCAAGTGTTCATGATATATATATCCTTTAAGAGTCATGTGCTATGCACATGACATCAAAAATGGTGGGTTTGGGCTATGGGTAAGCCGGCCACCCTCACAATTCTTGGGCCTCACTTCACTTCCAAATTTTCCTTGGCCCAATTGGTTAAAGTCCCGTTTTGTAATTCCCGAAACTAGTTTCCGAAATTCCAAATTTACCCTCGGCCTTCCCCGAGGTCTTGACATTAATGATTCCATAACTAACATGGTCATATTCACAAAAAATCAAACTATTTCCTTGTAACACATAAATCGTAATTATTTCTCGATTTCCAATTATACGAAAACACGGGACATAACACCAAATTTACCCTCGGCCTTTCCCGATGTCTTAACATTAAAGATTCCATAACCAACATAGTCATATTCACCAAAATCAAAATATTTCCTTATAACACATAAATCGTAATTATTTCTCGATTTCCAATTATACGAAAACACGGGACATAACATTCTCCCCCCCTTAAGAACATTCGTCCCCGAATGTTAAATAAATCTTATGAAGGCTCACAAACATAACGGGAAAACCATTTTATATATAGCACACATGGTCAATCCGTTCACTGGTACAACAAATACAAAAGTCTAGATTACAAGAGGCGTAGGGACTCCGTGAAGTCTGACTATCTCTCTGATATACAATCTAGCATAGTCCTCAGCCGAATAAGTAGTCCGAACCGGAAGGAAATGGGCTGATTTCGTCAGCCTGTCAACAACAACCCAGATAGAGTCGTACCTGCGTGGAGTGCGCGGTAATCCAACAACGAAATCCATATTAATCATCTCCCATTTCCAGGCTGGAATTTCCATCTCCTGTAATAATCCACCGGGCTTCTGATGCTCGATCTTAACTTGCTGGCAGTTCGGGCACTGACTAACAAACTCAGCAATATCTTTCTTCATGCCGTCCCACCAATACAAACACCTGAGGTCCCGATACATTTTAGTGGAACCAGGATGAACAGAATACCGTACATTATGGGCCTCGCCCATAATCTGCCGCCGTAAGCCCGCAACGTCCGGTACATAGAATCTATCGTCATATAATAATACTCCGTCAGGCGAGATCTCAAACTGAGTCTTTGCTTTATTAAGGGCCACATCTCTGTACTGAATCAAAAGAGGATCCTCAAACTGGCGCTGCTTTACCTCCTGGATAATAGATGACTCAGCAACTGGACGAACAGAAATCCCAGAATCTCCAGAATCCACCAAACGGACTCCGAGGCTGGCCAGCTGATGAATATCACGAACCAAATCTCTCTTATCAGATGGAACATCAGCCAGACTGCCCACGGACTTGCGGCTAAGCGCGTCAGCTACCACATTGGCTTTCCCCGGATGGTACAGAATATCAACGTTGTAGTCCTTTAGTAGCTCAAGCCATCTCCGCTGCCGCAAATTTAGTTCATTCTGCCTAAAAATATACTGGAGACTCTTATGGTCCGTATAGACATCAACATGGACCCCATATAAATAATGCCGCCAAATATTCAAAGCATGAATCACCGCGGCCAACTCAAGATCATGAGTGGGATAGTTCTTCTCGTGCGGTCTGAGCTGCCGGGAAGCATAGGCTATGACTCGACCGTGCTGCATCAATACACATCCTATCCCAATACCAGAGGCGTCACAATAGACAACATACCCGTCAGATCCCTCTGGAAGGGCCAAAACTGGTGCTGTAATCAATCTCTCCTTCAGCATCTGAAAGCTGCGCTCGCAGGCGTCTGTCCACTGGAATTTTGCTGCTTTCTGGGTAAGCCTCGTCAGTGGTGCTGCCATAGAATAAAAATCCTCCACAAACCTGCGATAATACCCAGCCAATCCCAGAAAACTACGCACCTCTGTCGGTGTAGTAGGCCTGGGCCAATTCTGCACAGCCTCAATCTTCTGCGTGTCGACCCGAATACCATCTGCGCCGACAATATGGCCCAAGAATGCCACAGAAGTCAACCAGAACTCACATTTAGAGAATTTAGCATATAACTTCTGCTGACGGAGAATGCCAAGTACCGTCCTCAAATGATCTGAATGCTCCTCGGCTGATCGCGAGTAAATCAAGATATCATCAATAAACACAATAACAAACATATCCAGAAAAGGCCGAAATACCCGGTTCATCAGATCCATAAATACTGCTGGAGCATTAGTCAGCCCGAAAGACATAACTCTGAACTCATAATGCCCGTACCGGGTCCTGAAAGCAGTCTTCGGGATATCTGACTCCCGTACTCGCACCTGATGATAACCTGAGCGCAGATCTATCTTTGAAAAGTGTCTAGCACCCTGCAGCTGATCAAACAAATCATCAATCCGGGGGAGGGGATATTTATTCTTTATAGTCACCTTATTAAGCTGTCGGTAATCGATACACATCCGCAATGACCCATCTTTCTTTCTGACAAACAATACCGGCGCTCCCCAGGGTGATGTGCTGGGTCTGATAAAGCCCTTATCCAACAAATCTTTCAGCTGCTCTTTCAACTCCTTCAACTCAGCTGGTGCCATCCTGTACGGAGGAATAGATATAGGCTGCGTATCCGGCATCAACTCGATAGTAAAATCAATCTCCCGCTCAGGCGGAAGGCCAGGAAGCTCGTCAGGAAAAACATCTGGAAACTCGCTGACGACCGGAACAGACTGAAGGGTAGGTACCTCTGCGGCAGTATCGTGCACACGAACCAAATGATAGATATACCCCTTCTGGATCATCTTCTTAGCCTTGAGGTATGAAATAAACTTACCCCTCGGCGATGCTGTAGATCCGAACCACTCTATGACTGGTTCCCCTGGAAACTGAAAACGGACTACCTTTTACTGGCAGTCGACATTAGCATAACAGGAAGACAACCAGTCCATGCCCATAATGACGTCAAAATCAAGCATATCTAACTCTATCAGATCATAAATGGTCACAGAACAATCTCTATAGATCTGTCTTGATATAACAAAATCCCCAACTGGCGTAGCTACCTCAAATGGCTCTATAGGCTCAGACACTATCCCAATTTTACAAGCAACAAGCGGGGAGATATATGATAAAGTAGAGCCAGGGTCAATCTGTTACATCCGACATTTTTGTTCATTCGGAAAATTCAAGATAAATTGACTTGTGATGAATAAGGCCACAATTGGGCCTTACTTGGTATGAATGTGTAAGTTATGAATACCTTGGTGTGGAATTTCGAAAGGAGGCCAAGGGCAAAATTGGAATTTTGGAAATTTGCCCATGAATTATAATATGTGACCAACCATTTTGGGCTCCAAAAATTCATAGAATAAGGCCCAATATGGGAGGCCCAACCGGCCACAAAGGGGTCCAAACCCATAAAATATTTTTTATTATGTATATAATATTATATAAGTAGGATAAGATTGTGAGAACCTTCAAGAAAAATCAAAAGAAATCAAGAACAAAAGAGAGGAGCATTTCGGGTTTGGAGAAAAAAAAAAGGAAAAGAAAGAAATTTTTTTGGAGCCAATCCTTTGGTTTAAAAAGTTCATCTCTTGAGAGATTATTGCTAAGCACAAGATTCTCTACAAGTTGATATAAAGATTGTGGCAAGAAAACAACTTCATCTTCCAAGTGTAGAACTTGAAGAAAGGTAAGGATTTCATGCTTTTGTTGTGTTAAAAATGATGTATGTATGTTGTAGTATGTGTGAATGAATGAAAAATATGGAAATTTGGTGTGTTGGAATTTGGGGTGTGTGGCCGAAATGCATATATGTATATGGCATGTCTATGGTGACTTGAAACTATGTTGAAATCTAGTTGTAGTGTGGTAGGAATTGTATTAGAAATGAAAGTTGAATGTTTGTGAATTTTATGAATATGTGAATATTATGAGAACATGTTATGGATTCCTCCGATGTGTGTCGTAATGATTTTGATAGATAATGGATATGAAAATAATAAGTTTTGGTTGGAAATGTAAGCTTGAAACGAAAGATGATTCGTCGTGTCGAAAGGTGGCTAATAATGCCATAGCGTATGATTTAGTGTTTATTGATGTTTGTTGTTGTTTGGATGTCTCCTCTGGGTTATTGTGTTGCTAAATTGAGCCGAGCTAAGTCTCGGGGATGTCGTATATACAGAGGAAATGCTGCCGAAATTTCGGTAGGCAATTATGTGTAAAGTTAGAGTATTGAAAGAATGGAACTAACCAAATGGTAAACTTGACCATTTCCAGATTTTGGACGAAATTTGGAGTGACGCCAAGCGAGCATAAGGCGCCATCAAGGTATGTGAAGCACTTCTCTACGTTCCTAGGCATGTTCTAGGTGTGGTAGGCTCGGCCGCGAGCCTTAAGTCCGACTCTGTTCCCCGGAATTCGAGACGGAAAACCGCTCCAATTCCTTCAATTCAATTGAACCTATTTTCTTACAAATTGCCCTTAAAGTGAGATTTTGTACAAAATTTCCCCAAACGGAGTCGGAACACTTCCGAACGAGTATGGGTGACCTCATAAGGTCAATTATCAATAATTTACATATGTAGCCTCGGGTTGGTCCGAGGTGGGCCCACAAGGCCCGATACTCCCGGTACGATTTTAAATACTTCCATTTTGGGTCCGATTTTCTTTAAAAACTTCTGAACTATTATTTTGTGTATATTATGGCTATTTTGGTGCAATTTATACAACATGATTTTTGAATATCTGAGAATCCCATTCTGATAATAATCTGTCGTGCCTTCCCAACTAGGATATAGGCGCGTACTGTGCATATTATCTGGATATTCTGATTTTGGCTCGCCGTTTGGCACCCCTTCAGTTTGATCGAGTCTGTATGTTGAGTCTGTAGGTAGGTGGTTTCTCATTTATCGATTCGTGTCTGTCTCAATGCATTCCTTCACTGCGACCCGGGCCAGGTTCTGTTATCGTGCATATTTCTCTGCATTGTTCACCGCGTCCCTCGGCGTACGGGCCGGGATCTGTATGTCTGTATGATCTGTGTATGGGGATGGCGGCCAGGATGGCATATGATCTGATATGATTCTGTCTGTCCACCGCGTCCCGTACTAAGAGGGCCGGGTTCTGTTACCGCGCCCCCAGACAGGGCCGGGATCTGTATGAATATATACGTGTGCCATCTGTATTTATAAAGCACACGCCTCTGTATGATTTTGTATGATTCTGTGCTACTCCGCATGCATAATTCTGTCCGTCATACTTCTGTCTGTCCGTCTGTGTTACAACTATTTCTGTATGTCCGTATGGCTTCTGCTTCTGTATGTCCGTATGGATTCAGATTCTGCTCGTCTGTCCGTATTATGATTCCGTCTGTCTGTCCGAACTATAATTCTGTTCATTTGTGTGTAACACGATTCTGTATGTCTGTCTGGATCATAACTCTGTCCGTCAGCTTGATTTATGATTTTGCCCGTTATATTTCTGTGACTCTAGTTCGGACTATGTTTATATCTGTTACGTTTCTGCTTTACATACTCGGTACATTTTCCGTACTGACCCCCGTTCTTCGGGGGCTGCGCTACATGCCCGCAGGTACAGACGCGCCAGGTAATACGCCGCCAGCGTAGGTTTCCGACTCTGCTATCTGAAGAGCTCCCTTGACTCGGAGCATATCTTTTTGGTATATATTTTCTGTCTTCTGTGTACTCAGTATGTGTGTATATTCTGGGTACGGCGGGGCCCTGTCCCGCCATATGATTCTGTATGTCTGTAGAGGCCTGTAGATAGATGTGTGGGTTTCGGGTTTCGTCTGTATGTTAGCCTTATCGGCTTATCTATATGTTTATGTATGTTCAGATATATATATATGTTTGCGCGCGTGCCGTAGTTGTATCGGCCTATTTCTGTACTTCTGTTTTGAAACAAAAAAAAAATCCGTATGATTCGAAAGTCGGTCGGGTAGGTACGTACGGGTACCCAGTTAGGGTACCAGTCGCGGCCCACGGGGTTGGGTCGTGACAAAAGTGGTATCAGAGCGGTTAGTCCTCGGAATGTCTACAGGCCGTGTCTAGTAGAGTCTTGTTTATCGATGTGTTGTGCACCACATCTATAAACAGGAAGCTACAGGGCATTTAGGATGTAACCCTTCTTTGGATTCTTAGATCGTGCGATAGAACTGTATTAGTAGGATGATCCTCTCCTAACGATCTGTTATGTTTCAGTGATGCCTCCGAGGAAGGCAACAGCTGCCCAGAAGGGCAAGGCGAGGATTGAGGCAGGAGAGACCAGCCAGGCCCCGAGGGTTACCAGGGCCAGTGTACAGCCTGCACTTGAGGATGTGCCCCCGTCGTCTGGGTCTGTTACACCCCCCTTGCGGGAGGACATCAGAGCAGCAGGAGCTGCTAATCGGGAGACGGCTCCACCGCAAGCTCCTGAGGTTCCAGTGCCCGAGCCTCCAGCTCCACAGGTAGGGGCGGAGGGTAGGGCCATGCGAGATGCGGTTCAGCTATTGACCACATTAATGGCGGAGCAGGTTCGCAGGCATGGATTTGGGGGTGGTCGTATGGACAGGTATGAGAGCTCCAGGGCTCGCGAGTTTCTGACATGTGGTCCTCCAGAATTCTCCGGGACCAACTCTGAGGAAGACCCCCAGGAGTTCATTAGAAAGATGGAGAGCACACTGCGATTGATTAAAGCTTCGCCGACTGAGTCTGTGGAGTTGGCTTCGTATCGATTGTATGAGGTGGCAGCAAATTGGTATGAGTCTTGGCAGCTCTCCAGGGGCGACGACGCGCCCCCAGCGGTATGGGCCGAATTTACTAAGGCCTTTCTTGACCATTTTCTACCACCAGAGCTACGAAGAGCTAGGGTCGATCGGTTCTTGAACTTGAGACAGAATGGTAGAAGTGTTCGCGAGTACAGCCTAGAGTTCGATTCACTGGCTAGGTATGCACCCACCATAGTAGCTGAGATGGCCGACAGGGTGCACAGGTATGTGATGGGATTGGACTCTTATCTGATTGATGGTTGTTTGGCTGTGGCTGCTCAGCCAGGGATGCATGTAGCCCGGGTACAGGCACACGCCCAGGGCATGGAGGACCGACGTAGGGAACGTCGGCCTGATAGGGGTTACGACAGGGGCCAGCCTAAGAGATCCAGATCGGCTGGGTATTCAGAGGGATTTCAGAGCGAGCCTTCCCAGCGGCAGAGAAACAGGTATTCGTCCCAGCCAGCCTACAGTACGCCCCCACAGTTCACAGGACAGAGCTCCAGAGGTCCCGGTCAGTCGAGGCCACCCATACCCCCATGTTCTTACTGTGGGAGATCCCACCCAGGGGAGTGTTATCGCGCTACAGGCGCTTGTTAATTTTGTGGGAGCCCAGACCATCGGGTCAGAGAGTGCCCGCTTAAGGGCAGTTCGGGTTCAGCCCTGCCTGCTGGGTCCGTTGCAGGCTCATCTTCTCCTTCAGCTGCCATGCGCCCTGCGGGGCGAGGAGCACCAGCACCAGCACCAGCGCCAGCGGGTCGTGGCAGAGGACGGGGTGCAGCTTCTGGTTACAGCGGTCCTTCGAACCGCGTGTTTGCTTTAACCGGCCGGCAGAACCCAGGAGCGTCTTCGAGTGCACCCCCAGGTACGCCAGCCAATACTTTTTGAGAAATGTATGTATGGATAAGTTTGTATTTTCCTGAATTACGTGATCTTATACTTCTGGGTATTAGAAATAGTAAGATAAAGGTTAATTTTGTGGATACCGAGATTCAGAAAAGAAATATGGTAATGGTATGACTTAGCCGGGGGTGGGACCCGCTACCAAAAATTTTCCGAAAATCTGCGAAGACCCCGATTTACTCTAAAATTACGTGACAAAGGTCGTGAGGGGCACTCGACGAAATTATATTAGCCCTAACGTGTCGAAATGCATGAAAGTTTCGGAGTTAAGCGTGCTCAGGCCATAGCAATTCTGGGATTGGTGACCCCCTGGGAAGTAATGCAATGTTTTGCACAATTGTAGGTATGACCGATATAAATGAAAAACTTGGGGTAATCTAAAGGAAAAGAGGATGTATGGAGTAATTAACGCCTTTACAGACACCACACAGACCGACGCGGATTAAATGGGCAAAAAGGAAAGGTGCGATACCACTCGGAAAACTTAGCGAATCTGGATAACAGTCAGCGACGACCCGAATGTTGTCAGGGGATAGAAAAAGCCCAATTACATCATAAGTTAGTCTGGTATGACGATGGTTGTAAAAGGAAAGAGAGTATGGATAGTAGGGAAGGAGAGAGATAAGTAGAGCGGGTAAGCAGAAACTTTGAAAAAAGTCGATGAGCGACACCCAAGACGATTTGTATGATTGATTCTGAATATGTTTCTGTCTGACATATCTCTGTACGATTAACCCTGATTACGAATCTGTCTGACACACCTCTGTATGTCTGACTCCGGATATAAATCCGTCTGGTGTGCCTCTGTACGTCTAATTTTGATCACGCATCTGTCTGATACATCTCCGCATGTCTGATTCTAAGTGCGACTCTGTATGATACATTTCTGTAAGCCTGATTCCGATTTTGAAATCCGTCCGATACCTTTTTATACATCTGACTCCGATCTTAGGTCTGTCTGACATACTTCCGTGCCCCTGATTTTGACTACGAGTCCGTCCGATATGCTTCTACGCGTCCGGCCCTAATTCTGAATCTGTTGGTAAGGAGTGTCTGGTATGAAGTGGGATGTCGATAATGTGGTAGGGAATTCAGGAGTGTAATAAGAAATGAGGTGGACTATGATGTTTAGGAAACGTTCGTCGGTTACAAGAATATAGCTCATGGTTCGATTATTATGTGGGGTATGAGAAAAAAAAATCTATTATAAAGGCATTTAAATCGGTGATGTGAAAAATTACCCCATAATGTTGGCAAAGCAGCCATGTCGGAAAGTCAGTAAAGGACGACTATAGAGAGAACCCTCCCGGAGTAGTATGACGCCCCATAAGGTCAATTTAACATTCGAGGACGAATGTTCTAAAAGGGGGGGAGAATGTTACATCCGACATTTTTGTTCATTCGGAAAATTCAAGATAAATTGACTTGTGATGAATAAGGCCACAATTGGGCCTTACTTGGTATGAATGTGTAAGTTATGAATACCTTGGTGTGGAATTTCGAAAGGAGGCCAAGGGCAAAATTGGAATTTTGGAAATTTGCCCATGAATTATAATATGTGACCAACCATTTTGGGCTCCAAAAATTCATAGAATAAGGCCCAATATGGGAGGCCCAACCGGCCACAAAGGGGTCCAAACCCATAAAATATTTTTTATTATGTATATAATATTATATAAGTAGGATAAGATTGTGAGAACCTTCAAGAAAAATCAAAAGAAATCAAGAACAAAAGAGAGGAGCATTTCGGGTTTGGAGAAAAAAAAAAAAGGAAAAGAAAGAAATTTTTTTGGAGCCAATCCTTTGGTTTAAAAAGTTCATCTCTTGAGAGATTATTGCTAAGCACAAGATTCTCTACAAGTTGATATAAAGATTGTGGCAAGAAAACAACTTCATCTTCCAAGTGTAGAACTTGAAGAAAGGTAAGGATTTCATGCTTTTGTTGTGTTAAAAATGATGTATGTATGTTGTAGTATGTGTGAATGAATGAAAAATATGGAAATTTGGTGTGTTGGAATTTGGGGTGTGTGGCCGAAATGCATATATGTATATGGCATGTCTATGGTGACTTGAAACTATGTTGAAATCTAGTTGTAGTGTGGTAGGAATTGTATTAGAAATGAAAGTTGAATGTTTGTGAATTTTATGAATATGTGAATATTATGAGAACATGTTATGGATTCCTCCGATGTGTGTCGTAATGATTTTGATAGATAATGGATATGAAAATAATAAGTTTTGGTTGGAAATGTAAGCTTGAAACGAAAGATGATTCGTCGTGTCGAAAGGTGGCTAATAATGCCATAGCGTATGATTTAGTGTTTATTGATGTTTGTTGTTGTTTGGATGTCTCCTCTGGGTTATTGTGTTGCTAAATTGAGCCGAGCTAAGTCTCGGGGATGTCGTATATACAGAGGAAATGCTGCCGAAATTTCGGTAGGCAATTATGTGTAAAGTTAGAGTATTGAAAGAATGGAACTAACCAAATGGTAAACTTGACCATTTCCAGATTTTGGACGAAATTTGGAGTGACGCCAAGCGAGCATAAGGCGCCATCAAGGTATGTGAAGCACTTCTCTACGTTCCTAGGCATGTTCTAGGTGTGGTAGGCTCGGCCGCGAGCCTTAAGTCCGACTCTGTTCCCCGGAATTCGAGACGGAAAACCGCTCCAATTCCTTCAATTCAATTGAACCTATTTTCTTACAAATTGCCCTTAAAGTGAGATTTTGTACAAAATTTCCCCAAACGGAGTCGGAACACTTCCGAACGAGTATGGGTGACCTCATAAGGTCAATTATCAATAATTTACATATGTAGCCTCGGGTTGGTCCGAGGTGGGCCCACAAGGCCCGATACTCCCGGTACGATTTTAAATACTTCCATTTTGGGTCCGATTTTCTTTAAAAACTTCTGAACTATTATTTTGTGTATATTATGGCTATTTTGGTGCAATTTATACAACATGATTTTTGAATATCTGAGAATCCCATTCTGATAATAATCTGTCGTGCCTTCCCAACTAGGATATAGGCGCGTACTGTGCATATTATCTGGATATTCTGATTTTGGCTCGCCGTTTGGCACCCCTTCAGTTTGATCGAGTCTGTATGTTGAGTCTGTAGGTAGGTGGTTTCTCATTTATCGATTCGTGTCTGTCTCAATGCATTCCTTCACTGCGACCCGGGCCAGGTTCTGTTATCGTGCATATTTCTCTGCATTGTTCACCGCGTCCCTCGGCGTACGGGCCGGGATCTGTATGTCTGTATGATCTGTGTATGGGGATGGCGGCCAGGATGGCATATGATCTGATATGATTCTGTCTGTCCACCGCGTCCCGTACTAAGAGGGCCGGGTTCTGTTACCGCGCCCCCAGACAGGGCCGGGATCTGTATGAATATATACGTGTGCCATCTGTATTTATAAAGCACACGCCTCTGTATGATTTTGTATGATTCTGTGCTACTCCGCATGCATAATTCTGTCCGTCATACTTCTGTCTGTCCGTCTGTGTTACAACTATTTCTGTATGTCCGTATGGCTTCTGCTTCTGTATGTCCGTATGGATTCAGATTCTGCTCGTCTGTCCGTATTATGATTCCGTCTGTCTGTCCGAACTATAATTCTGTTCATTTGTGTGTAACACGATTCTGTATGTCTGTCTGGATCATAACTCTGTCCGTCAGCTTGATTTATGATTTTGCCCGTTATATTTCTGTGACTCTAGTTCGGACTATGTTTATATCTGTTACGTTTCTGCTTTACATACTCGGTACATTTTCCGTACTGACCCCCGTTCTTCGGGGGCTGCGCTACATGCCCGCAGGTACAGACGCGCCAGGTAATATGCCGCCAGCGTAGGTTTCCGACTCTGCTATCTGAAGAGCTCCCTTGACTCGGAGCATATCTTTTTGGTATATATTTTCTGTCTTCTGTGTACTCAGTATGTGTGTATATTCTGGGTACGGCGGGGCCCTGTCCCGCCATATGATTCTGTATGTCTGTAGAGGCCTGTAGATAGATGTGTGGGTTTCGGGTTTCGTCTGTATGTTAGCCTTATCGGCTTATCTATATGTTTCTGTATGTTCAGATATATATATATGTTTGCGCGCGTGCCGTAGTTGTATCGGCCTATTTCTGTACTTCTGTTTTGAAACAAAAAAAATCCGTATGATTCGAAAGTCGGTCGGGTAGGTACGTACGGGTACCCAGTTAGGGTACCAGTCGCGGCCCACGGGGTTGGGTCGTGACACAATCAATGCATATACAGATCTGGAGAAAACCAGCAATGTACCTGTGACGACATTTGGCGAAGCCTCCTGATCCTGGCGGCTAGCCAAAGCATATATGCGGTTCGAGGGACCGCTAGAACCTGAAGCGCCACCGCGGCCTCGACCGCATCCTGCCGGTGCTGAAATACCTCGCCCTTCAGGGCGTGCAACTGATGGAGCAGAAGAAGAACCGGCGGCTGACCCTGTCTGCTGAGCAGCACTACCAGAACCGCTAGTCAAAGGACAGTCTCTCATAAAGTGGCCCTGACCACCACACGAAAAGCAAGCTCCAGTCGCTCGGTAACACTCCCCGGGATGAGACTTTCCGCAATGAGGACAACGGGGTCTGGGTGGTCTGGCCTGGCTGGGACCCCTGGGTACCTGTGAACCTGCCACTCTGGAGCTCTGACCGGCCCCAGACGGTCATGTACTATCGAATCTCAGGCTGCCTGACTGAGTAATCCGGCCGGACGAAGGAAAATGCCTATCTGACTGCTGCTGCTGAGGCTGTCCGCCTCGAGAATCTCCAAAATAACCTGCGGACCTAGCCCTCTTGGGCGGCCTCCTATCTCGATCTCTGCCATACCCATCGCATAGGCCTGAAGTCGGGCAATGTCCATGTCTGCCTGCAATGACACTGCCATACAACTATCAACCAAATACCGGTCCAATCCCATAACATATCTGTGCATCCGATCGGACATATCTGCTACCACGGCCGGTGCATATCGGGCCAGAGAATCAAACTTAAGGTTATACTCGCGAACACTCCGACCCCTCTGCTGCAGACGTAAGAATCGATCAGCCCGTGCCCGCCGTAACTCTGGTGGCAAAAAGTGGCGGGTGAATGCTGTCACAAACTGATCCCAAGTGGCTGGAGGGGCACCCTCTCCTCTAGACAGCTCCCAAGTCTCGTACCAGTGGGTAGCCACATCTCGAAGCCTGTGCGAAGCCAGCTCAACCGACTCGGTGTATTAAGCCCTGACCAAGTCCAGTGAGCGTCGCATCCCCCGAATAAAGTCATGGGGGTCCTCGTCGGGCTTAGACCCGAAGAACTCTGGAGGGACACATAGCAAAAACTCCCGAACTCTCAGGCTGTCCCGCCTATCATCGTCATCGTCGTCCCTCCGCCCGCGTCTGCGAGCCTGTCCTGCCACCAATGTAGTCAGCAACTGTACAGCCTCTCTCAGGGTCCTATCCTCCGCCCCTGGCTGAGGAGCTGGAGTCTCAGGTGCGGGTACACGGACCTCTGGAGCTGCTGAAGGTCCTGCTCCAGGCTGTACTAGTGGGGGTGTAGCAGACCCCTCAGAATGAGGCACATCCTCAGGCAAATCATAAACACGAGCCCGGGTAGCTCGCTGTGCTTGGCTAGCCTCTCCCATCCTCGCTTTTCCCTTCTGGGCCGCCGTTGCCTTCTTCGGAGGCATCACTGCAAACACAAAGGCGAGTCAGGTCAAAATCATCCTAATAGCACAGCTCTATCGCACGATCTAAGATTCCAAAGAAAGTAACATCCTAAATACCCTGTAGCTTCCTGTTTATAGATGTGGTGCACAACACATCGATAAACAAGACTCTACGAGACACGGCCTGTAGACATTCCGAGGACAAACCGCTCTGATACCACTTTTGTCACGACCCAGCCCCGTGGGCTGCGACTGGCAACCTACCTGGGTACCCGGACCGAATCACACATTCATTTTCAAATCCAAACTTATTTCATAATTTTTCGAAATCATATCGAACATAATTTATATCAAATATGTCTTAAGCGGTCGTGCCAAATCAAAATATCATATCAAATACAAACTGAGCGGCGGAATAGACATCGCCGGTCAAAAGTGCAAATATAAGCATAGGGGCCATTTGGGGCCATCATGACAAACGGACCGCTTTAAGACCAGAAAACCAAATCAGACCAACATATACAGGGCCCTCGCCCCACATATATGACTACAGGCCTCTACAAACTCAAAACAAAGACATATGGCGAGACAGGGCCCCGCCGTACCCAAATAGTCAAATATACCGAATATATACAAAGCAAAAAGAGTCTGTACCAAAAGTGGACTCCGGATCAAATAGGATTACTCCGGAATAGCAAGAAGTGAAGCCTACTGCGGAGGATCACCGATATCTGCACCTGCGGGCATAAAACGCAGCCCCCGAAGAAAGGGGGTCAGTACGAAATATGTACTGAGTATGTAAAGCAGGAGTACAGAAATATGGATCAACACCGATAGCAAATCAAATGTCAAAGTGGAGTACAAATGGGTAGGTCAAAATCTATATCGAAATCATATACGTATACATAATGCAAATGAAATCATGCAAACGCTTAGGAACGTGGTCGCCACTCCGACGCTGGCGCCACACACAGCATAACACCAAAAGGTTTCAAATCTCCGTACATCCCCGAACACAAGCATAATCATAGGTGAGCGTATCGCATCACGAGCCATATCACAGCATAACTCCAAACGGAACCCGGCCCTATGGCGAAGCCTCGGGAACCGTAACACAACATAAGGCCAAATTATCATAAGGCGCACGAATCAAAACCGGCCCGGGAACCGGTGAACAAAGTCATAATAAGGCACGAGCGGAGTCGTGAGCAAACAAATGCAAATCATACTTCAAAATAGCCTCTCAAAACAGAGTAATCCCGTAAGTCATTTCATAATACAAAGTAATCGAATACTTAGTCGATATAAGGTTTCATTTCACAAAACGTTTCCAAAATAGTACGTATAGCTCAAAACGTAACTTAGCGCATCGTAATATTCAAAACATATCCCGTAGGAGGAAGTTCCAAACTCGAAAGTAGCATGTCAAACTTTATTCACAAAGATAGCCCAATAAGACAATTAGGGCATTTCGGGGTAGTGGGCCCACCTCGAGCCAAATTGAGGTGGCGAACATATTTTCCGAACATTTATAGGCCAAAGGGTCATACATAATCATTTCTATGTTACCCGACCACATTTCGATAGGTTTCGGACGAGTGGTGGCATTCTAGCCAAAATAGAGCCCTTAGGCTTCAATTGAATTGAATGAATAGTAACCTTTCTGTGGATCGGGTTTCGAGGAGCAGAAATGCTCCGGAAGTTCCAATATTCACCTAGCATACTAAGACATGCCAAACGAAGAAGTGGGAAGCTTTACATACCTTACAGACGTCGTATGCTCTCCCAAAAGTCAAGTCCCGTTTCGTCTAAAATCTGCAAATGGTCAAAGTTACCAATTGAGATTCTTAGGCTAAAAATGCCATTAACTTCATTTTTGCCTACCGAAATTTCGGCAGCATTTCCCCTATAAATCTAACACCCCCGAGACTTAGCTCGGCTCAAAATACATCAACAACAACAGCCCACACATCAACAACAACACAAATCATAATCAAACCACTCTAGCTTCAAAGTTCTACCTTATTACCTAAGTTGGCAACTTTTCATTCAAACTTCCAAAACTCCAACTCTATATCCATATTATTGTATCCATTTACTCATTCGCGATTATTCAAACACATCCCAAACATATTCCAAACTATATACAAAATCGTCCAAAATTCATTACTTTCCCTAATTCCTTCAAGTACATCAAAACTTATAACGAAGGTTCTAACTTGCGTCGTTTCATTCCGAATTCATTAACATCAACTATAACTCATATTTAAAGTATTTAGCACCCTAAATATACAATGATATACACCATGATACCAAAGGTATACGCTTTCCGATAATATCCGAAATCATTTTCTAACGCCAACTCAATTCTTTAATCAATCCTTTACAACATAAAGATCACAACAACGCATTATTCAAACTAAACAAGATAAAATTCCTATGTCTTGCACTTCATGAAACTCATGGCCAAACACACCCTTTTTACACCCACACGCCATACACAAACACAACACCATCCCATAATCCTCGTGCAACATCAATTACTATAACATATAAATCCATTTCATAACATAAAAACATAGATTTCTTACCTTTTTCTTGAAATTCCGATTTGTCGCAACGTGGTTCTTGTACCAAACTAATTATACCCCGTTGAAGAGGGCCTTGAGTACTTCATAACTATGTAGAACTTACGATTTTTAGATCAATAACCAAGCTTGAAAATTTTCTTTTTCTTTCTTTCTCTTCTACGGCCGAATGCCCTTTTTTTTTGGGTGTTCTTGAATTTTGTTCTATTTTCTTGATAATTACCAAGGATCATTGATATATATCCACTATAGAAAGTCATGTGCATAGCACATGACATTAAACAAATGGGTTTGGGCCAACCAAGTGACTGGCCACCCCCAAGGACTTGGGCCTCAATTTCTTGTTGTCCAATCTTGGCCCAATTCATTAAAAGTCCGTTTTGTAATTCCCGAAACTAATTTCCGAAACTCCAAATTTACCCTCGGCCTTTCCCGATGTCTTAACATTAAAGATTCCATAACCAACATAGTCATATTCACCAAAATTAAAATATTTCCTTATAACACATAAATCGTAATTATTTCTCGATTTCCAATTATACGAAAACACGGGACATAACAGAGAACAAGCAAGCGACAGATTAGTTAAACGGAAAAGTTATGTGAGACTAGTCCTTTCTTTCTATGGCATGAATCCGATGGCATGATTTTTTCCTTCTTCTCCATGAATCCTCTATACCCCGGAAAGCTAAGAGTCTATGTTCATGAATAGCTACATGAGATAAGAGATACATTACGAGCCCAATAATGATGATGATGAGCTTAAGTCTAAAGATCCTAGAGTTCATAGTATGATGTTCCTATATAGTTAATGATGTTGTTTATTGTATACACTCAGCTTATACACTATTTCATTCAAGGTGAGGCTGAATACTTATAAACATCCATAATGGAATTGGGGGTTCACGACCTCATGTCACTCGACATAGCCATAGTTTCCTTCAAGTTCTAATGTATGTTTTTAATGATAAATGTATAACGATGTTAAGTCATGATATGTCTATGAGATGATTAATAATGTAAGTTTATAATATGCCTATGCCATGTATGAAAATGTTAAGTTACGAAGGGTATATGACGATATGATTACACCGTGCCTAGATGGCCGGACATGTCACCGCTAATACGGGCTGCTTATGATTACACCGTGCCTAGATGGCTGGACATGTCACCGCTAATGCGGGCTGCTTATGATTACACCGTGCCTAGATGGCTGGACATGTCACCGCTAGTGCAGGCTGCTTATGATTCCACCGTGCCTAAATGGCTGAACATGTCACCGCTAAAGCGGGCTTCTTATGATGGTTACCCGGACGCGGGTTAACAATGACGATGATGACGAGATGATATATATATATATATATATATATAAAGTATACAATATATGTATGAAATGTACTCACCTATAAATCTCATGCAGGTTATATCTTCCTCCTTTGGGTTGTGATTCTCCTATTATGCTTATTTCATTCATGTCATACATAGTCAGTACAATATTCATACTGACGTCCATTTTCTTTGGACGCTGTGTTCATGCCCACAGGTAGACAAGGAGACGGTGCCGATCCATAGGAGCCACCAGTAGATTTACAAGAGCACTCCATTATTCTTGAGGTGCTGCTTGGTTTATTATTTTTGTGTAGATATGTATATGTATTTTGGGCACGACGGGATCTTGTCCCGTCTCCACATTTTGGGCACTCTAGTAGAGGCTCGTAGATACGCAGGTGTGGGTAGTATGGTCTCACAATGTTTCTAATGTATGTGTTTATATTATTTCGATAGCCGAAGGGCTTATGTATGTATATAAATATATATGTAAAGTGATTATGTTTCCAAATGAGAAAATGACTTTCTTATGATAAGTAAGGGAATGAGTGGTGCTCGGTGGTTAGCCCCGGGTACCCGTCACGGCCCCTAGTCGGTTCGTGACAATTTTGAGCTATAAATTAACTTGAATTATAATTCTTGGCATGGTATGAGTATAATCTTGTTTGTGTGGTAATAATGATGTTGATGAAGTATTGTATACAAGTGTATATGGGGTTGTGTTGAAATTATTGTTATGAGTGATTATGAAAAGGAGTTTTGGGGATTGAATGGAGCATAACTTGAATGAAGTCTCTTAATTATGGTATTGTTGATAATGTCATTGTGGATTGGGGGTTATTTTGGAACTTGGTAGAAGTAGATGAAATAGAGAAAATGCTTCCCAATTTTCGCTAGCTCATGAATTATACTAGTTTGAACTTAAGAGTGTCTTTGAGACCTAACCTTGGTATGAACCCTCTTGAATGTAGATCCTTCGGGCTTTGGAGGAAAGAGTTATGTAGTTAAGAAGACATAAAGGTATGTAAGGCTAACCCTTCTTTCTTAACGCTTGATTCCATTGTTGTGCACCTATACATGAAATCCATAATGTCTTCCATGACGACTCTATTCCTAGAGGTACTAAAGCTCATAGTTCTTGATACTCTTATGATACCATTTATCTCGTCCTACGATAGTTAGTCTTTTAAGAAAAGGTATAGTGATGAGGATGATGATGTTGCTTTTACTTGTGTATTCTATATATATATATATATATATATATATATATATATATATATATATATATATATGAGGCTATATGGTGACACTGAGCCTATATGGTCGGGTAAGATATCTATCACGCGCACACCACTGATCAGTTGGGTACGGATAACACCGAGCCTTGTTATGGCTGGGTAAGGATGACACCGAACCTATGTGGTCGGGTACGGTATTACTATATGTATATGTAAATGTATGGAAGGTCATCTTTAGAAATAGGGTAAGTAAGTATGGTGAACGTCTCAAGAGGTATAAATGGCTCTTCTATCTTATGTTATCCTTCATATTTTTATCATGTTACTACTTATGCCTTACATACTCAGTACATTGTTCGTACTGACGTCCTTTTATTCATGCCCGCAAGTGGATAGGGAGACAGGCTCGACCCTTAGGTTGCTTCATCAGAGATTGCCTAAAAGAGCTCCATTTGATTCAAAGATGCAGCCATTGGTACTATTCTTTGTGTATTTATATGAGCATGGCGGGGCCTTGTCCCATATTTATGGTGTCACATACTCTTTGTAGAGGATCGTAGACATTTGGCTATAGCTAGATATCTCATAGCCTTGTGGGCGCATATTTTGTATAATATTTTGATAGCCTTGTCGGCTTGTTTATATATATGGGCATAGTTATTGATGTTGATATAAAAGTGCCTTAGTGTTATACCCCGTATATTTATACGTCGAATTATTCGCAAGTAAATCGACTCAAGTTGGAGCCGGAATTATTTTCGGACATGAAATACGAACCTTTAATTTTCAATTTTAATTAGAACATAAATTGTTTATAAATTTTATTTAGTGTAAAAATATTATTGGAGATTAGGGATTAATTAATTGTGATTAGATTACTAAGTAGGAATTAGTGATTAATTAAATTAATTAATTAAGCTTAATTATTAAGTGGGCCCCACCCGAAAATTTTAAAAAATAAATAAATAAATAAAACAATTCAAGGAATGAATTGATGAGTCATAGGAGGGGAATCACGTGTCAAGATGAGGGACAAGGTATAAAGGGAGATTGGATGAACAAATTTTCATTTCACAAAATATGAACTTGAAAAAAAGGAAAGAACATTTTGTTCCCATGGCTGCTCTCGGCCAGCCATGGGTGAATGGGGAAAATTATTTTGTTGATACTTTGATCAATTTTCAAGTGAATTGCAAGTTCAAGGAGGTGATAGCAACATTGGATATTAAGTTGGAGAAGAAGAAATTGTAAAATTGGAGCAATTGAGCGTACAAATTCCTCCGAGAAAAATTTGGTAAGATTTTCTTGTTTTGGGGTGTAATTGTGTTATTAGTATTGTAATGAAGTTATTAAAATTGGATTGGACGAAATTGGAAGTAAGAAAATGCAAAAAATTGATGTTATACGAAATTGTGGGTTGAAAAAGATTAAAAGGGGTTATTGGATTGTTAGGATTGTTATGGGCTGAATTGTGAGAATTTTGTATGTATATCTCTATTGTTGGTATTTCTGTGTTAATAGGAGAATAATTGGAAATTCGGGTTAGGCGAATATATAGGGGAAATGCTGCTCGATTTTCGTTAAAGTCCTTAACTAATGAAAAACCCTAATCGAGAGAGTATGAGTTAAATAATAAGTTCTATAAGCAATGAGCTGCGGAATTACGAACTAGAAAGTATAGTACTAACGATAGCGTTACTTTTATATGAAATAGGCTTAAGGGGCGACGAAACGAACGATTTTGCGATTAGTCGTCAAAAGGTATGTAAAGTTAACCCTTCTTTCTTTTTGGCATGATCATTATGAAACGAATAGACGATGTGTATATGGTTCCAAAGAAATTCCTATTCTTAGAGCCACTAGGATGGCTAATGTTCTTGATTCCCAGAACTTACTTTATTATGTTTTGATACTTACATATGGTTCCAGAGTTCTATTTTGATATAATTCACAGTGAGATTCGAAAGGTGTTTGATATGACTATTGTCTTGATTTGCAAATGATGGTTCGTTTTGATTATTCCATTGAGTCTCAGATATGATTTAAATTGCATATAGTTGCTCACTACTCTGCTCATGCGTGCCTCAATATGTCTTTCACTGAGTCCCGGGCCAGGACACGTTTTCGTGCACAGTTTCACTGCATTGTTCACCCAGTCCCTCACTAGAGGGCCGGGACACGTTATATATATATATATGATGTGATGATATGATGATATGTTATGGCGGCCAGGAGGGCATATGATGACTTTATTCACCGAGTCCCTCACTAGAGGGCTGAGACACGTTATATATATGATATATGATATTGATATGCATGATTTTCATTTCATAAGGCAAGTGTATTGATGTTTTAAAAGTCATACTTTTTTCTGGTAATCCCTATTTCAGTTATGATCCTTTTTACTGTATTTCATGCTTTATATACTCAGTACATATTCCGTACTGACCCCCTTTCTTCGGTGGGCTGCGTTTCATGCCCGCAGGTACAAATAGTCGGTTTGGTGACCCTTCAGCATAGGACTTCTACTCAGCTATTTTGGAGAGCTCCGTTGTTCCGGAGTCTAGACTTTTGGTTCAGATCTTATGATGTATGTGTATATGTTTATCCAGGGGTACGGCGGGGCCGTGTCCCGTCATATTTCACTATCGATACTCTTAGAGGTCTGTGGACATATGTGTGGGTTGTGTATATGTTCAGTTCAGCTGTGTCTATACGATGTGCTATGATATGATGTCCGTCTGTAGTGGCAGCCTTGCCGGCTTGCATATGACATGATATTGATGTGTAGTGGTAGCCTTGTCGGCTTGCGTATCATTTTATGATTTGGTCAGTTGTGACTCCTCAGGAGACGATTTATCTGAACATACATATATGATGACGCTATAAACTTTCGGAGTTTTTTTTGTAAAGTTCCATATTGTTCGTAGTTTCAGTTTGACTATATCTGATAGGTATGTATACGGGTGTCCAGGTCGGGCACTAGTCATGGCCTACGGGGTTGGGTCGTGACACTTAGTCCGCTGGAATTTGTATTACTGATGCATAGAAATAATGAGTTAGCCATGTGGCTCACCTAGATATGCTTATGAGGGTATGATGAGAGGTGCCGAGTGGGATAGCTCCGGGTGCCCGTCATGGCCCTCCGGTTGGGTCGTGACACATACCCCTTGAGATTTTTGCTATATGCTCCCTTCTTTTGGAGCCCACCATTTTTTCGAAACATTTTTTGTAATCTATGAGTGAGATATTCCATATCTGGCTCCCATCTTTCCAGATCTTGTTTTCTTTTGAGCTCATAGGTCTTGAGATTACCAATGAGCTCATCAATGGTCAGCCTTTGCAAATCCTTGGCTTCAGTGATGTCATTTACTTTACTTTCCTAAGAATTTGGCAGTACACGTAGTAGTTTGCTAACCAATCTGTTTGTCGCATTGATTTCACCAAGACAATGAAGTTCATTTATGATGGAAGTGAATCTAGTACGCATATCATGAAAAGATTTATCATCCTTCATTTTGAAAAGCCTATATTATGTGGTAAGCATGTATAGTTTTTACTGTTTCACTTGATTGGTTCCCTCATGAGCAGTTTGAAGAGTATCCCAGATCTTCTTTACCGATTGGCATGATGAGATGCGATTGTACTCATCAGCCCCAATACCGCACACAAGGATCTTCTTGTCTTTGTAGTTCTTTTCAATAGCCTTTCTACCAGTCTCACCATATTCCTTCTTTATTTTTGGAACTATTTCAGCTCCAGCCTCATTTTTCTTCATACGAACATAAGGACCATTACAAATAATGTCCCATAACTCAGAGTCTTTAGCCATGAGATAGTCATGCATCCTTGTCTTCCACCACCCATAAAATTTTCCATTAAATCTCATTGGTCTTATGCCAGATTGTCCTTCCTCTAAGTTTGGTGGAGCAACCACGAGAGGGATCCTTTCTAGGTGTTAACCTTTTAGAAAGAACCTGCTATGATACAAATTGATGTAAACTATGAGTCCACCAAACAGGATAGAGAACTAGGTTATCTATCTGTTCCCTCAGATGTAATACAGAAAGTAAATGGTACAAGATATGTATGTGGAAAATTCCTTTCTCAAGGGATAAAAAATCACGACCTACACCAGTAGGATTTCCAACTTGACTAAAATAGAGCAATTTCAGACTATAACCTATTGCAACCCAGGAATTAAATTCTTAATCCCTACCCCTTACAATACGTCTATTGTAATCCCTTTATAATGACTCTATTGCAAAGACAACTACTGACTAACTCTAGCCAAGCACCCAAACAACCTTGATTAACTCTAGCCAAAACATAAACTAATAATGGTTGTAGATCTGTCCTACTTTGCACTTCTTAAAGTCGTGTAGGAATACAAATGAATAACAAAAGACAAAGATCTAACCTGTGATATAGTCATTGAATACAGAACTGGTTCTTTTAGTTGTTACAGCTTGATCTTTGAATGAGCACTTTGGGAACAGTGGAGGCTACCTTTTGAGAGCACAATATTTATTTTTGACTCACAAAGTGTTAGGTTGAAACCATGTAACATGTTGCATATATGTTAGAGATCATTTGAGTATCATATGATAGGGGATAGGGACAATACATCTTTTGGTCATCTGCAGCTATGCTGCTACACTGCTGTGTTATGTGTATCTGACCATTTTACCCTAGCCAGTTAATTTTAAAGACTACGAGCGAGTGTAGTATTAACTTAAAGATTAAGAATTCTAAAACAAAGGCATTTGATTGCATTTGGTTGAAAACTTGTTTTAATCCGTTGGGGGGTTAACTTAGTAAATTAGACCTCCATTGGGATTTTTGAGGCTGCGGGTGAGTCTGTAGTGTGTTTTTACATATGTGTGCGTGTCTAGTTTGTGTGTGTAGGGCCTCGAATTGATGTTGGGATTTTGGGTAAAGATTTGGTGAAAAACCAGAGCTTACTAGTTCTGATGCGAGCGCTGCAACAGGCGGGACCACTGCAGCGAGCTCGCCACTGTGGGGTACTGGTCGTCGTCGCGGGACTTTGTGCTTTGGGGGAGACCGCCATAGCGGTGGTTGGACCGCCATAGCGGGACCGCTGCGGTGCGGTTTCGACCGCTATGGCGAGTTTGGCCATTTAATGAGATTCACCGTAGCGGTGGGAATTTTCACTATAGCAAGACCGTTGCAGCGAAATTAGTGACCATTGCAGCGGTCTACGGGTGGCAGAAACCAATTTTTTATATTGCTAATTTTGTGTCTTTTGTCACATAATACCAAAAGTAGTTCTCAACAAAGTAAGAGGCGATTTTCCAAAGGCTTGGGTTGGTTCTTCTTTGAGGGCAAGTCTAACCTTTATGGTGTTCATTTCCTTTTCTCCTTTAAGTTCTATGACTAGTTAAGGTTCTTCAATGGTGAATGAAAATCCTAAAACCCTAGAATTAGTAGACCCTTGAATAAATGGTACATTGTTGATTTCATTACTGTTCTAGCATTTAGGATTATAGGTTATCACTTTCAAGGATGGGAAATAGATTAATTATGGTGATAATTATGTATTAAGACTTACGTTTCCACCCAAATGGGACACTTTGGCCTAAAATCTATTTTGAAAAGGTTAGATTGATTAGAATCCTATAAATTGGAGGATTATGGTTGTTGGGAATGGTGTTATGATAAATTCACCATTAAATGATGATTTCACCCATTTGAAAAGGGTTGGAGTATTGGGGTATTCTTCCCCAATTGTTGTTCTTATTTTGAGTAGATGGTCTATTACTTACTTAGCATTATATTGGTAGACTTTGAGCATTCCGAAACATTGCGAAAGGGGAAAGATCTAGCGGAATAGCTTGCATTTGTCTCAGTTCTGAATCTGATCTTGGTTATGGTTTACTTGATTTAGACTTTGATTAGTTGATTGTATATGTATTAGGATTGACGGGAGAAAGCATGATTAGGTCTTCGGACATGACGTCTGGTTGGTTACACTTAGGTTGATATGATTTTTGATTATTTGGGCTTGTCGCCATTACTTTATGAATTGAATCCTGAGGTGTACTTGCTGTGATATGGAAAGAAGGGGTCGATATATACTCATCTGTTTGATTGAGATAACTTATACATTTATGCTATTGTGGATTTGATTTACCGGAGTCTTGTAATGACTTGTGGTATGGTGCCTTGTATTTATTGACATGGATAATATTGACTGATAATGCTTCATATTGGGTGTTGAACTGGATATACGTTGAGATTCATCTTGTGATCATATATATGTTATATATATATATAAGGCACATTTGACAGGGGTGAGGATGTGGCTTAGTTTAAGGCACATTTGACAAGGGGTGAGGATGTGGCCTAGATATGGGCTCGTGATTCGAGGTCAGTTTCGGAGCGAGTGGTACATGGACACCATGGGTCCCTGCAAGTCATGACTATTATGCGAAAATTTCCTTTAGCATATGTGTACATTTGAGATACTATCATCGATTGCATTGCATTGCATTGGGCTTATCTTAATCTTGTGCTGGGTTGATGACTGTTGTTAATATTGTTGTGTGGTTTTGTTATTGTGCCTATCTTCCTGTTTTGTTGATTTTATGAACGTATGCATGATACTAATCTTAGCCGGCCTATGATATCTACCGGTATATAGTGTTTGTACTGATACTACCTTTCTGTACTTTTTATTTGAGTGCAGATTGTGTGCCAGAGACTTCATCCAGACCTCACCTTTAGCCTGAGACCATTTTCCGTTCAGATCAGAGGGTGAGCTCCTATCCATGCCATGCCGCCTTAAGATCTTTCATTATTGATGTCTACTTACTTTCCAGACATTATGACATTTATAGACAGTTATTTATTCTTAGATAGCTTTACGTTTTACAGTCCTTGTATGATGACTTTCAGATCTTTGGGGTTGTAATAGTTTAGAATTTCGCACTTTTACTTATTTATGGCATGACTGGACAATTTTATGATTATGCTATTGTTAATGATTTATAATTGGTTAAATGAATGAGAATTTGGTTAAGGGGATGGTCCGCCCACCAGGGGGGTTGGTATGGGTGCCATCACAACGAGTTGGGTTGTGACAAAGTTGGTATCAGAGCACTAGGTTCGTAGTTCTCGTTGTACAAGGACATGTCTAGTAGAGTCTTGTGGATCGGTACGGAGATGTCTGTACTTATCTTTGAGAGGCTATGGGACACTAGAAAAATTCAAGTTCTTTCTTTCTTTTGTGTTACTTGATTCCAATTGGTATCTAGATGATTCTAATTGGTATCTGACTTTTCATTCTTTTCTCTCACAGATGGTGAGAACTCATAGGAGGGCAACCGTGGATGAGGTACCCAAGCCGGCCGCTGAGGCCACAGCTCATGGCAGAGGTTAGGTTAGAGGTGGTGGTCGAGGTAGAGGCCGGGGAGCAGCACTAGCCAGGGGCAAGGCTCCTATAGCTGGTCATGCTCATGCTGGATCCTCCGCTCCTCAGGTAGTTATAGATAGGGCAGTAGAGTTTGCACCGACACCAACTCAGCTAGACATTGCGGCTGCTCAGTGTTGACAGATGTTATGGGTTAAGTGTTGAACCTGTTGAATGGTTTGACTGAGGCATGTGTGTTAGCAGCTGCTCCAGCTGGCTAGGGTGTGAGATTAGCTGATCTGGCTTTAGACAGAGTTCGTGCTCCAGAGGCACAGCATGCTGCAGCTGTGGCTCTATGTTTTGATGAGGCTTCAAGACCTTAGGTATTTCCTAGACCAGTGGGAGGGCCGATGATGACCGGTGAGGAGCATGAGTTGTTTTGGAGGTTTAATAAGATAAAGCCTCCAGTTTCGTCACGCCCCAAAACCCACCCTGGACGTAACAGACATCCAATGCTATAAACAACACTGGAAGCACCTTATAAAATAATTAAACATCAAGTTCCTTTTTAATAATCTTTCCTTATTAAATTAAAAAAAGTTATAAGTAACTGCATATATCAGGATCACAATTATGAAATAAAATCAGCGGAAGTCTAATATAAGTAAATAGTTGTAAACGTGGCAAACACCCATTAAGTCGTACGAGACTTTGACAATCTACCCACAATTCTAACAACTATTTATGGAGCTTCTAAGAGACACAACAATCATCTAACTTCGGGATGCAGTTCGGAAATCTAGAATAATAAATGAAACAGGAAGTGTCCCACGAACAAGGATGTGGGCTCACCAAATCAACAGCAGCAACAAGTTCTCCTAAGCATCGAGAGTATCACGAACCTGCTCATCTTTGTTACCTCACATACCATAAAAAATATCAATGGTATGCCTGAGTACTTTCGTACTCAGTGAGTGCCTCGGGGACAACAAGTAATATAAAAATAAAATATAATAATACATAAAGAAATCATTTCTGAAAACATTGTATAAAAACAGTCATTCCACTTTATGATTCTTAATATCATTTGTTAAACAGTTTACAAAGCCATTAATTAATATAAAAACAGTTATTCAGCTTGTGTATCTCAATAAGAATTATCAAAACCGATTATAAAGCCTTTTGTCAAGTTACAACTTTCAATTATGCCTTTCAAATTGATCATGATTGTCAACAATAGTTCTATGAGAGAATAAGAATATCACACATGCCAATACAGGCCCAAGAATCAATCACATCGAAGGGATGACCGTAGAGGCTCCCTAAACACAGCGCACCACACCGGAATATGTAATTCTCGGTGGCTATCCTTCCTCCCGAGTAGCTAGGCATAAACTGCACTCCGGGTAGCGAGCCCAGTAGTGGCCACTCTTCCTCCCGAATGGCTAGGCAATTACCACACATGGATCCATAGTGGCTACCCTTCCTCCCGAGTAGCTAGGCCAAACACAACAATAAAGTTCATAGCATAGAAGCCGATTCACAATTTATCTCAAGGTATGTCACACTATCAATTAACATTAAGGTACATTATGTCATATTGTAAAGATAAATCATTTCAATGAATGTCTTGAAAACGTTTACACTTCTTTAACCAAGATTTCAATGTCATAATTCATCATGAAAACATTAATACCAATCCTTAGCCATCATTATTGATTATCTCTTAGAGGAAAAATGATTATGATTTCATATACGTATATAGAGGATAATACAATCAAGGTTTAATGTGGGCTTGTCCCCTCACGCCTACTGTTACATCCGACATTTTTGCTTATTCGAAAATTCGAGATAATTTGACTTGTAATGAATAAGGCCACAATTGGACCTTACTTGGTGTGGATATATAGGTTATGAATACGATGGTGTGGAATTTCGAAAGGTGGCCAAGATAAAAAATCGGAATTTTGGAAACTTGCTCCATAAATTACAAAATTAGCCAAGTGGGCTCAAAAGAAAATAAGAGAAAATGAGGCCCATTTGGGGAGAGGCCCAACCGGCCATAAGTAAGTGCCAAGCCCATCATAAATTAATTAAGAGGTTAATTATTTATACATGGATAAGTGTCAAGAAGCTTCAAGAAAAAGGAATCAAGAACAAACAAAAAAAAACCAAAGAGAGAGAGAGAGGGCATTTCGGGTTTAAGAGAAGAGAAAAGAAAAGGAAAGAAAAAAATCCCAAGCTTCAAATCTTGATGCAAAAATCTATAATTTTCTTGAATTCTTACTAAGCACAAAGCCCTCTACAAAGTGGTATAAATATTGAGGCCAAAGGTGACCTTGGTGACAAGTGAAAAACTTGAAGAAAAGGTAAGAATTTTACCATTCCTATGCCATGAAATATATGTATGTATGTTGTAGTATGTGTGAATGAATGAAAAGCATGAAAACTTTGTGTGTTGGAATGAGAGTGGGTTGGCCGAATGTGTGCATGAATTGTAGGTTCAAGTATGGCTTGAATTCATGTTGTAATTTAGTTGTAGTATGGTGGAAATTGTATTAGAAATGAAAGTGGAATGAATTAGTAAAAATTGGAAAATATAGGAGGTGGCCGTGTGGTATTTTTATATGGTGATGGAGTATGAATTTGATCTTGTTTGTATGCTAAGTGTGTTATGGTGAAGTGAATAGAAAAACAACAATCTTTATTGTCATGGAAAAATGGTTATCAAGTTGTTGTAGGAAAACATGCAACATTGTTATGATTTATGTAAAAATGGAAATGCAAGTATCAAGAGGCAAATCATGATTATTGTTGATGAATTTGGAAGATGGAAATATATAATGAACTTGTAGGTTGAAGGTTAGGAAAAATTGGAAAAGTAGTGGCTTAATGGAAAGTTTGAATGTTTGCATATCTTATGAATATTGTGTGAAAATGGTATGGATGCCTCCGATGTATGTTGTAATGATTTTGATGGATGATGAATATGAAAATAACAAGTTTGGTTTGGAAATGTAAGTTAGAAACGAAAGATGTTTCGTTATGTCGAAAGATGGCTAGTGATGCCATAGTGTATGTTTTAATGTCTGTTATTGTTTTGATGTTGTCTCTGGGTTGTTGTGTTGATGAATTGAGCCGAGCTAAGTCTCGGGGATGTCCTATATACAGAGGAAATGCTGCCGAAATTTCGGTAGGCAAGTATGTGTTAAGTTGAATTATTGAAAAGTTTGAAACTAACAAATGGTAAACTTGACCATTTCTAGATTTTGGACGAAATTGAAGTCGACGCCAAGCGAGCGTAAGGCACTATCGAGGTATGTGAAGCATTTCCCTTTGTTCCTAGGCATGTTCTGGATGTGATAGGCTCGGCCGCGAGCCTTAAGTACGACTCCGTTCCCCAGAATTCGAGACGGAAAACTGCTCCAATTCCTTCAATCCAATTGAAGCTATTTTCTTACAATTGCCTTTAAAATGAATTTTTGTATGAAACTTCCCTAAACGGAGTCGGAACACTTCCAAACGATTACGGATGACCTCATAAGGTCTATTGTCGGTAAATTACATATGTTGCCTCGAGTTGGTCCGAGGCGGGCCCACAAGGCCCGATATCTTCTGTAATACTTTAAATGCTTCCATTTTGTCCGATTTTCTCAGAAAACAATTGAACTATTATTTTGATTATGATACAACTATTTTTATGAAATTCTTACAAAATGACTTCTGAACATCTGAGAATTCGATTCTGATAATGATCTGTCGTGCCTTCCCAAGTAGGATGTAGGCGCGTACTATGCATACTATCTGGATACTCTGATTTTGGCTCGCCATTTGGCACCCTTCAGTCTGATTGAGTCGGTATGTGAGTCTGTATGTATGTGGTTTCTCATGGATCTATTCGTGGCTGTCTCAATGCATTCCTTCACTGCGTCGCGGGCCAGGTTCTGTTATCGTGCATATTCCTCTGTATTGTTCACCGCGTCGCTCGGTGTGCGGGCCGGGATCTGTTATATCTGTATGATTATGATATATTGATCTGTGTATGGGGATGGCGGCCAGGATGGCATCTGATATGATCTGATCTGATTTGATTCTGTCTGTCCACCGCGTCCCGTACTAAGAGGGCCGGAATCTGTATGTCTGTATGCATGTGCCATCAGTATTTATATAAGCACATGCCTCTGTATGATTCTGTATGGTTCAGTATGACTCTGCACTACTCTGCATGCATAATTCTGTCTGTCCGTCTGAATTACGACTATGTCTGTATGTCCGTATGGCTTCTGATTCTATATGTCCGTATGGATTCTGATTCTGTATGTCCGTATGGATTCTGATTCTGTATGTCCGTATGGATTCTGATTCTGCTCGTCTGTCCGGATTATGATTCCGTCGGTCTGTCCGAACCATGATTCTGTTTATCTGTATGGACCACGATTCTGTATGTCTGTCTGGATCATGACTCTGCCCGTCGGTCTGATGTATGGTTCTGTCCGTTATATTTCTGTGACTCCGGTTCGGACTATGATTGTATCTGTTATGTTTCTGCTTTACATACTCGGTACATTTTTCGTACTGACCCCCGTTCTTCGGGGGCTGCGCTACATGCCCGCAGGTACAGACGCACCAGGGGATACGCCGCCAGCGTAGGTTTCTGACTCTGCTGTTCGAAGAGCTCCTTTGATCTGGAGCGTACACTTTTGGTATATATCTTCTGTTTTCCGTATGTTCTGTATGTGTGGAAATTCTGGGTACGGCGGGGCCCTGTCTCGTCATCTGATTCTGTATGTCTATAGAGGCCTGTAGATAGATGTGTGGGTTACGGGTTTCGTCTGTATGTTAGCCTTATCGGCTTATCTGTAAATGTCTGCATGTTCAGGTATATACATATATATGTTTGCGCGCGTGCCGTATCTGTATCGGCTTACTTCTGTAACATCTGTTTAAAAAAAAATATATGTATGATACGAAATTCGGTCAGGTAGGTATGTACGGGTACCCAGTTAGGGTACCAGTCTGTCACGACCCAGCCCCGTGGCCGCGACTGGTGCCCTTCCGGGACACCCCAAACGAACTCACACCCAGATCATCGTAATCAGACTCGACCAAACTCAACGTACGTTATTCGAACTCAACATCGTAATCAGATCTCTACCGAACACTTATCCTAA
Organism: Lycium barbarum; assembly: GCF_019175385.1. Taxonomy (NCBI): domain Eukaryota; kingdom Viridiplantae; phylum Streptophyta; class Magnoliopsida; order Solanales; family Solanaceae; genus Lycium; species Lycium barbarum. The sequence continues at coordinate 81,571,535 of NC_083338.1, read as the reverse complement.
GCAGTCGCCCGTACAGATCAGACAAATCACAAATCAGAAAGGAGGCGGAATATACATCGCCAAATTTCACACACACACATCAGAGGGGTGGCGGAATGCACATCGCCCCCAAGTACATACACATACATACAAACGCAGAGGCCGATTTGGCCATAGCAGCGTACGGGCCGCTTAAGAATGCAAAACAGACTCACATGCAAACACACCGGACCCACGACCCACAAATCTGACTACAGGCCTCTAGACAAAACAGAACATAAGAACATAGGACGGGACAGGGCCCCGCCGTACCCACTCATCCAAATATACAGAATACAGACACAACAAAAGATATGTACCAAAAGTAGGCTCCGGATCAAGGGGAGCTTTCCAACACAGCAGAATGAGTAGCCTAAACTGGAGGACCACCCAAACGAGCTTCTGTACCTGCGGGCATGAAACACAGCCCCCGAAGAAACGGGGGTCAGTACGGGAGAAGTACTGAGTATGTAAAGCAGAAGGTACAGAAATCACAAACATAGCTGGAGTCAGAAAGAACAAACACACCAACATCGCAAACAAAGCAAACCTGTGCGGGAGGCGAACGTACAAATGCAAATCAAATCATGTATAGGGTTTAGGAACGTGGTCACCCCCCGACGCTGGTGCCACAACACACCATAACTCCAGAAGTTTTCAAATCTCCGTACAGTCTCCAGACACATCATATCACACACACATCATATCATCAGAACATATCAAATGCCATATCACATCATAACTCCATAAACGGTAACCGGCCCTATGGCGAGGCCTCGGAAACCGTAACACATCATAACTCCCGAATATATTATAGCGCGCACGATCACAAAGTCGGCCCGGGTACCGACGAACGAAGTCATAGCAGACAGCACGAACAGAGTAGTGCCGAAACCATATGCATATTAAAAATAATTTGTCGGACTCAACATATCGTTTACATATAGGTAGATACTGACGCCAGAAGGCTCGGAGTAGGAATCGAATTGAAAAAAGTAGGCATATAAAGGTTACGAAGTTCCAAACTGTCAAATTCGTAAGAAAACTGTTCATAAGTCATTTTTCCGGAATTCTCACATCATCCCAAAGTACAGAACATGCATTAATGGCATAGGAAGTTTCAAACACATCCTTGAGTCATAAACAGAAGATTGCGAATCATAACAGACACAAGCGAATCAAACAAACCGAATAAGGGGAGCCTCGGGGCTCGCGGGCCCACCTCGGGTCAAATTGAGGCGGCGGACACAAATCACAGACTTTCGGCTCCATAGAGCCATCTACGAAAGTTTCGAAGGGTTTCGGACACAACAGCACAAGTTATGGAGGTACGAACATTCTTTTAACCAAAAGTGACAAAAAGGGGTTCAATCGCGCTGAGTGAATAGTGCTCGAACTTGAACTTCGATTTCCAAGAGCAGGGTTATTCTCGAGATTCCGAAATTTACCTAGTGGGTCTAGGACATGCCAAAAGAATGAGAGGTAGGCTTTACATACCTGGTTGGCGCCTTACGCTCCTCAAATCGCAATTCCCGTTTCGTCCAGAAACTGCAAATGGTCACTTTTACCAGTTACTATTCATGAGAATTAACATTTTAGTCTTTGGGCTATATTTGGCTACCGAAATTTCGGCAGCACTTCCCCTATAAATCTAACACCCCCGAGACTTAGCTCGGCTCAAAATATAATAACATCAACAGCCCCAAACATCATTACACAATACGAATCACAATCAAACACACTAACTTCACAATTGCACCTTATTTCATAAGTTGGTAATCCTATTTCCAAACTCCACAATTTCAACTCATATCCACATTATTGTATTCATTCATTCAAGATTATTCCATTACATAACAAACAAGTTCCAAACCATTTACCAAGTTTTCCCAAAATCCATTACTTTCCATTTTCATTCAACACACCAAAAGTTACGACGAACGTTCTAACTTGCGTCGTTTCATTCCAAATTCGTTATCATCAACCATAAATCTTATTTAAGGTCTTTAGTGTCATATATATACTATGATATACACAAATATACCAAAGGTATACACTTTCCGATAACGTCCGAAATTATTTTCTAACACCAACTCAATTCCTTAATCAATTCTTTACAACATAATGACCACAACAACACATCATTCAAGCTAAATAAGATCAAATTCTTATGCCTTAAACCTTATAAAACCCACGGCCAAACACACTCTTTTTACACACACACGCCATGCACAAACACAACACCATTCCAAAATCTTCATGCCAATTCAATCACTAACACATATGTATCCATTTCATAGCATTAAAACAAAAAGATCTTACCTTTTTCTTGAATTCCGATTTGCCGCAAACGTCGCTCTTTCTCCAAACTACTTGTATCACGTCGGAGAGCGTCTTGAGTACTTCGCAACTATGTAAAACTTGAGATTTTTGGATCAACAATCAAGCTTGGAAATTTTCTTTCTTTTTTTTTTCTATAGTGGCCGAAACCCCTCTCCTTGTGTTCTTGAATTTTTGATTTATTTCCTTGATAATTATCAAGTGTTCATGATATATATCCATTACTAAGTGTCATGTGCATAGCACATGACATTTAAAAATGGGTTTGGGCCTCTAAATTGGACGACCAACCCACTAACCTTGGGCCTCATTTTGTGTTCTAATTTTCTTTCTTGGCCCAATTCATTAAAAGTCCCGTTTTGTAATTCCCGAAACAAATTTCCGAAGTTCCAAATTTACCCTCGGCCTTCCCCGACGTCTTAACATTAATAACTCCATAACCAACATATTCATATTCACCAAAATCAAAATATTTCCTCAACACACAAGTCTTCTTTATTTCTTGATTTCCCGTTATACGAAAATACGGGACATAACATTCTCCCCCCCTTTAGAACATTCGTCCTCGAATGTTGAATCGACCTCAAGGGTGTCGTACTACTCCGGGAGGGTTCTCTTGATAGGTCCTTTATTGATTTCTCCGATATGTCTTCTTTACCAATACTAGGGTAGATTTTTCACATCACTGACCCAAATACCTTCATAATACATTTTCTCATACTCTATGTAATCACCGAACTCTGCACTATATTCTCGTAAGGGACGGACGCTTTCCAGACATCATCGTCAATATCATCTTCTTTTCACACTCCTGAGTTTCCTTACCACATCGTCGTAATCTCACTTTACTTCATATCAGACACTTCATGCCCAACAGATTCAGAACTAAAACCGAACGGATTCATAATCGGAAGCAGACATACTCAACTATGGCGGTTGGATTCGTAGTCAACATCGAAGGTACGGGAGCATATCAGACACATCTGAGATCGGAGTCAGACGTACAAAGGCGTATCGGACGAATTCGTAAGCAGAATCAAACACACGAAGGTATACCAAACAGATTCACAATCAAAGTCAGACGTACGGACTCAGATCGGACAGATCCGAAATCAGAATCAAATATACAGGATTGTTTCATACAAAGTCGTGACCAGTCAAACCGAAGTGTATCGAACACACACGCGGTCAAAATCAAACGCACCGAAGCATATCAGACGGATTTATGTCCAGAGTCAGACATACAGAGGTGTGCCAGACAGAAACGGATTCAGAATCAGACGCACAAAAGGTTCACCAGACGGGAACATAGTCGAACTCAGAATTACAGAGGCGTACTAGGTAGAGCCTCATCGGAATCGGAAGTGCAAAAGCACCACAGATAGATTGTCAATTTAGGATCAAATCATTCATATTAAGGCTCCAATAATTCATAAGAACTTCCCTTTATTTGCAAACTCACTCACCAAGTCGTCACACAATTCGTCTTGCGTCTTACGCATCGACTTCCTTCAAAAATTCCACTTACTCACCCTGCTTATCTTTTATTTATCACAACATTAGTTTCCGGGCTCGGCTTTTAGCCCTCATAGGCACCAACTGAGAATCATGCACACATATACACATACACATACATATACACATACACACGTTTACTCATACCTTACTGGCGAACATCTCTGGCTGTTATTCAAATTCGTTCAATTTCCCAAGAGGTGTTGTACCCTTTTCTTTTTGCCCATATAGTCCGCCTCGTTCCGCGCGACTCCCGAAAGGGCACTAGTTATTCCTCACACATTCTATTTACCTTTGGTTACCCCAAATTTTCATTTACATTAATCATACTTACACTTGTGCAAAATTTTGCATTACTTCCCTGGGGGTCACCCATCCCAGAGTTGCTCTGGCTTGAGCACGCTTAACCCTGAAACTTTTACACATTTTGACGCGTTAGGGCTGATATAATTTCGCCAATTGCCCCGTACGACCTTTGTCACGAAATTTTAGGCCAAACGGGGTCTTAGCAAATTTTTCGGAAATTTTTCGTAGCGGGTCCCACTCTGACCCAAAGAGGTCGTTTGCTTTTCTGGCGGTGTGGTCTATCGTTCTAGCCTTCCAAATCCCATATATTTTCCTCCCACATGTACAGATAACTGCCTCGGATATTTTTATTAATTCGGATGCTTACCCTACCTTTACTGACACACACAAAAAGAATATCGCATAATACTGAGGTACAAACCTATCATTGCACATATTTATTCAGAAAAGGGTTAGTAATATACCTGGGTCTGTGTCTGGGGGTGCCTCTGGGTCCCGACGACCAGTCAAAGCGTAGATGCGGTTCGAGGGACCGCTAGAATCTGAACCCCCAACACGGCCTCTACCGCGGCCCGCTGGTGCTGGCATACCTCGCCCTGTAGAGCGCGTGGCCGAAGGGGTAGATGACGAACCAGCAACGGATCTCATCGGCGGTGCGGCGCTACCGGAACCGCCTGCCCACGGACAATCCCGCATGATATGGCCCTGGCGGCCGCAAGCAAAACAGGCCCCCGTGGCCCTGAAGCACTCACCTGGGTGCGATCTTCCACAATATGAACACTGGGGTATGGGTGGCCTAGACTGACTGGGACCCCTGCTCGCCCGAGGACCTGGGGCTCTGGAACTCTGGTCTGCCCTGGACGGTCCCGCTCCATCAAACCTCTTACCCGCAGACTGTGCGTCCCGGCCTAACGGAGGAAAGTACCCGCTGGACTGATACTGAGGCTGCCCGCTCCGGGAATCTCCAGAATACCCCGCTGATCTGGCCCTCTTGGGCCGTCTCCCATCATACTCTCGGCTGGGCCGATCTGCTCGGTGCCGGTTCTCCATCCCCAGGGCGTAGGCCTGTAGACGGGCAATGTCCATATCTGTCTGTAATGACACCGCCATACAGCCGTCAATCAAGTAACGATCCAGCCCCATAACATATCTATGCATCCGATCTGTCATATCTGCCACCACGGCAGGGGCGTACCGGGCCAGGGAATCAAACTCCAAATTATATTCACGGACGCTCCGACCCCTCTGCTGCAGATGCAAAAACCGATCAGCTCGCTCCCGTCGTAACTCTGGGGGCAGGAAGTGGCGGGTGAAAGCAGTCACAAACTGATCCCACATAGCTGGAGGAGCACCCTCACCCCGGGATAGCTCCCAAGTCTCATACCAATGCGCGGCAACATCCCGAAGTCTATGCGAAGCTAGCTCAACCGACTCGGTCTCTGACGCCCTGACCAAGTCTAATGCACGCCGCATCCCCCGAATGAAGTCATGGGGGTCCTCGTCGGGCTTAGACCCGAAAAACTCTGGAGGGCCGCATAACAAGAACTCCCGAACTCTCAGGCTTTCCCGCCTGTCCTCATCATCATCGTCCCTCCGCCCGCGCCTGCGAGCCTGTCCGGCTACAATCGTGGTCAACAACTGTACAGCCTCCCTCAGGGTCCTATCCTCCGCCCCTGGCTGAGAAGCTGGAGTCTCAGGAGCGGGTACACGGACCTCTGGAGCTGCTGAAGGTCCCACTCCAGGCTGTACTAATGGGGGTGTAGCAGACCCCTCAGAATGAGGTGTAACCTCAGGCAAATCATAAACACGAGCCCGAGTAGCCCGTTGTGCCTGACTGGTCTCTCCCACCTTCGCCTTGCCCTTCTGGGCCGCCGTTGCCTTCTTCGGAGGCATCACTGCAAACACAACAACGGGTCAGATCAGAATGACCCTAATAACACAGCTCTATCGCACGATCTAAGATTCCAAAGAAAAGGCAACACAACATCCTAGATGTCCTGTAGCTCCCTGTTTATAGATGTGGTGCACAACACATCGATAAACAAGACTCTACTAGACACGGCCTGTAGACATTCCGAGGACAAACCGCTCTGATACCACTTTTGTCACGACACAGCCCCGTGGCCGCGACTGGTGCCCTTCCGGGACACCCCAAACGAACTCACACCCAGATCATCGTAATCAGACTCGACCAAACTCAACGTACGTTATTCGAACTCAACATCGTAATCAGATCTCTACCGAACACTTATCCTAAGCAGTCGCCCGTACAGATCAGACAAATCACAAATCAGAAAGGAGGCAGAATATACATCGCCAAATTTCACACACACACATCAGAGGGGTGGCGGAATGCACATCGCCCCCAAGTACATACACATACATACAAACTCAGAGGCCGATTTGGCCATAGCAGCGTACGGGCCGCTTAAGAATGCAAAACAGACTCACATGCAAACACACCGGACCCACGACCCACAAATCTGACTACAGGCCTCTAGACAAAACAGAACATAAGAACATAGGACGGGACAGGGCCCCGCCGTACCCACTCATCCAAATATACAGAATACAGACACAACAAAAGATATGTACCAAAAGTAGGCTCCGGATCAAGGGGAGCTTTCCAACACAGCAGAATGAGTAGCCTAAACTGGAGGACCACCCAAACGAGCTTCTGTACCTGCGGGCATGAAACACAGCCCCCGAAGAAACGGGGGTCAGTACGGGAGAAGTACTGAGTATGTAAAGCAGAAGGTACAGAAATCACAAACATAGCTGGAGTCAGAAAGAACAAACACACCAACATCGCAAACAAAGCAAACCTGTGCGGGAGGCGAACGTACAAATGCAAATCAAATCATGTATAGGGTTTAGGAACGTGGTCACCCCCCGACGCTGGTGCCACAACACACCATAACTCCAGAAGTTTTCAAATCTCCGTACAGTCTCCAGACACATCATATCACACACACATCATATCATCAGAACATATCAAATGCCATATCACATCATAACTCCATAAACGGTAATCGGCCCTATGGCGAGGCCTCGGAAACCGTAACACATCATAACTCCCGAATATATTATAGCGCGCACGATCACAAAGTCGGCCCGGGTACCGACGAACGAAGTCATAGCAGACAGCACGAACAGAGTAGTGCCGAAACCATATGCATATTAAAAATAATTTGTCGGACTCAACATATCGTTTACATATAGGTAGATACTGACGCCAGAAGGCTCGGAGTAGGAATCGAATTGAAAAAAGTAGGCATATAAAGGTTACGAAGTTCCAAACTGTCAAATTCGTAAGAAAACTGTTCATAAGTCATTTTTCCGGAATTCTCACATCATCCCAAAGTACAGAACATGCATTAATGGCATAGGAAGTTTCAAACACATCCTTGAGTCATAAACAGAAGATTGCGAATCATAACAGACACAAGCGAATCAAACAAACCGAATAAGGGGAGCCTCGGGGCTCGCGGGCCCACCTCGGGTCAAATTGAGGCGGCGGACACAAATCACAGACTTTCGGCTCCATAGAGCCATCTACGAAAGTTTCGAAGGGTTTCGGACACAACAGCACAAGTTATGGAGGTACGAACATTCTTTTAACCAAAAGTGACAAAAAGGGGTTCAATCGCGCTGAGTGAATAGTGCTCGAACTTGAACTTCGATTTCCAAGAGCAGGGTTATTCTCGAGATTCCGAAATTTACCTAGTGGGTCTAGGACATGCCAAAAGAATGAGAGGTAGGCTTTACATACCTGGTTGGCGCCTTACGCTCCTCAAATCGCAATTCCCGTTTCGTCCAGAAACTGCAAATGGTCACTTTTACCAGTTACTATTCATGAGAATTAACATTTTAGTCTTTGGGCTATATTTGGCTACCGAAATTTCGGCAGCACTTCCCCTATAAATCTAACACCCCCGAGACTTAGCTCGGCTCAAAATATAATAACATCAACAGCCCCAAACATCATTACACAATACGAATCACAATCAAACACACTAACTTCACAATTGCACCTTATTTCATAAGTTGGTAATCCTATTTCCAAACTCCACAATTTCAACTCATATCCACATTATTGTATTCATTCATTCAAGATTATTCCATTACATAACAAACAAGTTCCAAACCATTTACCAAGTTTTCCCAAAATCCATTACTTTCCATTTTCATTCAACACACCAAAAGTTACGACGAACGTTCTAACTTGCGTCGTTTCATTCCAAATTCGTTATCATCAACCATAAATCTTATTTAAGGTCTTTAGTGTCATATATATACTATGATATACACAAATATACCAAAGGTATACACTTTCCGATAACGTCCGAAATTATTTTCTAACACCAACTCAATTCCTTAATCAATTCTTTACAACATAATGACCACAACAACACATCATTCAAGCTAAATAAGATCAAATTCTTATGCCTTAAACCTTATAAAACCCACGGCCAAACACACTCTTTTTACACACACACGCCATGCACAAACACAACACCATTCCAAAATCTTCATGCCAATTCAATCACTAACACATATGTATCCATTTCATAGCATTAAAACATAAAGATCTTACCTTTTTCTTGAATTCCGATTTGCCGCAAACGTCGCTCTTTCTCCAAACTACTTGTATCACGTCGGAGAGCGTCTTGAGTACTTCGCAACTATGTAAAACTTGAGATTTTTGGATCAACAATCAAGCTTGGAAATTTTCTTTCTTTTTTTTTTCTATAGTGGCCGAAACCCCTCTCCTTGTGTTCTTGAATTTTTGATTTATTTCCTTGATAATTATCAAGTGTTCATGATATATATCCATTACTAAGTGTCATGTGCATAGCACATGACATTTAAAAATGGGTTTGGGCCTCTAAATTGGACGACCAACCCACTAACCTTGGGCCTCATTTTGTGTTCTAATTTTCTTTCTTGGCCCAATTCATTAAAAGTCCCGTTTTGTAATTCCCGAAACAAATTTCCGAAGTTCCAAATTTACCCTCGGCCTTCCCCGACGTCTTAACATTAATAACTCCATAACCAACATATTCATATTCACCAAAATCAAAATATTTCCTCAACACACAAGTCTTCTTTATTTCTTGATTTCCCGTTATACGAAAATACGGGACATAACACAGTCGCGGCCCACGGGGTTGGGTCGTGACAAAAGTGGTATCAGAGCGGTTAGTCCTCGGTATGTCTACAGGCCGTGTCTAGTAGAGTCTTGTTTATCGATGTGTTGTGCACTACATCTATAAACAAGAAGCTACAGGGCATTTAGGATGTTACCCTTCTTTGGATTCTTAGATCGTGCGATAAAGCTGTATGATTAGGATGATTTTCCCCTACGAATTGTTGTATCTACAGCGAGGCTCCAAAAGAGAAGAAGTGTCGGTATTTGGGGAAAATGTTTCTGACCCTTTTCCTGCAGGTGATTGTAGGCTGATAAAGAATGAAGAGGAGCGCTTCGGATGATGGGGATGGGGGCGCTAAGAAGGCCCCTAGGACGTCACCAGGACCGAGTAGGCAGATCCCCAGCTACTCGATTGAGACAGACCCTTCGGAGGATCCAGAGACAATTCCTCCAGAGTTTTTGATCCCCCAGAGCAGAGGCTCCCAAGGAAGACAGTTATGATACCGACCCCTCGGAGGACCCAGCGACGATACCTCCAGAGTTTCTTACTCCCAGGGAGGAGGATATCCCCGATGCTGAGCCACTAGAGCATTCCTCTGGGACGCCGGAGGAGGAGGTTCCCGAGGGCGTGCCAGCAGCTCCTGTAGTGGAGCAGTATGTTAGACAGGCCTCCCTGGAGAGTGTCACGCCCTACACCAGCCCTTTGTCCTGGCCGTCGGTGAACCAGGAATTGCCGGGCTACTTATACTCCTCCGACTCAGATGCAAGTAATAGTGGGGGCCAGGCAGACGACGATGATGAGGGACACAGTTCCCACGGCAGCTCCCCAGGTTAGACCCGAGTTTGATCAGTTATGAGTACATAAGTTTCCTAGAATTTTCGATGTGTGTATGATATCTGTAAAATGTTGTTCAATGACGACGACGGAAATTTAAAAGGATTAGAGACTTAGTGACCAAAGGTAAGGGCGACTGAGATGTCCCCACTGTCAGTGTGAGTCTAGAAATCCCGGATGAAAGTAAACGGGAAAGTGCCTCCGATGCCGTTTGAGTTGGGCACGTGTGGTAAGTGTCGACGACGTTATAATTCTTATTTGAAGTTATCATCCCCGTGTGGCTGCGATACGATATGATATGATATGTATGTGTGTATATATGTGTTGGCCCTGTGCGGCATGGTTGGTATTTCTGGTGTACAGGTTTTGGATAGTAAGAAAAATAAAGGAACCTCTGCCCAAATTTTTCTAGAAATATGGAGGAAAACATGTAGATTAAGTACAAAAAGGTCCCGCGATACTTGTCGGACTTTTGTTTTCTTCTGTCGGTGGCCGGAGAACACCTTGCGGTGACATTTTATCAGATTCCACCGACTATTTGGAGGCGGAATTCGTGGGACGAAGACTTAAATCCGTGGGTTACCCGTAATCATATGTATATGTGTATGAAAGTGAATGTTTAAGATTCAGAAAGACGACATGGTAATTGTACGACTTAGCCGGGGGTGGGACCCGCTACAAAATCTTTCCGAAAATTTGCTAAGACCCCGATTTGCCCTAAAATTATGTGACAAAGGTCGTGCGGGGCAATCGACGAAATTATATTAGCCCTAACGCGTCAAAATGCATGAAAGTTTCGGAGTTAAGCGTGCTCAAGCCAGAGCAATTCTGGGATGGGTGACCCTCTGGGAAGTAATGCAAAGTTTTGCACAAGTGTAAGTATGATAGATATAAATGGAAATTTGGGGTAACCAAAAGGAAAATAGAATGTGTGGAGTAATTAGTGCCCTTACAGGGGTCGCGCAGAACGAGGCGGACTAAATGGGCAAAAAGAAAAAGGTACAACACCGCTCGGGAAATTGAGTGAATTCGAATAACAGTCAAAGACGCTCGCCAGTAAGATATTAGTAAATATATCTGTATGTGTGTATATGTATGTGTATGATTTCGTTTGGTGCCCATATGGGTCAAGAGCCGAGTTCCGGCAACTAACGTTGTGATAGACGAAAGGTTTTACTAAACCGAATACATGAAACGAAGCGGGGGTGAGGACACAAATGCTGTCAAGGACTAGAAAAACCCCTATTCCATTATAACTCAGTCTAGTATGACGATGTCTGAAAAAGAAAATGAGTATGGATGGTAGGAAAGATGAAGGATAAGAAGCGAATAAGCGGAATCTCTGAAAGAGTCGATAAGCGACACGCGAAACGATTTGTATGACAACTTGGCTAACAAGTTTACCAATAAGGGAATTTTTTCATAAATCACTGGAGCCTTACTAAGAGTGATCTGATTCGGATTCAGATTCTATCTGTTATACTTCTGCACTCCCGATTCTGATAAGGCTCTGCCTATTACGCCTCTTTATTTCTGAACTCGATTATGTTTCCGTCTGATAAATCTTTGTATGTCTGATTCTGAATACGTTTCTGGTTGGCATACCTATGTACGATTGACTCTGATTACGAATCTGTCTGACACACCTCTGTATGTCTGACTCTGGATATGAATCCGTCTGATATGCCTCTGTACGTCTTATTTTGATCACGCGTCTGTCTGATACATCTCCGTATGACTGATTCTAATTACGACTCTGTCTGACACATTTCTGTCTGTCTGACTTTGATCACGACTCTGTATGATACATTTCTGTACGTCTGCTTCTGATTTCGAACCTGTCTGATACCTCTCTGTACGTCTGACTCCGATCTCAGATTTGTCTGACATACTTCCGTACCTCTGATTTTGCCTATGAATCCATCCGCCATAGTTTAATACGTCTGCCTCCGATTACGAATCCGTCTGATATGCTTCTACGCGTCCGGTCCTAGTTCCGAATCTGTTTGGTATGAAGTGTCTGGTATGAAGTAGGATTTCGATAATGTGGTAAGAAACTCAGAAGTGTAACAAGAAATGATGATTAATTATAACGCCTGAAAGGCATCCGTATGTTACGAGAATATAGCTTATGGTTCGATGATTATGTGGGGTATGAGCAAATATATTATGAAGGCGTTTGAATCAGTGATGTGAAAAATTACCCCATAATGTTGGTGAAGAAGCCATGTCGTAAAGTCAACAAAGGACGACTATAAAGAGAACCCTCCCGAAGTAGTGTGACGCCCCATAAGGTCGATTTAACATTCGAGGACGAATGTTTTTAAAGGGGGAGAGGATGTTACATCCGACATTTTTGCTTATTCGAAAATTCGAGATAATTTGACTTGTAATGAATAAGGCCACAATTGGACCTTACTTGGTGTGGATATATAGGTTATGAACACGATGGTGTGGAATTTCGAAAGGTGGCCAAGAGCAAAAATCGGAATTTTGGAAACTTGCTCCATAAATTACAAAATTAGCCAAGTGGGCTCAAAAGAAAATAAGAGAAAATGAGGCCCATTTGGGGAGAGGCCCAACCGGCCATAAGTAAGTGCCAAGCCCATCATAAATTAATTAAGAGGTTAATTATTTATACATGGATAAGTGTCAAGAAGCTTCAAGAAAAAGGAATCAAGAACAAACAAAAAAAACCAAAGAGAGAGAGAGAGAGGGCATTTCGGGTTTAAGAGAAGAGAAAAGAAAAGGAAAGAAAAAAATCCCAAGCTTCAAATCTTGATGCAAAAATCTATAATTTTCTTGAATTCTTACTAAGAACAAAGCCCTCTACCAAGTGGTTTAAATATTGAGGCCAAAGGTGACCTTGGTGACAAGTGAAAAACTTGAAGAAAAGGTAAGAATTTTACCATTCCTATGCCATGAAATATATGTATGTATGTTGTAGTATGTGTGAATGAATGAAAAGCATGAAAACTTTGTGTGTTGGAATGAGAGTGGGTTGGCCGAATGTGTGCATGAATTGTAGGTTCAAGTATGGCTTGAATTCATGTTGTAATTTAGTTGTAGTATGGTGGAAATTGTATTAGAAATGAAAGTGGAATGAATTAGTGAAAATTGAAAAATATAGGAGGTGGCCATGTGGTATTGTTATATGGTGATGGAGTATGAATTTGATCTTGTTTGTATGCTAAGTGTGTTATAGTGAAGTGAATGGAAAAACAACAATCTTTATTGTCATGGAAAAATGGTTATCAAGTTGTTGTAGGAAAACATGCAACATTGTTATGATTTATGTAAAAATGGAAATGCAAGTATCAAGAGGCAAATCATGATTATTGTTGATGAATTTGGAAGATGGAAATATATAATGAACTTGTAGGTTGAACGTTAGGAAAAATTGGAAAAGTAATGGTTTAATGGAAAGTTTGAATGTTTGCATATCTTATGAATATTGTGTGAAAATGGTATGGATGCCTCCGATGTATGTTGTAATGATTTTGATGGATGATGAATATGAAAATAACAAGTTTGGTTTGGAAATGTAAGTTGGAAACGAAAGATGTTTCATTATGTCGAAAGATGGCTAGTGATGCCATAGTGTATGTTTTAATGTCTGTTATTGTTTTGATGTTGTCTCTGGGTTGTTGTGTTGATGAATTGAGCCGAGCTAAGTCTCGGGGATGTCTTATATACAGAGGAAATGCTTCCGAAATTTCGGTAGGCAAGTATGTGTTAAGTTGAATTATTGAAAAGTTTGAAACTAACAAATGGTAAACTTGACCATTTCTAGATTTTGGACGAAATTGAAGTTGACGCCAAGCGAGCGTAAGGCGCTATCGAGGTATGTGAAGCATTTCCCTTTGTTCCTAGGCATGTTATGGATGTGATAGGCTCGGCCGCGAGCCTTAAGTACGACTCCGTTCCCCGGAATTCGAGACGGAAAACCGCTCCAATTCCTTCAATCCAATTGAAGCTATTTTCTTACAATTGCCTTTAAAATGAATTTTTGTATGAAACTTCCCTAAACGGAGTCGGAACACTTCCAAACGATTACGGATGACCTCATAAGGTCTATTGTCGGTAAATTACATATGTTGCCTCGAGTTGGTCCGAGGCGGGCCCACAAGGCCCGATATCTTCTGTAATACTTTAAATGCTTCCATTTTGTCCGATTTTCTCAGAAAACAATTGAACTATTATTTTGATTATGATACAACTATTTTTATGAAATTCTTACAAAATGACTTCTGAACATCTGAGAATTCGATTCTGATAATGATCTGTCGTGCCTTCCCAAGTAGGATGTAGGCGCGTACTATGCATACTATCTGGATACTCTGATTTTGGCTCGCCATTTGGCACCCTTCAGTCTGATTGAGTCGGTATGTGAGTCTGTATGTATGTGGTTTCTCATGGATCTATTTGTGGCTGTCTCAATGCATTCCTTCACTGCGTCCCGGGCCAGGTTCAGTTATCGTGCATATTCCTCTGTATTGTTCACCGCGTCCCTCGGTGTGCGGGCTGGGATCTGTTATATCTGTATGATTATGATATATTGATCTGTGTATGGGGATGGCGGCCAGGATGGCATCTGATATGATCTGATCTGATCTGATTCTGTCTGTCCACCGCGTCCCGTACTAAGAGGGTCGGAATCTGTATGTCTGTATGCATGTGCCATCAGTATTTATATAAGCACATGCCTCTGTATGATTCTGTATGATTCTGTATGGTTCAGTATGACTCTGCACTACTCTGCATGCATAATTCTGTCTGTCCATCTGAATTACGACTATGTCTGTATATCCGTATGGCTTCTGATTCTATATGTCCGTATGGATTCTGATTCTGTATGTCCGTATGGATTCTGATTCTGTATGTCCGTATGGATTCTGATTCTGCTCGTCTGTCCGGATTATGATTCCGTCGGTCTGTCCGAACCATGATTCTGTTTATCTGTATGGACCACGATTCTGTATGTCTGTCTGGATCATGACTCTGCCCGTCGGTCTGATGTATGGTTCTGTCCGTTATATTTCTGTGACTCCGGTTCAGACTATGATTGTATCTGTTATGTTTCTGCTTTACATACTCGGTACATTTTTCGTACTGACCCCCGTTCTTCGGGGGCTGCGCTACATGCCCGCAGGTACAGACGCACCAGGGGATACGCCGCCAGCGTAGGTTTCTGACTCTGCTGTTCGAAGAGCTCCTTTGATCTGGAGCGTACACTTTTGGTATATATCTTCTGTTTTCCGTATGTTCTGTATGTGTGGAAATTCTGGGTACGGCGGGGCCCTGTCCCGTCATCTGATTCTGTATGTCTGTAGAGGCCTGTAGATAGATGTGTGGGTTACGGGTTTCGTCTGTATGTTAGCCTTATCGGCTTATCTGTAAATGTCTGCATGTTCAGGTATATACATATATATGTTTGCACGCGTGCCGTATCTGTATCGGCTTACTTCTGTAACATCTGTTTAAAAAAAAATATATGTATGATACGAAATTCGGTCAGGTAGGTATGTACGGGTACCCAGTTAGGGTACCAGTCGCGGCCCACGGGGTTGGGTCGTGACACCTACCAACCATAATCAAAGTAAGGAATAGAGTTCAAAAGCCTGAAAAGTTCACTTTTTTTTAATAAAGACCTTTTAAAAAGAGATATACATCCAAAACAAGTTTACAAAAAGAGATATACCTTAAATCCCACTAAAATATTCCAAACGTAACCTCCATGCTTCAAATAATCATTCTACATCTAATTGAGGTTTGTATGACCAATAAATTATAGATATTCACTAAATTCGCAGCTACTGTTCATAGCTTGAAACGCACAGCTACACACCTGGAAATCTGATCTTCACCGTTCACATTAAAGACCTATATGTTGAGACCACACAGTTAAAATTTGGGCTCGATCCAATGGTTAGATTAGCAGAAAACGTCAATTTAATATGGCTGGTTGGAGGAAATTCCATAGCAAAAATACTAAGGTTTTGTTTGTAATAAAGTGCATCTAAATCAATCCTATTTGATTATTCTACCAACTATTCCATGTCTAAAACATAATAATAATTGCATATATCCACAAAAGTGTGAGGGTTTTACCTTTTTGAAGAAATGCCAAAGTTTCATCCCATATTTGACCTTGAATGAAGTTTCCACAATCTGTCGATTTCATATAATGATTCAGTGTTAATCTAGTGATTAGTTAAGGTAATTAACTTAGGGATTTGAGTAAAAACTCACCTTCGAGAAATGAAATATGGCTCTAGTGGAAAAACCCTCTCCTTAGACGTTTTTGGGTTGTATTTATAGGTTATCGTAAAGGCTTGGACTTTAAAACCTAATCCTACAAGAATCGGGATTTCTATTTTACACATATTCTGTAAAACAGGCATAACATTTTACTCACATGTCTGTTTGGGCTGCATAATATATTTTTCAAAAGGTATTTTAATTCCCTACAACTTACACGTTTTGAGTTTTTCCAAATGTCAAACAGAAACACCCGAAAATTGGACATAACTGGAAACTGTGTCAACCTTGACGAATTTAAAGATTTCTAAGGAACTTTCTTATCTCATTTGACCCCGAAAAGACTACTTAACACCATTATCCATTCCAAAGGGATCCAAAAGGTTCAAATGACATTTAAATCCTAATTATTTCATATTCACACCTAACTCGGATTTACGGGATGTTACAAGTTTTCAATGGCACTGAGACTGAGGATGCTTATGAGTTCATTATCGGCTGTCACGAGAGGCTTCACAAGTTGGGCAGTTGATAAGCATGGTGTTGAGTTCGTGACCTTCCAGCTCTTGGGTGATGCCAAGTTGTGGTGGAGGGCTTATGTGCAGTGTAGACCAGCTAGGTTTCCCCATTGCCTTGGACTCAGTTCTATTCAGTATTCTTGAAGAAGTACGCTCCGCGTACTATGAGGGACAGGAGACTTGATGAGTTCAATCACATTGAGTAGGGTAATTCGTTAGTTTTCTCTTATGAGGCCCGGTTTCATTCTTCGTCTCATTATGCTATCCAGCTATTACCTACTGAGAAGGAAAGAGTCGGGAGATTTGTGAAGGGGTTGAACACTGCTCTTCAGTTGTTAGCTCTTCAGCTTGTGGCTTCAGGTTCTTCCTTCCAGGAGGTGGTGGATCATGTTAAGACCATCGAAGGTGTTAGGAAGGATGGTTATAATAAATATGCAACGAAAAAGGCCTGCAAGGGTGGTAGTTTCAGTGGTTCATTCTGCCCAGGACAAAGTTCCCATGTTTATTCGGGACGTCCCATTCAGTCAGCTATGCAGTTTTCTGCTAGAGGCCCACCAGGGGCCAGTCAGTACTCTTCTAGTCAGCCAGAGGTTTCACAGGCCATAGTTTTAGACCATGGTGGTTATTCTGTTTCTTCGGTTTCTGTTCAGCATCCAACGCTAGACCGTGGATGCTTTGAGTGTGGTGAGCAGGGGCATTTCAAGAGAAATTGTCCCAGACATAGACAGGGTGCTCAGGGTGCTTAGTATCAGCCTCCTAGGGCTCCAGTTTCAGTAGCTAAAAGGCGAGGGTCGTATGGTAGGGACCGTTCTCAGACTGGGCGTGGTGGCTACACAGCTGGTAGAGGTGGTACCCAACCTAGCAGAGGCGGATTCCAATCAGGCAGAGGTGGACATCAACCCAGTTGGAGCGAAGCTCAGATAGGACGGGGCGATCATAGAGGTTCACAGGCTAGTGGCGGACCGGTTCATTGTTATGCCTTTCTTAGCAGATCAGAGGCTGAGGGGTCAGAAGCAATCATTATAGGTAACATCTCAGTCTGTCACTGGATGGCTTCTGTGTTGTTTGATATGTGTTCTACATTCTCTTATGTGTCCACGTATTTCTCTATAGGTCTTGACGTGATTTGTCTTTTACTTGATGCCTTTATTCATTCATCTACTCTAGTTAGAGACTCTGTGGTTGTAGATAAAGCATACCAGTCTTGTACTATCAAATTTATGGGGTATGGTACATAGGTTGATTAGTGATTCTTCACATTGTAGATTTTTATGTTATTTTGGGTATGAGTTGGCTAGCTCCTTACCATGTGATTCTGGACTGTCATGCACAGATAGTCACCTTAGCTATGCCGGCTATGTCTAGACTTGAGTAGAAGGGTACCCCTAGTCCCTCCCCAAATAAGATCATTTCTTTCCTTCGCGCCAAAAAGTTAATTGATAGAGGGTGCTTGGCTTATTTAGCGCATCTTCGTGATGCTAGTGCTGACGTTCCATCTCTTGAGTCAGTTCCTGTGGCGCGTGAGTTTGCAGAGGTGTTTTGTCACGACCCAACTAGGGGCCGCGACGGATACCCGATACTTGTACCGAGCACCCCCCCCCCCCCCCCTAATTCGTATCTCATTCTTATTACTGAGTGGGCCATAGTGCTAATACCGTTATTTCTTTACTTAATTCTATCATTAATAGCATAACCGTAATCAGGTGTTAATAAAATCTGCTAGCATGTTATACAACCCCAAAACGAACAAAAGTACAAACCATCTGACTGTACATATCTGTCTACGAGCCTCGAATCATAGCACACATATATATATAAGAAGGGCCGGGTTCTACCGCGCCCGAATATGTACACAAAAGTAGTACCAAGAAGCTGAGGCTCCGGAATAACTGGAGCGCTGACACAGTACTGCTGATGGAGCTTCTAGGAGTCAAATCTGTCTACCTGCTGACCTGCGCGGCATGAAACGCAGCGTCCACAAGAAGGGACGTCAGTACGAGTAATGTACCGAGTATGTAAGGCATGAATAATAACATTCGGACAATATAGAACAGGGATAATGACATAATAGAAATGTAGAGCATGTCGTGAGGTAGGAAAATAACCTGTACATATAAGTGCCTTTCGGCGGATCCCATGCATACTTAGATTTCCTTTGAAAAACATTTCTTACTCATATACATGTGAGGATAGAACGTGTCATATTGCCGAGGCGTCGGCAGCCGATCCATTTAACCATAAATATATATATATATCCCGCGTCCGGACATCCCGCGTCCGGGATGATATCAAGTCAAATACGGATACATGTACCGTGTGTATATCCCAGCGTCTATAGCGCTCTGCCCTTTTTCCCGTCTTCCCCACATACATATATATATATATATATATATCATATCATAGCATGCAGGAAAGTCTAAAGAAAAGCTATAACCCTATCGGAGTGACGTAAAGTCGGTAACCTCCAATTACCTTATGGAATAACCATGGCCGTTTGTCTCACCTTGAAGGAACGATACTTATAAGATGAGACTATCAACGAAGGACAACACTAAGAAAACATAGAATAAAATTATGGACATCATAAACATCAATTCATATGCTTTGGAATCCTTAGAAAATAGGGTCATAACCAAGGAATAGAATTAACGATCAAGATCTAGTTTGATACTTTCATGCTCATATTGAATCCTTAACTTAAGGCTCTTAGTCGCGGAATCATTCTTGTCATACTCATCATAGACATATTCTCTTTCTTAACATCATCGTTATCATTATCATCATAGAAATATCCTCATTAGAATATTCACAACACTTATCGTTTGATAAACGGAAAAATAAAGAAAAATTCGGGAACCATGGGCCCACCTCGGGTCAAATGAGGCGGCGTACACAATTTACGTACGTTACGTTTTATGACGTCACTTGTGAGAGTTTTAAGGTAGTCGGGTCTCGTTTGTACAAGTTCTAGATAGCTAGGCAATTCTTCCCACTATTCATGAAAGGTCTAATTCAATTCTATTGAATGAAAAAGGGGAAACTTTAGGCGCGGATTCCGGAGAATAGAGTTGTCCCCGAGGCTCGTATCCAACCTAGTATGTCTAAGACATGCCAAAGAAGGAAGAGTAAATCCTTACATACCTTTTTCCGCTCCTTATGCTACTCCAAATTCAAGGTGCAAATCCGCCAAAATCTACAATTTGGTCACATTTACCAAACATTGATTAGAGCATTTAGAAGTTTAATCTTAAGATAACACTTGTCTATCGAAATTTCGGCAGCACTTCCCCTGTAAATACACCATCCCCAAAATTCAACTTAGCCAATTTTTAATCAACAACAATCCGGGAATCCAACCCGGCCAAACTATCAACAACAATGTCAACAATCATACCAACAATTTCAAAAATCAACCCAAGATACATTCTAACATTAGCAATCTTTGTCACACCATTCAACAACACTTCATTCATGTTTAATTCGATTCGCATAACATTCAAATGACTCCATTTATACACTACTCCACCCGGAACATTAGCAATAACATTACTACAATTATAAGAAACCCTACCAATGTCATTCTAACTTTTTCCATAATCCACAAACAACCACAACTTCACTAGAATCATGCAATTTTCAATATCAACATAACACCCACAGCAACAACAACCAAATACTAGATAAAATAATTAAATCATCACTCCTACCCACACACATAGGTGCACGGCTACAACATACTTTCACTCTCCCATGAATTTCATCCACTTTTACATACTACAACATACACAATCATCCTTAACATACAAGGAAAGAATTAAACCTTACCTTTCTCCTCAATTCTTCACTTGGCTAGAATTTGCCACTTGTATGAATATAGGTTTTTCTTGCTCCACTAACCACTTCACTTTGCTAAAGAACCTTCACCTAGTAGAAAATAATTTTTGAAGAAAATTTTTTCCAAAATTTTTGTTGATCTTGCCTTGGCCGAAGTGGCCTAGGGGTTTTTCTCCCTTTTTTTTTTTTGTTCCTTGTTTCTTGAAATTTCTAGAGGATTATGGACAATTAGAAGACTTAGTCTTCTTTTATTTTGACCACTTAGGCTTTAGTTGGGCCTAGTCCCACCCATGTGGATGGCCCAAGTGGCCTCTTTTTAATTTCCAAGCCCATATTTTGCTCTCTTGGTCTTGCAACTCATAAATTAATTTTTTCCAAAATTTCACATTTGCCCTTAGCCTCCGTCCATATTTCCACGAGTCATATTGTGAATATACCCTTTTTACCCCTAGCCTTTCTTAATAATTCCGCTTCTAAATTCTTCATAAGCAACTTATATGCCAAACAAAATAAAAATAAGGCCTTGCTTGTTGTCTTCCCGCGATTGTCTTGAATTATCCGATTGCACAAAAATGCGGGATATAACATGTTTCCCGCGGACTTGCCAGGTATGACGCCCGACCGTGATATTGATTTTTGTATTGACATAGAGCCAGGGAATCACCCTATTTCTATTCTGCCGTATCGAATGGCACCAGCAGAGTTAAGGGAGTTAAGGAGCAACTTTAGGATCTTTTAAGGGATTTATCAGAACAAGCGTCTCCCCTTGTGGCGCTCCTGTGCTTTTTGTGAAGAAGAAGGATGGCATTATGCAGATGTGCATTGATTACCGCCAGCTGAACAAAGTCACCATTCGGAACAAGTACCTCATTCCTTGTATTGATTATCTATTTGACCAGCTTCAGGGGTCTTCTGTATTTTCTATGATTGACTTGACTTGGCTTATGGGTGGTTTATGCCCTTAGTATGGAGATCCGTACCCGAGTTTTTGATATGTTAAGTACCTTACCTCGTGTGTACCCAAGTATAAGTATGCGTTATTTGCAATACGATAGGATTAAAACCTAAACAAATCGAACAAGCGGGAGTTGGAACGACTCAGGGAACTGGCAAGAAACTAGTCCCCTTTGACAGACCGTTGACGTGTTGACGGTGGTGTCACTCCAGGCCGTCTGTCACGACCCAGCTCCGTGGGCTGCGACTGGTGCCCTATTTGGACACTCCAAACAGACTTACATGCTAACTCGTCATATTCTAATTTAACTCAGTTCTCGTGTCAATTATATTAAACAGATTTGAAGTCAAATATTATCTTAAACGGTCGCGCGTGAAAAGATACCATATCAAAGCCAAAAGAGGCGGTGTAATACACATCGCCGAACATATGCATATATACAAACATATGGGCCACCATGGCCGCCATAACAGATAGGACCACATTAAGACACAAATCATAAACATAACAAACACACGTAGGACCCTCGACCCACATATATGACTACAGGCCTCTACAAACCAAAACGGAAACATATGGCGGGACAAAGCCCCGCCGTACCCCACATAGTCCAAATATATACAGAAACAGATACATGACAAAAGATATGTACCAAGATGTAGGCTCCGGATCAAGAGGAGCGCTCTATAATAGGAGAAAGTATGGCCTACATTGGCGGGTCACGAACCTCAGCACCTGCGGGCATGAAACGCAGCCCCCGAAGAAAGGGGGTCAGTACGAAAGATGTACTGAGTATGTAAAGCATAGAGTACAGAAATCCAAACCATAACTGTAGTAAAGGTGCAGAAAGAGAATACTGAATCAGTATATCAAACCGGTACGGAAATCATATGTACATAATGCAAATAAAAGAAATCATGCATAAGGCTCAGGAACGTGGTCGCCACTCCGACGCTGGCGCCACAACACAACATACTCCGGAAAGTTTCAAATCTCCGTACAACCCCGAACATAACATATCATCACACATATCACATCATCAAAGCATATCATAAGCCATATCACAGCATAACTCCATAAACGGTACCCAGCCCTATGGCGAGGTCTCGAGAACCGTAACACATCATACTGCCGAATCTGTCATAATGCTCACGATCACAAAACCGGCTCGGGAACCGGCGAACGATATCATAGTAATAGGCACGAGCAGAGTAGTGCGGAAAATCATATGCATATACACAATTAACTTCCAAGACTCGACTAATAAATACATATACATATATATATATATTGAGATCAGAAAGCTTAAAGTAAGCATCGAGTCCGTCGGAATTAGTATACAAAAGATATGAGCCTTTAATTTATAAAACTTTCGAAAAATACCTTATAAGCCATTTTCTGAAAATTGAGCATCATTCACATTAAGGAGCTTTCACATAACTTATGGAGTAATTCAACGGAGCCTTAGATTCATAGATAAAACTCCTCTTTTTATATCATACCAAAAATAGCTCAAGTAAGACAAACGGAGGAAGTCTCGAGACTAGTGGGCCCACCTCGGGTACAGTCGAGGTGGCGGACCTAAATTACAAACATTAGACTCTATCGAGTCATCCACAAAGGTTTCAAAACGATTCTATCACGTCTGCACAAGTTATGGATGTTTGAACAGTTTTCCAACAAGACATAAGGTTTATAGTTCAATTATATTGAATGAATAGTACCCAAACTCATACTCGAATTTCTATGAGCAAAATAACCCCCGAGGCTCAAATCTCAACCTAGTATATCTAGGACAAGCCAAAAGAAATAAAGGGATAGCTTTACATACCTTACTTGCGTCTTACGCTCGCCCAAACTCAATCCCCGTTTCGTCCAAAATCTACAATTGGTCATAGTTGCCAAATATGAGTTCAAGCTTTTAGAATTTAAATCTTAATTCATATTGTCTACCAAAATTTCGGCAGCATTTTCCCTATAAATTCAACGTCCCCGAGAATCATCTCGGCCCAAAATATCAACAACAACGACACCACAATACCAAGAGCATCAACAATCATCACAAAACGCCCTATAACATAAATAGTCCTCTTTTCTACATAAGGCGACAACTTTCATTCCATCTTCACAATATCAAGCTAATATCAACATCCTCACATTCATTTACTAATTCAAGGTTATTCAAACATAATTCAATAACATTCCAAACAATACCCAAGGATTCAAACAATTCCGCCAATTCCATATTTTATCCGAAACTTCAACAAATGCAACAACACTACCAACTCGCATTGTTTTCTTCCAAATTCATTACCAACAACCATAATTCTCATTTAGAATTTTACTTTCACAATTATATAAAAATCATATAAAAAATCACATAATTTCCCATAACAACATAAAACCAATTTCAATGCTAACTCAACTCATTAAACCTTTATTTATGTCGTACATACCATAACGACGCAACTAACCAACTAAATGAACTTCACTTCAACCTCCCTTCACCACACAATGGCTCACGGCCATGCTCCACCACACACACACACACGGCTTCACACACACACACACGTCATGCACCCATACACCACAATCCCATAATTTTCATACAATTCTAACCATTATAACATGTATATTTCTTCCATAACAAAAGGGATAAGATTCTTACCTTTTTCTTCAAATTTCTTTTCTTGCCACAAACGTCGTTCTTTTGCTAAACTAATTATACCACGTTGTACAGCATCTTGAACTTGTTAAGAATTCAAGAAGAACAAGATTTTGGAATCACAGTTGGAAGATAGAATTTGTTTTTTCTTTCTTGAAGGGCCGAACCCTCTCCCTCTCTCTTGCTTACTTTCTTTTGTTTTGTTGAAGTCTTGAATGTTCTAAAGGGATATAGATATTTATTCCTCTTATTTAATTTATCACATGGATAAATTAATTATGGGCTTGGGCCTACTCCATGGCCGGCCACCCTTCAAACTTTGGGCCAAAATTTCTCTTTTATTTATTGAGCCCAAATAATTATGGATCCTATTTTTTTGTAATTCCCGAAACTAATTTCCGAAATTCCAATTTTGCCCTTGTCCTTATTCCGCACTTTCGCTTAAAATTTTTTCATGAATATCACACATATGTTACATGAAATAAAAACATAGCCTTATTTCCTTCAAAACAAGATCATTCCAAATTTTTCAAATGCGCAAAAACACAAGATATAATATTCTCCCCCCCTTTAGAACATTCGTCCCCGAATGTTAAATTAGCCTCATAGGGTCTTATAAGCATGGCGGGGGAGTTTCTCTTTATGAATAGTACACATAGATCATTTGTCAATCAATATAAAAGATTTAGAGTTTCAAATTACCTGTAAGTGTAGGGAACAAGTGAGGGTACTTCTTTTTCATCTCATCCTCCGCCTCCCAGGTCATTTCTTCCCGGTTGTTGTTCCGCCACAGGACTTTAACAGAAGGCACATCTTTGGTGCACAGTCTCCTCACCTGACGATCCAGAACAGCTACAGGTTGCTCTTCATAAGACAAGTCCTCCATTACCTGAATATCATTTACTTGAAATATTCTGTCAGGATCACCAATACATTTTCGGAGCATGGATACATGGAATACCGGGTGCACTGCCTCTAGATCTGATGGTAAGTCCAGCTCATAAGCGACATTCCCAATCTTCCGGACAATCTGGTAAGGCCCAATGTATCGCGGACTGAGCTTTCCCTTTCTGCCGAATATCATCACGCCCTTCATGGGAGACACTTTCAGAAATACCCAGTCTCCAATCTGGAACTCCAAAGGTCGACGTTGTTTATTAGCATAAGATTTCTGTCGACTCTGGGCCGCTAATAGTCGCTCTCGAATCAGTTTCACTTTGTCAACTGCTTGCTGAATCACATCTGGACCAATTAATTTAGTTTCACCCACGTCGAACCAACCGATCGGAGATCTGCATTTTCTACCATATAGGGCTTCGTACGGCGCCATATGTATGCTGGAATGATAACTATTATTATAAGCAAATTCAACAAGCGGCAAATGATCGTCCCAGCTACCTCTGAAATCAATAGTACAGGCCCGCAACATATCTTCCAATGTCTGAATAGTGCGCTCGGCCTGTCCGTCGGACTGAGGATGAAATGTTGTACTAAGACTCACTTGAGTCCCCAATCCTTCCTGGAATGATCTCCAGAAATTCGCTGTGAACTGGGCACCTCTGTCAGTAAAAATAGATACAGGAACCCCGTGAAGTCTTACTATTTCTTTAAGATACAATCTGGCATAATCCTCAGCCGAATAAGTGGTCCTGACCGGAAGAAAATGGGCTGATTTCGTCAATCTGTCAACAATAACCCAAATAGAATCATACCTGCGTGGAGTGCGTGGCAAACCCACAATGAAATCCATGTTAATTATTTCCCATTTCCAAGCTGGAATTTCCATTTCCTGTAATAACCCATCGAGCTTCTGATGTTCGATCTTGACTTGCTGACAATTTGGGCACTGGCCAACGAATTCTGCGACATCTCTGTTCATACAGTCCCACCAGTATAAACATTTGAGATCATGATACATCTTTGTGGAACCAGGATGAACAGAATACCAAGCATTATGCGCTTCACCCATAATTTGCTGCCACAACCCTACAATGTCAGGTACACATAATCTGCCTCCATATAATAATACCCCTTCAGGCGAAATTTCGAATGGAGTCTTTTCTTTATTAAGGGCCACATTTCTGTACTGTGTCAAAACAGGATCTTCGAACTGGCGCTGCTTTACCTCTTCTATAATGGATCACTCAGCAACCCCTCGAACAGAAACCCCAGCATCTCCGGACTCTGCCAAACGAACTCCAAGGCTAGCTAGCTGACGAATCTCACGAACTAATTCTTTCTTATCAGGCTGCACGTCAGTCAAACTACCCATGGACATGCGGCTCAGTGCGTCGGCTACCACATTAGCTTTCCCAGGGTGATACAAAATATCAACGTCATAATCTTTCAATAGTTCAAGCCATCTTCTCTGCCGCACATTCAGCTCCTTCTATTTAAAAATATAAGCGTGGACCCCATATAAATAATGCCGCCATATCTTCAAAGCATGAATCACCGCAGCCAATTCCAGATCATGAGTGGGATAATTCCTTTCTGCGGTCTGAGCTGCCGGGAAGCATAGGCTATGACTCGACCGTGCTACATTAACACACAACCTATCCCAATACCAGAAGCATCACAATAAAAAACATACCCGTCTGACCCTTCTGGAAGAGTTAAAACTGGAGCTGTAATTAATTTTTCCTTCAACGTCTGGAAACCGCGCTCACAGGAATCAGTCCACTGAAATTTTGCTGCTTTCTGAGTGAGCTTCGTTAATGGTGCCGCAATAGAAGCTAAATTTTCCACAAATCTTCTATAATACCCGGCTAAACCCAGAAAACTGCGTACCTCTGTCGGCGTAGTAGGCCTAGGACAATTCTGTACAGCTTCAATCTTCTGCGTATCGACCCGAATACCATCAGCTCCGACAATATGCCCCAAGAAAGCCAAAGAGGTTAACCAGAATTCACATTTGGAAAATTTAGCATATAATTTCTGTTGTCGAAGTGTGCCAAGTACTGTCCTCAAATGATCTGAATGCTCCTTTGCTGATCGTGAATAAACCAAGATATCATAAATAAATACAATCACGAACATATTAAGGAACGACCGGAATACCCGATTCATCAAATCCATGAATACCGCTGGAGCATTAGTCAGCCCAAAAGACATCACTTTGAATTCATATTGCCCGTACCAGGTCCTGAAAGCAGTCTTCGGAATATCAGCCTCTCGTACCCGTACCTGGTGGTAGCCTGAACTCAAATCTATCTTCGAGAAATTTTTGGCACCCTGCAACTGATCAAATAAATCATCAATCCGGGGGAGGGGATATTTATTCTTTATAGTAACCTTATTCAGCTGTCGATAATCAATACACATTCGCAGTGACCCATCTTTCTTTCTAACAAATAATACCGGCGCTCCCCAGGGCGATGTACTGGGTCTGATGAAGCCTTTATCCAATAGATCTTTCAGCTGCTCCTTTAATTCCTTCAATTCTGCAGGTGCCATTCTGTACGGAGGAATAGATATAGGCTGCGTATCTGACAACAAATCAATAGTGAAGTCTATCTCCCGCTCAGGCCGGAGGCCTGGAAGATCATCTGGGAATACATCTGAGAATTCATTAACAACTGGAACTGACTGAAGAGTAGGTGTCTCGGCCTTAGTATCGTGCACCCGGACCAAATGATAGATATAACCTTTCTGAATTATTTTCTTAGCCTTGAGGTATGAAATAAACTTACGCCTCGGCGACGCTGTACTCCCTGACCACTCTATGACTGGTTCCCCTGGAAACTGGAAGCGAACTACCTTTTTCTGGCAGTCAACATTAGCATAACAGAAAGCTAACCAGTCCATGCCCATAATAACATCAAATTCCAGCATATCTAACTCTACCAAATCAGCTTTAGTGCAACGATCATATATAATCACAGAACAATCCTTATATACCTGCCTCGCTACAATATAATCCCCAACCGGTGTAGCTACTTCGAATGGCTCTATAGGTTCGGGTATTATTCTAATTTTTCCAGCAACAAGCGGGGAGATATACGACAAAGTAGATCCAGGATCAATCAATGCATATACAGATCGGGAGAAAACCAGTAATTTACCTGTAACAACATTTGGCGAAGCCTCCTGATCCTGGCGGCTAGCCAATGCATATATGCGGTTCGAAGGACCGCTAGAATCTGAAACACTGCCACGGCCTCGACCGCGGCCCGCCAGTGCCGACAAACCCCGCCTTGCAGGGCGCATAGCTGAGGGAGTATAAGATGAACCAGCGGCTGATCCCGTCAGCTGAACTGTACTACCAAAACCACTCGCCATCGGACAATCTCACATAACATGTCCCTGACGGCCGCAGGAAAAACAAGCTCCTGTGGCTCGGTAGCACTCCCCTGGGTGCGATCTCCCACAATAAGAACAACGGGGCCTGGGTGGTCTGGACTGGCTGGAACCCCTGGTCGTCTGCGAACCTGATGCTCTGGAACTCTGACCGGCCCCAGACGGTCCTGCACCATCAAACCGTCTACCGGCGGACTGTGTACCCCAGCCTGACGGAGAAGGATATCTGCCTGACTGCTGTGACTGAGGCTGTCCGCCTCGGAAATCTCTAGAATACCCTGCTGATCTAGCCCGCTTGGGCGGCCTCCTATCCCGATCTCTGCCCAACCGGTCCTCTCTGTGCCGGTCCTCCATACCCTGCGCGTAGGCCTGTAACCGGGTGATGTCCATATCAGTCTGCGATGCCATCGCCATGCAGTTGTCAACTAAGTAACGGTCCTGCCCTATCACGTACCGGTGCATCCGGTCAGCCATACCAGCCACTATAGTAGGTGCATATCGAGCCAAAGAATCAAACTCCAAATTATACTCACGAACACTCCGACCTCTCTGCCGCAGCTGCAAAAATCTGTCAACCCTCGCCCTCCGCAACTCCAGGGGCAAAAAGTGGCGGAGAAATGTGACCACAAACTCGTCCTATGTAGTTGGGGGAGCACCCTCACCTCTGGACAGCTCCCAGGACTCATACCAATTAGCCGCAACATCTCGTAATCTGTGCGAGGCTAACTCAACCGACTCGGTCTCTGAAGCCCTGACCAGTCCCAATGAGCGCCTCTTCCCCCGAATAAAGTCGTGGGGGTCCTCCTCGGGCTTAGACCCGAAAAACTCTGGGGGACTACATGTCAGAAAATCAAGAACCCTCAGGCTATCACGCCTGTCATCATCATCATCACCTCTCGGCCTGCGTCCGCGAGCCTGTCCCGCCACCAAAGTCATCAACAACTGTATGGCCTCCCTCAACGTCCTATCCTCCGCCCCTGGCTGAGGAGCTGGAGGCTCGGGCGCTGGAGTGTCTGGAGCTAATGATGGACCTGCTCCAGGCTCCACCGGTGGTGTAGCAGAACCCTCCGACTAGAGCACAACATCGGGAAAATCTTGAGCACGAGCCCGGGTAACTCTCTGCACCTGACTAGTCTCTCCCATCACCGCCTTGCCCTTCTGGGCAGCCGTTGCCTTCTTCGGAGGCATCACTGAAAAACACAACAATCGGTCAGAAAAGAGTCATCCTAATAGCACAGCTCTATCGCACGATCTAAGATTCAAAGAAAGGTAACACCCTAAATGTCCTGTAGCCTCGTGTTTATAGATGTGGTGCACGACACACCGATAAACAAGACTCTACGAGACACGGCCTGTAGACATTCCGAGGACAAACCGCTTTGATACCACTTTTGTCACGACCCAGCTCCGTGGGCTGCGACTGGTGCCCTATTTGGACACTCCAAACAGACTTACATGCTAACTCGTCATATTCTAATTTCACTCAGATCTCGTGTCAATTATTTTTAACAGATTTGAAGTCAAATATTATCTTAAACGGTCGCACGTGCAAAGATATCATATCAAAGCCAAAAGAGGCGGCGGAATACACATCGCCGAACATATGGGCCACCATGGCAGCCATAACAGATAGGACCGCATTAAGACACAAATCATAAGCAGAACAAACACACGTAGGACCCTCGACCCACATATATGACTACAAGCCTCTACAAACCAAAACGAAAACATATGGCGGGACAGGGCCCCGCCGTACCCCACATAGTCCAAATATATACAGAAACAGATACATGACAAAAGATATGTACCAAGATGTAGGCTCCGGATCAAGAGGAGCGCTCTGTAATAGCAGAAAGTATGGCCTACACTGGCGGGTCACGAACCTCAGCACCTGCGGGCATGAAATGCAACCCCTGAAGAAAGGGGGTCAGTACGAAAGATGTACTGAGTATGTAAAGCATAGAGTACAGAAATCCAAACCATAACTGTAGTAAAGGTACAGAAAGAGAATACCGAATCAGTATATCAAACCGGTACGGAAATCATATGTACATAATGCAAATAAATGAAATCATGCATAAGGCTCAGGAACGTGGTCGCCACTCCGACGCTGGCGCCACAACACAACATACTCCGGAAAGTTTCAAATCTCCATACAACCCCGATCATAACATATCATCACACATATCACATCATCAAAGCATATCATAAGCCATATCACAGCATAACTCCATAAACGGTACCCGGCCCTATGGCGAGGTCTCGGGAACCGTAACACATCATACTGCCGAATATGTCATAATGCGCACGATCACAAAACCGGCCCGAGAACCGGCGAACGATATCATAGTAATAGGCACGAGCAGAGTAGTGCGGAAAATCATATGCATATACACAATTAACTTCCAAGACTCGACTAACAAATAAATATACATACATATATATATATATATATATATATATATATATATATATATATATATATATATATATATATATATATATTGAGATCAGAAAGCTTAAAGTAAGCATCGAGGCTGTCGGAATTAGTATAAAAAAGATATGAGCCTTTAATTTATAAAACTTTCGAAAAATACCTTATAAGCCATTTTCTGAAAATTTAGCATCATTCACATTAAGGAGCTTTCACATAACTTATGGAGTAATTCAACGGAGCCTTAGATTCATAGATAAAAGTCCTCTTTTTATATCATACCAAAAATAGCTCAAGGAAGACAAACGGAGGAAGTCTCGGGACTAGTGGGCCCACCTCGGGTCAAGTCGAGGTGGCGGACATAAATTACAAACATTAGACTCCATCAAGTCATCCACAAAGGTTTCAAAACGATTCTATCACGTCTGCACAAGTTATGGATGTTTGAACAGTTTTCCAACAAGACATAAGGTTTATAGTTCAATTATATTGAATGAATAGTACCCAAACTCAGACTCGAATTTCTATGAGCAGAATAACCTCCGAGGCTCAAATCTCAACCTAGTATATCTAGGACAAGCCAAAAGAAAGAAAGGGATAGATTTACATACCTTACTTGCGTCTTACGCTCGCCCAAACTCAATCCCCGTTTCGTCCAAAATCTACAATTGGTCATAGTTGACAAATATGAGTTCAAGCTTTTAGAATTTAAATCTTAATTCATATTGTCTACCGAAATTTCGGCAGCATTTTCCCTATAAATTCAACGTCCCCGAGAATCATCTCGGCCCAAAATATCAACAACAACGACACCACAATACCAAGAGCATCAACAATCATCACAAAACGCACTATAACATAAATAGTCCTCTTTACTACATAAGGCGACAACTTTCATTCCATCTTCACAATATCAAGCTAATATCAACATCCTCACATTCATTTACTAATTCAAGGTTATTCAAACATAATTCAATAACATTCCAAACAATACCCAAGGATTCAAACAATTCCGCCAATTCCATATTTTATCCGAAACTTCAACAAATGCAACAACACTACCAACTCGCATTGTTTTCTTCCAAATTCATTAACAACAACCATAATTATCATTTAGAATTTTACTTTCACAATTATATAAAAATCATATAAAAAATCACATAATTTCCCATAACAACATACAACCAATTTCAATGCTAACTCAACTCATTAAACCTTTATTTACGTCGAACATACCATAACGACGCAACTAACCAGCTAAATGAACTTCACTTCAACCTCCCTTCACCACACAATGGCTCACGGCCATGCTCCACCACACACACACACACGGCTTCACACACACACACACGTCATGCACCCATACACCACAATCCCATAATTTTCATACAATTCTAACCATTATAAAACGTATATTTCTTCCATAACAAAAGGGATAAGATTCTTACCTTTTTCTTCAAATTATTTTTCTTGCCGCAAACGTCATTCTTTTGCTAAACTAATTATACCACGTTGTAGAGCGTCTTGAACTTGTTAAGAATTCAAGAAGAACAAGATTTTTGAATCAAAGTTGGAAGATAGAATTTTTTTTTCTTTCTTGAAGGGCCGAACCCTCTCCCTCTCTCTTGCTTACTTTCTTTTGTTTTGTTGAAGTCTTGAATGTTCTAAAGGGATCTAGATATTTATTCCTCTTATTTAATTTATCACATGGACAAATTAATTATGGGCTTGGGCCTACTCCATGGTCGGCCACCCTTCAAACTTTGGGCCAAAATTTCTCTTTTATTTATTGAGCCCAAATAATTATGGATCCTATTTTTTTGTAATTCCCGAAACTAATTTCCGAAATTCCAATTTTGCCCTTGGACTTATTCCGCACTTTCGCTTCAAAAAGTTTCATGAATATCACACATATGTTACATGAAATAAAAACGTAGCCTTATTTCCTTCAAAACAAGATCATTCCAAATTTTTCAAATGCGCAAAAACACGGGATATAACACCATCGACACGCCACCATCTCTGAATCTCCAGGTGGCTGATTGACGGTGCGAGTCGACGGGCTATCGTCCCGCTCGTCGAACCGCACCACTGTGACCCTTTTGGTCTACTTATATATAAATGCCCCTCACGTTTTATTTCTCATTTTATCATCCTCTGAATCAGCGAAAAAAACCCTAATATATCTCCTCTCAACATTTCCTATCATATTATTGAAGATTTAGTATGATCCGAGCCCTGTAAACCTGAGCTTGTGAAGGGAAAGTTGTTCCTAGGGTTCCATTGATGTTGTTGAGCTTTGAAATTAGAGTTGAAGTTTGATCCTTGGAATCCTATACCCCTCAAGGTATGTATATGATTCCTACCCTTGTGTTTGAGTGTGTTATCAAGAGTTTTGGTTGTTTTAAGTAAGATAAATATAGTTAAGAAAGTGGTAAGATGAATAAGGGTAAAGTTAGGGTTAAGGGCTGTTTTGAGGGATGATTTGGGATAGATTTTATTATATTTTGGTATGTAAGTGTTGATAGTGTTGTTGTTGGTATTTTTGTTGATGTTGGATTGAATTGGAAGTTGAAAGATTGCGAAGTTTCCAAGGGAGATGTTGCCCCCAATTTTTTAAGCTCTTTTCATACTTAAATTGGTTAGTAAGTGAGGTAAATGGTTTAATGGTGGCATATGTTACCTTAATTCTATTCTTTTTGGCATGATCCTTATCTTATGAACGAACAGAGTAAGCAAATGAGTTCCAAAGACTCTACTCTTAGATGGTATAGGATTCATCGTATCCTTGATCCCTATGTTTTATACTTATGGTGTCCAGAGATCTTATGTCGCTAAGAGTAGTTCAGAGTGTTATTTTCCGAGTCTTTCATGCATTTATATATATATATATATACAACTATTTTCTTACAGGGCACCGCGCTATAGTCGGCCGGGCAGGCACTTAGTTGTGCACAGCACTGCAGTGGGCAGGTTATGAGGTTATCGCGGATGCGGGATAATGATGATGATGATGAGATGATGATAACACCACGCCTATATGGCTGGGCAGTATACTATATACGTATATGTATATACAAGATGTTTGTTTTAGATAGCAAGCACAGCATCCACCGCGGAGGCACTTTCAGATATTGA
This sequence comes from Lycium barbarum, assembly GCF_019175385.1. Taxonomy (NCBI): domain Eukaryota; kingdom Viridiplantae; phylum Streptophyta; class Magnoliopsida; order Solanales; family Solanaceae; genus Lycium; species Lycium barbarum. Next base: position 81,537,265 of record NC_083338.1, on the reverse strand, counting down.
GTTTAGCTTTTATGCCTCAGACATGTTTCATGATTCCTATGTATATGTTGTTGTCATGCCTTACAAACTCGGTACATTTTCCGTACTGAATCCCCTATTGCTCGGGGGGCTGCGTTCATGCCCGCAGGTTTAGGTAGACCGACAGGTGGTCCAGCTCAGTAGGACTTCCATCCAGCAGTGGTCAATGCGCTCTACTTGATTCGGAGCTACAGTCTATTTTGGTATGCCAATTTGAGATGTATAATCAATATGGGTATGGCGAGGCCCTGTCCCGTCCTTTCTACATCTTTCTATTCTGTTAGAGGTCTGTAGACAGTTATATGTTGTTGGGATATTGTGTAGCCTTGTTGGCTCCTATTCTTTTGTTGTATAGCATATGTAGTGGCCTTATCGGCTTGCGCTGTTCTTTTCAATATATATAGATGTATGCATATATGCACAGATGGTTGATAGTTCTTGATGTATAGTTTTTTATGTTGTTCTTGTATGAGTTAGCATGGTTAATTTATAAGTCATATAGACCACCCAGTTAGTTAGTGACGTTTAGGTACGAGTATTGGAGGTGCTTGGTCAATAGAGGTCAGGCACTCGTCATGACTCAGCGGTTGGGTCGTGACAGACGTGGTATCAGAGCAGTTCCATCCTGGGGTTGTCTACAGACCGTGTCTAGTAAAGTCTTGTTTATAGGTGTGTTGTGCACCACACTTATAAACAGGAGGCTGTAGGACATTTAGGAAATTGTCATTCCTTCTCTCTTAGATCATGCGATAGATTTGTGTTTTAAGAGTTTTCCTTCTAATAACTTTTCCTGATTTCACTGATGCCTTGCAAGAAAGCTACAGCTGTCCAGAAGGGCAAGGGAGTGGCTAGTGAGGCCACTAGCCCTACCCAGCGAGCTACCAGGGCTCAGGGTGAGTCTCAGAGTGAGAGTCCATCTCAGACTTCGCATACCCCGCCTCCAGTACCTTCCCTAGTGCCCCCAGTTCCTCAGCCAAATGCACCGGGCTAGGATATGCGAGATGCTATACAGTTATTGACCAGATTGGTAGCTGCTCAGGCTCTGCGTCAAGGAGTTGGTGTTGATCAGGCAGACCGAACTGGTAGTGTGCGGGTTAAGACTTTCCTCGGGTTAGGTCCCCTAGAGTTCTCCGTATTGAGGTAAAATATGGACCCCCAGGACTTTATTGATAGTATGCAGAGGACTTTGAGGGGTATGCACGCTGATGAGGTCGATTCAATGGAGTTGGCTTCTTATAGACTCCGTGATGTCGCAGTATAGTGGTATCAGGCTTGGGAGCTACCTAGGGGAGACAATGCCCCTCCAACTGTTTGGTGAGAGTTTTCGGATGCCTTTATTCGTCATTATTTGCGGCCAAAGGTTCGACAGGCCCGAGCAGACAGGTGTTTACTGTCATAACCCAAACCGATGAGCCGTGACAAGTGCCCGACCACTACTGGCCTAGCACCTCTAATCTTTTACTTACAACTCCCTGAGTAACCTGGTGGCCCATAAATTATTAGTGACCGAGCTATGCTATATCTTGAACAATTAACCTAATGGGTTCTGCATCGAGAGCTCACAACCAACATATACATATAAACATGAGCACTAGAAATAGTGGTGCAGGCCCACTGGGCCGCTACATATATCGTATAGCAAAATAAGAGCTCATCTGGGCATACACATCCTACTATGTACCACTGTCTACAGACCTCTGTGGAGTATGGACTGAGGAAAGGACAGGACAAGGCCCTGCCATACCCATATATGTACAAATCAGAATAGCATACCAAAAATACTGTAGCTCCGGATCAACTGGAGCGCACTGATTCCGGCTGATGGGAAAACCTACCAAGCTGGGTCGTTAGACTGGCTGCCTGAACCTGCGGGCATGAACGAAAGTAAGTGTTTATGACGATGGTTCTACTAACTCCCATCTTATGCTATTTATTATGTTGTTTATTATGCTTGTATAATGATGTTGATCATGCTTTACATACTCAGTACATTCTTCATACTGACGTCCTTTTGTTTGTGGACGCTACGTCATGCCCACAGGTGGCCAGGGAGACAGGTTTGATCCATAGTTTTATTACTCAGGGACTACGTAGCGGTGCTCCATTTCATTCGGAGCTACAGCTTTTGGTATCTATTCTTTTGTGTACATACTTATGGGCATGAGGAGTCATGTCCCGCCTATATGATATGACATACTCTTCTTAGATGCTCGTAGACATGTGTATATAGTTAGATGTATTTGGCCTTGTCAGCTTATATTTTGGATATCATTTTTTTAGCCTTGTCAGCTTATATTTTGGATATCATTTTTTTAGCCTTGTCGACTTATGTACAATGTTGTGGGCATAGTTGTTGATGGTGATATAAATGTATTGTTTCCCAATGGAAATAGTATGAATGATGGATAGAAAGCATGATTTAGCTATGTGGCTCACCTAGATGTAAATGTGAATGTATGATAAGAGGTGCCCGGGTGGGTTAGCACCGGGTGCCCGTCATGGCCCTCCGGTTGGGTCGTGACAAAAGTTGTATCAGAGCAGTTCTGTCCTAGGGTGTGTCTACGAGCCTTGTCCAGTAGAGTCTTGGTTATGGGTGTGTTGCGTGCCACACTTATAAACAAGAGGCTGCGGGCATTTAAGGAATGAATGACCTTCTTTCTTTATAAGATCGTGTGATAGAGCTATGATATAAGGTCCTCTTTTTCCTTAACCGTGTGTTATGTATTTCAGAGATGCCTATAAAGAGAAAGGCTACGGTGGCCCAAAAGGGAAAGACAGTGGCAGGAAAGAGGGCTGAAAGAGCACCGCCAACGGTTGTAGAGGAAAGTAAGTACAAGAATGCGGCTCAATCTCACTCCTCTCATTCAGTGCCTATTCCTGAGGAGCATGAGGGAACCTCAGCCCCAGCTCCAGCACCTCCAGCTCCTCCACCGGATGCTCAGGCCAAGATTTAAAAGAGGTCATTCATTTGCTTACTCAATTGGTTACCACCCAGACCCAGTGGCAAGGTACAGGGCAAGGTGATAAAGCTGTTAGTGCAAGGGCCCGTGATTTTATTGGCTAGAATCATCCGAAATTCTTTGGATCAAATCCAGATGAGGACCCTCAGAATTTTATTGATGGAATATTTAGGACACTTCGATTAATGCATGTTTCGAACATTGAATCGGTGGAGTTAGTATCTTATATATTGAGGGATGTCACGATTCATTGGTACACGGTTTGGATGGCTTCACGGGGAGCCAGTGCGCCTCCCCCGGTATAGCAAGAATTTGTGGATGCCTTCCTCCGACATTACCTGTCTCTAGAGGTTCGGTGAGCTAGAGCCGATAAGTTCTTGAATTTGAGGCAAGGAAGCATGAGTGCTTTAGAGTATAGTCTCCACTTCAATTCTTTGGCTAGGTATGCTTCGGCCATGGTAGCGGATATGGGTGACCGAGTGCACCGATTTGTGAAAAGCCTAGGGCCACATTTGATGGATAGGTGCTTGACTGCGTCCCTTCAGGACAATATGGATATTTCACGCATTCAAACCCATGCTCAGAATTTAGAAGAAAGCCAACAATAACAAAGAAGTGAGCCTGAGCATGATAGAGGGTATAACAAGAGGGCTAGATCTTCGGGTCTGATGAGTGAGTTTAGAGGCGGGCACAGACAGCAGTTTTCTAGGCATTCAGGCCATTCTATGAATAGTACGCCTCCACAGTTTACAGGCCAGAGATTTGATAGATCTACTCATTCCGGGCCGAGTCAGAGCTTTTTGGGATCTCAGTTCAGGGGTGATTCGGGTCAGGCGAGGCCACCCATACCACGATGTTCCCAGTGTGGGAAGCTACATTGGGGACAGTGCCGATTAGGTTCAGAGGTTTGCTATTCATGTGGTCGGCCAGGCCATATTATGCGTGATTGCCCCTTAGTTGGTGGTAGAGGTAGGACCCAGCCTTCAAGGTCGGTAGCCGGATCCTCATCATCTATACTCCCTATGGGGCCAGGTTCGCATGCGCCAGTCGGCCATGGTAGAGGAAGAGGGAGAGTCCCCAGTTCTAGCAGTCCTCAGCACCGTATTTATGCTTTGGCTGGACGCCAAGATCTTGAGTCTTCTCCTAATGTTGTCACAGGTATATTATCGATATTTTCTCATGATGTATATGCTTTGATAGATCCGGGCCCCACATTGTCATATGTTACTCCATATATTGCGGGTTAGTTTAGTGTCAAACCGGAGTCGATCAAACTTTTTGAGGTGTCTACACCCGTTGGTGAATCGGCAATAGCTAGTCGAGTATACAGAAATTGTGTAGTTGTGACCATCGTACTATGGTTGACTTACATGAGTTAAAAATGGTGGATTTTGATGTTATTATGGGCATGGATTGGTTGGCTTCTTGCTATGCCAGTGTTGATTGTAGAATGAAAATGGTTCGTCTCCAATTCCCGGGAGAACCAGTTTTAGAATGGAAAGGGAATACTGCGTCACCAAAAGGTAGGTTTATTTCCTATCTAAAGGCAAGGAAAATGATCACAAAAGGTTGCATTTATCATCTAGTTCGGGTTCAAGATGTAGAAGCTGAACCGCCAACTCTTCAGTCAGTTCCCGTAGTGAATGAGTTTCTAGATGTATTCTCGGAAGAGCTTCCAGGCCTTCCTCCGGAAAGAGAGATTTATTTTGCTATTGATGTATTGTCGGACACCAAGCCTATATCTATTCCATCTTATAGAATGGCTCCTGCAGAGTTGAAAGAGTTGAAGGAGAAATTGATAGACTTACTTGAGAAAGGCTTTATTAGGCCTAGTTCATCCCCGTGGGGAGCACCCGTGTTGTTTGTCCGAAAGAAAGATGGCTCTTTGCGAATGTGCATTGACTATCGACAACTGAATAAGGTGACAATTAAGAATAAATATCCTCTTTCAAGGATTGATGACTTATTTGACCAACTACAAGGCGCCAAATGGTTTTCAAAGATAGATTTGAGATCCGGGTATCATCAAGTGAGAGTTAGGGAGAAAGATATCCCTAAGACAACCTTCAGAACAAGATATGGCCATTTTGAGTTCCGAGTGATGTCATTTGGGCTAACTAATGCACCGGCAGTATTTATGGATTTGATGAACGATGTATTCAGGCCCTTCCTAGATTTATTTATGATTGTATTCATCGACGATATCTTGGTGTATTCTAGGTCTGAGGTAGAGCATGCGGATCATTTGCGTACTGTCCATAGAGTTCTTCAAACTTGAGAGTTGTTTGCCAAATTTTCTAAGTGTGAGTTTTGGTTGAACTCAGTGACATTTTTAGGGCACATTGTTTCAGCCGATGGTATTCGGGTAGATAGCAAAAAGATTGAGGTCGTGAAGACTTGGCCAAGGCCCACGACTCCTACGGAGGTTCATAGCTTTCTGGGCTTAGCAGGTTATTACATGAGATTTGTAGAAGCCTTTTCTTCTATTTCTGCGCCACTCACAAAGCTGACCCAGAAATCAGCGAAGTTTCAATGGACGGGTGCTTGTGAACATAGTTTCCAAGAGCTAAAGGATAGATTAACTTCTGCCCCAGTCCTGACACTTCCAGAGGGATTGAAAGGTTATGTTGTTTATTGTGATGCTTCATGTTACACCTCAAAAAAAAATTCGGTGATGCACAATGGATGACTAACGAGGGGAACGAAGTATACGATGTTTCAATAAGTAAGACATAGCATTGGATAGTCCTAATTGAGATTTCGAAGGCATTCGAGGTAATAGAAGAAAGTTTACCAAGAAAGGCAATGTATACATTATGTATCGGAAACGATTTATGAGTAACAAATTAAGGATGACTTAATGATTTTTTGGAGAAGAGCTATAACGTCCCTTAGATTGTTAATGAGGTGTTAAACAAGTGTTTAGAAGGTTGTGTAAGGATTGGAGATCAAACGAAACGATGAGGACAACTTCGGAAAAACTGTGAGTTACACAACCACCTTATACGGGCCGTGAAACTTTATACGGACAGTATAAGGGTCCGTATAACACCCAACAGAAGTGGTATTTTGCCTGATGGTGAACCAGGATCACTTATACGGACTGTGGAATTTTATACGGACCGTATAAGGGTCCGTATAACCAAACAGCAACAATGTGTTCCATGGTGGTGAAACACGGACACTTATACGGACCGTATAATGTTATACGGACCGTATAAGTGGTCCGTATAAGTCCAAACGGATTGATTAAGTTGCAACTATAAATACATGTCCCCATTTTATTTTCTCATTCTTTCCACTTCTCCACTTCTCTCCAAGATTTAGAGGGTTCCAAACACTTTATATACAAGAACATAAAGGAAAGCAAAGATCAATATCAAGAATTCAAGTGAATTAAGTGCAAGAAGCTCACTAGGGTTCCTCCAAGTCAAGAATTCTCTTGGGAGTGAAGCTAGGGTTCTGGCTCAAGTGAAGTATTTCCACTCAATTCTTATTCCTACACTATCTAATGTAAGTTTCATGGTATTTTCATGTTGTTTAAGGTATTGGAAAGTTGAAACACTAGGATTGTAAAAGGATATAGAAAATGGGTCATGAATAAGGGAATAGTGCCATTTTGAGTAGTAGTTTGGAGTGAATCATGAATATTGATATATGGTGATTATAAGCACACTATAAATGATATTTAGAACATGGGGTAAGTATTATATGTGAGAAAATGTGGTAGTGAACTATAACCACAAATATGGAGAAAATTGAAGTGAAATTGTGAAATGCGGATAATGTAGATGAATAATGATTTTTGGGTATAATATTGTGAATGTTGTGATGGATGTTGGGAGTTGATATGTAAAATGAGGAAAGTTGTATAAACAAAGGAAATGCTGCCAAATTTTCTCTAGCTTTAGTAAGCACGTTCATATGATCGATTAGCTAATATGAATGCGAATTCTCTTGAAGGTAGAAACGTGAGCATTAAAGGAGAGAAATCAAGCGATGGAAATTGTTTAACGAAAGTGGTATGTAAGGCTAGTCCCTTCTTTGTAAGGCATGACTCCTAGGATATGAATCTTCTAAATTTTCCATGATCTTCCTAAATAAAGGAACTATGAGTCCATGACTGTAATGAGCTATATATGTATGAGATGAAGAAAAGAGATACGACGAGCAAGAAAATGATGATGACGAGGTAAGTATAAAGAGTCCTAGAGTGAAGTCCATGAATCTAATGATTCTAAGTATGGTTCCATTGATGCTTTTCCTTGTGTACACTAACCTGAAAAATGTTAGTTCCTTCAAGGTGAGATATGATGTTGATGATTACTCCATAATATAATCGGGGGTTCATGACCTTATGTCACCCCGACATAGCCATAGCTGCCTTCAAGTTCTAATGTATGTTTTGATGATAAATGTCTACTGATGTTAAGTCATGATAGGTCTATGAGATGTACAATAATGTAAGTTTATGTTATGCCTATGTAATGTATGAGAATGTTAAATTTATGATTGATTATATGACGATACGATTCCACCGCGCCTAGTTGGCCGGGCATGTCACCGCGAAGGCGGGCTGCATGCGATTCCACCGCGCCTAGTTGGCTTGGCATGTCACTGCGAAGACGGGCTGCATACGGTTCCACCGCGCCTAGTTGACCGGGTATGTCACCGCGAAGGCGGGCTGCTATGTTTACACCGAGCCTAAAGGGTCGGGCATGATCACCACTAGTGGGTGGCATATGATGGTTACCCGGACGCGGGTTAACGATGATGATTACGATGCGATGATATATGAGCTATGATGACACATGTACTATGACTATATATATATATATGTAGATGATATATGTATGAAATGTATTCACCCATAAAACTCACGCAGGTTTTATCTTCATCCTATGTCTTATGATTCTTCTATTATGTTCATTTCATTCATGCCTTACATACTCAGTACAATATTCGTACTGACGTCCGTTTTCTTTGGACGCTGTGTTCATGCCCACAGGTAGACAGGGAGACGGTGCAGACCCATAGGAGCCACCGGCAGATTTACAGGAGCACTCAATTATTCCGGAGGTGCTATTTGGTTGATCCTTTTGTGTATATATATGTATGTATATATGTATTTTGGGCACGACGGGGTCTTATCACGTCCATATGTCTAGTACTCTAGGGGTGGACACAGACAGCAGTACACCTCCACAGTTCACGGGGCAGAGATTTGACAGATCTACTCGTTCCGAGTCGAGTCCGAGCCGAGCAGGTCCCAGTCAAGGCCACCTGTACCACGATGTTCTTAGTGTGGAAAGTTGCATTGGGGTGCGTGCCAATCAGGTTCAGACGCTTGCTATTCATGTGGTCGGCCAGGCCATATTATGCGTGATTGCCCCTCAGTACATGGTAGAGGTAGGACCCAGCCATCAGGGTCGGTAGCCGGATCTTCGGCATCTGTACACCCTACGGGGCCAGGTTCACATGCGCTAGCTGGTCATGGTAGAGGCAGAGGAAGACCTCCCAGTACTAGCGGTTCTCAGCACCGTATTTATGCTTTGGCTGGACGCCATGATCTTGAGTCTTCTCCTGACGTGGTCACAGGCATATTATCGGTATTCTCTCATGATGTATATGCTTTGATTGATATGGGCTCCACATTATCATATATTACTCCATATATTGCAGGTCGATTTATAATTGAGCCGGAGTCTATCAAACCTTTCGAGGTGTCTACACCCGTGGGTGAATCGGTAATAGCTAGCCGAGTATATAGGAATTGTGTGATTGTGATTTGTGATCGTCGTACCATGATTAATTTGCATGAGCTAGAAATGGTAGATTTTGACGTTATTATGGGCATGGATTGGTTGGCTTCTTGTTATGCCAATGTTGATTGCCGAATGAAGATGGTTCGTTTCCAGTTTCCGGGAGAACCAGTCTTAGAATGGAAAGGGAATGCGGCATCACCAAAAGGTAGGTTTATTTCCTATCTAAAGGCAAGGAAAATGATCACAAAAGGGTGCATTTATCACCTAGTGCGAGTTCAAGATGTAGAAGCTGAGTCGCCGACTCTTCAGTCAGTTCCGGTAGTGAATGAATTTCCGTATGTGTTCCCGGAAGAGCTTCCAGGCCTTCCTCCCGAGAGAGAGAGAGATTTTGCGATTGATGTGCTGCCAGACACTAATCCCATATCTATTCCTCCCTATAGGATGGCACCCGCAGAGTTGAAAGAGTTGAAGGAGCAATTAAAAGACTTGCTTGAAAACGGCTTCATTAGGCCTAGTTCATCCCCGTGGGGAGCACCCATATTGTTCGTCCGGAAGAAGGATGGCTCCTTGAGAATGTGCATTGATTATCAGCAATTGAATAAAGTGACAATTAAGAACAATTATCCCCTCCCGATGATTGATGATTTATTTGATCAATTGCAAGGTGCCAAATGGTTTTCAAAGATTGATTTGAGGTCCGGGTATCACCAAGTAAGAGTTAGGGAGAAAGATATCCCTAAGACAGCTTTCAGAACAAGATATGGCCATTTCGAGTTTCGAGTAATGTCGTTTGGGTTAACTAATGCACCGGTAGTGTTTATGGACTTAATGAAAAATGTATTCAGGCCTTTTCTGGATCGATTCATGATTGTATTCATCGATGACATCCTAGTGTATTCTAGATCCAAGGCAGAGCATGTGGATCATTTGCGAATTGTCCTTGGAGTTCTTCGAGTTCGGGAGTTATTCGCGAAGTTTTCCAAATGCGAGTTTTGGTTGAACTCAGTGGCATTTCTGGGCCACATTGTTGCAGCTGACGGTATTCGAGTGGATAGCCAAAAGATTGAGGTAGTGAAGACTTGGCCAAGGCCCACGGCCCCTACGGAGGTTCGTAGCTTTTTGGGCTTAGCCGGTTATTACAGAAGATTTGTTGAGGGTTTCTCTTCTATTTCTGCACCGCTCACCAAGTTGACTCAGAAGTCAGCTAAGTTTCAATGGACAGATGCTTGCGAACGTAGTTCCCAAGAGTTGAAAGACCGACTGACTTCAGCCCAGTCTTGACACTTCCAGAGGGATTAGAAGGATATGTTATTTATTGTGATGCTTCAGGCGTCGGGCTAGGCTGTGTATTGATGCAAAATGGTAAGGTGATTGCGTATGCTTCTAGACAATTACGGAAACATGAGCAGAATTATCCTACCCATGACTTAGAATTGGCCGCGATGGTCCATGCTTTAAAGATATGGAGACATTACTTATATGGTGTCCATGTGGATATTTATACAGATCATAAGAGTCTCCAGTACATCTTCAATCAGAAAGAGTTGAATTTGCGGCAACGACGATGGCTAGAGTTGCTAAAAGACTATGACGTTGAAATCTTGTACCACCCCGGAAAGGCAAATGTTGTGGCTGATGCTCTTAGCCGTAGGTCGATGGGAAGTCTAAGTGATGTACGACCAGGAAAGAAAGAGATGGCCCGTGATCTTCAGCAGCTAGCTAGCCTAGGAGTCCGAGTGGTGGACTCAGGTAGCAGCGGAGCTACTATTAAGAATTCAGCAGTTTCATCGTTAGTAGCGGAAGTAAAAGAGCGACAATATGAGGATCCCATCCTAATGAAGTACAGAGATACACTCCCTCAGAAGGAGGAGTCATCATTTGACATTTCGGAAGACGGAGTTCTCCGATGTCAAGGCAGGTTATGTGTTCCCGATGTGGCAGGTCTACGCCATCAGATTTTGAGAGAAGCTCATTGTTCCCGTTACTCCGTTCACCCCGGAGCGACGAAAATGTATCATGATCTTAAGACTATATATTGGTGGAATGGGTTGAAGAAAGACGTAGCGGAATTCGTAGCTCAGTGTCCTAATTGCCAACAAGTGAAGATAGAACTCCAAAAGCCGGGTGGCTTATTGCAAGCTATAGAAATCCCAACTTGGAAGTGGGAAGTGATTAATATGGATTTCATTACAGGGCTACCCCGTTCTCGACGTAAGTATGATTCCATATGGGTGATTGTGGATAGACCCACAAAGTCAGCTCATTTCTTACCGGTCAGGACGACCTATGTGGCAGAAGATTATGCCAAGCTTTATCTTAAAGAGATAGTGAGACTCCACGGTGTTCCAGTATCTATTATCTCCGATAGAGGAACTCAGTTTACAGCCAAGTTTTGGAGATCGTTCCAAGAGGGTCTAGGGACCCAAGTGCGCCTTAGCACGGCATTTCACCCCCAGACTGATGGGTAAGATGAACGTACTATTCAGACTCTCGAAGATATGTTACGGGCATATATGATAGATTTTGGAGGAAATTGGGATGACCATTTGCCACTCATTGAGTTTGCTTACAATAACAGTTATCATTCTAGCATTCAAATGGCACCGTATGAGGCTCTATATGGGCGAAAGTGTAGATCCCTAATTGGGTGGTTTGAAACCGGAGAAGCCAAGTTGATAGGGCCAGATTTGGTCCGGATAGCAATAGAGAAATTCAAACTTATACAAGATCGATTGTTGGCGGCTCAAAGTCGCCAGAAGTCCTATGCAGATAATCATCGAAGGGACTTAGAGTTCCAAGTTAAGGATTGGGTATTCTTGAAAGTGTCGCCAATGAAAGGCGTTATGAGATTTTGCAAAAAGGGGAAGCTCAGTCCCCGGTATATCGGACCCTATGAGATTATACGCAAAATAGGCAAATTGGCCTATGAGCTAGATCTACCTCCAGATTTGGAGTCAGTCCATCCAGTATTTCATGTCTCGATGCTTCGGAAGTGTGTTGGAGATCCTACGAGGATCGTCCCAGTGAATGATATTCAAGTGACAGAAAAGTTAACTTACGATGAAATACCCATTGCCATATTAGATAGGCAAGTACGGAGGCTTAGAAACAAAGAAGAGGCCTCAATTAAAGTTCTGTGGAGAAATAACAATCGAGAGGAAACGACATGGGAAGCAGAAGAGAATATGCGATCCAAATACCCACATTTATTTCAGCCCTTGGAAGAAGTCCAAGATGAGACGTCAAAATCATAAGGTATGCATGTTTTCCCTTTTTTTCATTCAGGTCGTGTGTGGCCAAATTTCTAGTACTGTCGTATTGTTGCCCTGTGAGGCATTGTTATTGTGGGTTGTTGTGACAGGGTGGTAGTGCCACATTACAAAGGAAACTCTGGCGAAATTTTTATGGAATTCCCCAAGCCTTTAACATTCGAGGACGAATGTTTCTAAGGGGGGTAGAATGTTACACCTCGGAAATTTCCCGTTGGTACGCAAGTAAATGAACTAATGATGTGTGCGAGGAGTGCGAGTGTATAATGTTTCATGGGAAATGTATGTAAAGGGATGTGCATGATTAGAATGAAAAGTCGAGAAATGAGAAAAAATTGAAAGTTGGCAAAACTGCCCAGTGGTCGTATATTGCAAAATATGGACAGTAAAGTGCAATACGGTCCGTAAACTGGCAGACGTAAACTGCCATGCCAAAGCTTCAGCTTTCTGCCAGTGGTCGTAAAGTGCAAATACGGACCGTAAACTGGTATATGGTCCGTAAACTGCCAGGTCGTAAACTGGCATGCCAAACTTCAACTTTCTGCCAGCTGAGGAAAAGGTATAATACGACCTGGTGGACGGACCGTAAAGTGATTTACGGCCCGTAAACCATGGTCTTAAATCACCATGCATGCAGGCCAAAGTCTCTGGTCCTGCTTAAGCTTAAAGACGACCACGAGGGACGGTCCGTAAAGTGGAATACGGACCGTAAACCTCCATGGATGACCACTATTCACCCAGCACAGATTTTCCAATTCATTAAATATGAGGATCAAGACTTGTCTTATTTCATTTCCACATTACACCACTTCTCTCTAAAACTTCTCTCTACATTTATTATATGAGTTTTCAAGGATTATAAGCCATCAATAACATTAAGACAAGAAAATCAAGGGTAAGGGAATCATCAAGGATCATCCAAGTCAAGAACTCCAAATGGAGAAATGTCACGACCCGACTAGGGGCCGTGACGAGTACCCGATACTTGTACCGAGCACCCCTTATTCATCTTGTTACCCTTAGCTCTTAGCAGGCCGTATAAACAGTGCCATGTTTTTTTTTTCGAACATTAATGAACATTAACATTAGCAGCGTCATTATGAACATAGACTAGTAAACTTCGTTATCACTTTATACAACAACATTAAGACGCCAAAACACCACATATCTAACTGTACATAACTGACTGTACATATCTGTCTACGAGCCTCTAGACATAGTATACTTATACATAGAGAGGGCCGAGTACTGTCGGGCCCGAATATACATACACAAAATAGTACCGCTGGAGTGAGGCTCCGGGACAACTGGAGCGCTGTAGAGTACCGCTGGTAGGGCTCCTAAGGATCAAGTCCACCTGTCTGCTGACCTGCGCGGCATGAAACGCAGCGTCCACAAGAAGGGACATCAGTACGAATAGTGTACCGAGTATGTAAGGCATGGAAGATAATACAAGTAGTAACATAGAGTCGTAGGACGTATAATGCGGTAAGAAAGTAACCTGCACTTAGGGAGGCCTTTTTTTCAGGCTGGCTGTCATTTAGGCTTGTCTTTTCTTTTTTTTTTTTTTTTGAAACATTTCTTTTTCATAGACATGGAAAACAGGGTTTAAATCATGTTATGTTTTTATCATATTACATTCTGCACTATCATAGCGTGCCGTATCATATCATATCGTAGCATATCATGTCATGGAAGTATTATATCCTAGCGTATCATGTCACAACATAGCTTGTCATATCATAGCATAGCTTATCATATCATATCATGGTCTGTCATATCATAGCATAGCTTATCGTATCATAGCATGTCAGGTCATGGCATATCATAGCATATCATGTCATAGCATAGCTTGTCATAGCATTTCTTATCATAGCATAGCATGTCTGGTCATGACATGGTAGGTCATATCATAGCGCCGAACAATGTCGGCTCACCCACATAGCGCCGATGTAGATACGCACCGGCTCACCCATATATCCCGCGTCCGGGATGATAAGCCAGCTGATCAGGTGGCAGTGAAACATATTTCCCTTCCCATTCCCCCATGTATCCCTTCCCCCCAGCCTAAGTTCATATACATAGCTTGCATATATGTACTCTGTATGCATATACACATCTTTTATATGTACACATATTTTTGTATTCATATACATAGCTTGTATACATATACATGTCTTATACATATATATCATATAAGCACACAAGGGAGCCCAAGGAAAAATTATGTAGCCATCGGAGTGAAGTAAGGTTGGTGACCTCCGATTACGTTATGGAATACTCGTGATCGCTCTTGTCTCACCTCGAAAGGACGAATAATTTAAGGTGAGATGGTCAACGGAGAATAGTAATAAAGTAAACGTAGAATGAAAGTGTGGGCGTCATAGATGACAGTTCATAGGTTTGAGAGTCTTTAGAAAATAAAGTCATAGCTAGGGGATATAAATAAGATTCAAGAATTAGTTTATCACTTTCATGTTCACATAGAATACTTAGCTTATAAATCTTAATCATAGCATCGTTCCGGTAGTACTTATCATTGGCATATCCTCTTGTCTAACATCATTGTTATCATTATCATCATGGAAGTCCCCTCGTTGGAGTACTTATAGTACTTATCATTTGGTAACGAAATCGGGATCAAAGGATTCCCTTGGATTCAACTTCTAGTAAGTACAACAAGACTATAAGGAACATCCGAGAGTAGTGGGCCCACCTCGGGCTGGATGAGGTAGCGTATACTATTTGTATATGATACATGTCGTAACGTTACTTGTGAGGGTTCTAGGGTAATCGGGTCCCATTTGTACAAGTTCTAAGGGTGTAGGAAGTTTTTCCAACAATTGGCACCCTTTCTAGTTCAATTCTAATGAACAAAAAGTGGAAAACTTTAGGTGAGGATTCCGGGAAACCGAGTTGTCCCCGAGGCTCGTACCCAACTTATTACAACTAAGACATGCCATAGAAAGAAGGGTGAAGCCTTACGTACCTCTTTCCGCTCCTTTAGCTATTCCAAATTCACGTTGCAATCTCGTCGAAATCTGCAAATTGGTCATTTTTACCCAAAACTCTCATTAGCATACTTAGAGTTAGAATCTTAAGGAAACACTTGGCTACCGAAATTTCGGCAGCATCTCCTCTGTGCATACACCATCCTCAACATTCAACATAGCCAAATTCTCAACCAACACAATCCGGGAATTCAAACCCGGCCAAACTATTAACATAATCAACAATCGCACAAGCAATTCACATATTTCATCCAAGATGCATGATTTTAATTTATTACTTTCTTCAAAACCTTCCGACTCCAATGAACACGATAACAACCTTATAGTATATATTCCAACGACATCATACCAATATCATTACATACTATCCATGCAAGAACATTATTCTTCAATATACATAATCTCTAAAGCAAGTCTCCAACTACCATAATTTCTCTAAGATCATTAAGCTTTTCATTAGCAATCTAGAATCCACAATCAACACAAATTCACTCCTTAACCATTAAATCCTTATTTTACATCATGGAACTTACCATAACAACAATTACAATACTAAGTAAAATTAATTCACCACACCTTTCCATAGCCTACACCATTCGGCCAACACACCCCATATACATATTTTAATGAATTTCCATATTTTCTATACTACCACAATAACCAACACACAACATATCACAACACAACACACAACACACACACACGGCCACACTACACATATCATCCATATTTTCATAACTTCCATCCATTCCACATACTACAACCTACACCAACATTTATAACATATAAAAGAGGAATGATTTCTTACCCTTTTGTCTTGACTTTCCACTTAGCT
Source organism: Lycium barbarum (assembly GCF_019175385.1). Lineage (NCBI taxonomy): Eukaryota > Viridiplantae > Streptophyta > Magnoliopsida > Solanales > Solanaceae > Lycium > Lycium barbarum. Next base: position 81,521,407 of record NC_083338.1, on the reverse strand, counting down.
ACACTTGAAAACTTGTATGAATATAAGCCTTTCTTGCTCCACCAAACTCCCTTCTTTGTTAAGGACCCTTTAATTAGTTGTTTGGCTAGAAGAGAATGAATTTTGATAAAAAAAATTCCAAGATTCTTGTTGCTCCAAGCTTGGCCGAATGGCCTTTGGAGTTTTTCTCCTATTTCTTTTGTTCTTGGTTCTTCTTGAATTTTCTAGAGAATCATGTGCAAATAAGATGACTTTGTCATCTTTTATTTGCTCCTTAAAAAACCATGTGGGCTCAAGCCCACTAAGAAGTGGACGGCCACCTTGGCCCAAATGGTAAAGCCCACATTTGTTTTTTGTTTTGCATTTCATAAAAATTATTTTCCGAATTCCAAATTTGCCCTTCGTCTTCCGCCATATTTCCACGAGTCAAATTGCGAGTTCCCCTTTATGCCCTTGACCCTTCTTAATATTCTCACTTCAAAATTTTCATAACAACTTATATGCCAAGCAAAGTAAAAAAAAATATGGCCTTGATTACTGTCTTCCCGCGATTGTCTTGAATTATCCGATTATTCGAAATGCGGGATATAACATCCTCCCCCCCTTTGGAACATTCATCCTTGAATGTTAAACTAACCTCGTAGCGTAGTATAATACTTCGGGGAGGTCTCTTTTGTGGATACCTCATGTCGTTTAGCATATCCATCTTAGGAGCTTAGGTTGCCCTTTGCAATCTTTATGGATGTAATCCCTTCTTCGTGGCGTCCGTCGCGTCTATCCCCTCACTAGACATGTTCCCATACATCGCCACACCGGGGATTTCTTGCCTTAATTAGTGTGGACTCAATATCGGTCTCACCCTGTGACATCTGTACCCTTTTCCTTCATCCTCAAAACTTTCTGTCGTCATGCCTTCCCCTTTTCTGTTGGTTTAGTCCGTCTCGGCCTACATGACCCGTATGGGGTTTCTAACCACTTTCCACACCTCAATTTACTTTGGGCTGTCTACTCTTACACTCGTCTCTTATTTCCGCATTTTTGAAATTTTCAGCATATTTCCCAGGGGGTCACCCATCATGAAATTACTCCCACCTGAGCACGCTTAACCTTGAAACTTTAATGCATTTCAGTGTCTCGGTGTTAGTATTTTTACTTCCGCTTCCCCGTACTATCTATATCACATAATGTGGGGCAGGTTGGGGCCTCGGCAATGTTCGAACGCACTCATAGCGCATATTTCTCTTTTAATGACTATTTTAGCCCTCATGGTCACTAGTATTCACCCTTTTTACTTGTGTGCACGGCTACCCTTGGCCCAAATTTTCCGAATTTCTTATATGCTCCGCAACACACGGGACGGTGGAAGATAAAGTAAAATCCAGTTCAATTTAACATTCATATATTACAGAAAAGATGCCGGGAGTGTACCTGTGGCCGCATCAGTGGAAGGTCCAGGATCCTGCCGTCCTGTCAATGCATATATACGGTGTGGAGGGCCGGCTGAACTAGGTGTCCCTCCTCTGCCTCGGCCATGGCCTGCTGGAGCCTGGGAGGCCTGTCTTGGAGGGCGCACAGACGGTGATGAACTCACTGCTGACCCGACGGGCTGAGCTCTGCTTCTCTCATTCCTTAGCGGACAATCTCGCATCAAATGGTCGGTCCGTCCGCAAGCATAACACGCACCTGTGTCCCGGTAACACTGTCCCGAGTGTGGCCTGCCACACCGGGTACACCGTGGCGGGGGTGGCATCATCCTACTGGATTCAGCTCTATACTGGGATCCCGAAGCTCTAGTGCCCAGACCTGCTCCCGAATAAGTAGAACGGTCAAACCCCCTATCCGCGAATCGAGGAGGTGCACTGGACGCCGATTGGTCTGAATGCCTAAATTGCTCCTGTGCCTGTCCCTTTCTGTACTCGCTTCTAGCCCTGGAAAATCTGCCCCTTTTTCTGGAACCCCTGTCTGGATAACGCTCCTCTCTCCGTGCCTGGTACTGTTCTTCCAGGTTTTGGGCGTGGGCCTGGATTCGAGTGATAGTCATCCCATCCTGGAGTGAAGCCGCAAGCACTCCTTAACCAAGTGTGGCCCTAGCCTACTCATAAATCGGTGCACATGATCTCCCCTATCAGCTATCATGGCTGGGGCATACCTGGCTAACGAATTAAAACGGAGGTTGTATTCTCGAACGCTCATATTTCCCTGTTTCAAGTTCAAGAACATATCGGCTCGAGCTCGTCGAACCTCTGGCGGTAGGAAATGTCGTAGAGATGCCTCAGTAAATTCCTGCCAAACCGGAGGGGGCGCATTTGCTCCCCTCGAAGATATCCAGCTATTATACCACAGAACTGCCACATCCCGCAGCCTGTATGAAGCCAACTCTACGGACTCCGTATCCGAAGCATGTATGATCCCCAGAGTCCTCAGCATCTCATCTATAAAACTCTGCGGGTCCTCCTCTGGTTTTGATCCATAAAACTCTGGAGGCTTCAGGGTGATAAAGTCGCGGGCCCTTGCACTTACCGCTCTGCCTCCCAGGTCTACATCTTGCCGCTGAGCCTGTGCGGCAACGAGCTGGGTCAATAACTGGATGGCCTCTGCCATCTGCTGGCCCAGAACTGCTGGCGGTGGAACTGGAGGTGCGGGGGCTGGAGCTGGAACTCTTTCTTGCTCTGCTGGTGCAGGGGGAGCAGGAACAGTCTGAGGGGGAGCCTCATTATGAGATTCTTCTTCTTCTAGATCCCGTTCAACTCTGCTGGCCGCCACCCTCTTGGCTTTCTCGGCCATCGTAGCCTTTTTCTTCGGCGGCATTACTGAAACCATAACACAGGTTTAGGAAAAGGAATATGGAAGCCTGGCAACTTAGCTCTATCACACGATTTCAGAATGCAAAGAAGGTCACATTTCCTAAATGTCCTATAGCCTCCTGTCTATAAGTGTGGTGCGCTACACACCCATAAACAAGACTGTACTGGACACGGCTCGTAGACAAACCCTAGGACCGAACTGCTCTGATACCACTTCTGTCACGACCCGACTAGGGATCGTGACGAGTACCTGATACTTGTACCGAGCACCCCTTATTCATCTTGTTACCCTTAGCTCTTAGCAGGCCGTATAAACAGTGCCATGTTTTTTTTTTCGAACATTAATGAACATTAACATTAGCAGCGTCATTATGAACATAGACTAGTAAACTTCGTTATCACTTTATACAACAACATTAAGACGCCAAAACACCACATATCTAACTGTACATAATTGACTGTACATATCTGTCTACGAGCCTCTAGACATAGTATACTTATACATAGAGAGGGCCGAGTACTGTCGGGCCCGAATATACATACACAAAATAGTACCGCTGGAGTGAGGCTCCGGGACAACTGGAGCGCTGTAGAGTACCGCCGGTAGGGCTCCTAAGGATCAAGTCCACCTGTCTACTAACCTGCGCGGCATGAAATGCAGCGTCCACAAGAAGGGACGTCAGTATGAATAGTGTACCGAGTATGTAAGGCATGGAGGATAACACAAGTAGTAACATAGAGTCGTAGGACGTATAATGCGGTAAGAAAGTAACCTGCACTTAGGGAGGCCTTTTTTTCAGGCTGGCTGTCATTTAGGCGTGTCTTTTCTTTCTTTTTTTTTTCTTTGAAACATTTCTTTTTCATAGACATGGAAAACAGGGTTTAAATCATGTTATGTTTTTATCATATTACATTCTGCACTATCATAGCGTGCCGTATCATATCATATCGTAGCATATCATGTCATGGAAGTATTATATCCTAGCGTATCATGTCACAGCATAGCTTGTTATATCATAGCATAGCTTATCATATCATAGCATGGTCTGTCATATCATAGCATAGCTTATCGTATCATAGCATGTCAGGTCATGGCATATCATAGCATATCATGTCATAGCATAGCTTGTCATAGCATTTCTTATCATAGCATAGCATGTCTGGTCATGACATGGTAGGTCATATCATAGCGCCGAACAATGTCGGCTCACCCACATAGCGCCGATGTAGATACGCACCGGCTCACCCATATATCCCGCGTCCGGGATGATAAGCCAGTTGATCAGGTGGCAGTGAAACATATCTCCCTTCCCATTCCCCTATGTATCCCTTCCCCCCAGCCCAGGTTCATATACATAGCTTGCATATATGTACTCTGTATGCATATACACATCTTTATATGTACACATATTTTTGTATTCATATACATAGCTTGTATACATATACATGTCTTATACATATATATCATATAAGCACACAAGGGAGCCCAAGGAAAAATCATGTAGCCATCGGAGTGACGTAAGGTCGGTGACCTCCGATTACATTATGGAATACTCGTGATCGCTCTTGTCTCACCTCGAAAGGACGAATAATTTAAGGTGAGATGGTCAACGGAGAATAGTAATAAAGTAAACGTAGAATGAAAGCGTGGGCGTCATAGATGACAGTTCAAAGGTTTGAGAGTCTTTAGAAAATAAAGTCATAGCTAGGGGATATAAATAAGATTCAAAAATTAGTTTATCACTTTCATGTTCACATAGAATACTTAGCTTATAAATCTTAGTCATAGGATCGTTCCGGTAGTACTTATCATTGGCATATCCTCTTGTCTAACATCATTGTTATCATTATCATCATGGAAGTCCCCTCGTTGGAGTACTTATAGTACTTATCATTTGGTAACGAAATCGGGATCAAAGGATTCCCTTGGATTCAACTTCTAGTAAGTACAACAAGACTATAAGGAACATCCGAGAGTAGTGGGCCCACCTCGGGCCGGATGAGGTAGCGTATACTATTTGTATATGATACATGTCGTAACGTTACTTGTGAGGGTTCTAGGGTAATCGGGTCCCATTTGTACAAGTTCTAAGGGTGTAGGAGGTTTTTCCAACAATTGGCACCCTTTCTAGTTCAATTCTAATGAACAAAAAGTGGAAAACTTTAGGTGCGGATTCCGGGAAACCGAGTTGTCCCCGAGGCTCGTACCCAACTTATTACAACTAAGACATACCATAGAAAGAAGGGTGAAACCTTACATACCTCTTTCCGCTCCTTTAGCTATTCCAAATTCACGTTGCAATCTCGTCGAAATCTGCAAATTGGTCATTTTTACCCAAAACTCTCATTAGTATACTTAGAGTTAGAATCTTAAGGAAACACTTGGCTACCGAAATTTCGGCAGCATCTCCTCTGTACATACACCATCCTCAACATTCAACATAGCCAAATTCTCAACCAACACAATCCGGGAATTCAAACCCGGCCAAACTATTAACATAATCAACAATCGCACTAGCAATTCACATATTTCATCCAAGATGCATGATTTCAATTTATTACTTTCTTCAAAACCTTTCGACTCCAATGAACACAATAACAACCTTATAGTATATATTCCAACGACATCATACCAATATCATTACATACTATCCATGCAAGAACATTGTTCTTCAATATACATAATCTCTAAAGCAAGTCTCCAACTACCATAATTTCTCTAAGATCATTAAGCTTTTCATTAGCAATCTAGAATCCACAATCAACACAAATTCACTCCTTAACCATTAAATCCTTATTTTACATCATGGAACATACCATAACAACAATTACAATACTAAGTAAAATTAATTCACCACACCTTTCCATAGCCTACACCATTCGGCCAACACACCCCATATACATATTTTCATGAATTTCCATATTTTCTATACTACCACAATAACCAACACACAACATATCACAACACAACACACAACACACACACACGGCCACACTACACATATCATCCATATTTCATAACTTCCATCCATTCCACATACTACAACCTACACCAACATTTATAACATATAAAAGAGGAATGATTTCTTACCCTTTTCTCTTGACTTTCCACTTTGCTACACTTGAAAACTTGTATGAATATAAGCCTTTCTTGCTCCACCAAACTCCCTTCTTTGTTAAGGACCCTTTAATTAGTTGTTTGGCTAGAAGAGAATGAATTTTGATAAAAAAAAATTCCAAGATTCTTGTTGCTCCAAGCTTGGCCGAATGGCCTTAGGAGTTTTTCTCCTCTTTCTTTTGTTCTTGGTTCTTCTTGAATTTTCTAGAGAATCATGTGCAAATAAGATGACTTTGTCATCTTTTATTTGCTCCTTAAAAAACCATGTGGGCTCAAGCCCACTAAGAAGTGGACGGCCACCTTGGCCCAAATGGTCAAGCCCACATTTGTTTTTGTTTTGCATTTCATAAAAATTATTTTCCGAATTCCAAATTTACCCTTCGTCTTCCGCCATATTTCCACGAGTCAAATTGCGAGTTCCCCTTTATGCCCTTGACCCTTCTTAATATTCTCACTTCCAAATTTTCATAACAACTTATATGCCAAGCAAAGTAAAAAAAAATATGGCCTTGATTACTGTCTTCCCGCGATTGTCTTGAATTATCCGATTATTCGAAATGCGGGATATAACAAGAAAAACTAGGGTTTTGCTCAAAGAGGAGTATTATCAACCAAAGCTTGTTCCTACAACTTATAAGGTAAGATTCATGATTTTTATAAGATGTTTAAGGTATTGGAGAGTTAAAATACATGGATTGTAGAAAATGTGGTCAACTAGGTCATGAATGATGAATAGTGACATTTAGAGAAATAGTTTGAATTGAGTTATGAATGTTGTTGTGTTGTGATATGAATGTGTTATAAATGGTATTAAGATCATGAACTAAACACTTTAGACGAATGGACGAAGTTGGGTGTTATGACCATGAGTGTGGGTGAATTAGAGGCAAATTGAGGAATCTAGATAATGTGGATAATGTGAATGACTAATGACCATTGTTATGATATTAATGAAGGTATAAACGCTAGATTTGGAAGGGAACGTGCAAGTGTAGAATAGTTCGACGGAAAGGTATGTAAGGCTAACCCTTCTTTCATAAGGCATGGTTCTTGGCCAAATTCCTAATTCCTCTATATGAGTATGTTGTCTTCACATGGTTGACATTCCGAGCTCATAAGCTCTCGACCCTTGATATGCACTATGATTATACTATGTTCCTCGTATGACGAGTAAGTCTATAATGTAAATGTAACGATAATGAGGAGGAGAGTAATGATGATGAGAGTAAAATGAGACTAGAGATGCTTACGAGCTACGATATATGTATATGTATGCCTATGAAGGGCTATGATAAGACCCCGAGATTATGATGCCGGGTAAGACTATATGTATATAACTATGTATATGATTACGTAGCGCGCGCACACTTCTGCAGAAGGTACGGATAACCTTGATGCCTTGGTAGGGCCAGGTATGCATGATCTTGAGCCCTGGTTGGCCAAGTATATATATAAAACACCGATCCTATAAGGTCGGGTACGCTATGTAAATGCTATGTATATGAAATGACTATGTATATGATATGAATATGAATGTGATAAGACTATGTATAAGAATATGAATAAGGACATGTATACGAATATGAGCACAAGTATGGTACGAGTATTATTATGGGATACGAACGACGATGTATGCAAGTAAGCGACATGATGATGATGATATTACTGTCTCCCCTCCTATGCTATTTCATATGATATCTATTATGCTTCTATATTGATATTGATCATGCTTTACATACTCAGTACATTCTTCGTACTGATGTCCTTTTGTTTGTGGACGCTGCGTCATGCCCGCAGGTGCACAGGGAGACAGACTTGATCCATAGCTGCTTATTCAGTGATTGCATAGCAGAGCTCTATTTCATTCGGAGTCGTAGCTTTTGGGTACTTATTCTTTTGTGTATATAATTATGGGCATAGCGGGGTCCTGTCCCGCTCATACGATATGTCATACTCTTAGAGGCTCGTAGTCATGTGTATGTGGCTAGAGATGTTAGGCCATGTCGGCCCATGTTTTGTATATCTTTTGTTGGCTTCGTCGGCCTTGTACTTATGATGTGGCATAGATGCCTATGATATGTTAAATGATGATGATCGTCTAATGGGATCAATATGATTAACGATAAGAAAAGCACGAATTGACTTATAGTTCACCTAGATGTTATGTTATGTACGATACGGGGGTGCTCGGGTGGGGTAGCACCGGGTGCTCGTCGCGGCCCCCTAGCCGGGTCGTGACACTAATAAACAGGAGGCTACAGGGCATTTTGGAAAAACGACCATATTTTATATTAAGAGATCGTGCGATAGAGCTGTATTATAAGATTATCCCCTCCCTAATTGTGCATTATAATTTCAGTAGATCTGATGAAAGGAAAAGCTACGGCAGCCCAGAAAGGCAAGATAGTGGTTGAAGAAGGGCTTGAACGGGAGCCGTGTATGGAAATTGAGGAGAGAGAACCCTGGTATCTCGGTTTTCCCATACTTCGCCCACTTTAGAGGATCAAAGAGGAGCCTTAACTTTAGCTCCAGCACCGCCCGTTCCTCCACCAGACGCCTCGGGCCAAGAGATGAGACAAGCCATTCTTCTACTAACTCAATTGGTAGCCGCTCAAGCTCAGCGGCAGGATGTGGGCCACGACACCAGGGGTTGGAGAAAGAGAGTTAGTTCTTCAGGGTGTGATCATGAGTTTAGGGGTGCTCCGACGCAACAATTCTCTAGGCATTCAGTTCATTCAACAAGTAGTGCTCCCCCGCAGTTTCCTAGACCCAGGTTTGATGGATTTACTTATTCTAGGTCACCCCAGAGTCTCAGAGTTTCCAGTTCGTGGTTCTAGTCATACGACATCTTCGGTACCACAATGTACTCAGTGTTCTAGGTTACATTGGGGACCGTGCCGCTTGGGCTCGGATGTTTGTTATGCCTGCGCTCGGCCAGGCCATTTAAAGCGCGACTGCCCATCGCTACGTGGTAAAGGTAAGGTTCGGACTACGGGATTGGTAGCTGGCTCTTCGTCGTCGGTACGCCCTCCAAAGCCAAGGCCACAGATGTTAGTAGGCGGTGATAGAGACCGAAGAGGAATGCCCAGTCCAAGTGGATCCCAGCATCATATCCATACGTTAGCTGAGCGACAGGATCTTGAGTCTTCCCCCGATATTGTCCCAGGTATATTGTTAGTATCCTCTTATGATATATGTGCATCGATTGATTCGGATCCTATGCTTTCATGTATCACTCCCGTTGTGATGATTGCGTCGAGGTGAAATCTGAGCCAATCCGACAATTTGAGATGACTATATTTGTTAGTGACCTAGTGATAGCCAGAATCGTGATCTACGAGTAAGTTGATTGATAGTGACTGAATATAAATAATATGTGTATGTATATATATATATATATATATTGGAATTCTAAACCGAGTGCGCAGACACAACTTATGAGACAAGCTCTACTATTGATATCCTTTAACGGTAAGTGATCTTATGTTGCTGAGTTGCATATTATGCGTGTCCCGATATATGTCCTATTGGGGCATCGGACGTGTTTTCTGGGCTATGTGCAGGTTTAGGATTGTTATGCTTACAAGAGAAACTCTGCCAAAATTTTCCTAGAATCTAAAGGAGATAAGGTATAAGTTTGTAATATGTCCTAATAGGAAAAGATGTGCAAAAAGTAATTGCAGGACGAGATTAAGTTAGGAGTACCGTTGACAATTACAAGAGACGAGTTAAATATTATTGAATTGATAGTAACAGTAATTATAAGATCGACATTGATATTGTAAAGAGAAATACTAGAGTAATTTAAGGAGACTGGTAGTACTAAAGCATAACATAGAAGAGAAAACGTAACTCCAATTGAGTGTCATACTGAAGTATTGATTAGGTGGATAAGTATGAGTAAAATACGACAAGTCTATTAGCAAAATAAAATAACAGCATCACGGAGACAGAGGTACGAATATGAAGGGTTATAACGAATGTGAATACATTGGTAAGATAACTTATGTGGTATGTGTAGTAGGGCTGATCAGAAAGAGTAACAGGTTACGTATGCTTACTTCACGAGGTTTATTCTATTTTATAAGTGGGCTTGCGAATGAGATCAAGAAGTGGCACTCTATTGAGTTGATTATGATCAGGGTATAATGAGAACGTAACAAGAACTGTAAGTAAAGTATAGCGAGGAAACGACTAAAGATGTGACATGTTCTATATGAATAAAGAGTGAATGCAAGTGTGAAATCAACAAGCGAGCCATGGGGTTGCAGATGAGAAAGCTTATAAGACTTATTTGTGGGAGAGTCCAGCATAGAGGTTCCTCAATGACAGAAATGATAGCAAGCAAAAGGGGGAAGTCAACTTGAAAAATAAATCAGAGAAAAGCGATATGGCAAAGTTGTAGTTCGTGATTTGTATAATCGAAAGTATGGGTGATATTTTTAGCTGGATGTAAAAGACCAAGACTACAGAAAGATGAACAACAAAAGGATCAATACAATAAGATAAATTGAGGAGGGGGGAATATAAAGGAATAAGAATGGGAATAGAAAGAGAAGGAAATGCGCCGTAAAGTACGCGCACTTAAGAAGTCGTCGTGTTATGATTAAAGGAAGATGCATCTCCTATGAATATCTTATACCAAGTTACCACGAGTAAACTATATGAAGTGATGAGCTGAAAAGAAAAAGATGATCATGAATTATTTGTTTACCGTACGACGATAAAGCAATAGAGTAAAGCTATCATCAACGACAAACGCAATATGATTATGATTGGTTTTGAACCAATGTTAAGTGCAAAACAAGAGTAAAAGAGTATGAAGCATAAGGGGTATTAGTGGCGCATGAGACTCAGGCCCTGTAAAACAAAGATGACGTTACAAGTGAACTTTGAGCACCGAAGAAGAGAGCAAGTGACATTGCATGGATGGTATGGATAACTAGGCATACTACTATGGTGAGCATCCCTATGGGATAAAAAATTTCTAATTGGAGCGGATTTAGACATCGATTTATAACTACCAGATGAGCTAAGTAAAATACATCCTAGCTCGGATTGTTATGTCGGTTGTGTTACTTGGTTACAAACCTGCAAGATGAGTATATTGAGACTCCACGCATGAATTATCATAGCTATAGATTATGGGAAACGGCATGAATAAGATGTAGTATAGTAAGGGATATGTGAATGCGAGATTTGAAAGTGAGGCAACAGAATTGAGAATGGTACAAGTAAAACCCTAAAAAAGGGAGGGGGGGGGGGGGGGGGAAGCGAGTAAAGAGAATACAAGTGTATAAATTGAAACGATGGACCCTACGATGGGATAGATAAAAACTCTGAAACAAAGAGTGACAGTTACACAGAAATGAGTTTAATAACTGGTAAATAAAAGAACACGAATTGAGCAGGCATCTGAGACTGTACGGGAAATCATTCATGAAGACCTTGAACCACGTGACATTGAGAGCAAATAACTCAAGGGGTATTGTAAAGGATGGCGATGTTATAATGGAATAAGAGGCAAAGGTACTAAAGGTAAAGTCGTAAATAATGATATTGCGATTTATAAGCGACAATTAAGAAAGGGACCTAAGGTTTTCTATAGTACAACATGAGATATGATAATCAAGGAAAAAAATAAAGGAAGGAAGAGAGCATGACGAGATAAGTTACTACAGATAGACAAAATAGTTTAGGTATATATAATCACCGAGCCTAGCCATGGTCTGGTACGCGAAACACCGAACCTTCGTGGTCGGACATGCTATGTATATGAATATGACTATGGATACGATATGTAAATAAGTACGATTATGAATACAGATGCAGATATGGATACATGTATATGTGTAGATGTGTATGTACATGAATCACGCAGGGATGATTATGTAACTTGCAAGTATTTATACGTTGCCAATGAAACCAAGTGGGTACTTAAAAAGAGGAGTAAGAGGTAAAACAAAGATAATGTAGTCATGATACTCCGGGTCAGTTGAAGGAAAACATATGGTAAATTGAGTTAAAATGTTGAGTTGGGATTATCGTTACGGATAAACAGGACAATTACATGGAATATGACATAAGTACATGCTATATGCTTACTACAGTAGCCCTGGGGTGTGACAACTTATGAAGGCAATAAGATCACTGAATGAAGGGGAAGCTTAGTCCCCGATGCATTAGGCCTTATGAGATTGTGCGCAAAATGGGCAAGGTGGCTTATGAATTAGATCTACCTCCTGATTTAGAGTCAGTTCACCCAGTTTTCCATGTCTCGATGCTTCGTAAATATGTCGAAAATCCTACTAGGATCGTGCCAGTAAATGATGTTCAAGTGATGGAAAAGTTGATTTATGAAGAAGTGCCCATTGCTATATTAGACAGGCAAGTACGGAGACTTCGAAATAAAGCAGTGGCCTCAGTTAAGGTCTCATGGAAAAATGACAACCGAGAGGAAATGACTTGGGAAGCAGAAGAGAGTATGAAGTACAAGTACCCGCACTTATTCCAACCCCCAGGAGAGATTCAAGATGAAACACTAAAATTATGAGGTAAGTATGCTTTCTTTTCCTGCTTTTGGGTCGTGTGTGGCCAATTTATATTGCTATTGTGTTGTGGCCCTGTGAGGCAATATTATTGTGGGCTGTTGTGACAGGATGGCAATGCCATATTACAGGGGAAACTCTGGCGAAATTTTCATACAATTCCCGAGTGCTTAACATTCGAGGACGAATGTTCCAAAAGGAGGGAAGAATGTTAGACCTCGGAAATTTTTTTGTTGATGCATAATGGATAGACTAAAGAGGGGAATGAAGTATATGATGTTTCAATAAGTAATAAATAGCATTGGATAGTCCTAATTGAGATTTCGAAGGCATTCGAGGTAATAGAAGAAAGTATGCCAAGAAAGGAAATGTATACGTTACGTATCGGAAAGGATTTATGTGTAACGAATTAAGGATGACTTAATGATGTTTTGGAGAAGAGCTATAACGTCCCTTAGATTGTTAATGAGGTGTTAAACAAGTGTTAAGAAGGTTGTGTAAGGATTGGAGATCAAACGAAACGACGAGAACAACTTCGAAAATACTGTGAGTTACACGACCACCTTATACGGGCCGTGAAAATTTATACGGACCGTGAAAATTTATACAGACCGTATAAGAGTCCGTATAACACCCAACAGAAGTGGTATTTTGCCTGATGGTGAACCACAATCCCTTGTACGGACGGTGGAATTTTATACGGACCGTATAAGGGTCCGTATAACCCAACAGCAATAATGTGTTCCATGGTGGTGAACCATGGACACTTATACAGACCGTATAATGTTATACGGACCGTATAAGTGGTCCGTATAAGTCCCGACGGACCGATTAAGTTGCAACTATAAATACATGTCCCCACTTTATTTTCTCATTATTTCCACTTCTCCACTTCTCTCCAAGCTTCTAGAGGGTTCCACACACTTCATATACAAGAATACAAAGGAAAGCAAAGATCAATATCAAGAATTCAAGTGAATCAAGTGCAAGAAGCTCACTAGGGTTCCTCCAAGTCAAGAATTCTCTTGGGAGTGAAGCTAAGGTTTTGGCTCAAGTGAAGTATTTCCAGTCAAGGCTTATTCCTACACCATCTAAGGTACGTTTCATGGTATTTTCATGTTCTTTAAGGTATTGGAAAGTTGAAACACTTGGATTGTAAAAGGATATAGAAAATGGGTCACGAATAAGGGAATAATGTCATTTTGAGTAGTAGTTTGGAGTGAATCATGAATATTGATATGTGGTGATTATAAGAACTCTATAAATGACATTTAGAACATGGGGTAAGTATTATATGTGAAAAAATGTGATAGTGAAATATAACCACAAATATGGAGAAAATTGAAGTGAAATTGTGAAATGCTGATAATGTAGATGAATGATGATTTTTGGGTATAATATTGTGAATGTTGTGATAGATGTTGGGAGTTGATATGTCAAATGAGGAAAGTTGTATAAACAAAGGAAATGCTGCCCAATTTTCTCTAGCTTTAGTAAGCACGTTCATATGATCGATTAACTAATGTGAATGTGAATTCTCTTGAAGGTAGAAACGTGAGCATTAAAGGAGAGCAATCAAGCGGTGGAAATTGTTTAACGAAAGAGGTATGTAAGGTCAGTCCCTTCTTTCTAAGGCATGACTCCTAGGATATGAATCTTCTAAATTTTCCACGATCTTCCTAACTAAAGAAACTATGAGTCCATGACTGTAATGAGCTATATATATCAGATGAAGAAAAGAGATGCGATGAGCAAGAAAATGATGATGACGAGTAAAGTATAAAGTGTCCTAGAATGAAGTAAGATGTCCATGAAGCTAATGATTCTAAGTATGGTTCCATTGATGCTTTTCCTTGTGTACACTCACCTTACAAATGTTAGTTCCTTCAAGGTGAGATATGATATTTATGATTACTCCATAATATAATCAGGGGTTCATGACCTTATGTCACCCCGACATAGCCATAGTTGCCTTCAAGTTCTAATGTATGTTTTGATGATAAATGTATACTGATGTTAAGTCATGATAGGTCTATGAGATGTAAAATAATGTAAGTTTATGTTATGCCTATGTAATGTGTGAGAATGTTAAATTTATGATTGATTATATGACGATACGATTCCACCGCGCCTAGGTTGCCGGGCATATCACCGCGAAGGCGGGCTGCATACGATTCCACCGCACCTAGTTGGCCGGGCATGTCACCACTAGTGGGCGGCATATGATGGTTACCCGGGCGCGGGTTATCGATGATATATGCGCTATGATTACACATGTATATATATATATATATATATATATATATATATGTATATGATATATGTATGAAATGTATTCACCCATAAAACTCACGCAGGTTATATCTTCATCCTATGTCTTATGATTCTTCTATTATGTTAATTTCATTCATGCCTTACATACTCAGTACAATATTCATACTGACGTCCGTTTTGTTTGGATGCTGTGTTCATGCCCGCAGGTAGACAGGGAGACAGTGCAGACCCATAGGAGCCACCGGCAGATTTACAGGAGCACTCCATTTGTTATGTCCCGCGTTTTCGCATAATTGGAAATCGAGAAATAACTACGACTTGGGTGTTAGAAGGACATAATTTGATTTTTTGTAAATATGACTGTGTTGGTTGTGAAATCTTTAATGCTAAGATCTCGGGGAAGGCCGAGGATAAATTTGGAATTTCGGAAATTAGTTTCGGGAATTACAAAACGGGACTTTTCTCGAATTGGGCCAAGAAAATTCAATACAAAATAAGCCCAAGAGTTGTAGGGTGGCCGGCCCCTTGTCATTGGCCCAAACCCATTTTAAAAGGGTCATGTGCTATGCACATGACCCCTAAGTGGATATATATGAGAATACACTTAGTAATATTCAAGAACAAATCATAAATCAAGAACACCCCAAAGAAGGGCTTCGGCCGAACTTAAAGAGGAAGAGAAAGAAAAATTCCAAGCTTGTGTGGTTATTCAAAAATCCTAGTTTCTACATATTTGTGAAGTACTCAAGACGCTCTCCGACGTGGTATAATTAGTTTGGCACGAGGACGACGTTTTCGACAAGTCGGGTTTTCAAGAAAAGGTGAGAATTCTTACCCTTTTATGTTATAGAATTGATGTGAATGTGTTAAGCATTGGAAGTAGATGGAGATCCCGTAATTTTTAACGTAAATAGAAAGTCATGGGTGTGTGTGTGTAGTGTGTTTGGCCGTGAGCCATAGAGAGGAAAATTGGTGTGAATTGATCTTGTTTAAGTTGGCATAATGTGTTGTTGTGATCCTTATATCGTAAATGATTGATTATTGAACTAAATTGGCGTTGAAAAATGATTTTGAATATTATCGGAGAGCGTATACTTTCGGTATCACTATGTATATCAATGTATATTTTGGGTGCTAGAGACTTAGATATGACTTTACAATGATATTGATGAATTCGGAATGGAACGACGTTAGTTAGAGTGTTCGTCGTGAATTTTAATGTTTTGAAGAATTATGGAAACTAATGGATTTTGGTGCAATTTTGTGTATGGCTTGGATTGAATTTGGAATGTGTTTAACTAGTGTTGGATGGGTAAATGAATACAATTATGTGAATATAGAATTGGGATTTTGAAAGTTTGAATGGAAGTTGCCAACTTAAGAAATCATGTAGAACCTTGAAGCTAGGGTGACTTGATTGTTGTGTATATTGTTTGGTTGATGTGTGGGCTGTTGTGGTTGGTTAATTTAAGCCGAGCTACGCCTCGGGGATGTTAGATTTATAGGGGAAATGCTGCCGAAATTTCGGTAGGCAAATATGGAGTTAAAGGCATTTTTGAGCCAAAGAATCTCAATTGGTAACTTTGACCATTTGCAGATTTTTGACGAAACAGGACGGGACATTTGGAAGAGCTTACGACATCTGTGAGGTATGTAAAGCTTCCCAATTCTTCATTTGGCATAACTTAGTGTGTTAGTTGAATATGAGACCTTCCGGAGCATTTCTGCTCCTCGAAACCCGATCCACAGAAAAGTTACTATTCATTCAATTCAATTGAAGCCTAAAGGCTCCATTTTGGCTAGAATGCCACTACTCGTCCGAAACCTATCGAAATGTGGTCGGGTAACCTAGAAATGATTATGTATGACCCTTGGCATATAACTGCTCGTAAAAATATGTTCGCCACCTCACTTCGACTCGAGGTGGGTCCGCTACCCCAAACTGCCCGATTTGCCTTTCGAGCCATCTTTGAGAATACAGTTGTAAGTACCACTTCTGATCTTTGGAACATCCTCCTACGGGGTATGTTTGGACTATTCAATGCGCTAATCTATGTTTGGGACTATATGGACCATTGTGGAAACGTTTTGCAAAATGAAACTTTATGTCGGCTAAGTATTCGACTATTTTGTATTCTAATATGACTTATGAGTTCACTTCGCTTTGAAAGACTATTTTGAAATACGATTTGCATTTGTTTGCTCACGACTCCGCTCGTGCCTCATTATGACTTCGTTCACCGGTTCCCGGGCCGGTTTTGATTCGTGCGTTTTATGATAATTCGGCCGTATGCTGTGTTACGGTTCCCGAGGATTCGCCATAGGGCCGGGTTCCGTTTGGAGTTATGCTGTGATATGGCTCGGGATGCGATACGCTCACCGATGATTATGATTATGTTCGGGGATGTACGGAGATTTGAAACCTTCTGGTGTTATGCTGTGTCTGGCGCCAGCGTCGGAGTGGCGACCACGTTCTTAAGCGTTTGCATGATTTTGTTTGCATAAAATATATGTATATGATTTCGATACAAATTCTGACATACCAGGTTGTACCCTACTTTGATATCTGATTTGCTTTCGGTTTTGATCCATATTTCTGTACTCCGTGCTTTACATACTCAGTACATATTTCGTACTGACCCTCTCTCTGGGGGCTGCGTTTTATGCCCGCAGGTGCAGATATCGGTGATCCTCCGCAGTAGGCTTCACTTCTTGCTTTCCGGAGTACTCTTACTTGGTCCGGAGTCCACTCTTGGTACAGACTCCTCTACTCTGTATATACTTTGTATATTTGACAGTTTGGGTACGGCGGGGCCCTGTCTCGCCATATGTTTTTGTTTTGAATTCATAAAGGTCTGTAGTCATCTTTGTGGGGCGAGGGTCCTATGTGTATGTTGTCTGATTTTGCTTTCGGGTCTTAAAGCGGTCTGTTTGATATGATGGCCCCAAATGGCCCTTCTGTATATATATTTGTATTTTGACCGGCGATGCCTATTCCGCCGCTTTGTTTGAGTTTGATTTGATATGACCGCTTAAGACATAATTTCGATATAAATTATGTTGATATAACTTTTGAAAAATTTTGAACTAAGTTTGGATTTGGAAATGAATATGCGATTTGGTCTGGGTACCCAGGTAGGGTGCCAGTCGCGGCCCACGGGGCTGGGTCGTGACAAAAGTGGTATCAGAGCGGTTTGTCCTCGGAATGTCTACAGGCCGTGTCTCGTAGAGTCTTGTTTATCGATGTGTTGTGCACCACATCTATAAACATGGAGCTACAGGGCATTTAGGATGTTACTTTCTTTGGAATCTTAGATCGTGCGATAGAGCTGTGCTACTAGGATGATTTTGATCTGACTCGCCTTTGTGTTTGCAGTGATGCCTCCGAAGAAGGCAACGGCGGCCCAGAAGGGCAAGGCGAGGATTGGAGAGACTAGTCAGGCACAGCGAGCTACCCGGGCTCGTGTTTATGATTTGCCTGAGGATGTGCCTCATTCTGAGGGGTTTGCTACGCCCCCACTAGTACAGCCTGGAGCAGGACCTTCAGCAGCTCCAGAGGTCCGTGTACCCGCACCTGAGGCTCCAGCTCCTCAGCCAGGGGCGGAGGATAGGACCTTGAGAGATGCTGTACAGTTGCTGACTACATTGGTGGCAGGACAGGCTCGCAGGCGCGGGCGGAGGGATGATGATGACGATGATAGGCGGGACAGCCTGAAAGTTCGGGAGTTTCTGTTATGTGGCCCTCCAGAGTTCTTCGGGTCTAAGCCCGATGAGGACCCCCCATGACTTTATTCGGGGGATGCGACGCTCACTGGACTTGGTCAGGGCTTCAGAGACCGAGTCAGTTGAGGTGGCTTCGCATCGGCTTCGATATGTGGCTACCCACTGGTACGAGACTTGGGAGTTGTCTAGAGGAGAGGGTGCCCCTCCAGCCACTTGGGATCAGTTTGTGACAGCATTTACCCACCACCTTTTGCCACCAGAGTTACGGCGGGCACGGGCTGATCGATTCTTACGTCTGCAGCAGAGGGGTCGGAGTGTTCGCGAGTATAGCCTTGAGTTTGATTCTCTGGCCCGATATGCACCGGCCGTGGTAGCAGACATGTCCGATCGGATGCACAGATATGTTATGGGATTGGACCGGTACTTGGTAGACAGCTGTATGGCCGTGTCACTGCAGACAGACATGGATATTTCCCGGCTTCAGGCCTATGCGATGGGTATGGAGGACCGTCGCAGATCTGATCCTGCTGGCAGAGATCGAGACAGGAGGCCGCCCAAGAGGGCTAGATCCGCGGGTTATTCAGGAGATTCTCGAGGCGGACAGCCTCAGCAGCAGCAGCAGTCTGATAGATATTTTCCTCCCTCCGGCCGGGGTACTCAGTCAGGCAGCCGGAGATTCGACAGTACGGGACCGTCTGGGGCCGGTCAGAGCTCCAGAGCGGCAGGATCGCAGGTATCCAGGGGTCCTAGTCAGGCCAGACCACCTAGACCCCGTTGTCCACATTGCGGGAAGTCTCATCCCGGGGAGTGTTACCGAGCGACGGGAGCTTGCTTCTCTTGCGGTGGTCAGGGCCACTTTATGAGAGACTGCCCATTGGCCAGCGGTTCGGGTAGTGCGGCGCAGCAGACAGGGTCAGCCGCCGGTTCTTCCTCTGTTCCATCTGTCACACGCCCTGGAGGGCGGAGTATTCCAGCACCGGCAGGGCGCGGTCGGGGTCGCGGCGGTGTTGCAGGTTCTAGCGGTCCCTCGAACCGCATATATGCTTTGGCCAGCCGCCAGGATCAGAAGGCTTCGCCAAATGTCGTCACAGGTACATTATTGGTTTTCTCCAGATCTGTATATGCATTGATTGACCCTGGCTCTACTTTATCAAATATTTCCCTGCTCGTTGCTAGTAAGATTGGGATAGTGTCTGAGCCTATAGAGCCATTTGAGGTAGCTACGCCAGTTGGGGACTTTATTGTAGCGAGACAGATCTATAGGGATTGTTCTGTGACCATTTATGATCGTAGCACTAAGGCTGATTTGGTAGAGTTAGACATGCTCGAGTTTGACGTCATTATGGGTATGGACTGGTTGCCTTCCTGTTATGCTAATGTCGACTGCCAGAAAAAGGTAGTCCGTTTTCAGTTTCCAGGGGAACCTGTTATAGAGTGGTTCGGATCTACTGCATCGCCGAGGGGTAAGTTTATTTCATACCTCAAGGCTAAGAAGATGATCCAGAAGGGTTATATTTATCATTTGGTTCGTGTGCACGATACTGCCGCGGAGGTACCTACCCTTCAGTCTGTTCCGGTCGTCAGCGAGTTTCCAGATGTTTTTCCTGACGAGCTTCCTGGCCTTCCGCCTGAGCGGGAGATTGATTTTACTATTGAGTTGATGCCGGATACGCAGCCTATATCTATTCCTCCGTACAGGATGGCACCAGCTGAGTTGAAGGACCAGCTGAAAGATTTGCTGGATAAGGGTTTTATCAGGCCCAGCACATCACCCTGGGGAGCGCCGGTATTGTTTGTCAGAAAGAAGGATGGGTCGTTACGGATGTGTATTGACTACCGGCAGCTGAATAAGGTGACTATTAAGAATAAATATCCCCTCCCCCGGATTGATGGTTTGTTTGACCAGCTACAGGGTGCTAGACATTTTTCAAAAATAGATCTGCGTTCTGGTTATCATCAGGTGCGAGTACGGGAGTCAGATATCCCGAAGACTGCTTTCAGGACCCGGTACGGGCATTATGAGTTCAGAGTTATGTCTTTCGGGCTGACTAATGCTCCAGCGGTGTTTATGGATCTGATGAACCGGGTATTTCGGCCTTTTCTGGATATGTTTGTTATTGTGTTTATTGATGATATTCTGATTTACTCGCGATCAGCCGAGGAGCATTCAGATCATTTGAGGACGGTACTTGGCATTCTCCGTCAGCAGAAGTTATATGCTAAATTCTCTAAATGCGAGTTCTGGTTGACTTCTGTGGCATTCTTGGGCCATATTGTCGGCGCAGACGGTATTCGGGTCGACACGCAGAAGATTGAGGCTGTGTAGAATTGGCCCAGGCCTACTACACCGACAGAGGTGCGCAGTTTTCTGGGATTGGCTGGGTATTATCGCAGGTTTGTGGAGGATTTCTCTTCTATTGCAGCACCACTGACGAGGCTTACCCAGAAAGCAGCAAAATTCCAGTGGTCAGATGCCTGCGAGCGCAGCTTTCAGATGCTGAAGGAGAGATTGATTACAGCACCAGTTCTGGCTCTTCTAGAGGGATCTGACGGGTATGTTGTCTATTGTGACGCCTCTGGTATTGGGATAGGATGTGTATTGATGCAGCACGGTCGAGTCATAGCCTATGCTTCCCGGCAGCTCAGACCGCACGAGAAAAACTATCCCACTCATGATCTTGAGTTGGCCGCGGTGATTCATGCTTTGAAGATTTGGCGGCATTATTTATATGGGGTCCATTTTGATATCTATACGGACCATAAGAGTCTCCAGTATATTTTTAGGCAGAAGGAACTGAATTTGCGGCAGCGGAGATGGCTTGAGTTACTAAAGGACTACGACGTTGATATTTTCTGTACCACCCAGGGAAAGCCAACGTGGTAGCTGATGCGCTTAGCCGCAAGTCCGTAGGGAGTCTGGCTGATGTTCCATCTGATAAGAGGGATTTGGTTCGCGATATTCACCAGCTGGCCAGCCTCGGAGTTCGTTTGGTGGATTCTGGAGATTCTGGGATTTCTGTTCGTCCAATTGCTGAGTCATCTATTATTCAGGAGGTAAAGCAGCGCCAGTTTGAGGATCCTCTTTTGATTCACTACAGAGATGTGGCCCTTAATAAAGCAAAGACTCAGTTTGAGATCTCGCCTGACGGAGTATTATTATATGACGGCAGATTCTGTGTACCGGACGTTGCGGGCTTACGGCGGCAGATTATGGGCGAGGCCCATAATGCACGGTATTCTGTTCATCCTGGTTCCACTAAAATGTATCGGGACCTCAGGTGTTTGTATTGGTGGGACGGCATGAAGAAAGATATTGCTGAGTTTGTTAGTCAGTGCCCGAACTGCCAGCAAGTTAAGATCGAGCATCAGAAGCCCGGTGGATTATTGCAGGAAATGGAAATTCCAGCCTGGAAATGGGAGATGATTAATATGGATTTCGTTGTTGGATTACCGCGCACTCCACGCAGGTACGACTCTATCTGGGTTGTTGTTGACAGGCTGACGAAATCAGCCCATTTCCTTCCGGTCCGGACTACTTATTCGGCTGAGGACTATGCCAGATTATATATCAGAGAGATAGTCAGACTTCACGGAGTCCCTGTATCTATCATTACTGACCGAGGTGCTCAGTTTACAGCCAATTTCTGGAGGTCATTTCAGGAGGGATTAGGGACCCAGGTGACCCTCAGTACAGCTTTTCATCCTCAGACCGATGGGCAGGCCGAGCGCACTATCCAGACGATCGACGATATGTTACGGGCTTGCGTTATTGATTTTAGGGGCAGCTGGGATGATCATTTGCCCCTTATAGAGTTTGCTTACAATAACAGTTATCACTCCAGCATTCAGATGGCCCAGTATGAGGCCCTTTATGGCAGGAGGTGCAGATCTCCTATTGGCTGGTTTGACGTGGGCGAGACTAAGCTGATTGGGCCAGATGTGATCCAGGAGGCTGTAGATAAGGTGAAACTTATTCGGGAGCGACTGTTAGCTGCTCAGAGTCGACAGAAAGCGTATGCAGATAGACGACGTCGACCGTTAGAGTTCCAGACTGGTGACTGGGTATTCCTGAAGGTGTCGCCTATGAAGGGCGTTATGAGATTTGGCAGGAAGGGTAAACTGAGTCCGCGGTACATCGGGCCATACCAGATTGTTCGGAGGATAGGCGCAGTCGCCTACGAGCTAGACTTGCCATCCGATTTGGAGTCTGTGCACCCGGTGTTTCATGTATCTATGCTGCGGAAATGTATTGGTGACCCTTCCAGGATATTCCCAGTAGATGATCTTCAGGTGACGGAGCAGCTATCTTATGACGAGCAGCCGGTATCTATTCTGGATCGTCAGGTGAGGAGATTGCGCACTAAGGAAGTGCCTTCTGTCAAGGTTCTGTGGCGCAATAACAACCGGGAAGAGATGACTTGGGAGGCGGAGGATGAGATGAAGAAGAGATTCCCCCATTTATTCCCTACGCCTCCTGTAATCTAAACTTTTGTATTTGTTGTATTAATGAACGGATGGACCAGGTGTGCTATATATATATATAAAAATGGTTTTCCCGTTATGATTGTGAGCCTCCATAAGATTTATTTAACATTCGGGGACGAATGTTCTTAAGGGGTGAAGTATGTTATGTCCCGCGTTTTCGCATAATTGGAAATCGAGAAATAACTACGACTTGGGTGTTAGAAGGACATAATTTGATTTTTTGTAAATATGACTGTGTTGGTTGTGAAATCTTTAATGCTAAGATCTCGGGGAAGGCCGAGGATAAATTTGGAATTTCGGAAATTAGTTTCGGGAATTACAAAACGGGACTTTTCTCGAATTGGGCCAAGAAAATTCAATACAAAATAAGCCCAAGAGTTGTAGGGTGGCCGGCCCCTTGTCATTGGCCCAAACCCATTTTAAAAGGGTCATGTGCTATGCACATGACCCCTAAGTGGATATATATGAGAATACACTTAGTAATATTCAAGAACAAATCATAAATCAAGAACACCCCAAAGAAGGGCTTCGGCCGAACTTAAAGAGGAAGAGAAAGAAAAATTCCAAGCTTGTGTGGTTATTCAAAAATCCTAGTTTCTACATATTTGTGAAGTACTCAAGACGCTCTCCGACGTGGTATAATTAGTTTGGCACGAGGACGACGTTTTCGACAAGTCGGGTTTTCAAGAAAAGGTGAGAATTCTTACCCTTTTATGTTATAGAATTGATGTGAATGTGTTAAGCATTGGAAGTAGATGGAGATCCCGTAATTTTTAACGTAAATAGAAAGTCGTGGGTGTGTGTGTGTAGTGTGTTTGGCCGTGAGCCATAGAGAGGAAAATTGGTGTGAATTGATCTTGTTTAAGTTGGCATAATGTGTTGTTGTGATCCTTATATCGTAAATGATTGATTATTGAACTAAATTGGCGTTGAAAAATGATTTTGAATATTATCGGAGAGCGTATACTTTCGGTATCACTATGTATATCAATGTATATTTTGGGTGCTAGAGACTTAGATATGACTTTACAATGATATTGATGAATTCGGAATGGAACGACGTTAGTTAGAGTGTTCGTCGTGAATTTTAATGTTTTGAAGAATTATGGAAACTAATGGATTTTGGTGCAATTTTGTGTATGGCTTGGATTGAATTTGGAATGTGTTTAACTAGTGTTGGATGGGTAAATGAATACAATTATGTGAATATAGAATTGGGATTTTGAAAGTTTGAATGGAAGTTGCCAACTTAAGAAATCATGTAGAACCTTGAAGCTAGGGTGACTTGATTGTTGTGTATATTGTTTGGTTGATGTGTGGGCTGTTGTGGTTGGTTAATTTAAGCCGAGCTACGCCTCGGGGATGTTAGATTTGTAGGGGAAATGCTGCCGAAATTTCGGTAGGCAAATATGGAGTTAAAGGCATTTTTGAGCCTAAGAATCTCAATTGGTAACTTTGACCATTTGCAGATTTTTGACGAAACGGGACGGGACATTTGGAAGAGCTTACGACATCTGTGAGGTATGTAAACCTTCCCAATTCTTCATTTGGCATATCTTAGTGTGTTAGTTGAATATGAGACCTTCCGGAGCATTTCTGCTCCTCGAAACCCGATCCACATAAAAGTTACTATTCATTCAATTCAATTGAAGCCTAAAGGCTCCATTTTGGCTAGAATGCCACTACTCGTCCGAAACCTATCGAAATGTGGTCGGGTAACCTAGAAATGATTATGTATGACCCTTGGCATATAACTGCTCGTAAAAATATGTTCGCCACCTCACTTCGACTCGAGGTGGGTCCGCTACCCCAAATTGCCCGATTTGCCCTTCGGGCCATCTTTGTGAATACAGTTGTAAGTACCACTTCTGATCTTTGGAACATCCTCCTACGGGGTATGTTTGGACTATTCAATGCGCTAATCTATGTTTGGGACTATATGGACCATTGTGGAAACGTTTTGCAAAATGAAACTTTATGTCGGCTAAGTATTCGACTATTTTGTATTCTAATATGACTTATGAGTTCACTTCGCTTTGAAAGACTATTTTGAAATACGATTTGCATTTGTTTGCTCACGACTCCGCTCGTGCCTCATTATGACTTCGTTCACCAGTTCCCGGGCCGGTTTTGATTCGTGCGTTTTATGATAATTCGGCCGTATGCTGTGTTACGGTTCCTGAGGCTTCGCCATAGGGCCGGGTTCCGTTTGGAGTTATGCTGTGATATGGCTCGGGATGCGATACGCTCACCGATGATTATGATTATGTTCGGGGATGTACGGAGATTTGAAACCTTCTGGTGTTATGCTGTGTGTGGTGCCAGCGTCGGAGTGGCGACCACGTTCTTAAGCGTTTGCATGATTTTGTTTGCATAAAATAAATGTATATGATTTCGATACAAATTCTGACATACCAGGTGGTACCCCACTTTGATATCTGATTTGCTTTCGGTTTTGATCCATATTTCTGTACTCCGTGCTTTACATACTCAGTACATATTTCGTACTGACCCTCTCTCTGGGGGCTGCGTTTTATGCCCGCAGGTGCAGATATCGGTGATCCTCCGCAGTAGGCTTCACTTTTTGCTTTCCGGAGTACTCTTACTTGGTCCGGAGTCCACTCTTGGTACAGACTCCTCTACTCTGTATATACTTTGTATATTTGACAGTTTGGGTACGGCGGGGCCCTGTCTCGCCATATGTTTTTGTTTTGAATTCATAAAGGTCTGTAGTCATCTTTGTGGGGCGAGGGTCCTATGTGTATGTTGTCTGATTTTGCTTTCGGGTCTTAAAGTGGTCTGTTTGATATGATGGCCCCAAATGGCCCTTCTGTATATATATTTGTATTTTGACCGGCGATGCCTATTCCGCCGCTTTGTTTGAGTTTGATTTGATATGACCGCTTAAGACATAATTTCGATATAAATTATGTTGATATAACTTTTGAAAAACTTTGAACTAAGTTTGGATTTGGAAATGAATATGCGATTTGGTCTGGGTACCCAGGTAGGGTGCCAGTCGCGGCCCACGGGGCTGGGTCGTGACACCATTATTCCGTAGGTGCTATTTGGTTGATCCTTTTGTGTATATGTATGTTTATATGTATTTTGGGCACGACGGGGTCTTGTCCCGTCCATATGTCTAGTACTCTAGTAGAAGCTCGTAGATACGTACGTGTGGGTAGTATGGTCTCACGGGTTTCTCCTTGTATGTATATATATTTTTATAGCCGAAGGGATTATGTATATTAAAGTAATTATGTTTCCAAATGAATAATGGTTTTCCTATGATTTGAATATTATATCAATGAATGTACGCTTAGTGAGGATGATAAGTAATAGAACGAGTGGTGCTCGGTGGTTAGCCCCGGGTACCCGTCATGGCCCTAGTCGGGTGGTGACACTTCAGGCATTGGGCTAGGTTGTGTATTGATGCAACATGGTAAGGTGATTGCATATGCTTCATGAAAATTACGAAAACATGAGAGAAATTATCCAACCAATGACCTTGAATTGGCTGTAGTGATTCATGCATTAAAGATGTGGAGACATTATTTGTACGGTGTCCATGTGGATATTTATACAAATCATAAGAGCCTTCAGTATATCTTCAAGCAGAAAGAGTTGAATTTGTGGCAACGACGATGGCTAGAATTGCTAAAAGATTATGATGTTGATATCCTATATCACCCCGGAAAGGAGAACGTTGTGGCTGATGCTCTTAGTCGTAGATCTATGGGAAGTTTGTGTGATGTTCGGCCTGAGAAAACAGATCGTGAGCTCCAGCAGTTAGCTAGCCTAGGAGTTCGAGTAGTGGACTCAAGTAGCATGGGAGCTACCATTCAGAATTCAGCAGTCTCGTCGCTAGTAGTGGAAGTGAAAGAGCGGCAATATAAAGATCCCATGCAAATTCATTACAAAGATACACTCTCTCAAAAATAGAACTCATCATTTGAGTTCTCAGGAGATGTAGTTCTCCGATGCTGAGACAGATTTTGTGTTCCTGATTTGGCAGGATTACGCCACCAAATTTTGAGAGAAGCGCATTGCTCCCGTTATTCTGTCCATCCCGGAGCAATGAAAATGCATCATGATCTTAAATCTATTTATTGGTGGAATAGGATGAAGAAGGATATAGCGGAATTTGTAGCTCAATTTCCCAACTGTCCACAAGTGAAAATCGAACACCAATGGCTGGGCGGATTGTTGCAAGCTATAGAAATTCCAACTTGGAAGTGGGAAGTAATTAACATGGACTTAATTACATGCTTAACCCGTTCTCGACGTATGTATGATCTATATGGGTGATTGTGGATAGGCTCACGAAGTCAGCTCATTTCTTACCAGTCAAAACTACATATGTGGCTGAAGATTATGCAAAGCTTTATGTTAGAGAGATAGTGCGACTTCACGGTGTTCCAGTATCTATTATCTCTAATAGAAGAACTCAGTTTACAGCTAATTTTTTGAAAGTCCTTCCAAGAGAGTTTGGGGACTCATGTGAGCCTTAGCACGACATTTCATCCGAAGACTGACGGACAAGCTGAACGTACCATTCAGACTCTTGAGGATATGCTACGGGCATGTGTGATAGATTTTGGAGGTAATTGGGATGATCACTTACCACTTATTGAATTTTCTTATAATAATAGTTATCATTCTAGCATCCAAATGGCACCGTATAAGGCTTTTTATATGGGTGAACGTGTAGATCCCCAATTGGTTGGTTCGAAGTAGGAGAGACTAAATTGATAGGGCAGACTTGGTCCAGCAAGCCATAGAGAAAGCTAAGCTCATACAAGATCGGTTATTAGTAGCCCAAAGTCGTCAAAAGTACTATGCGGATAATCGTCGAAGGGACTTAGAGTTCCAAGTTAAAGATTGGGTATTCTTAAATGTTGCACCAATGAAGGGTGTAATGAGATTTGGCAAAAAGGGGAAGCTTAGTCCCCGGTACATTGGGCCTTATAAGATTGTGTGCAAGGTAGGCAAAGTGGCTTACGAATTAGATCTACCTCCTGATTTGCAGTCAGTTCACCCAGTTTTCCATGTCTCGATGCTTCGTAAATGAGTTGGAGATCCTACTAGGATCGTGCCAGTGAATGATGTTCAAGTGACAGAAAAGTTGACTTATGAAGAGGTACCCATTGACATATTAGATAGGCATGTATGGAGGCTTAGAAACAAAGAAGTGGTCTCAGTTAAGGTTTTATGGAGAAAAAATAACTGTCACGACCCGTCTAGGGGCCGTGACGAGTACCCGATACTTGTACCGAGCACCCCTTTTCTATCGTTTTACCTTTACCTCTTAGCAAGCCATGTAAACAGAGCCATTTTTTTTTAACATTAACATTAGCGGCGTCATTCTGAACATAGACTAATAAACTTCGTTATCACTTATACATCAACATTAGCATGCCAAAACACCATATACCTAACTATACTTAACTGACTGTACATATCAGTCTACGAGCCTCTAGACGTAGTACACTTATACATAGAAAGGGCTGAGTACTGCCATGCCCGAATATATATACACAAAATAGTACCAAGGAAGTGAGGTTCCGGAATAACTGGAGCACTGTCAACACTGCTGGTAGAGCTTCTAAGGATCAAATCCGCCTGTCTGCTGACCTGCGCGGCATGAAACGCAGCGTCCACAAGAAGGGATGTCAGTACGAATAGTGTACCGAGTATGTAAGGCATGAATAGTAGCATACGGAAAGTATAAAATGGAAATAACGACATAAGAGAATAATAGCACATGTCCTGAGGTAGAAACATAACCTGTATATATATATACCCTTGGCAGGTGCTATGCGTACTTAGCTTTCCTTTAAGAATCTTTCCTTGTTCATATACATATACATATAAAATAGGACATCTCATATTGCCGAGGCGTCGACAGCCGATCCATTTAACCATAAATATACACATCCCGCGTCCGGGACGATATCATATCATGTAATGCCAACTGATCAGGTGGATATGCGTTCATAACGCTCTGCCCTTACCTCCATTTTCCCCGTATACACATGCATATATCATGTACATATATCAGCGTCTGTAGCGCTATAGCTCTTTTATCATAAACATATACGTGTGTCGTGTAGGTACATTAGCGTCTATAGCGCTCTAGCTCTTTCGTCATGTGCATGTTTTAAAAATATATACACATATCTTACATACATTTACATGTCTTATATGCATTTACGTATCCTATATACATATGTCTCATAGGCACGCAGGAAATCCCAAAGAAGAATCATGTAGTCATCGGAGTGACGTAAGGTCGGTGACCTCCAATTATATTATAGAATACTCGTGATCGCTTTGTCTCACCTTGAAGGAACGAGTATTTTAAGGTGAGACTACCAACGGGGAATAATATTAAAGTAAACGTAGAATGAAATCGGGGCATCATAGATGACAGTTCATAGACGTTGAAATCTTTTAGAAAATAAAGTCATAGCTAGGAAATATAAATAAGATTCAAAAATTAGTTTATCATTTTCATGTTTACATAAGATACTTAGCTTAGTCATCTTAGTCATAGAGTCGTTCCGGTAGTACGTATCATAGGCATATTCTCTTATCTAACATCATTGTTATCATTATCGTCATGGAAGTGCCCTCGTTAGAGGAGTCATAGTATTTATCATTTGGTAACGAAATCGGGATCAAAGGTTCCCTTTGGATTCACTTCAAGTAAGTCAAGCAAGACTGTAAGGAAAAATCCGAGAGTAGCGGGCCCACCTCGGGCCGGATAAGGTAGCGTATACGATTTACGTATGTTACGTGTCATAGCGTTACTTGTGAGGGTATTAGGGTAATCGGGTCCCATTTATACAAGTTCTAAGGGTGTTGGAGGTTTTTCCAACAATTGGCACACTTTCTAGTTCAATTCTATTGAACAAAAAGTGGAAAACTTTAGGTGCGGATTCCGGGGAACCGAGTTGTCCCCGAGGCTCGTACCCAACTTATTTCAACTAAGACATGCCATAGAAAGAAGGGTGAAGCCTTACATACCTCTTTCCGCTTCTTTTGCTATTCCGAATTCACGTTGCAATCTCGTCGAAATCTGCAAATTGGTCACATTTACCCAAACTTTCATTAGGGTACTTAGAGTTAGAATCTTAAGGAACCACTTGGCTACCGAAATTTCGGCAGCACTTCCTCTGTAAATATACCATCCTCAACATTCAACATAGCCAAATTCTCATCAATCACAATCCGGGAATTCAAACCCAGCCAAACTATTAACATAATTCAACAATCACACTAAAAATTCACATATTCCATTCAAGGTGCATTCCAACACTTCAATTAACATTCTACCTCCTTCAATACTCTCCAATTCCAATGAAACAACAATAACCTTATAATACATATATTCCAACAACATCATAGTAATACCATTACATGTCTTCCATACAAAAACATTATTTTCAATTTACACAAACTTCCAATTGCCAATACTTCACCAAACTTGTCAAGTCTTTATTTGCGATATAACATCTACAACACAACGATTAAGATATTAATCACAACTCGCTCATTATTCTTTCACAACTCACCAATATACACGACTATACATCAAGTATACACGGCCACATATACCATGCACACTCACACGGCTCCAACATGTATACACCACTACAATCTCTCCAAACTCATTCAACTTCCATTTTCCACATATCATTCACAACAATAACAACTAAACACTAATTAAAATAATTGAAGCATGACTCCCACACACATATATATATATACACGGTCATATACTATATTTCTCTCCTTCATGAATTTCATCCATTTTAGCATACTACAACACATATAAACCATATATAACACATAAAACAAGATCAAAACTCACCTTTCTTCTTCAACTTCTCACTTGACTACAACTTGACAACTTGTATGATTTTGAATTTTTCTTGCTCCAACAACAACTCCACCTTATTAATCACCCTTTACTTGGTAGAAAATGATTTTTGGAGAATTTTTGCAAATTTTTCTTGTGAAAATTGCTCTTGGCCGAAATGGCCTTAAGTTTTTCTCCTCTCTCTCTTGTTCTTGCTTTTCTTGAAATTTCTAGAACATTATGTGGAATAAGATGACTTAGTCATCTTATTTATTGACCAAATTTTATTTAATATGGGCTTGGGCCATAACCATGGCCGGTTGGGCCTCACAAATTTGGGCCTTATTATTTGTTTTGATTTTTTTGGGCCAACTCGGTTTGGTCCCGAGTTGGGCCTAGCCCACTGACCTTTCGACCTTAAAACGTTCATATCTCCTTGTACCGACGTCACCTGGGGACCCACGATCTATGGTTGGAAAGCTAATTCAATTATCTACAACTTCGATTTCTTGGTACTTTTCCAAATTCCAAACTTATAATACCGTTTTTGCCCCTTGAAGTCAGATCACCCGAAAACGTTTTCTTAAAAATATTCGTTTGGAGGACTTCCACTTTGATTTGGCCCAAGGGTCCTTCTTGAGTCGTGTTTAACTTCTCATATGTGATTCATATGAATTTTTTTAGATGTCCCAAAAAAAATCTCGATGTGTGGGTCCCACCTCAGCAAATAATCTGACGTTCAAAAATACGGATACAACAATAACCGAGAAGAAATGATTTAGGAAGCGGAAGAAAATATGAAATCCAAGTGCTCGCACTTATTTCAACCCCCGGGAGAGATCCCAGATGAGACATCAAGATCATGAGGTATGTATATTTTCCTTTTTATGCATTGGGTCGTGTGTGGCCAAACTCTATTGCTATTATGTTATGGCCCTGTGAGGCATTGTTATTATGGGCTGTTGTGACAGGATGGTAGTGCCCTATTACAAGGGAAACTCTGGCAAAATTTTGATAGAATCCCCGAGAACATAACATTCGAGGACGAATGTTCTTAAGGGGGGAAGAATGTTACACCTCGGAAAAATTCTCCGTTGATGCACAATGAATAGACTAGCGAAGGACATGAAGTATATGATATTTCAATAAGTAAGAAATAGCATTTGAAGACCCTAATTGAGATTTCAAAGACATTCGAGGTAAGAGAAGAAAGTTTGCCAATGAAGGCAAGGTATACATTATGTATCGAGAGAGAGTTGCGAGTGACAAGTTAATGATGACTTAATGATGTTTGGAGAAGAGTTATAACATCCCTTAGATAGTTAATGAGGTTGCTAAACAAGTGTTAAGAAGGTTCTGTAAGGATTGGAGATAAAACGAGTCGACGAGATTGAGTTCGGAGAAACTGGGCATTATACGACCAAACATACTGGTCGTATAAAATATACTGGCCGTATGTTAGGCCGTATATTCAGCCCAGATTGCCAGCCTCACTGGACCAAATCTACAGCCAGACATACAATTAGTATAAATTATGCGGACCGTATGTTGGTCCGTAGAATTTGGTCGGGACAGATTGTGTATTATTAATAAGGGGACCAAGTTCATTTCATTTCATTTCCTCTTCACTCCCCTTCTCTCTAGAACTCTCTAGAACATTTCTCCACACCTCTCCTGTCACGACCCGACTCGGGGCCGCGACGAGCACCCGGTGCTAGCCCACCCGAGCACCCTCTTAGCTTACTCTTATACTTACATCTAGGTGAGCCACATAATTATACATACATTTTCATTCATTCATCAACGAGTCCCAATTGGACAACAATACATTTATATCACCATAGGCCTCTATACCACATCAATGTACACGGGCCAACGTGGCCGAAAAAATGATACACAAAACATAGGTCGACAAGGTCGGACATGTCTAACCATATACACATGACTACGAGCCTCTAGGAAAAGTATAACACATCACATGAGCGGGACAGGACCCCGTTATGCCCATAATTATATACACAAAATAATAAGTACCCAAAAGCTATGGCTCCGAAGGAAATGGAGGTCCGCTATGTAATCTCTGAATAAGCAGCTATGGATCAAGTCTGTCTCCCTGTGCACCTGCGGGCATGACACAGCGTCCACAAACAAAAAGACGTCAGTACGAAGAATGTACCGAGTATGTAAAGCATGATTAACATCAATATAGAAGCATCATAGACAATATATGAAGTGGCATAGGAGGGAAGACAATAGTATCATCGTCATGGCACTTACCTGCCTTTCATAGGAACTTTCCATTTCTCATGTGTATTTCATAATATTGTTCGTATTCGTATACATGCCCCTATTTGCATTCATATACATAGTCTTTTCACATTCATATTTGTTACATCCGGCATTTTCGCTTATTCGAAAAATTCAAGATAAATTGACTTGTGATGAATAAGGCCATAATTGGACATTTCTTGGTATGAATGTGTAGGTTATGAATACAATGGTGTGGAATTACGAAAGGAGGCCAAGGGCAAAATTGGTATTTTGGGAAACTTGCCCATGAACTACAATATGTAACCAACCATTTTAGGCTCAAAAATAATAAGTGAAGTAAGGCCCAATTTAAGGGGGCCCAACCGGCAATGCCATGTGGAAAATGGCCCAAGTCCACAATTAAATTAAGTGGTAATATAAGCCATACTTATCCTAAGAACATTCATGAAAAAGCAAAGCAAGAACAAAGAAAAAAAGATAGGGGTTTCGGGTTTGAGAGGAAAGAAAGAAAGAAAAGAAAAAAAGAATTTGGAGCCAATTCCTTGGTTCAAAAGTTCATCTTTTGTGAAATTATTACCAAGTGCAAAGCCCTCTACAAGTTGGTACAAGTATTGTGGCAAGAAAGCAATCTTATCCCACAAGTGAAGAACTTGAAGAAAGGTGAGGATTTCATGCTTTTGTTATGTTATAAATGGTATATGTATGTTGTAGTATGTGTGAATGAATGAAAAATATGGAAATTTTGTGTGTTGGAACTAAGGGTGTGTTGGCCGAATGTATGTGTATGAATTACATGTCTTGGATGGTTTGAATTCATGTTAGAATCTAGTATGTTATGGTAGAAATTGTATTAGGAATGAAAGTGGGATGAATTAATGGAAGTTGGAAGGTATTGCATGTTGGTCGTGTGGTGCCTTACATGAAAGTGGATGAATTGAAGTTATTTAATGTAATACTTATGTTGTTGTGGCCATATGATGTGAGTGGAAGGTTAATGATTCTTATTGTCTTGGAAAAATGGTTATTAAGTTGTTGTAGGAGAATGTGCAACTTTGTTAGGATTTATGTAACAATGGAAATGAAAGTATCAAGAGGCAAATTATGATCATCGTTGATGAATTTGGGAGATGGAATTGCATAATGAACTTGTATGTGGAAGGTTAGGAAAAATTGAAAAAAAGTAGTGGCTTAATGGAAAGTTTGAATGTTGTGTATCTTATGAATATTATGTGAAAATGGTATGGATGCCTCCGATGTATGTCGTAATGATTTTGATGGATAATGGATATGAAAATAATAAGTTTGGTTTGGAAATGCAAGTTTGAAACGAAAGATGGCTAATGATGCCTTAGTGTATGTCTTAATGTTGTTGTTGTTTGGATGTCATTTCTGGGTTGTTGTGTTGATGAATTGAGCCGAGCTAAGTCTCGGGGATGTTGTATATACAGAGGAAATGCTGCCGAAATTTCGGTAGGCAAGTATGTGTAAAGTTGGAATATTGAAAGTTTGAAACTAACCAAATGGTAAACTTGACCATTTCCAGATTTTGGACGAAATTTGGATTGACGCCAAGCGAGCATAAGGCGCCATCGAGGTATGTGAAGCATTTCCCTATGTTCCTAGGCATGTTCTGGATGTGATAGGCTCGGCCGCGAGCCTTAAGTACGACTCCGTTCCCCGGAATTCGAGACGGAAAACCGCTCCAATTCCTTCAATTCATTTGAAGCTATTTTCTTGCAAATTGCCTTTAAAGTGAGTTTTTGTACAAAACATCCCTAAACGGAGTCGGAACACTTCCAAACGATTATGGATGACCTCATAAGGTCTATTAGCGATAATTTACATATGTTGCCTCGAGTTGGTCCGAGGCGGGCCCACAAGGCCCGATATCTTCTGTAATACTTTAAATACTTCCCTTTTGTCTGATTTTCTCAGAAAACAATTGAACTATTATTTTGATTATGATACAACTATTTTTATGCAATTCTTACAAAATGATTTCTGAACATCTGAGAATCTGATTCTGCTAATAATCTGTCGTGCCTTCCCAAGTAGGATATAGGCGCGTACTATGCATACTATCTGGATACTCTGATTTTGACTCGCCGTTTGGCACCCTTCAGTTTGATTGAGTCTGTATGTTGAGTCTGTATGTAAGTAGTTTCTCATTTATCGGTTCGTGTCTGCCTCAATGCATTCCTTCACTGCGTCCCGGGCCAGGTTCTGTTATCGTGCATATTTCTCTGCATTGTTCACCGCGTCCCTCGGCGTACGGGCCGGGATCTGTATGTCTGTATGATATTATGATTTGTGTATGGGGATGGCGGCCAGGATGGCATATGATCTGATCTGATTCTGTCTGTCCACCGCATCCCGTACTAAGAGGGCCGGGTTCTGTTACCGCGCCCCCAGACAGGGCCGGGATCTGTATGAATGTATGCGTGTGCTATCTATATTTATATAAGCACATGCCTCTGTATGATTCTGTATGACTCTGTACTACTCTGCATGCATAATTCTGTCCGACATACTTCTGTTTGTCCGTCTGAAAGACGACTACGTCTGTATGTCCGTATAGATTCTGATTCTGCTCGTCTGTCCGTATTATGATTCCGTTTGTCTGTCCGAACCATAATTCTGTTTATTTGTATGGTACAAGGTTCTGTATGTCTGTCTGGATCATGACTCTGTCCGTCGGTCTGATTTATGGTTCTGTTCGTTATATTCATGTGACTCCGGTTCGGACTATGTTTATATCTGTTATGTTCTGCTTTACTTTTGTCACGACCCAGCCCCGTGGGCCGCGACTGGCACCCTACCTGGGTGCCCAGACCAAATCACATCATCGTTTCCGAATCCAAACTTATTTCAGAATTTTCAAGAAGTTAAATCAAACATAATTTACATCGAAAATATGTCTTAAGCGGTCATATCAAATCATACTCAAACAAAGCGGCGGAATAGACATCGCCGGTCAAAATACAAATATATACAGAAGGGCCATTTGGGGCCATCATATCAAACAGACCGCTGTAAGACCCGAAAGCAAAATCAAACAACATACACATAGGACCCTCGCCCCACAAAGATGACTACAGGCCTCTACGAATTCAAAACATAACATATGGCGAGACAGGGCCTCGCCGTACCCAAACTGTCAAATATACAAAACATATACAGAGTAAAGGAGTCTGTACCAAAAGTGGACCCCGGACCAAGTAAGAGTACTCCGGAAAGCAAGAAGCGAAGCCTACTGCGGAGGATCACCGATGTCTGCACCTGCGGGCATAAAACGCAGCCCCCGGAGAGAGGGGGTCAGTACGAAATATGTACTGAGTATGTAAAGCACGGAGTACAGAATTATGGATCAAAACCGAAAGCAGATCAAATGTCAAAGTGGGGTACAAACTGGTATGTCAAAATCTATATCAAAATCATATACATATGTTTTATGCAAATAAAATCATGCAAACGCTTAAGAATGTGGTCGCCACTCCGACGCTGGCGCCACACACAGCATAACACCAGAAGGTTTCAAATCTCCGTACATCTCCGAACATAATCATAATCATCGGTGAGCATATCGCGTCCCGAGCCATATCACAGCATAACTCCAAACGGAACCGGGCCCTATGGCGAAGCCTCGGAAACCGTAACACAGCATACGGCCGAATTCATCATACAGCGCACGAATCAAAACCGGCCCGGGAACCGGCGAACGAAGTCATATTAAGGCACGAGCGGAGTCGTGAGCAAGCAAATGCAAATCGTATTTCAAAATAGTCTTTCAAAGCAAAGTGAACTCATAAGTCATTTTAGAATACAAAATAGTCGAATACTTAGCCGACATAAAGTTTCATTTTGCAAAACGTTTCCAAAATGGTCCATATAGTTCGGAACATAGATTAGCGCATCGAATAGTCCAAACATACCCCGTAGGAGGATGTTCCAAAGATCGGAAGTGGTACTTTCAACTTTATTCTCAAAGGTGGCCCGAAGGGCAAATCGGGCATTTTGGGGTAGCGGACCCACCTCGGGTCGAAGTGAGGTGACGAACATATTTTTACGATCAGTTATATGCCAAGGGTCATACATAATCATTTCTAGGTTACCCGACCACATTTCGATAGGTTTCGGACGAATAGTGGCATTCTAGCCAAATTGGAGCCTTTAGGCTTCAATAGAATTGAATGAATAGTAACCTTTCTGTGGGTCGGGTTTCGAGGAGCAGAAATGCTCCGGAAGGTCTCATATTTGACTGACACACTAAGATATGCCAAATGAAAGAGTGGGAGGCTTTACATACCTCACAGACGTCGTAAGCTCTTCCAAAAGTCCCGTCCCGTTTCGTCAAAAATCTGCAAATGGTCAAAGTTACCAAATGAGATCCTTAGGCTCAAAAATGCCTTTAACTCCATATTTGCCTACCGAAATTTCGGCAGCATTTCCCCTATAAATCTAACATCCCCGAGGCATAACTCGGCTCAAATTAACCAATCACAACAGCCCACACATCAACAACCAAACCAAACAACAATCAAACCATTCTAGCTTTAAAGTTCTACATGATTTCTAAAGTTGGCAACTTCCATTCAAACTTTCAAAATTCTAATTCTATATCTACAAAATTGTATGCATTCCCACATTCAAACTTATATAATCCCATTCTAATTACAAACCATGCCATACACGAAATTGCATAAAAATCCATTATTTTCCCAAATTCTTCAAAACATCTAAAATGCACTACGAACATTCTAACTCACGTCGTTTCATTCCGAATTCATCAACATCGATATAGATTCATATCTAAAGTCTATAACACCCAAGATATACATTGATATACATAAAGATACCGAAGGTATACGCTTTCCGATAATATTCAAAATCATTTTTCAACGCCAATTTCATTCCCCAATTAATAATTTACGATATAAGGATCACAACAACACATTATACCAACTTAACCAAGATCAATTCACACCAATCTCCCTATCTATGGCTCACGGCCAAACTCACTACAAACACACACCCACACGTTTCCATTTATGTCCAAATTACGGGATTCTCGTCTACTTCCAATCTTTAACACATTCATAGCAATTCTATAACATTAGAGGGGCAAGATTCTTACCTTTTACTAACTTTCCGACTTGTCGCAAACGGAATCCTTGTGCCAAACCAATTATACCACGTCGGAGAGCGTCTTGAGTACTTCTTAATTATGTGGAAGCCAAGATTTTTGGATCACACACAAGCTTGGAATCTCTTCTTTCTTTCCTCCTTTGCACTCGGCCGAAACCCCTTTTTTGAGGTGAGTTCTTGATTTTTATTTTTTTGATCTAGAATTTGTTAAGTCCTCCTAGTATATATCCACAATATTGATCATGTGCATAGCACATGATCATTAAACAAGGGGCTTGGGCCATATATATGGCCGGCCACCCCAAGTCCTTTGGGCCTAACTTTGTGTCATTTTTTTCCTTGGCCCAATTCCTAAAATGCCCCGTTTTGTAATTCCCGAAACTAATTTCCGAAGTTCCAAATTTACCCTCGGCCTTCCCCGAGGTCTTAGCATCAAAGATTTCACAACCAACATAGTCATATTCACAAAATTTAAATTAGGTCCTTATAACACACAAGTCGTAATTATTTCACGATTTCCAATTGTACGAAAACACGGGACATAACATTCTCCCCCCCTTAAGAACATTCGTCCCCGAATGTTAGATTAGTCTTATAAGGTCTTATGATCAAGGCAGGAGTGTCCCTTTTTAATGATGACATACATAATTCATTTTATCAATCAACACAACAAACTGAAAAAGGAATTAGATTACCTGCGGATGTCGGAAACAAGTGGGGATATTTCTTCTTCATCTCGTCCTCCGCCTCCCAAGTCATCTCCTCCCGATTATTGTTGCGCCACAGGACTTTGACAGAGGGCACTTCTTTAGTGCGCAGTCTCCGCACCTGTCGATCCAGAATAGATACAGGCTGCTCGTCATAAGATAACTGCTCCGTCACCTGAATGTCGTCAACTGGGAATATCCTGGCAGGATCACCAATGCATTTCTGCAACATAGACACATGAAACACCGGGTGTACGGCCTCCAAGTCGGATGGTAAGTCCAGCTCATAGGCGACCTCGCCTATCTTTCGCACGATCTGATACGGTCCAATGTACCGGGGGCTCAACTTACCCTTTTTACCGAATCTCATGACACCCTTCATGGGCGACACCTTCAGGAATACCCAGTCGCCAATCCGGAACTCTAACGGTCGACGTCGTCTATCTGCATAAGCTTTCTGTCGACTCTGAGCAGCCAATAATCGTTCTCGAATAAGCTTTACCTTATCTACAGCCTCCTGGATTACATCTGGCCCAATCAACTTAGTCTCGCCCACGTCAAACCAACCAATAGGAGATCTGCATCTCCTGCCATAAAGGGCCTCGTACGGAGCCATCTGAATGCTGGAGTGATAACTGTTATTATAGGCAAACTCAATAAGCGGCAAATGATCATCCCAGCTGCCCCTGAAATCAATAACGCAGGCCCGCAGCATATCTTCGAGCGTCTGAATAGTGCGCTCGGCCTGCCCGTCGGACTGAGGGTGAAAAGCTGTACTGAGACTCACCTGAGTCCCTAATCCCTCCTGAAATGACCTCCAGAAATTTGCTGTAAACTGGGTACCTCGGTCAGTAATAATAGATATCGGGACTCCGTGAAGTCTGACTATCTCTCTGATATACAATCTGGCATAGTCCTCAGCCGAATAAGTAGTCCGAACCGGAAGGAAATGGGCTGATTTCGTCAGCCTGTCAACAACAACCCAGATAGAGTCGTACCTGCGTGGAGTGCGCGGTAATCCAACAACAAAATCCATATTAATCATCTCCCATTTCCAGGCTGGAATTTCCATCTCCTGCAATAATCCACCGGGCTTCTGATGCTCGATCTTAACTTGCTGGCAGTTCGGGCACTGACTAACAAACTCAGCAATATCATTCTTCATGCCGTCACACCAATACAAACACCTGAGGTCCCGATACATTTTAGTGGAACCAGGATGAACAGAATACCGTGCATTATGGGCCTCGCCCATAATCTGCCGCCGTAAGCCCGCAACATCCGGTACACAGAGCCTGCCGTCGTACAATAATACTCCTTCAGGCGAGATTTCAAACTGAGTCGTTGCTTTATTAAGGGCCACATCCCTGTACTGAATCAAAGTAGGATCCTCAAACTGGCGCTGCTTTACCTCCTGAATAATAGATGACTCAGCAACCGGGCGAACAGAAATCCCAGAATCCCCAGAATCTGCCAAACGGACCCCGAGGCTGGCCAGCTGATGAATATCACGAACCAGATCTCTCTTATCAGATGGAACATCAGCCAGACTGCCTACGGACTTGCGGCTAAGCGCATCAGCTACCACGTTGGCTTTCCCTGGATGGTACAGAATATCAACGTCATAATCCTTTAGTAGCTCAAGCCATCTCCGCTGCCGCAAATTTTGCTCCTTCTGCTTAAAAATATACTGGAGACTCTTATGGTCCGTATAGATATCAACGTGGACCCCATATAAATAATGCCGCCAAATCTTCAAAGCATGAATCATCGCGGCCAACTTAAGATCATGAGTGGGATAGTTCTTCTCGTGCGGTCTGAGCTGCCGGGAAGCATAGGCTATAACTCGACCGTGCTGCATCAATACACATCCTATCCCCATACCAGAGGCGTCACAATATACAACATACCCATCAGACCCCTCTGGAAGAGCCAGAACTGGCGCTGAAATCAATCTCTCCTTCAGCATCTGAAAGCTGCGCTCGCAGGCATCTGACCACTGGAATTTTGCTGCCTTCTGGGTAAGCCTCGTCAGTGGTGCTGCAATAGAAGAGAAATCCTCCACAAACCTGCGATAATACCCAGCCAATCCCAGAAAACTGCGCACCTCCGTCGGAGTAGTAGGCCTGGGCCAATTCTGCACAGCCTCAATCTTCTGTGTATCGACCTGAATACCGTCTGCGCCGACAATATGACCCAAGAATGCCACAGAAGTCAACCAGAACTCGCATTTAGAAAATTTAGCATATAACTTCTGCTGACGGGGAATGCCAAGTACCGTCCGCAAATGATCTGAATGCTCCTCGGCTGAGCGCGAGTAAATCAGGATATCATCAATAAACACAATAACAAACATATCCAGGAAAGGCCGAAATACCCGGTTCATCAGATCCATAAATACTGCTGGAGCATTAGTCAGCCCGAAAGACATAACTCTGAACTTATAATGCCCGTACCGAGTCCTGAAGGCAGTCTTCGGGATATCTGACTCCCGTACTCGCACCTGATGATAACCAGAACGCAGATCTATCTTTGAAAAGTGTCTAGCACCCTGCAGCTGGTCAAACAAGTCATCAATCCGGGGGAGGGGATATTTATTCTTAACAGTCACCTTATTCAGCTGCCGGTAGTCGATACACATCCGCAATGACCCGTCTTTCTTTCTGACAAACAGCACCGGCGCTCCCCAGGGTGAGGTGCTGGGTCTAATAAAGCCCTTATCCAGCAAATCTTTCAGCTGCTCCTTCAACTCCTTCAACTCAGCTGGTGCCATTCTGTACGGAGGAATAGATATAGGCTGCGTATCTGGCATCAACTCAATAGAAAAATAAATCTCCCGCTCAGGCGGAAGGCCAGGAAGCTCGTCAGGAAAAACATCTGGAAACTCGCTGACGACCGAAACAGACTGAAGGGTAGGTACCTCCGCGGCAGTATCGTGCACACGAACCAAATGATAGATATAACCCTTCTGGATCATCTTTTTAGCCTTGAGGTATGAAATAAACTTACCCCTCGGCGATGCTGTAGATCCGAACCACTCTATGACTGGTTCCCCTGGAAACTGAAAACGGACTACCTTTTGTTGGCAGTCGACATTAGCATAGCAGGAAGACAACCAGTCCATACCCATAATGACGTCAAACTCGAGCATGTCTAACTCTACCAAATCAGCCTTAGTGCTACGATCATAAATGGTCACCGAACAATCCCTATAGATCTGTCTTGCTACAATAAAATCCCCAACTGGCGTAGCTACCTCGAACGGCTCTATAGGCTCAGACACGATCCCAATCTTACTAGCAACGAGCGGGGAAATATATGATAAAGTAGAGCCAGGGTCAATCAATGCATATACAGATCTGGAGAAAACCAGTAATGTACCTGTGACGACGTTTGGCGAAGCCTCCTGATCCTGGCGGCTGGCCAAAGCATATATGCGGTTCGAGGGACCGCTAGAACCTGAAGTGCCACCGCGGCCCCGACCGCGTCCTGCCGGTGCTGAAATACCTCGCCCTCCAGGGCGTGCAACTGATGGAGCAGAAGAAGAATCGGCGGCTGACCCTGTCTGCTGAGCAGCACTACCAGAACCGCTAGCCAATGGACAATCTCTCATAAAGTGGCCCTGACCGCCACAAGAAAAACAAGCTCCCGTCGCTCGGTAACACTCCCCGGGATGTGACTTCCCGCAGTGTGGACAACGGGGTCTAGGTGGTCTGGCCTGACTGGGACCCCTGGATACCTGCGAACCTGCCACTCTGGAGCTCTGACCGGCCCCAGACGGTCCCGTACTGTCGAATCTCCGGCTGCCTGACTGAGTACCC
This sequence comes from Lycium barbarum, assembly GCF_019175385.1. NCBI lineage: Eukaryota > Viridiplantae > Streptophyta > Magnoliopsida > Solanales > Solanaceae > Lycium > Lycium barbarum. The sequence continues at coordinate 81,478,668 of NC_083338.1, read as the reverse complement.
CGGCCGGAAGAAGGAAAATATCTGTCAGACTGCTGCTGCTGCTGAGGCTGTCCGCCTCGAGAATCCCCTAAATAACCCGCGGATCTAGCCCTCTTGGGCGGCCTCCTGTCTCTATCTCTGCCAGCAGGATCAGATCTGCGACGGTCCTCCATCCCCATCGCATAGGCCTGAAGCCGGGAAATATCCATGTCTGCCTGCAGTGACACGGCCATACAGCTGTCTACCAAATACCGGTCTAATCCCATAACATAGCGGTGCATCCGATCGGACATATCTGCTACCACGGCCGGTGCATACCGGGCCAGAGAATCAAACTCAAGGCTATACTCGCGAACACTCCGACCCCTCTGCTGCAGACGCAAAAACCGATCAGCTCGTGCCCGCCGTAACTCTGGCGGCAAAAAGTGGCGGGTGAATGCTGTCACAAACTGATCCCAAGTGGCTGGAGGGGCACCCACTCCCCTAGACAGCTCCCAAGTCTCGTACCAATGAGTAGCCACATCTCGGAGCCTGTGTGAAGCCAGCTCAACTGACTCGGTCTCAGAAGCCCTGACCAAGTCCAGCGAGCGTCGCATCCCCCGAATAAAGTCATGGGGGTCCTCATCGGGCTTAGACCCGAAGAACTCTGGAGGGCCACATAGCAGGAACTCCCGAACTCGCAGGCTGTCCCGTCTGTCATCATCATCGTCGTCCCTCCGCCCGCGCCTACGAGCCTGTCCTGCTACCAGTGTAGTCAACAGCTGTACAGCCTCCCTCAGGGTCCTATCCTCCGCCCCTGGCTGAGGAGCTGGAGTCTCAGGTGCGGGTACACGGACCTCTGGAGCTGCTGAAGGTCCTGCTCCAGGCTGTACTAGTGGGGGTGTAGCAGACCCCTCAGAATGAGGCACATCCTCAGGCAAATCATAGACACGAGCCCGGGTAGCTCGCTGTGCCTGGCTAGTCTCTCCAATCCTCGCCTTGCCCTTCTGGGCCGCCGTTGCCTTCTTCAGAGGCATCACTACAAACACAAAGGCGAGTCAGATCATAATCATCCTAATAGCACAGCTCTATCGCACGATCTAAGATTTCAAAGAAAGTGACATCCTAAATGCCCTGTAGCTTCCCGTTTATAGATGTGGTGCACAACACATCGATAAACAAGACTCTACGAGACACGACCTGTAGACATTCCGAGGACAGACTGCTCTGATACCACTTTTGTCACGACCCAGCCCCGTGGGCCGCGACTGGCACCCTACCTGGGTGCCCAGACCAAATCACATCATCGTTTCCGAATCCAAACTTATTTCAGAATTTTCAAGAAGTTAAATCAAACATAATTTACATCGAAAATATGTCTTAAGCGGTCATATCAAATCATACTCAAACAAAGCGGCGGAATAGACATCGCCGGTCAAAATACAAATATATACAGAAGGGCCATTTGGGGCCATCATATCAAACAGACCGCTGTAAGACCCGAAAGCAAAATCAAACAACATACACATAGGACCCTCGCCCCACAAAGATGACTACAGGCCTCTACGAATTCAAAACATAACATATGGCGAGACAGGGCCTCGCCGTACCCAAACTGTCAAATATACAAAACATATACAGAGTAAAGGAGTCTGTACCAAAAGTGGACCCCGGACCAAGTAAGAGTACTCCGGAAAGCAAGAAGCGAAGCCTACTGCGGAGGATCACCGATGTCTGCACCTGCGGGCATAAAACGCAGCCCCCGGAGAGAGGGGGTCAGTACGAAATATGTACTGAGTATGTAAAGCACGGAGTACAGAATTATGGATCAAAACCGAAAGCAGATCAAATGTCAAAGTGGGGTACAAACTGGTATGTCAAAATCTATATCAAAATCATATACATATGTTTTATGCAAATAAAATCATGCAAACGCTTAAGAATGTGGTCGCCACTCCGACGCTGGCGCCACACACAGCATAACACCAGAAGGTTTCAAATCTCCGTACATCTCCGAACATAATCATAATCATCGGTGAGCATATCGCGTCCCGAGCCATATCACAGCATAACTCCAAACGGAACCGGGCCCTATGGCGAAGCCTCGGAAACCGTAACACAGCATACGGCCGAATTCATCATACAGCGCACGAATCAAAACCGGCCCGGGAACCGGCGAACGAAGTCATATTAAGGCACGAGCGGAGTCGTGAGCAAGCAAATGCAAATCGTATTTCAAAATAGTCTTTCAAAGCAAAGTGAACTCATAAGTCATTTTAGAATACAAAATAGTCGAATACTTAGCCGACATAAAGTTTCATTTTGCAAAACGTTTCCAAAATGGTCCATATAGTTCGGAACATAGATTAGCGCATCGAATAGTCCAAACATACCCCGTAGGAGGATGTTCCAAAGATCGGAAGTGGTACTTTCAACTTTATTCTCAAAGGTGGCCCGAAGGGCAAATCGGGCATTTTGGGGTAGCGGACCCACCTCGGGTCGAAGTGAGGTGACGAACATATTTTTACGAGCAGTTATATGCCAAGGGTCATACATAATCATTTCTAGGTTACCCGACCACATTTCAATAGGTTTCGGACGAATAGTGGCATTCTAGCCAAATTGGAGCCTTTAGGCTTCAATAGAATTGAATGAATAGTAACCTTTCTGTGGGTCGGGTTTCGAGGAGCAGAAATGCTCCGGAAGGTCTCATATTTGACTGACACACTAAGATATGTCAAATGAAAGAGTGGGAGGCTTTACATACCTCACAGACGTCGTAAGCTCTTCCAAAAGTCCCGTCCCGTTTCGTCAAAAATCTGCAAATGGTCAAAGTTACCAAATGAGATCCTTAGGCTCAAAAATGCCTTTAACTCCATATTTGCCTACCGAAATTTCGGCAACATTTCCCCTATAAATCTAACATCCCCGAGGCATAACTCGGCTCAAATTAACCAATCACAACAGCCCACACATCAACAACCAAACCAAACAACAATCAAACCATTCTAGCTTTAAAGTTCTACATGATTTCTAAAGTTGGCAACTTCCATTCAAACTTTCAAAATTCTAATTCTATATCTACAAAATTGTATGCATTCCCACATTCAAACTTATATAATCCCATTCTAATTACAAACCATGCCATACACGAAATTGCATAAAAATCCATTATTTTCCCAAATTCTTCAAAACATCTAAAATGCACTACGAACATTCTAACTCACGTCGTTTCATTCCGAATTCATCAACATCGATATAGATTCATATCTAAAGTCTATAACACCCAAGATATACATTGATATACATAAAGATACCGAAGGTATACGCTTTCCGATAATATTCAAAATCATTTTTCAACGCCAATTTCATTCCCCAATTAATAATTTACGATATAAGGATCACAACAACACATTATACCAACTTAACCAAGATCAATTCACACCAATCTCCCTATCTATGGCTCACGGCCAAACTCACTACAAACACACACCCACACGTTTCCATTTATGTCCAAATTACGGGATTCTCGTCTACTTCCAATCTTTAACACATTCATAGCAATTCTATAACATTAGAGGGGCAAGATTCTTACCTTTTACTAACTTTCCGACTTGTCGCAAACGGAATCCTTGTGCCAAACCAATTATACCACGTCGGAGAGCGTCTTGAGTACTTCTTAATTATGTGGAAGCCAAGATTTTTGGATCACACACAAGCTTGGAATCTCTTCTTTCTTTCCTCCTTTGCACTCGGCCGAAACCCCTTTTTTGAGGTGAGTTCTTGATTTTTATTTTTTTGATCTAGAATTTGTTAAGTCCTCCTAGTATATATCCACAATATTGATCATGTGCATAGCACATGATCATTAAACAAGGGGCTTGGGCCATATATATGGCCGGCCACCCCAAGTCCTTTGGGCCTAACTTTGTGTCATTTTTTTCCTTGGCCCAATTCCTAAAATGCCCCGTTTTGTAATTCCCGAAACTAATTTCCGAAGTTCCAAATTTACCCTCGGCCTTCCCCGAGGTCTTAGCATCAAAGATTTCACAACCAACATAGTCATATTCACAAAATTTAAATTAGGTCCTTATAACACACAAGTCGTAATTATTTCACGATTTCCAATTGTACGAAAACACGGGACATAACATTCTCCCCCCCTTAAGAACATTCGTCCCCGAATGTTAGATTAGTCTTATAAGGTCTTATGATCAAGGCAGGAGTGTCCCTTTTTAATGATGACATACATAATTCATTTTATCAATCAACACAACAAACTGAAAAAGGAATTAGATTACCTGCGGATGTCGGAAACAAGTGGGGATATTTCTTCTTCATCTCGTCCTCCGCCTCCCAAGTCATCTCCTCCCGATTATTGTTGCGCCACAGGACTTTGACAGAGGGCACTTCTTTAGTGCGCAGTCTCCGCACCTGTCGATCCAGAATAGATACAGGCTGCTCGTCATAAGATAACTGCTCCGTCACCTGAATGTCGTCAACTGGGAATATCCTGGCAGGATCACCAATGCATTTCTGCAACATAGACACATGAAACACCGGGTGTACGGCCTCCAAGTCGGATGGTAAGTCCAGCTCATAGGCGACCTCGCCTATCTTTCGCACGATCTGATACGGTCCAATGTACCGGGGGCTCAACTTACCCTTTTTACCGAATCTCATGACACCCTTCATGGGCGACACCTTCAGGAATACCCAGTCGCCAATCCGGAACTCTAACGGTCGACGTCGTCTATCTGCATAAGCTTTCTGTCGACTCTGAGCAGCCAATAATCGTTCTCGAATAAGCTTTACCTTATCTACAGCCTCCTGGATTACATCTGGCCCAATCAACTTAGTCTCGCCCACGTCAAACCAACCAATAGGAGATCTGCATCTCCTGCCATAAAGGGCCTCGTACGGAGCCATCTGAATGCTGGAGTGATAACTGTTATTATAGGCAAACTCAATAAGCGGCAAATGATCATCCCAGCTGCCCCTGAAATCAATAACGCAGGCCCGCAGCATATCTTCGAGCGTCTGAATAGTGCGCTCGGCCTGCCCGTCGGACTGAGGGTGAAAAGCTGTACTGAGACTCACCTGAGTCCCTAATCCCTCCTGAAATGACCTCCAGAAATTTGCTGTAAACTGGGTACCTCGGTCAGTAATAATAGATATCGGGACTCCGTGAAGTCTGACTATCTCTCTGATATACAATCTGGCATAGTCCTCAGCCGAATAAGTAGTCCGAACCGGAAGGAAATGGGCTGATTTCGTCAGCCTGTCAACAACAACCCAGATAGAGTCGTACCTGCGTGGAGTGCGCGGTAATCCAACAACAAAATCCATATTAATCATCTCCCATTTCCAGGCTGGAATTTCCATCTCCTGCAATAATCCACCGGGCTTCTGATGCTCGATCTTAACTTGCTGGCAGTTCGGGCACTGACTAACAAACTCAGCAATATCATTCTTCATGCCGTCACACCAATACAAACACCTGAGGTCCCGATACATTTTAGTGGAACCAGGATGAACAGAATACCGTGCATTATGGGCCTCGCCCATAATCTGCCGCCGTAAGCCCGCAACATCCGGTACACAGAGCCTGCCGTCGTACAATAATACTCCTTCAGGCGAGATTTCAAACTGAGTCGTTGCTTTATTAAGGGCCACATCCCTGTACTGAATCAAAGTAGGATCCTCAAACTGGCGCTGCTTTACCTCCTGAATAATAGATGACTCAGCAACCGGGCGAACAGAAATCCCAGAATCCCCAGAATCTGCCAAACGGACCCCGAGGCTGGCCAGCTGATGAATATCACGAACCAGATCTCTCTTATCAGATGGAACATCAGCCAGACTGCCTACGGACTTGCGGCTAAGCGCATCAGCTACCACGTTGGCTTTCCCTGGATGGTACAGAATATCAACGTCATAATCCTTTAGTAGCTCAAGCCATCTCCGCTGCCGCAAATTTTGCTCCTTCTGCTTAAAAATATACTGGAGACTCTTATGGTCCGTATAGATATCAACGTGGACCCCATATAAATAATGCCGCCAAATCTTCAAAGCATGAATCATCGCGGCCAACTTAAGATCATGAGTGGGATAGTTCTTCTCGTGCGGTCTGAGCTGCCGGGAAGCATAGGCTATAACTCGACCGTGCTGCATCAATACACATCCTATCCCCATACCAGAGGCGTCACAATATACAACATACCCATCAGACCCCTCTGGAAGAGCCAGAACTGGCGCTGAAATCAATCTCTCCTTCAGCATCTGAAAGCTGCGCTCGCAGGCATCTGACCACTGGAATTTTGCTGCCTTCTGGGTAAGCCTCGTCAGTGGTGCTGCAATAGAAGAGAAATCCTCCACAAACCTGCGATAATACCCAGCCAATCCCAGAAAACTGCGCACCTCCGTCGGAGTAGTAGGCCTGGGCCAATTCTGCACAGCCTCAATCTTCTGTGTATCGACCTGAATACCGTCTGCGCCGACAATATGACCCAAGAATGCCACAGAAGTCAACCAGAACTCGCATTTAGAAAATTTAGCATATAACTTCTGCTGACGGGGAATGCCAAGTACCGTCCGCAAATGATCTGAATGCTCCTCGGCTGAGCGCGAGTAAATCAGGATATCATCAATAAACACAATAACAAACATATCCAGGAAAGGCCGAAATACCCGGTTCATCAGATCCATAAATACTGCTGGAGCATTAGTCAGCCCGAAAGACATAACTCTGAACTTATAATGCCCGTACCGAGTCCTGAAGGCAGTCTTCGGGATATCTGACTCCCGTACTCGCACCTGATGATAACCAGAACGCAGATCTATCTTTGAAAAGTGTCTAGCACCCTGCAGCTGGTCAAACAAGTCATCAATCCGGGGGAGGGGATATTTATTCTTAACAGTCACCTTATTCAGCTGCCGGTAGTCGATACACATCCGCAATGACCCGTCTTTCTTTCTGACAAACAGCACCGGCGCTCCCCAGGGTGAGGTGCTGGGTCTAATAAAGCCCTTATCCAGCAAATCTTTCAGCTGCTCCTTCAACTCCTTCAACTCAGCTGGTGCCATTCTGTACGGAGGAATAGATATAGGCTGCGTATCTGGCATCAACTCAATAGAAAAATAAATCTCCCGCTCAGGCGGAAGGCCAGGAAGCTCGTCAGGAAAAACATCTGGAAACTCGCTGACGACCGAAACAGACTGAAGGGTAGGTACCTCCGCGGCAGTATCGTGCACACGAACCAAATGATAGATATAACCCTTCTGGATCATCTTTTTAGCCTTGAGGTATGAAATAAACTTACCCCTCGGCGATGCTGTAGATCCGAACCACTCTATGACTGGTTCCCCTGGAAACTGAAAACGGACTACCTTTTGTTGGCAGTCGACATTAGCATAGCAGGAAGACAACCAGTCCATACCCATAATGACGTCAAACTCGAGCATGTCTAACTCTACCAAATCAGCCTTAGTGCTACGATCATAAATGGTCACCGAACAATCCCTATAGATCTGTCTTGCTACAATAAAATCCCCAACTGGCGTAGCTACCTCGAACGGCTCTATAGGCTCAGACACGATCCCAATCTTACTAGCAACGAGCGGGGAAATATATGATAAAGTAGAGCCAGGGTCAATCAATGCATATACAGATCTGGAGAAAACCAGTAATGTACCTGTGACGACGTTTGGCGAAGCCTCCTGATCCTGGCGGCTGGCCAAAGCATATATGCGGTTCGAGGGACCGCTAGAACCTGAAGTGCCACCGCGGCCCCGACCGCGTCCTGCCGGTGCTGAAATACCTCGCCCTCCAGGGCGTGCAACTGATGGAGCAGAAGAAGAATCGGCGGCTGACCCTGTCTGCTGAGCAGCACTACCAGAACCGCTAGCCAATGGACAATCTCTCATAAAGTGGCCCTGACCGCCACAAGAAAAACAAGCTCCCGTCGCTCGGTAACACTCCCCGGGATGTGACTTCCCGCAGTGTGGACAACGGGGTCTAGGTGGTCTGGCCTGACTGGGACCCCTGGATACCTGCGAACCTGCCACTCTGGAGCTCTGACCGGCCCCAGACGGTCCCGTACTGTCGAATCTCCGGCTGCCTGACTGAGTACCCCGGCCGGAAGAAGGAAAATATCTGTCAGACTGCTGCTGCTGCTGAGGCTGTCCGCCTCGAGAATCCCCTAAATAACCCGCGGATCTAGCCCTCTTGGGCGGCCTCCTGTCTCTATCTCTGCCAGCAGGATCAGATCTGCGACGGTCCTCCATCCCCATCGCATAGGCCTGAAGCCGGGAAATATCCATGTCTGCCTGCAGTGACACGGCCATACAGCTGTCTACCAAATACCGGTCTAATCCCATAACATAGCGGTGCATCCGATCGGACATATCTGCTACCACGGCCGGTGCATACCGGGCCAGAGAATCAAACTCAAGGCTATACTCGCGAACACTCCGACCCCTCTGCTGCAGACGCAAAAACCGATCAGCTCGTGCCCGCCGTAACTCTGGCGGCAAAAAGTGGCGGGTGAATGCTGTCACAAACTGATCCCAAGTGGCTGGAGGGGCACCCACTCCCCTAGACAGCTCCCAAGTCTCGTACCAATGAGTAGCCACATCTCGGAGCCTGTGTGAAGCCAGCTCAACTGACTCGGTCTCAGAAGCCCTGACCAAGTCCAGCGAGCGTCGCATCCCCCGAATAAAGTCATGGGGGTCCTCATCGGGCTTAGACCCGAAGAACTCTGGAGGGCCACATAGCAGGAACTCCCGAACTCGCAGGCTGTCCCGTCTGTCATCATCATCGTCGTCCCTCCGCCCGCGCCTACGAGCCTGTCCTGCTACCAGTGTAGTCAACAGCTGTACAGCCTCCCTCAGGGTCCTATCCTCCGCCCCTGGCTGAGGAGCTGGAGTCTCAGGTGCGGGTACACGGACCTCTGGAGCTGCTGAAGGTCCTGCTCCAGGCTGTACTAGTGGGGGTGTAGCAGACCCCTCAGAATGAGGCACATCCTCAGGCAAATCATAGACACGAGCCCGGGTAGCTCGCTGTGCCTGGCTAGTCTCTCCAATCCTCGCCTTGCCCTTCTGGGCCGCCGTTGCCTTCTTCAGAGGCATCACTACAAACACAAAGGCGAGTCAGATCATAATCATCCTAATAGCACAGCTCTATCGCACGATCTAAGATTTCAAAGAAAGTGACATCCTAAATGCCCTGTAGCTTCCCGTTTATAGATGTGGTGCACAACACATCGATAAACAAGACTCTACGAGACACGACCTGTAGACATTCCGAGGACAGACTGCTCTGATACCACTTTTGTCACGACCCAGCCCCGTGGGCCGCGACTGGCACCCTACCTGGGTGCCCAGACCAAATCACATCATCGTTTCCGAATCCAAACTTATTTCAGAATTTTCAAGAAGTTAAATCAAACATAATTTACATCGAAAATATGTCTTAAGCGGTCATATCAAATCATACTCAAACAAAGCGGCGGAATAGACATCGCCGGTCAAAATACAAATATATACAGAAGGGCCATTTGGGGCCATCATATCAAACAGACCGCTGTAAGACCCGAAAGCAAAATCAAACAACATACACATAGGACCCTCGCCCCACAAAGATGACTACAGGCCTCTACGAATTCAAAACATAACATATGGCGAGACAGGGCCTCGCCGTACCCAAACTGTCAAATATACAAAACATATACAGAGTAAAGGAGTCTGTACCAAAAGTGGACCCCGGACCAAGTAAGAGTACTCCGGAAAGCAAGAAGCGAAGCCTACTGCGGAGGATCACCGATGTCTGCACCTGCGGGCATAAAACGCAGCCCCCGGAGAGAGGGGGTCAGTACGAAATATGTACTGAGTATGTAAAGCACGGAGTACAGAATTATGGATCAAAACCGAAAGCAGATCAAATGTCAAAGTGGGGTACAAACTGGTATGTCAAAATCTATATCAAAATCATATACATATGTTTTATGCAAATAAAATCATGCAAACGCTTAAGAATGTGGTCGCCACTCCGACGCTGGCGCCACACACAGCATAACACCAGAAGGTTTCAAATCTCCGTACATCTCCGAACATAATCATAATCATCGGTGAGCATATCGCGTCCCGAGCCATATCACAGCATAACTCCAAACGGAACCGGGCCCTATGGCGAAGCCTCGGAAACCGTAACACAGCATACGGCCGAATTCATCATACAGCGCACGAATCAAAACCGGCCCGGGAACCGGCGAACGAAGTCATATTAAGGCACGAGCGGAGTCGTGAGCAAGCAAATGCAAATCGTATTTCAAAATAGTCTTTCAAAGCAAAGTGAACTCATAAGTCATTTTAGAATACAAAATAGTCGAATACTTAGCCGACATAAAGTTTCATTTTGCAAAACGTTTCCAAAATGGTCCATATAGTTCGGAACATAGATTAGCGCATCGAATAGTCCAAACATACCCCGTAGGAGGATGTTCCAAAGATCGGAAGTGGTACTTTCAACTTTATTCTCAAAGGTGGCCCGAAGGGCAAATCGGGCATTTTGGGGTAGCGGACCCACCTCGGGTCGAAGTGAGGTGACGAACATATTTTTACGAGCAGTTATATGCCAAGGGTCATACATAATCATTTCTAGGTTACCCGACCACATTTCAATAGGTTTCGGACGAATAGTGGCATTCTAGCCAAATTGGAGCCTTTAGGCTTCAATAGAATTGAATGAATAGTAACCTTTCTGTGGGTCGGGTTTCGAGGAGCAGAAATGCTCCGGAAGGTCTCATATTTGACTGACACACTAAGATATGTCAAATGAAAGAGTGGGAGGCTTTACATACCTCACAGACGTCGTAAGCTCTTCCAAAAGTCCCGTCCCGTTTCGTCAAAAATCTGCAAATGGTCAAAGTTACCAAATGAGATCCTTAGGCTCAAAAATGCCTTTAACTCCATATTTGCCTACCGAAATTTCGGCAACATTTCCCCTATAAATCTAACATCCCCGAGGCATAACTCGGCTCAAATTAACCAATCACAACAGCCCACACATCAACAACCAAACCAAACAACAATCAAACCATTCTAGCTTTAAAGTTCTACATGATTTCTAAAGTTGGCAACTTCCATTCAAACTTTCAAAATTCTAATTCTATATCTACAAAATTGTATGCATTCCCACATTCAAACTTATATAATCCCATTCTAATTACAAACCATGCCATACACGAAATTGCATAAAAATCCATTATTTTCCCAAATTCTTCAAAACATCTAAAATGCACTACGAACATTCTAACTCACGTCGTTTCATTCCGAATTCATCAACATCGATATAGATTCATATCTAAAGTCTATAACACCCAAGATATACATTGATATACATAAAGATACCGAAGGTATACGCTTTCCGATAATATTCAAAATCATTTTTCAACGCCAATTTCATTCCCCAATTAATAATTTACGATATAAGGATCACAACAACACATTATACCAACTTAACCAAGATCAATTCACACCAATCTCCCTATCTATGGCTCACGGCCAAACTCACTACAAACACACACCCACACGTTTCCATTTATGTCCAAATTACGGGATTCTCGTCTACTTCCAATCTTTAACACATTCATAGCAATTCTATAACATTAGAGGGGCAAGATTCTTACCTTTTACTAACTTTCCGACTTGTCGCAAACGGAATCCTTGTGCCAAACCAATTATACCACGTCGGAGAGCGTCTTGAGTACTTCTTAATTATGTGGAAGCCAAGATTTTTGGATCACACACAAGCTTGGAATCTCTTCTTTCTTTCCTCCTTTGCACTCGGCCGAAACCCCTTTTTTGAGGTGAGTTCTTGATTTTTATTTTTTTGATCTAGAATTTGTTAAGTCCTCCTAGTATATATCCACAATATTGATCATGTGCATAGCACATGATCATTAAACAAGGGGCTTGGGCCATATATATGGCCGGCCACCCCAAGTCCTTTGGGCCTAACTTTGTGTCATTTTTTTCCTTGGCCCAATTCCTAAAATGCCCCGTTTTGTAATTCCCGAAACTAATTTCCGAAGTTCCAAATTTACCCTCGGCCTTCCCCGAGGTCTTAGCATCAAAGATTTCACAACCAACATAGTCATATTCACAAAATTTAAATTAGGTCCTTATAACACACAAGTCGTAATTATTTCACGATTTCCAATTGTACGAAAACACGGGACATAACATTTACATACTCGGTACATTTTTCGTACTGACCCCCGTTCTTCGGGGGCTGCGCTACATGCCCGCAGGTACCGACGCACCAGGTGATACGCCGCCAGCGTAGGGTTCTAATTCTGTTGTTTGAAGAGCTCCTTTGATCTGGAGCGTATACTTTTGGTATATATATCTTCTGTCTTCTGTATACTCTGTATGTATGGATATTCTGGGTACGGCGGGGCCCTGTCCCGTCATATGATTCTGTATGTCTGTAGAGGCCTGTAGATAGATGTGTGGGTTACGGGTTTCGTCTGTATGCTAGCCTTATCGGCTTATATGCAAATGTCTGTATGTTCAGGTATATATGTATATATATGTATGTTTGCGCGCGTGCCGTATTTGTATCGACCTACTTTTGTAACTTCTGTTTTAAAAAAAATAAAAATCCGTATGATTTGAAATTCGGTCGGGTAGGTATGTACGGGTACCCAGTTAGGGTACCAGTCGCGGCCACGGGGTTGGGTCGTGACAAAAGTGGTATCAGAGCGGTTAGTCCTCGGAATGTCTACAGGCCGTGTCTAGTAGAGTCTTGTTTATCGATGTGTTGTGCACCACACCTATAAACAGGAAGCTACAGGGCATTTAGGATGTTACCCTTCTTTGGATTCTTAGATCGTGCGATAAAGCTATATGATTAGGATGATTCTCCCCTACGAATTGTTGTATCTACAGCGAGGCTCCAGAAGAGCAGAAGTGTCGGTATTTGGGGAAAATGTTTCTGACCCTCTTCCTGCAGGTGATCGTAGGTTGATAAATAATGAAGAGGAGCGCTTCGGATGATGGGGATGGGGGTGCTAATAAGGCCCCTAGGACATCACCAGGACCGAGTAGGCAGATCCCCAGCTACTCGATTGAGACTGACCCTTCGGAGGATCCAGAGACAATTCCTCCAGAGTTTTTGATCCCCAGAGCAGAGGCTCCCAGGGAAGACAGTTATGACACCGACCCTTCGGAGGACCCAGCGACGATACCTCCAGAGTTTCTTACTCCCAGGGAGGAGGATAGCCCCGAGGCTGAGCCACTAGAGCACTCCTCTGGGACGGCGGAGGAGGAGATTCCCGAGGATGTGCCAGCAGCTCCGGTAGTGGAGCAGTATGTTAGACAGGCTTCCCCAGAGAGTGTCACGCCCTATTCCAGCCCTTTGTCCTGGCCGTCGGTGAACCAGGAATTGCCAGGCTACCTACACTCCTCCGATTCAGATGCAGGTAACAATGGGGGCCAGACCGACGACGATGATGAGGGACACAGCTCCCACGGCAGCTCCCCAGGTTAGACCCGAGTTGATCAGTTATGAGTACGTAAGTTTCCTAGAAATTTCGATGTGTATGATATCTGTAAAACGTTGTTCTATGAAGACGACGGAAATTTAAAAGGATTAGAGACCTAGTGACCAAAGGCAAGGGCGACTGAGATGTCCCCACCGTCAATGTGAGTCTAGAAATCCCGGACGAAAGTAAACAGGAAAGTGCCTCCGATGCTGTTGAGTTGGGCACGTGTGGTAAGTGTCGACGACGTTATAATTCTTACTTGAGGTTATCAGCCCCGTGTGGCTGCGATACGACATGATATGATATGTATGCGTGTATATGTGTTGGCCCTGTGAGGCATAATTGGTATTTCTGGTGTACAAGTTTTGGATAGTAAGAAAAACAGAGGAACCTCTGCCCAAATTTTTCCAGAAATATGGAAGTAAATATGTAGACTAAGTACAAAAAGGTCCCGCAATACTTGTCGGACTTTAGTTTTCTTCTGTCAGTGGCCGGAGAACACCTTACGGTGATATTTTATCAGATTCCACCGATTATTTGGAGGCGGAATTCGTGGGACGAAGACTTAAATCCGTGGGTTATCCGTAATCATATGTATATGTGTATGAAGGTGAATGTTTAAGATTCAGAAAGGCGACATTGTAATGGTACGACTTAGCCGGGGGTGGGACCCGCTACAAAATTTTTCCGAAAATTTGCTAAGACCCCGATTTGCTCTAAAATTACACGACAAAGGTCGTGCGGGGCGATCGACGAAATTATATCAGCCCTAACGCGTCGAAATGTATGAAAGTTTTGGAGTTAAGCGTGCTCAAGCCAGAGCAATTCTGGGATGGGTGACCCCCTGGGAAGTAATGCAAAGTTTTGCAGAAGTGTAAGTATGATAGACTTAAATGAAAATTTAGGGTAACCAAAAGGACAAATGGAATGTGTGGAGTGATTAGTGCCCTTACAGGAGTCGCGCAGAGCGAGGCGGACTAAATGGGCAAAGAAAAGGTACAACACCGCTCGGGAAATTGAGCGAATCTGAATAACAGTCAGAGACTTCCGCCAGTAAGACATTAGTAGATATATCTGTATGTGTGTATGTGTATGTGTGTATGTATGATTTTCGTTTGGTGCCCATATGGGTTAAGAACCGAGTCTCGGCAACTAATGTTGTGATCGGCGAAAGGCTTTACTAAACCGAATACATGAAACGAAGCGGGGGCGAGGACACAAATGCTGTCAAGGACTAGAAAAACCCCTATTCCATTATAACTCAGTCTGGTATGGCGATGTCTGAAAAGGAAAACGAGTATGGATGGTAGGAAAGACGAAAAATAAGAAGTGCGAATAAGCAGAATCTTTGAAAGAGTCGACAAGCGGCACGCGAGACGATTTGTATGATAACTTGGCTAACCAGGTTACCAATAAGGGAAATTTTCCATAAATCACTGGAGCCTTACTAAGGGTGATCTGATTCGGCTTCAGATTCTATCTGTATTGCTTCTGCACTTCCGATGTTGATAAGGCTCTGTCTATTACGCCTCTATGCTCCTGAACTCGATTACGTTCCCATCTGATAGATCTTTGCACATCCGATTCTGAATCTGTTTCTGGTTGACACCTCTGTATGTCTGACTCTGGATATGAATCCGTCTGATATGCCTCTGTACGTCTGATTCTGATTTCGAATATGTCTGATACCTCTTTGTACGTTGGACTCCGATCTCAGATTTGTCTGACATACTCCCATACATCTGACTTCGACTACGAATCTGTCCGCCATGGTTTAGTACGTTTGCCTCCGATTACGAATATGTCTGATATGCTCTTATGCGTCCGATACCCAGTTCTGAATCTGTTTGGTATGATGTAGGAATATGATAATGTGGTAAGGAACCGAGGAGTGTGACAAGAAGTGATATTAATTATAATGTCTGAAAAGCTTTGAAGGAAAGGAAGAAGGGACATAATGTCCGTGAAAGAGCGAAAAGCATTCATCGGTTACTAGAATATAGTTCATGGCCCAGTGACTGTGTGGGATATGAGAAAATACGTTATGAAAGAATATGAATCAGTAACGTGAAGAATTACTCCATCATATTGGTAAAGAATCCATATCAGAAAGTCAACAAAGGATAATTATAAAAAGAACCCTCCCGAAGAAGTATGACGCCCCATGAGGTCAATTTAACATTCGAGGACGAATGTTTTAAAGGGGGGGGGGGGGAGGATGTTACATCCGGCATTTTCGCTTATTCGAAAAATTCAAGATAAATTGACTTGTGATGAATAAGGCCATAATTGGACATTTCTTGGTATGAATGTGTAGGTTATGAATACAATGGTGTGGAATTACGAAAGGAGGCCAAGGGCAAAATTGGAATTTTGGGAAACTTGCCCATGAACTACAATATGTAACCAACCATTTTGGGCTCAAAAAAAATAAGTGAAGTAAGGCCCAATTTAAGGGGGCCCAACCGGCAATTCCATGTGGAAAATGGCCCAAGTCCACAATTAAATTAGGTGGTAATATAAGCCATACTTATCCTAAGAACATTCAAGAAAAAGCAAAGCAAGAACAAAGAAAAAAAGATAGCTGTTTCGGGTTTGAGAGGAAAGAAAGAAAGAAAAGAAAAAAAAAATTTGGAGCCAATTCCTTTGTTCAAAAGTTCATCTTTTGTGAAATTATTACCAAGTGCAAAGCCCTCTACAAGTTGGTACAAGTATTGTGGCAAGAAAGCAATCTTATCCCACAAGTGAAGAACTTGAAGAAAGGTGAGGATTTCATGCTTTTGTTATGTTATAAATGGTATATGTATGTTGTAGTATGTGTGAATGAATGAAAAATATGGAAATTTTGTGTGTTGGAACAAAGGGTGTGTTGGCCGAATGTATGTGTATGAATTACATGTCTTGGATGGTTTGAATTCATGTTAGAATCTAGTATGTTATGGTAGAAATTGTATTAGGAATGAAAGTGGGATGCATTAATGGAAGTTGGAAGGTATTGCATGTTGGCCGTGTGGTGCCTTACATGAAAGTGGATGAATTGAAGTTATTTAATGTAATACTTATGTTGTTGTGGCCATATGATGTGAGTGGAAGGTTAATGATTCTTATTGTCTTGGAAAAATGGTTATTAAGTTGTTGTAGGAGAATATGCAACTTTGTTAGGATTTATGTAACAATGGAAATGAAAGTATCAAGAGGCAAATTATGATCATTGTTGATGAATTTGGGAGATGGAATTGCATAATGAACTTGTATGTGGAAGGTTAGGAAAAATTGAAAAAAAATAGTGGCTTAATGGAAAGTTTGAATGTTGTGTATCTTATGAATATTATGTGAAAATGGTATGGATGCCTTCGATGTATGTCGTAATGATTTTGATGGATAATGGATATGAAAATAATAAGTTTGGTTTGGAAATGCAAGTTTGAAACGAATAATGTTTCGTTATGACGAAAGATGGCTAATGATGCCTTAGTGTATGTCTTGATGTTGTTGTTGTTTGGATGTCATTTCTGGGTTGTTGTGTTGATGAATTGAGCCGAGCTAAGTCTCGGGGATGTCGTATATACAAAGGAAATGCTGCCAAAATTTCGGTAGGCAAGTATGTGTAAAGTTGGAATATTGAAAGTTTGAAACTAACCAAATGGTAAACTTGACCATTTCCAGATTTTGGACGAAATTTGGATTGACGCCAAGCGAGCATAAGGAGCCATCGAGGTATGTGAAGCATTTCCCTATGTTCCTAGGCATGTTCTGGATGTGATAGGCTCGGCCGCGAGCCTTAAGTACGACTCCGTTCCCCGGAATTCGAGACGGAAAACCGCTCCAATTCCTTCAATTCATTTGAAGCTATTTTCTTGCAAATTGCCATTAAAGTGAATTTTTGTACAAAACCTCCCTAAACGGAGTCGGAACACTTCCAAACGATTATGGATGACCTCATAAGGTCTATTAGCGATATTTTACATATGTTGCCTCGAGTTGGTCCGAGGCGGGCCCACAAGGCCCGATATCTTCTGTAATACTTTAAATACTTCCCTTTTGTCTGATTTTCTCAGAAAACAATTGAACTATTATTTTGATTATGATACAACTATTTTTATGCAATTCTTACAAAATGATTTCTGAACATCTGAGAATCTGATTCTGCTAATAATCTGTCGTGCCTTCCCAAGTAGGATATAAGCGCGTACTATGCATACTATCTGGATACTCTGATTTTGACTCGCCGTTTGGCACCCTTCAGTTTGATTGAGTCTGTATGTTGAGTCTGTATATAAGTAGTTTCTCATTTATCGGTTCGTGTCTGCCTCAATGCATTCCTTCACTGCGTCCCGGGCCAGGTTCTGTTATCGTGCATATTTCTCTGCATTGTTCACCACGTCCCTCGGCGTACGGGCCGGGATCTGTATGTCTGTATGATATTATGATTTGTGTATGGGGATGGCGGCCAGGATGGCATATGATCTGATCTGATTCTGTCTGTCCACCGCGTCCCGTACTAAGAGGGCCGGGTTCTGTTACCGCGCCCCCAGACAGGGCCGGGATCTGTATGAATGTATGCGTGTGCTATCTATATATATATAAGCACATGCCTCTGTATGATTCTGTATGATTCTGTAATACTCTGCATGCATAATTCTGTCCGACATACTTCTGTCTGTCCGTCTGAAAGACGACTACGTCTGTATGTCCGTATGGATTCTGATTCTGCTCGTCTGTCCGTATTATGATTCCGTTTGTCTGTCCGAACCATAATTCTGTTTATTTGTATGGTACACGGTTCTGTATGTCTGTCTGGATCATGACTCTGTCCGTCGGTCTGATTTATGGTTCTGTTCGTTATATTCCTGTGACTCCGGTTCGGACTATGTTTATATCTGTTATGTTCTGCTTTACATACTCGGTACATTTTTCGTACTGACCCCCGTTCTTCGGGGGATGCGCTACATGCCCGCAGGTACCGACGCACCAGGTGATACGCCGCCAGCGTAGGGTTCTAATTCTGCTGTTTGAAGAGCTCCTTTGATCCGGAGCGTATACTTTTGGTATATATATCTTCTGCCTTCTGTATACTCTGTATTTATGGATATTCTGGGTACGGCGGGGCCCTGTCCCGTCATATGATTCTGTATGTCTGTAGAGGCCTGTAGATAGATGTGTGGGTTACGGGTTTCGCCTGTATGCTAGCCTTATCCGCTTATTTACAAATGTCTGTATGTTCAGGTATATATGTATATATATGTATGTTTGCGCGCGTGCCGTATTTGTATCGACCTACTTTTGTAACTTCTGTTTTAAAAAAAATAAAAATAAAAAAATAAAAAAAAAATCCGTATGATTTGAAATTCGGTCGGGTAGGTATGTACGGGTACCCAGTTAGGGTACCAGTCGCGGCCACGGGGTTGGGTCGTGACAATATTCATATTATATACATATCCATACACTTATATACATACATAGCGTACCCGACCATATGGTTCGGTGTTTCATACATACTTGGCCAACCAAGGCTCAATGTTATTTCTACCTGGCCCTACCAAGGCTTCAGGGTTATCCGTACCATCTGCAGATGTGTGCGCGCGTTACGTAATCATAGACATACATATATATATACATCCATATACATATATTGTACCCGACATTATAAGCTCGGGGTGTCATTATAGCCCTTCATAGGCACATGTGAATATAATAGCCCGTAGGCACCTTTAGCATCATTATTATTATCATCGTCATCACTATCATCATCGTTTTCGCTACATCTCTATCTAATGCTTACTCGTCAATGGGGTGCGTAGTACATTCGTAGCACGTATTGAGGGTTGTGAGCTTATGAGCTCGGAGTGTCAATCACTTGAATACAACATACTCATATAGAAGATTTAAGAGTTTGGCCAAGGAACCATGCCTTATGAAAGAAGGGTTAGCCTTACATACCTTTTCGTCGGACTATTCTACACTTGCACGCTTCCTTCCAATGCTAGCGTCTATACCTTCATTAATATCATAACAATGGCCATTAGTCATTCACGTTATCCACATTATTTAGATTCCTTAATTTGCCTCTAATTCACCCATATTCATGGTCATAACATCCAACTTCACCTATTCGTCTAAAGTGTCTAGTTCATGATCTTAGTACCATTTATAATGCATTCATATCACAACACAACAACATTCATGATTCAATTCCAACTATTCCACAAAATGTCACTATTCATCATTCATGACCTACTTGACCATATTTTCTACAATCCATGTATTCCAACTCTTCAATACCTTAAACATCATGTAAAAATCATGAATCTTACCTTAGAAGTTGTAGGAACAAGCTTTGGTTAATAATACTCCACTTTGAGCAAAACCCTAGTTTTTCTCCATTTGCATTTCTTGACTTGAATGGTATTTAATGGCTTGCTTACACTTGCTTCACTTGTTTATGTTGTTGGTGACTTATAATCCTTGAAAACTTATGAAATAAATGTAGAGAGATGATTCTAGTGAGAAGTGGTGTAATGTAGAAATGAAATAAAACAAGTCTTGGTCCTCATATTTAATGAATTGAAATTCTGTGCTGAGGTGTACAGTGGTCGTCCATGGAGGTTTACGGTCCGTATTCTAGTTTACGGACCGTCCCTCGTGGTCGTCTTTAACTTTAAGCAGAACCAGAAACTTTGGCTGCATGCATGGTGATTTACGACTACGGTTTACGGGCCGTAAATCACTTTACGGTCCGTCCACCAGGTCGTATTTTACCACCTCTCAGCTGGGCAGAAAGTTGAAACCTTGCATGGAAAATTACGACTGCCAGTTTATGGACCGTATTCCATTTTACGGTCCGTATTTTGCACTTTACGACCACTGGGCAGTTTTGCCAACTTTCCACTTTTCACATTTCTCGACTTTTCATTCTAATCATTCTCGTCCATATACGCACATTGCTCATGAAACATTATACACTCGCACTCCTCGCACTCATCACTAGTTCGTTTACTTGCGTACCAACGGGGAATTTTCCGAGGTGCAACATTCTTCCCCCCTTAGGAACATTCGTCCTCGAATGTTAAAGTCTCGGGGAATTCTGCAAAAATTTCGCCAAAGTTCCCCTTATAATGTGGCGCTATCATCCTGCCACAACAACCCATAATATCGATGCCACACAGGGCCCCAACGTAACAACATAAAAATTTTTGGCCACACATGACCCAAAAGCATAAAAGGAAATGTACATACTTTATGATCTTGACGTCTCGTCTTGGGCTTCTTCCACGGGCTGAAATAAATGTGGATATTTAGATCGCATACTTTCTTCTGCTTCCCATGTCATCTCCTCTCGATTGTTGTTCCTCCACAGAACTTTAATTGAGGCCACTTCCTTGTTCCTAAGCCTCCGTACTTGCCTATCTAATATGGCAATGGGTACCTCTTCATAAGTCAATTTCTCTGTCATTTGCACATCATTGACTGGGACGATCCTGCTGGGATCTCCAACACATTTTTGAAGCATCGAGACATGGAATAATGGATGGACTGGCTCCAATTCCGGAGGTAGATCTAACTCATAGGCCACTTTGCCTATTTTGCACACAATCTCATATGGTCCAATATACCGGGGACTGAGCTTCCCCTTTTGCCAAATCTCATAACGCCTTTCATTGGCGACACTTTCAAGAATACCCAATCCTTAACTTGGAACTCTAAGTCCCTTCGACGATAATCCGTATAGGACTTCTGGCGACTTTGAGCCGCTAACAACCGATCTTGTATGAGCTTGACTTTCTCTATAGCTTGCTGGACCAAATCTGGCCCTATCAACTTGGCCTCTCCAGTTTCAAACCACCCAATCGGGGATCTACACTTTCGCCCATATAAAGCCTCATACGGTGCCATTTGAATGCTAGAATGATAACTGTTATTGTAAGCAAACTCAATGAGTGGAAAATGGTCATTCCAATTTCCTCCAAGGCCTATCATACATGCTCATAACATCTCCTCGAGAGTCTGAATAGTGCGTTCAGCTTGCCCATCGATCTGTAGGTGAAATGCCGTGCTTAGGCGCACTTGGGTCCCTAGACCCTCTTGGAACGATCTCCAAAAATTGGCTGTAAACAGGGTCCCTCTATCCGAGATAATAAATACTGGAACGCCATGGAGTTTCACTATCTCTTTAAGATAAAGCTTCGCATAATCTTCTGCCACATAGGTCGTCCTGACCGGTAAGAAATGAGCTGACTTCGTGAGTCTATCCACAATCACCCATATGGAATCATACTTACGTCGAGAATGGAGTAAGCCTGTAATGAAGTCCATGTTAATTACTTCCCACT
Source organism: Lycium barbarum (assembly GCF_019175385.1). Lineage (NCBI taxonomy): Eukaryota > Viridiplantae > Streptophyta > Magnoliopsida > Solanales > Solanaceae > Lycium > Lycium barbarum. The sequence continues at coordinate 81,456,833 of NC_083338.1, read as the reverse complement.
TCCAAGTTGGAATTTCTATAGCTTATAGCAATCCGCCCGGCTTTTGGTGCTCGATTTTCACTTGTTGATAGTTGGGACATTGAGCTACGAATTCTGCTATATCTTTCTTCATTCCATTCCACCAGTATATAGACTTAAGATCATGATACATTTTCGTCGCTCCGGGGTGTACGGAGTAACGGGAACAATGAGCTTCCCTCAATATTTGGTGACGTAGACCTACCACATCGGGAACACATAACCTGCCTCGACATCGGAGAACTCCGTCTTCCGAAATATCAAATGATGACTCCTCCTTCTGAGGGAGTGTATCTCTGTACTGCATTAGCATGGGATCCTCATATTGTCGCTCTTTTACTTCCGCTACTAGCGATGAAACTGCTGAATTCTGAATAGTAGCTCCGCTGCTACCTGAGTCCACTACTCGGACTCCTAGGCTCGCTAACTGTTGAAGCTCACGGGCCATCTCTTTCTTTTCTGGTCGTACATCACTTACACTTCCCATGGATCTGCGGCTAAGAGCGTCAGCCACAACGTTAGCCTTTCCGGGGTGATACAAGATATCAACATCGTAATCCTTTAGCAACTCCAACCATTGTCGTTGTCATAAATTCAACTCTTTCTGCTTGAAGATATACTGAAGGCTCTTATGGTCTGTATAAACATCCACATGGACACCATATAAATAATGTCGCCATATCTTTAATGCATGGACCATTGCGGCTAATTCTAAATCATGGGTCGGGTAATTCTGTTCATATTTCCGCAATTTCCTAGAAGCGTACGCAATCACCTTACCGTGTTGCATCAGTACACAACCTAGCCCGACGCCTGAAGCATCACAATAAACAACATACCCTTCCAATCCCTCTGGAAGTGTCAAGACTGGGGTAGAAGTCAATCTATCTTTCAACTCTTGGAAGCTACGCTCGCAGGCATCTGTCCATTGAAACTTAGCTGACTTCTGAGTCAACTTTGTGAGCGGTGCAGAAATAGAAGAGAAACCTTCAACAAATCTTCTGTAATAACCTGCAAAGCCCAAAAAGCTACGAACCTCCGTAGGAGTCGTGAGCCTTGGCAAAGTCTTCACGGCCTCAATCTTTTGGCTATCCACCCGAATACCATCAGCTGCAACAATATGGCCCAAAAATGATACTGAGTTCAACCAAAACTCACACTTGGATAATTTTGCAAACAACTCTTGAGCTCGCAGAACTCCAAGGACTATACGCAGATGCTCCGCATGATCTGTCTCAGATCTAGAATACACCAGGATATCATCGATGAATACAATCACGAATAGATCCAGAAAAGGTCTGAATACATTATTAATTAAGTCCATAAACGCTGCCGGTGCATTAGTTAACCCAAATGACATTACTCGGAACTCGAAATGGCCATATCTTGTTCTGAAAGCTGTCTTAGGGATATCTTTCTCCCTAACTCTTACTTGGTGGTACCCGAACCTTAAATCAATCTTTAAAAACCATTTGGCACTTTGCAATTGATCAAATAAATCATCGATCCTCGGAAGAGGATACTTGTTTTTAAACGTCACTTTATTCAACTGCCGATAATCAATGCACATTCTCAAGGAGCCATCCTTCTTTCGGACGAACAATACGGGTGCTCCCCACGGGGATGAACTAGGCCTAATAAAGCCTTTATCAAGCAAGTCCCTCAATTGCTCCTTCAACTCTTTCAATTTCGCGGGTGCCATTCTATATGGGGGAATAGATATAGATGTGGTGCCTGGCAATACATCAATGGAAAAATCAATTTCCCGTTCGGGAGAAAGGCCTGGAAGCTCTTCCGGGAACACATCCGGAAATTCGTTCACCACTGGAACTGACTGTAGAGTCGGCGACTTAGCTTCTACATCTTGAACTCGTACTAGATGATAAATGCACCCTTTTGTGATAATTTTCCTTGCCTTTAGATATGAAATAAATCTACTTTTTGGTGATGCCGCATTCTCTTTCCATTCTAAGACTGGTTCTCCCGAAAACTGGAAACGAACCATCTTCATTCGGCAATCAACATTGGCATAACAAGAAGCCAACCAATCCATGCCCATAATAACGTCAAAATCTACCATTTCTAGCTCATGCAAATCAATCATGGTACGACGATCACAAATAGAAATCACACAATTCCTATATACTCGGCTAGCTATTACCGATTCACCCACGGCTGTAGACACCTCAAAAGGTTTGATAGACTGGCTCAATTATAAATTGACCCGCAATATATGGAGTAACATATGATAATGTGGAGCCTGGATCAATCAAAGCATATACATCATGAGAGAATACCGATAATATACCTGTGACCACATCAGGAGAAGACTCAAGATCTTGGCATCCAGCCAAAGCATAAATACGGTGCTGAGGACCGCTAGTACTGGGAGCTCTGCCTCTACCTCTACCATGGCCGACTGGCGCATGTGAACCTGGCCCCGTAGGGCGTACAGATGCTGATGATCCGGCTTCCGACCCTGCTGGATGGGTCCTACCTCTACCCTGTACTGAGGGGCAATCACGCATGATATGGCCTAGTTGACCACATGAATAGCAACCATCCGAGCCCAATCAGCATCGACCCCAATGCAACTTCCCACACTGGGAACATCGTGGTATAGGTGGCCTTGACTGGCCTGAATCATCTCTAAACTGAGGTCCTGAATAACTGGGACTCGGCCCTGAACGAGCAGATCTATCGAGGCTCTGGCCTGGAAACCGAGGAGATGCACTGGTCATAGAATAGCCTGAATGTCTAGGGAACTGCTGCCTGTGTCCGCCTCTAAACTCGCTTGTCGGACCCGAAGATCTAGCTCTCTTGCTATGTCCCCGATCTTGCTCACGCTCACTCCTCCGCTGTTGTAGGCTTTCTTCTAAGTTCTGAGCATGTGCCTGAATGCGTGCAATATCCATACCGTCCTGAAGGGATGCAGTCAAGCATTTATCCATCAGGTGTGGTCCTAGGCCCTTTAGGAATCGGTGTACCCTGTCGCCCATATCTGCCACCATGGCCGAAGCATACCTAGCCAAGGAGTTAAAGCGGAGGCTATACTCTAGGGCACTCATACTACCTTGCCTCAAATTTAAGAATTTATCGGCCCTTGCTCGCCGAACTTCTGGAGGCATATAGTGACAGAGAAAAGCATCAACAAACTCTTGCCATACCGGGGGAGGTGCATTGGCCCCCCGTGAAGCCATCCACACCGTATACCACTGGATCGAGACATCTCTCAATCTATATGACGCTAGCTCTACCGACTCGGTGTCTGAAGCATGTATCAACCGGAGCGTCCTTAGCATACCATCGATAAAGTCCTAGGAATCCTCCTCCGGCTTTGACCCAAAGAATTCCGGGGGGTTCAAAGTAATGAAATCACGGGCCCTTGCACTAACAGCCCTATCACCATACCCTGAACCTTGCCTCTGAGCCTGGGCCGCAACCAACTGGGTCAACAAATTAATGACCTCTTTCTCATCTGGGCCAGAAGCATTTGGTGGAGGAGGTGGAGGTGCTGGAGCTGGGGCTGAGGCTCCCTCACGCTCCTCAGTAATAGGCACTGTCTGGGAGGACTGAGATTGAGCCGCACTCTGGGACTCATTTTCCTCTACTACCGGTGGCGGTGCTTTCTTAGCCCGCTTCTCTGCCACCGTCTTGCCTTTTGGGCTGCCGTAGCCTTTCCCTAATCAGGCATCTCTGAAATACACAACACACGATTTAGGAGCAAGAATTTCCTACATCATATCTCTATCACACGATTCTTATGAAGAAAGAAGGTCATTTATCTTTAAAATGTCCGCAGCTTCTTGTTTATAAGTGTGGCGCGCAACACACCCATAACCAAGAATCTACTAGACACGGCTCGTAGACACACCCTAGGACCTAACTACTCTGATACCACTTTTGTCACGACCCGACTCGGGGCCGCGACGAGCACCCGGTGCTAGCCCACCCGAGCACCCTCTTAGCTTACTATTATACTTACATCTAGGTGAGCCACATAATTATACATACTTTTCCATTCATTCGTCAACGAGTCCCAATTGGACAACGGTACATTTATATCACCATAGGCCTTTATGCCACATCAATGTACATGGGCCAACGTGGCCGACAAAATGATACACAAAACATAAGCCGACAAGGTCGGACATGTCTAACCATATACACATGACTACGAGCCTCTAGGAAGAGTATAACACATCACATGAGCGGGACAGGACACCGCTATGCCCATAATTATATACACAAAAGAATAAGTACCCAAAAGCTATGGCTCCGAAGGAATTGGAGCTCCGCTATGTAATCTCTGAATAAGCAGCTATGGATCAAGTCTGTCTCCCTGTGCACCTGCAGGCATGACACAGCGTCCACAAACAAAAGGACGTCAGTACGAAGAATGTACCGAGTATGTAAAGCATGATTAACATCAATATAGAAGCATCATAGACAATATATGAAGTGGCATAGGAGGGAAGATGTTACACCTCGGAAATTTTTCCGTACTTGTGTGATGAGTATAACAATGAAGGACTTGAGTGTATGGTGTTTTACTAAGTCGGGAATGGCTAATTTTGCATTTTTGGAAATAATAAAGTTGCAGAAAATTTTTCTGCCAGTGGTCGTATATGGCGGCACTATACGGCCCGTAAGGTGATTTACGGACCGTATAGTGCAATGGTATTCCATCATTCCAAAAATCTCAAATTTCTGCCCAGCGTTGATATGGTTAAATACGACCCAGTTTATGGCCCGTAAACTGGTTTACGGACCGTAAACCAGGTCGTAAAGTGCCATAATCCTCAGCCAAACTTTCTGTTTCTTGGAATGCTTAAATACGTACACAGTGGACGGGCCGTAAATCAGAATACGGTCCGTAAACTGCAATTTACGACCACTGTTCACCCGACGAGAATTCATTAAAGATCAAAATTTGGGATTATTAAAAGGGGCTTGGACTACAATTCAGTTCATTATTCATCAACACAACTCAAGAAACCTCTAGAACATTCCAAATTATTCCTCCACAAGAATTCAAGAGAATCAAAGGGAATATCAAGATCATCACCACTAAATTCATGAAAATAAGTGTAAGAACACATCAAAGGATCTTCTAAATCAAGAAATTCTAAAGAAGGGTGGAACTAGGGTTTTGGCTAAGTGAAGAATTTCAACTCAAGGGTTGTTCAACCACTATCCAAGGTAAGTTTCATGATCATTCTATGTTGTTTGAAGTATTGAAAAGCTTAGACACTTGAAATGTAGAAGAACATAGAAATGGACCATTACTGAGTGAATAGTGCCATAAATGAATGATAGTTGGATTGAATTATGAATGTTGAAGTGTTGTGAACACAAATACGTTGTAAATGATGCTTACATCATGAAACAAGCATTAAACGCATGAAAATGCAAAGACTAGTCATAAGGCTAATTATGAGGGAAATTGGAGGAAAATGGTGGATTTTGCTAAATGTACGTAAACGACGATTGTTGATTTCGATATTGTGAGTAATGCTATGAATGTTGGGAGTTAATATAAAACATGGAAAAAATAGTATAAACAAGAGAAGCGATGTCCGACTTCTCCTAGAATTAGCGACGCGTTCTTGTAGTTAGTATGCTAATGTTGATATGAATTCTTTATGAAGGTAACGACGCGTTATTGAAGGAGAACGAGTGAGCGATATCTTAGCTAAACGACCAAGGTATGTGAGGCTAGTCCCTTCTTTCTGATGGCATGAATCTTGTAGCAGGAAATTCCTATTCTCTTCATGAGTTCCTATAGTCCGAAAGGCTAAGAGTCTAACTCCTTAATGTCTATATAAGATGAGGAATACGATATGATGATGCTAGTATAATGATGATGTTAATTATCGCTTACACTCACCTTATGTACTAGTTCCTTCAAGGTGAGGCAGAGTATCAATAGTTGTTCCATAATGGAATCGGGGGATCACGACCTTACGTCACCCCGATAGAGTAAAGTTGATCTTGAGCCTTATGCATGTACTACAATGAGATAAGTATTTTATGATGAGTATATTATTATTATGAGCATTTTATGATAAGCATGACATGAGCATTTCACACCGTGCCTAGTTGGCCGGGCAGTCACCGCCAAGGCGGGCAGCTATACGGATACACCATGCCCCTTTGGCATGGGCAGACACCACTAGTGGGCGGCATGAGATGGTACCCCAGACGCGGGCTAATATTATTGATTATCACACCGTTCCGACATGGACGGGCAGCTTGCATATGATGCATATATGTTATGAGGATGAGTATGAGTAAGATGGCACACATGATTTCCCTTATGATTATCAGACAGATCCAGATATTTCATGTTGATGTTATCACTATATTGTTGATGTTTTCTTTCATTGTCTATGCTTCTCATATTCAGTACAACATTCGTACTGACGTCCTTTCTTCGGACGCTGTGTTCATGCCCACAGGTAGACAGAGAGGAGAGCTTGGCCCAGATCCTCAGTAGCAGTCAGCTGGTTGAAAGCACTCCATTGTCCGGAGGTGCTTAGGATTATCCTTTTGGTATATATGTATATTTTGGGCACGACGGAGTCTTGTTCTGTCCATGTATATACAGTATGTTAGTAGAGGCTCGTAGATACGCAGTGTAGGTTAGATGGTCTCACAAGACGTTTTCATATGCATGTATATTATTTTGATGGCCGAAAGGCAATTGTATATAAAGTATTTATATTTGTTGAATTATGATTTTCCTACAACTGGTATGTAAATTGATAAAAGAATATTAAATGAGCAAGATAAGTAGTAGAGTGAGCGGTGCTCGTTAACTAGCTCTGGGTACCCGTCGCGGCCCCTAGCTGGGTCGTGACAGAAGACAATAGTATCATCGTCATGGCACTTACCTGCCTTTCATAGGAACTTTCCATTTCTCATGCGTATTTCATAATAGTGTTCGTATTCGTATACATGCCCGTATTTCATATACATAGTCTTTTCACATTCATATTCATATTATATACATAGCCATACACTTATATACATACATAGCGTACCCGACCATAAGGTTCGGTGTTTCATACATACTTGGCCAACCAAGGCTCAATGTTATTTCTACCTGGCCCTACCAAGGCTTCAGGGTTATCCGTACCATCTGCAGATGTGTGCGCGCGTTACGTAATCATATACATACATATATATATACATCCATATACATATATTATACCTGGCATTATAAGCTCGGGGTGTCATTATAGCCCTTCATAGGCACATGTCAATATAATAGCCCGTAGGCACCTTTAGCATCATTATTATTATCATCGTCATCACTATCATCATCGTTTTCGCTACATCTCTATCTTATGCTTACTCGTCAATGGGGTGCGTAGTACATTCGTAGCACGTATCAAGGGTCGTGAGCTTATGAGCTCGGAGTGTCAATCACTTGAATACAACATACTCATATAGAGGATTTAAGAGTTTGGCCAAGGAACCATGCCTTATGAAAGAAGGGTTAGCCTTACATACCTTTTCGTCGGACTATTCTACACTTGCACGCTTCCTTCCAATGCTAGCATCTATACCTTCATTAATATCATAACAATGGCCATTACTCATTCACGTTATCCACATTATTTAGATTCCTTAATTTGCCTCTAATTCACCCATATTCATGGTCATAACATCCAACTTCACCTATTCATCTAAAGTGTCTAGTTCATGATCTTAGTACCATTTATAATGCATTCATATCACAACACAACAACATTCATGATTCAATTCCAACTATTCCACAAAATATCACTATTCATCATTCATGACCTACTTGACCATATTTTCTACAATCCATGTATTCCAACTCTTCAATACCTTAAACATCATGTAAAAATCATGAATCTTACCTTAGAAGTTGTAGGAACAAGCTTTGGTTAATAATACTCCACTTTGAGCAAAACCCTAGTTTTTCTCCATTTGCATTTCTTGACTTGAATGGTATTTAATGGCTTGCTTACACTTTCTTCACTTGTTTATGTTGTTGGTGACTTATAATCCTTGAAAACTTATGAATTAAATGTAGAGAGATGATTCTAGAGAGAAGTGGTGTAATGTAGAAATGAAATAAAACAAGTCTTGGTCCTCATATTTAATGAATTGAAATTCTGTGCTGAGGTGTACAGTGGTCGTCAATGGAGGTTTACGGTCCGTATTCCAGTTTAAGGACCGTCCCTCGTGGTCGTCTTTAACCTTAAGCAGAACCAGAAACTTTGGCTGCATGCATGGTGATTTACGACCACGGTTTACGGGCCGTAAATCACTTTACGGTCCGTCCACCAGGTCGTATTTTACCACCTCTCAGCTGGGCAGAAAGTTGAAACCTTGCATGGCAAATTACGACCGCCAGTTTACGGACCGTATTCCATTTTACGGTCCGTATTTTGCACTTTACGACCACTGGGCAGTTTTGCCAACTTTCCACTTTTCACATTGCTCATGAAACATTATACACTCGCACTCCTCGCACTCATCACTAGTTCGTTTACTTGCGTACCAACGGGGAATTTTCCGAGGTGCAACATCTCCTACAAGAATTCAAGAGATATTAATGATCAACTTCATCAAACCAAGAGAATTAAGTATAAGAAACTCATTAAAGCTCATCCAAGACAAGAAATCCAAGTGGAGGTGGAACTAGGTTTTTTCTCAAGTGAAGTGTTTCTACCAAAGGTCCATTCCTACACCATCTAAGGTAAGGTTTATGGTCTTTCCATGTTGTTTGAGGTATTAAGAGGTTGAAAGACTTAGATTGTAGAAGGAGATAGAAAATGGGTCATGAATGTGAGAATAGTGATATTTTTGAGTTGTAGCTTGGATTGAGTCATGAATATTGATATATTGTGATTATTATTATGTTATAAATGACATTAAGAACATGGATAAACATTGTATATGAGTGAACGTAATAGTGTGCTATGACCATGGATATGGATGATGTGAGGTGAATTGAGAAATATGGATAATGTTGGTGAATAAAGACTATTGTAATGATGTTGTTAATGTTATTATTGATGTTTGGGAGTTGATATATGATATGGAGGAATTCGTATAAATAAAAGAGATGCTGCCCAATTTTCTCTAGCTTTAGTCAAGTATGCTAAGCTATCGATTTTCTAATGTTAGTGTAACTCTAATGAAGGTAGAAACAGGAGCTTTGAAGGAGAACACTCAAGCGATAGAATAGTTGAACGAAAAGGTATGTAAGGCTTACCTTTCTTTCAATAAGGCATGGTTCTTTGGCCATATATCTATTCTTTCATGAGCCGATGATGTCCTTCAAATGATTTTATCTCTAAAGCTACTAAAGCGCACGATTCTTGTTGTGTTACGATTCTATGAAAATCCTTATATGATGAGTGATCCTCTAAGGATAGATGTAATAAAATGATGATAGTAATGAGGTCAAAGATGCTTATGAGCTCTTATGTATATATGTTTATGTATGACTATTATGTAACCCCGAGCTTAGATGGCCGGGTATGATATGTATTGCGCGCGCACCACTGCAGTTGGGTGCGGATAACCTTGAGCTTTGGTAGGGCGAGGTATGTATAATCACCGAGCCTTGCCATGGCCGGGTATGTGAAAAACCGATCCTTCATGGTCGGGTATGCTTTGAATATCATACCTCGCCCTACCAAAGCTCAAGGTTATCCGCACCCAACTGCAGTGGTGCGCGCGCAATACATATCATACCCGGCCATCTAAGCTCGGGGTTACATAATAGTCATACATAAACATATATACATAAGAGTCTAATCTTTCTTCTTCAACTTCTCACTTGCCTAACTCTTGGCAACTTGTATGATTTTGAACCTTTCTTGTTTCAACAACAACTCCACCTTGTTGTGCACCCCCTACTTGGTAGAAAATGATTTTTGGAGAAATTTTATCAATTTTTCTTGGCAATTTTTGCTCTTGGCCGAAATGGCCTTGTAGGGGTTTCCTCTCTCCCTTTTTCTTTCCAAGTCTTGAATTTTCTAGAGTGTGGTATGAAAAGATGACTTGGTCATCTTTTATTAATCCATACGACTCCTAAGTGGGCTAAGCCCACTCCAAGTGGGTCGGCCAACATGGCCCAAAACATAAGCCCACTTCTTTTTTTTGTGTCTTATTTTGCACTTCATGAAAAATTAAATTTTTTCAAATTCCAAATTTGCCCTTCGTCTTCCTCCATAATTCCACGAGTCGTATTGCAAATTTCCCTTTATGCCCTTGACCTTCCTCATTATTTCCACTTCTAAATTTTTTTCATAAGCAACTCGTATGCTTAACAAAGTAAAAATAAGGCCTTACTCGTCGTCTTCCCGCGACTGTCTTGAATTATCCAATTGCACAAAATGCGGGGTATAACATCCTCCCCCCCCCTTTAGAACATTCGTCCTCGAATGTTAAACTGGCCTCATAGCGTAGTATAATGCTTCGGGGAGGTCTCCTTCATAGATACCTCACATGTCGCTTAGCATATCCATTTTAGGGGCTTAGGTTGCCTTTATGTCATAGGTCATTTAAGTTAGTTCCGAATACTGGACTTACGTTAATAAATCCCCTCTGCTGGACCTTGAATCGTCATAGTCCATCTTAGGCCTATCATGCTCTCCCCCCCTTTATTAAAGGGTCAACGCACGCCTACGCCCTTTAAATAACTGTCGCCTTTTGCGACCTTTATAGTTGTCATTCCTTCTCCGTGGAGTCTGCCACGTCTATCCCCTCACTAGACATGTTCCCGTATATCACCGTACTAGGGCTTTCTAGTATCATCTAGTACGGTTTCAACATCGGTCTTACCTTGTAACATCCGTACTTTCCTTCTTTATTTCTAAAGCTCTGTCATGCCTTCTCCCTTTCTGCTAGTCTAGTCCGTTTCCACTTACCTGACTTCTATAGGGTTTTTAACCACTTCCTACGCTCTAATTTACTTTAGAATACCAAATTTCACATTCGTCTCTTGTTCCCACGCTTATGGAATTTTCGGCATTTTTCCCAGGGGGTCACCCATCCTGAGATTGCCCTTACCCTAGCACGCTTAACCTCGAAATCTTAATGCATTTTAGTGTCTCAGTGTTAGTATTTTTTGCCTCCGCTTCCCCACACTGCCTATATCACATAATATGGGATAAGTTGGGGTCTTGACAATGTTCAAAATGCCCTCGTAACGCATCTTTCTCTTTTAATGATTATTTTTGCCTTCGTGATCACTACTATTCACTTTTTTGACCATACGATTGCCATATTGCCCCTATTTAATCTTCACTATTTGCTCCCATCCATACCTATAACTACCTTTTATCGGGGTTTCTAAATTCACACTGGTGGCTGGGACATCTCAGTCGCTATTACTTATCACCGCTAAGTCTTTGGCCCCTTTTGAATTTCTACCTGCCGTTGTCAATTAGTATTCCTGCAGAGATTACATATACATAGAAAGTTTCAAGAAAATCTCATATACCTGTAGCCGATCCATCTTGAGCCTGGCCCGGGGAGCTACCGTGTGAAGTATGTTCTTCATTCTCGTCGGCCTGCTCATCGCTCGTTCGACCCTCGTCATTTCTCGCGTCCGAATCCGAAGAGAATAACGGTGAATCCGGGTTCACTGATGGCAAGAATAAGGGGCAGGAGAAATCCGTAGCGCTCGACGAGTTGGCCGGACTGGCACGGTCCTCCATCACGGGAGTAACTGGGGTACCCCCGGAAGCCTCCTCATCCGTCATCCCAGAAGAGTGCTCTGACGGGTCTGTGCAATCACTATCCTCCTCCCTGGAGGTAAGAAGCTCTGGGGGAGTCATCGCCGAATCCTCTGAGGGATCTGTATCATAGCCACTGTATACGGAGTCCCCTGCTCTGGGGGTCAGAATCTCTGGAGGGATTGTCGCTGGGTCCTCCGACGGATCTGTGTCATAGCTGTCCTCCGCGGGATCCTCCGCCCTGGGAGTCAGGAAATCTGGAGGAGTTGTGGATGGATCCTCTGACGGGTCTGACTCAATCGAATAGCCGAGGCTCCCCCTACTCGGCTCTGGAGATACTCTAGGGGCCTTACTGGTGCCCCCATCATCTGAAGATGATCTCTTCATCGACAGTACTGCAACCATAGCATAGGATTAGGAAAGGAATGTGGAAGCCTGGTAGCATAGCTCTATCGCACGATCTTAGAATACAAGGAAGGTCATATTTCCTAAACGCCCTGTAGCCTCCTGTTTATAAGCGTGGCGCGCTACACACTCATAAACAAGACTCTACTGGACACGGCTCGTAGACAAACCCCTAGGACCGAACTGCTCTGATACCACTTCTGTCACGACCCGACTAGGGGCCGTGACGAGTACCCGATACTTGTACCGAGCACTCCTTATCTATCATATTACCTTTACCTCTTAGCAAGCCGTGTAAACAGAGCCATATTTTTTTTTTGAACATTAACATTAGCAGCATCATTCTGAACATAGGCTAATAAACTTCGTTAGCACTTTATACAACAACATTAACATGCCAAAACACCATATCTCTAACTATACTTGACTGACTGTACATATCTACCTATGAGCCTCTAGACATAGTACACTTATATATAGAAAGGGCCGAGTACTATCGTGCCCGAGATTATATATACACAAAATAGTACCACTGCAATAAGGCTCCGGAACGACTGGAGCGCTGTAGAGTACTGCTGGCAGAGCTCCTAAGGATCAAGTCCACCTGTCTGCTGACCTGCGCGGCATGGAACGCAGCGTCCACAAGAAGGGACGTCAGTACGAATAGTGTACCGAGTATGTAAGGTATAGAAAATAATACAAGCAGTAACATAGAGTACGATTAATAATATCATGGAGTCACAGGGCGTATACGAGGCGAGAAAGTAACCTGTGCATAGGAAGGCCCCTTTTACGGCCGGCTGTCATGTAGGCTTGTCCTTTCGTCTTTGAAACGTTTCTTTTCATAAGCATAGGAATTAACATTTATGTATTACTTATTCTCGTGTACAAAAAACAGTACATTTCAGTAACGGTACCTTTTGCTCACATTTACAGACGCCGAATACAATCGGCTCCACCCCCACGGTGTCCCTTATTCTCGTATACAGAAAACAGTACAATTCAGTGAACAGTATCTTTGATTCACATTTACAGACGCTGAATACATCGGCTCTCCCAAGCCCCCTCCCCAACGGTGTCCCAACACATTACATCATATATAGGTAGCATACATTATATAGATATACAGACGCCGCGTATGGCTCTCCCATATCCCGCGTCCGGGCATCCCGCGTCCAGGATGGAATCTAGCTGAATCAGGTGGTGATATAACAGTGACCCTTCCCCTTTCCCCATACACATATACGTATACATTTGCTTATCGTTTATACATATACACGTCTCATATACAATTACTTATCTTCTTTATATATACATATCCATACACATATACCTGTTTTATATACATATATCATATAAGCACACAAGAGCCAAGGAAAATCATGTATCCATCGGAGTGATTTAAGGTCGGTGACCTCCGATTACGTTATGGAATGCTAGTTATAGCTTTGTCTCACCTTGAAGGAACAAGTATTTTAAGGCGAGACTATCAACGGAGAATAGTATTATAGTAACCGTAGAATGAAATCGTTGGCATCATTGATGACCGTCATAGGCTTTGGAGTCAGAGAAAATAAAGATATAGCTAGGAAATATAAATACGATTCAAAAATTAGTGCATCACTTTCATGTTTACATAAGATACTTAGCTTAGTCATCTTAGTCATAGAGTCGTTCCGGTCGTACTTATAAAAGGTACATTCTCTTGTCTAACATTGTAATTATCATTATCCTCATAGAAACATTCTCGTTAGAGTAGTCATAGTACTTATCATTCGGTAACGAGATTGGGATCAAAAGTCCCCTTTGGATTTACTTCAAGTAAGTCAACCACGACTATAGGAAAATTCGAGAGTAACGGTCCCACCTCGGGCCGGATGAGGTAGCGTATACGATTTACGTATGTTACGTGTCATAGTGTTACTTGTGAGGGTCTTAGGGTAATCGGGTCCCATTTATACAAGTTTCTAGGGGTGTAGGAGGTTTTTCCAACAATTGGCACACTTTCTAGTTCAATTCTATTGAACAAAAAGGAGAAAACTTTAGGTGCGTATTCCGGGGAACCGGGTTGTCCCCGAGGCTCGTACCCAACTTATTACAACTAAGACATGCCATAGAAAGAAGGGTGAAGCCTTACATACCTCCTTCCGCTCCTTTTTCTATTCCAAATTCACGTCACAATTTCGTCAAAATCTGCAAATTGGTCGTTTTTACCAAAACTCTCATTAGTATACTTAGAGTTGAAATCTTAAGGTAATACTTGGCTACCGAAATTTCGGCAGCATTTCCTTTGTAAATATACCATCCTCGACATTTAATTTAGTCAAATTCTCATCAAACACAATCCGGGAATTCAAACCCGGCCAAACTATCAACATGAATTCAACAATCACACTAGCGATCCATACATTCAATTCAAGATACATGATATCAATTTACTACTTTCTTCAAAACCTTCCAACTCCAATAAAACAATGCAATCTTCTAATATATATATATATTCCAACGACCCCATACCAATATCATTGTCTTTCATACGCGTAAGAACATCACATTCAATATGCATGATTTCTAAAATAAGTCTCCAACTTTCACAACTCAACTAAGGTTCCTAGACATTCATTAGCAACATAGGATTCACAATATAACAACAACCAAAACACTACATAAAATTAACTCATTCACTTCCATACTATACCACAACCTCACGGCCACACACACACAACACTCACGGCCACACTTCATGCATGCACAACTACATTCTCTCCAAATTTATTCAACTTCCATCTTCCACATATCATTCACAACCATAACAACCAAACACTAAACAAAATAATTTAAATATGATTCTTATTCATATATGAACATGCACGGCCACATACTAATTTCCTCTCCTCCATGAATTTCATCCATTTTAGCATACTACAACACATATAAACCATGTATAACACATAAAACAAGATTAGAATTTACCTTTCTTCTTCAACTTCTCACTTGCCTAACTCTTGGCAACTTGTATGATTTTGAACCTTTCTTGTTCCAACAACAACTCCACCTTGTTGTACACCCCCTATTTGGTAGAAAATGATTTTTGGAGAAATTTTATCAATTTTTCTTGGCAATTTTTGCTCTTGGCCGAAATGGCCTTGTAGGGGTTTCCTCTCTCCCTTTTTCTTTCCAAGTCTTGAATTTTCTAGAGTGTGGTATGAAAAGATAACCAAGTCATCTTTTATTAATCCATAAGACTCCTAAGTGGGCTAAGCCCACTCCAAGTGGGTCGGCCAACATGGCCCAAAACATAAGCCCACTTTTTTTTGTGTCTTATTTTGCACTTCATGAAAAATTAAAATTTTCCAAATTCCAAATTTGCCCTTCGTCTTCCTCCATAATTCCACGAGTCGTATTGCAAATTTCCCTTTATGCCCTTGACCTTCCTCATTATTTCCACAACTAAATTTTTTTCATAAGCAACTCGTATGCTTAACAAAGTAAAAATAAGGCCTTACTCGTCGTCTTCCCGCGACTGTCTTGAATTATCCAATTGCACAAAATGTGGGGTATAACAGGACGACATTACCATTATATCACAATTGGCATCTATGAACATGGGCCATCGTGGCCAACAAAATGACATATAACATATAGGCCGACAAGGCCAGACATATCTATACATATATACACGTGACTACGAGCCTCTAAGAGAGTATGATATATCACATGAGCGGGACAGGACCCCGCTATGCCCATAATTATATACACAAAAGAATGAGTACCCAAAAGCTATGGCTCCGAAAGAAATGAACCTCTGCTATGTAATCTCTGAATACGCAGCTATGGATCAAGTCTGTCTCCCTGTGCACCTGCGGGCATGACGCAGCGTCCACAAAGAAAAGAACGTCAGTACGAGGAATGTACTGAGTATATAAAGCATGATCAACATCGATATATAAGCATAATGAAAAACATATGAAATAGCATAGGAGTGGAGACAATAATATCATCGTCATAGCACTTATTTGTCTTTCATAGGGACTTTTCATTTTCTCATACGTATTAGTACACATATGTCATCATCCGTATTCCATAATAGTACTCGTACCATACTTGTGCTCATATTCGTATACATGTCCTTATTCGTATTCATATACATAGTCTTATCACATTCATGTTCATTTTATATACATAGTCACTTCATATATATAGCATTTACATAGCATACCCGACCTCATAGGATCGGTGTTTCATACATACTTGGCCAACCAAGGCTCAAGGTTACTAATACCTGGCCCTACCAAGGCTTCAGGGTTATCCGTACCATCTGCAGAGGTGTACGTACGTTTCGTAATCGTATACATACCTTATAAATATTCATATACATATATTCTACCCGGCGTATAAGCTCGGGGTTTCATTATAGCCTTTCATAGGCACATATAAGTATAATAGCCCGTAGGCACCTTTAGCAGCATTATTAATATCATCATCATTACTATCATCATCATTATCGTTACGTCTATATCATAAGCTTACTCGTCGTATGAGGTGTGTAGTACAATCGTAGTACATATCAAGGATCGTGAGCTTATGAGCTCGGAATATCAATCATTTGGAGACAACATATTCATATAGAAGATTTAAGAGTTTGGCCAAGGGACCATGCCTTATAAAAGAAGGGTTAGCCTTACATACCTTTTCATTGAACTATTCTACACTTGCACGTACTCCTCCGATGCTCACGTTTCTACCTTCATTAAGGTCATACTATCATTAGCATTCATAATTAGCACACATGGCTAAAGCTAGGGAAAATTGGACAACTATTCCTTCACATCGTAATTCAACTCCCAAACGTCAACAATACATTCATAATATCATAACAATGGCCATTAGTCATTCACATTATCCATATTCCTCAATTCACTTTCATTAGTCCATATCCATGGCTAGAACCTACGACTATATCCATTCACGTGCATCGCTCATCTAATGTTCTCAACATCATTTATAACATATTTGCATCACATTACATCAAGGTTCATAACTCAATTCAAACTATTTTCCAAAATGTCACTATTCATCATTCATGACCCATTTTACCATATTTTCTACAATCCATGCATTTCAACTCTCCAATATCTTAAACAACATATAAATATTATGAATCTTACCTTATATGTTGTAGGAACAAGACTTAGTTTATAATACTCCACTTTGAGCAAAACCCTAGTTTATCTCCATTTGGATTTCTTGACCTTGGATGACCTTTGATGATTCCCTTACTCTTGATTCACTTGTTTAATGTTGTTGATGACTTATAATCCTTGAAAACTTGTATAATAAATGTAGAGAGAGGTTTTAGAGAGAAGGTGTGTAATGTAGAAATGAAATAAAATAAGTCTTGGTCCCCTTATTTAATGACTTGAAAAATCTGTGTTGAAGTGCACAGTGGTCGTGAACTGGGTTTACGGTCCGTCCTCTAGTTTACAGACCGTCCATCATGGGCGTATTTAACCATATCAGAACCAGAAACTTTAGACTGCAACCATGGTGATTTACGACCATGGTTTACGGGCCGTTAATCACTTTACGGTCCGTAAACCAGGTCGTATTTTACCATTTCCTCGACTGGCAGAAAGTTGAAGTTTTGCATGCCAGTTTACGACCTGCCAGTTTACGGACCGTATACCATTTTACGGTCCGTATTTGCACTTTACGACCACTGGGCAGATTGCAAATCTGCAACTTTTCATATATCTTAGGCTTTTCATTCCAATCACCCACATCCATTTACATACATTGCTCACCTCATACCTTGCCTTATCTTAGCCAACTTTCTCGTCTTACATCGGATACCTTTGTAATCTCACCTAAGGTCATCAAACGCCATTTCTTACTCATGGAACATCATGCACTCGTACTCATTACTAGTTCATTCACTTGCGTACCAACGGAAAATTTTCCGAGGTGTAACATTCTTCCCCCCTTAGGAACATTTGTCCTCGAATGTTAAAGTGTTTGGGAATTCTATTAAAATTTCGCCAGAGTTTTCCCTATAATATGGCACTACCATCCTGCCACAGCAACCCATAATATCGATGCCACATAGGGCCACAACACAATAGCATAAAAATTTGGCCACACACGACCCAAAAGCATATAAAGGAAAGCATACATACCTTAGGATCTCGACGTCTCATCTTGGACTTCTTCCAAGGGCTGAAATAAATGTTGGTATTTGGATCGCATACTTTCTTCTGCTTCCCACGTCATTTCGTCTCGTTTACTACTTCTCCATAGAACCTTAACTGAGGCCACCTCTTTGTTTCTAAGCCTCCGTACTTGCCTGTCTAAATGGCAATGGGTATCTCTTCATAAGTCAATTTCTCTGTCACTTGCACATCATTTACTGGGACGATCCTAGTAGGATCTCCAAAACATTTCCGAAGCATCGAGACATGAAACACTGGATGAACTGACTCCAATTCCGGTGGTAGGTCTAACTCATAGGCCACATTGCCTATCTTTCGCACAATCTCATATGGCCCAATATACCGGGGACTAAGTTTCCCCTTTTTGCCAAATCTCATAACGCCCTTCATTGGCGACACTTTCAAGAACACCCAATCTTTCAATTCGAACTCTAAGTCTCTTCGACGATTATCCGCATAGGATTTTTGACGACTTTGAGCCGCTAACAACTGATCTTGTATGAGCTTAACTTTCTCTATAGCTTGCTGGACCAAGTCTGGCCCTATCAACTTAGTTTCTCCGGTTTCAAACCACCCAATTGGAGATCTACACTTTCGCCCATATAAAGCTTCATACGGTGCCATTTGGATGCTAGAGTGATAACTATTATTGTAAGTGAATTCTATGAGTGGCAAATGATCATCCCAATTTCCTCCAAAGTCTATCATACATGCTCGTAACATATCCTCAAGAGTCTGAATAGTCCGTTCAGCTTGCCCATCGGTCTGTGGGTGAAATGTCGTGCTAAGGCGCACTTGGGTCCCTAAACCCTCTTGGAAAGACCTCCAAAACTTAGCTGTAAACTGAGTCCCTCTATCGGAAATAATAGACACTGGAACACCATGAAGTCTCACTATCTCTTTAAGGTAAAGCCTTGCATAATCTTCTGCCACATAGGTCGTTCTGACCGGTAAGAAATGAGCTGACTTTGTGAGTCTATCCACAATCACCCATATAGAATCATACTTAAGTCGAGATCGGGGTAACCCTGTAATGAAGTCTATATTAATCACTTCCCACTTCCACGTTGGGATTTCTATAGCTTGAAACAATCCACCCGACTTTTGGTGCTCGATCTTCACTTGTTGACAATTAGGACATTGAGCTACAAACTCCGGTATATATTTCTTCATCCCATTCCACCAATATATAGACTTAAGGTCGGGATACATTTTCGTTGCTCCGGGGTGAACAGAATAACGAGAACAGTGAGATTCTCTCAAAATCTGGTGGCATAAACTTGACACATCAGGGACACATAATCTGCGACATCGGAGAACTCTGTCTCCTGAAATATCAAATGATGACTCCTCTTTCTGAGGGAGTGTATCTCTGTACTGAATTAGCATGGGACCCTCATATTGTCGCTCCTTCACTTCTGCTACTAGCGACGAGACTACAGAATTCTGAATTGTAGTTCCCTTGCTACCTGAGTCCATTACTTGGACTCCTAGGCTAGCTAGCTGCCGGAGCTCACGAGCCATTTCTCTCTTCTCTGGTCGTACATCACTTAGACTTCCCATCGATCTATGGCTAAGAGCATCAGCCACAGCATTTGCCTTTTTGGGGTGATACAAAATATCAACATCGTAGTCCTTTAGCAATTCTAACCATCGTCGTTGGCGCAGGTTCAACTCTTTCTGTTTGGAGATGTATTGAAGACTCTTATGATCTGTATAAATATCCACGTGGACACCATATAAATAATGTCTCCATATCTTTAATGCATGAACCACCGCGGCCAATTGTAGATCATGGGTAGGATAATTCTGCTCATGTTTTCGTAATTGCCTTGAAGCATACGCAATCACTTTGCCATGTTGCATCAATACACAACCTATCCCAAAACCTGAAGCATCGCAATAAACGACATATCCCTCCAATCCCTCTGGAAGTGTCAAAACAGGGGCAGAAGTCAATCTACCCTTTAACTCTTTGAAACTACGTTCGCAAGCATCTGTCCATTGAAACTTTGCCGATTTCTGGGTCAACTTTGTGAGTGGTGCAGAAATAGAAGAAAAACCTTCAACGAACCTCCTGTAATAACCTGCTACGCCCAGAAAACTACGAACCTCCGTAGGAGTTGTGGGCCTTGGCCAAGTTTTCACGACCTTAATCGTTTGGCTATCCACTCAAATACCATCGGCTGCAACAATATGCCCTAAAAATGCCACTGACTTCAACCAAAACTCGCATTTGGATAACTTTGCAAATAACTCTCAGGTTCGAAGAACTCCAAGGACAATACACAAATGATCTGCATGTTCTGCCTCGGATCTAGAATACACCAGGATATCGTCGATAAATACTATCACAAATAAATCCAGGAAGGGCCTGAAGACATTATTCATCAAATCCATAAACACCGCTGGCGCATTAGTTAGCCCAAATGACATTACCCGGAATTCAAAATGACCATATCTCGTTCTAAAAGCTGTCTTAGGGATATCTTTCTCCCTAACTCTCACTTGATGATACCCGGACCTCAAATCAATCTTTGAAAACCATTTGGCACCTTCCAATTGATCAAATAAATGATCAATCCTCGGGAGAGGATATCTATTCTTGATCGTCACTTTATTCAACTGCCGATAGTCAATGCACATCCTTAAAGAGCCATCTTTCTTTCAGACAAACAATACGGGCGCTCCCCACGGGGATGAACTAGGCCTAATGAAGCCTTTATCAAGCAATTCTTTCAATTGCTCTTTCAACTCTTTCAATTCTGCGGGTGCCATTCTGTAGGGAGGAATAGATATGGGTTTAGTTGTCACGACCCAAACCCGTAGGCCGTGACTAAGTACCCGAACTGGGCACTCGTATACACTCCCGTTAGTTACATGTTCAGTCCACAACAAACACCATATGGAACTCATAACGACCAAACCATGGTCTCAGATTTGTCGCATAATTATTCATATAAAAGCAAGCCGACAAGGATGCCATCACATATCAATATCATATGCAAGCCGACAAGGCTGCCATCACATATCAATATCATATGCAAGCCGACAAGGCTGCCATCACATATCAATATCATATGCAAGCCGACAAGGCTGCCACTATAGACAAACATCATACCACAGCACATCGTATAGACACAGCTGAACAGAACCCATACACAACCCACACATATGTCCACAGACCCCTAAGAGTTTTCAACAGTGAAATATGACGGGACAGGGCCCCGCCATACCCTTAAACAACATATGCATATATTTAGATCAAGAAGGATCTATACCAAAGTCTGGGCTCCGGAACAACAGAACTCTCTAAGATAGCAGAAGGGAAGTCTTAGACTGGCGGTTCACCAAAACGCGTATTTGTACCTGCGGGCATGAAACCCAGCCCCCCGAAGAAAGGGGGTCAGTACGGAATATGTACTGAGCATGTAAAGTATGAAATACAGTAAAAGGATCATAACTGATGGAGTACAGTAAATGTGTGCAATATTCAGAATTTCAAAACACTTGCCTTTGTAACATAATCATACTTGTCAATATCATATATCGTATGCATGTTTATATATATCGTACCAGGCCCATTAATGAGGGACTCGGTGAATAAGATCATCATATGCCCTCCTGGCCGCCATAACATATCATCATATCATTATATCGTCATATCGTCATATCATCATATCATTATATCATCATATACATATATACCGTACCCGGCCCTTTAGTGAGGGACTCGGTGAACAATGCATTGAAGTTGTGCACGATAAAATACCCGGCCCAGGACTCGGTGAAAGATACATCGAGGTATGCACGAGTAGAGTAGTGAGAACCATATGTAATTAAAAATGTTTTTAAGGACTCAATAGAATAGTCAATGCGAATCATTGTTCGCAATTTCAATAATAGTCATATCATTTACCTTCCGGATGTCCCTGTGGATTATATCAAAATGGAACTTTAAAATCATGTATAGATATCAATATATATGAAGCAAAACATAAATTATGTGAATCAAGGTCAATAGCCATCCTAGTGGCTCTAGGAATAGGAATTTCCTTTGGAATCGTATATATGTCGTATATTCATTTCATAACGATCATGCCAAAAAGAAAGAAGGGTTATCTTCACATACCTTTAGCGCTTATTTGTCACACAATATGTATACGCTGCCCAATAATACTTCAACCTATATTAAGACGCCAACAACTACGGTTAAGCTACTGGAAGATTCAAAACGTATTCTAACGTTAGTAACTCCTTTCTAGATGTTTAGACGACATTTTCTCTTGTAGTCAAACCAACTACATACAACCAATCCCACATCAATAATTATACGTTCAATACCAATCCGGACAGCCCACATAACATTCCAAACAGTCCGCATTCACAACATTCAATCGCGATTCACATACGGCTACTACATTCTCAAGTTATTCGTAATAGTTTGTAGCCTTAACGTTTGCATGTAACAACTTTATAACAGCCCATCCAACATACAACATAGTGCATAACCTTAATTATCATTAATATTCCAAGCTCAATAAGAACAACAACAATGTGTCAAAACAGTCCGTACATTACAACACCCAATAATAGTCTACATGCGATTATGACACGTCCAATTTATTCTTGTTAGTCTATAGTCATAACATTTCGTCGAAACGATTCTATAACATCCCAACCACTATGACAACATGATGTATATTCTTAACTATAATTAGTTTTTCCAACTTAGCCAAAACAACACGTCCAAAACAGTCCCTAACCAACAACACGTCCAAAACAGTCCCTAACCGACAACATAACAATGTTCGGAATTCTTGCAAACGTTTACGGACATACTAAGAAAACCACATATGATTCTTACACATTATTTCATGTCTTATTTTCATATAATATCAGTAAGTTATGACCATAAATCACATGACAACTACATCATCAATTCATACGCAACTAAGCTACATCGTCATCTCTATAATCCTTACAACAACTCACAAACGACTTTAGTTCCAACTCCAACCATTAAACACCTTTATTTCCATCATAAAATTCATGACAATAACAATCAAAATATCAAGTAAAATCAGTTCACTAACTTCCACACAAAACAGTCCACTGCATGGCTTAACCATGCTTCAACATCACACACATAAAATCATGGATTCAATTATTTTCATACTAACACAACTTCACCTTTAACCTTCCAATTATTTTCATTCCTTTTTACCATGAGATCTATTATAGTAACAACCATATTTATTAAAGAAAATTAGTTTATTAATTCCACCAAAACAGTCCCCTCGGCCACATAGTCATTCCAACACCAACATTCATGATTTTATGCATGCGATTCATGTTCATCAAGTTACAACCATACTTCAACATCAACACCTATAACCTCATGGTTAATATCATGTTCCCACATCAACACACCTTATTTCATGCATACAAGTTATATTTACACATCTACATCACCCTTAATACATGAAAAAGAAAGTTAGATCTTACCTTGACAACTTGACTTCTCAACTTGGCTAGAGTTTGTGAATTGAAATGAAAATGGTTCTTGTTGCTCCAATGACTATCTTCACGTTTCTAGGGACCTTCTAAAGGGTTGAAACACCTTGGAAAATAATTTTTGGATCAAGACTCAAGAGCTCAAAAATCAACCATTGTGGTCGAGAGCTTTCTCTCTCTAGGTTTAGGTTTTCTTTCTTTGTGTTGTGTAGTTGAAATGAATGTATTTTCTGATCTCCTTAGTCCTTATTTTGTTAAACTATGATGCCTACAAGGTGGGCACATGCTCCACTCATGACAATGAGTCACTCCATTAACATTACACCAAAATTCAATTTTTTTCTCCCTCACTTTTGGCTATATGCCTTGACTGAACCCCCCCCCCCCCCTTGTCTCTCCTTCTTCCTTTCCTTATTATTGTTTACAAGACAACTGCATGTGTAGTGGATGATTCATACACTAACCTTTGTCCATTGCAATAATACAAATATGAATGTCAATATTTAAGTGTGCAAGGATTCTTCCTAACATGTGTGTCTTCATAAAATAATGCATGGTTTTATAAAGTAATAGATGCCTTCCATTTTCAAATGCATGCCTCACATGGATGTATTCTTTTTTAGCCACCTTGGCCGATATTCACATGTATTTTTCTTCCAATTTAGTTGTCCACAATATGATGAAAATGTAGTGGATGAATCAACATTTAAATGGATATTTGTATGTCTTCCATAATAGCCTTGTTTTAGATGACTTTGAGTCATCTTTTGTGTATTGCAAGTTGGTGTTCCTTCATGGTTCATGGTTGTCACAAAATTTTAATCAACACCACAATTAAGTAGTTCCTAATCTCCAATAACATTTTTATACTAAGTAAAATTTATAACCGATTAGTTCTAGTTTAGAAATTAAAAATCCGAGGTTTCTATCTCACGTCGATTCCTTCGCGAATAACTCGACGTATAAAATACGGGGTCTAACATTAGTTCCTAGCAACACATAAATGGAAAAATCAATCTCCCGCTCGGGAGGAAGGCCTAGAAGCTCTTCCGGGAACACATCCGGAAATTCATTCACTACGGGAACTGACTGAAGAGTCGGCGACTCAGCTTCTATATCTTGAACTCGTACTAGATGATAAATACATCCTTTCGTGATCATCTTCCTTGCCTTTAGATAGGAAATAATCCTACCTTTTTGTGACGCCGTATTCCCTTTCCATTCTAAGACTGGTTCTCCCGGAAATTGGAAACGAACCATCTTCATTCTACAATCAACATTGGCATAACAAGAAGCCAACCAATCCATGACCATAACGACATCAAAATCTACCATTTCTAGCTCATGCAAATCAATCATGGTACGACGATCACAAATCTAACTACACAATCCCTATATACTCGGCTAGCTATTACCGATTCACTCACGGGTGTAGACACCTCAAAAGGTTTGATCGACTCCGACTCGACTATAAATTGACCGGCAATATATGGAGTAACATATGATAATGTGGAGCCCGGATCAATCAAAGCATATAAATCATGAGAGAATACTGATAATATACCTGTGACCACGTCAGGAGAAGACTCAAGATCATGGCGTCCAGCCAAAGCATAAATACGGTGCTGAGGACCGCTAGTACTGGGAGCTCTCCCTCTGCCTCTACCATGGCCGACTGGCGCATGTGAACCTAGCCCCGTAGGGCGTACAGACACCGAAGATCCGGCTACTGACCCTGATGGCTGGGCCCTACCTCTACCATGTACTGAGGGGCAATCACGCATAATATGGCCTGGTCGACCACATGAATAGCAAACGTCTGAACCCAATCGGCTCTGACCCCAATGAACCTTCCCACACTGGGAACATCGTTGCACGGGTGGCCTTGACTGGCCTGAATCATCTCTAAACTGTGGTCCTGAATAACTCGGACTCGGCCCTGAACGAGCAGACCAATCAAATCTCTGGCCTGAAGATCGTGGAGGTGCACTGGTCATAGAATAGCCTGAATGCCTGGGGAACTGATGCCTGTGTCCACCTCTGGACTCACTTATTGGGCCTGAACATCTGGCCCTCTTGCTATGACCCCTATCCCGCTCACGCTCACTTCTCCGCTGTTGTAGGCCTTCTTCTATGTTCTGAGGATGCGCCTGAATGCGTGCAATATCCATGACGTCCTGAAGGGACGCAGTCAAACATTTATCCATCAAGTGTGGCCCTAGGCCCTTTACAAATCGGTGTACCCAGTCACCCATATCCGCTACCATGGCCGAAGCATACCTAGCCAAGGAATTGAAACGGAGGCTATACTCGAGGGCACTCATACTACCTTGCCTCAAGTTCAAAAATTTATCGGCCCTAGCTCGCCGAACTTTCGGAGGCATGTAATGACGAAGAAAAGCATCGACAAACTCTTTCCATACCTGGGGAGGTGCATTGACCCCTCGTGAAGCCATCCATACCGTATACCACTGAATCGAGACATCTCTCAATCGATATGACGCTAGCTCTACCGATTCGGTGTCCGAAGCATGTATCAACCGAAGCGTCCTCAACATACCATCGATAAAATCCTGAGGATCCTCCTCCGGCTTTGACCCAAAGAATTCCAAAGGGTTTAAAGTAATGAAATCATGGGCCCTTACACTAACGGCCCTATCACCATGCCCTGAACTTTACCTGTGAGTCTGGGCCACAACCAAATGAGTCAACAAATTAATGGCCTCTTTCACATCTTGGCCAGAAGCATTCGGTGGAGGTGCTGGGGCTAGGGCTAAGGCTCCATCACGCTCCTCAGAAATAGGTACTGTCTGGGAGGACTGAGATTGAGCCGCACTCTTGGACTCACTTGCCTCTACTACCGGTGGCGGTGCTCTTTCGGCCCACTTTTCTGCCACCGTCTTGCCCTTTTGGGCTGCTGTAGCCTTTTTCTTTTTAGGCATCTCTGAAATACATAACACACGATTAAGGAACAAGAATTTCTTACATCATAGCTCTATCGCACGATCCTTATGAAGAAAGAAGGTCAATCATTCCTAAAATGTCCGCAGCTTCTTGTTTATAAGTGTGGCGCGGAACACACCCATAACCAAGACTCTACTAGACACGGCTCGTAGACACACCCTAGGACTGAACTGCTCTGATACCACTTTTGTCACGACCCGACTAGAGGGACGCGACGAGCACCCGGTGCTAGCCCACCGGGGCACCCTCTTAGCTTACTCTTATGCTTACATCTAGCTGAGCCACAGAATTATACATGCATTATATCACAATTGGCATCTATGCCACATCAATGTACATGGGCCATCATGGCCGATAAAATGACATATAACATATAGGCCGACAAGGCCAGACATATCTATACATATATACACGTGACTACGAGCCTCTAAGAGAGTATGATATATCACATGAGCGGGACAGGACCCCGCTATGCCTATAATTATATACACAAAAGAATGAGTACCCAAAAGCTATGGCTCCGGAAGCAATGGAGCTCTGCTATGTAATCTCTGAATACGCAGCTATGGATCAAGTATGTCTCCCTGTGCACCTGCGGGCATGACGCAGCGTCCACAAAGAAAAGGACGTCAGTACGAGGAATGTACTGAGTATATAAAGCATGATCCACATCGATATATAAGCATGATGAAAAACATATGAAATAGCATAGGAGGGGAGACAATAATATCATCGTCATAGCACTTACTTGTCTTTCATAGGGACTTTCCATTTTATCATACGTATTAGTACACATACGTTATCATCCCTATTTCATAATAGTACTCGTACCATACTTGTGCTCGTATTCGTATACATGTCCTTATTCGTATTCATATTCATAGTCTTATCACATTCATGTTCATTTTATATACATAGTCACTTCATATACATAGCATTTACATAGCATACCCGACCTCATAGGATCGGTGTTTCATACATACTTGGCCAACCAAGGCTCATGGTTACTCATACCTGGCCCTACCAAGGCTTCAGGGTTATCCGTATAATCTGCAAAGGTGTGCGCGCGTTTCGTAATCATATACATACCTTATTCATATTCATATACATATATTCTACCCGGCGTATAAGCTCGGGGTTTCATTATAGTCTTTCATAGGCATATATAAGTATAATAGCCCGTAGGCACCTTTAGCATCATTATTAATATCATCATCATTACGATCATCATCATTATCGTTACGTCTATATCATAAGCTTACTTGTCGTATGAGGTGCGTAGTACAATCGTAGTACATATCAAGGATCGTGAGCTTATGAGCTCGGAATATCAATCATTTGGAGACAACATATTCATATAGAAGATTTAAGAGTTTGGCCAAGGGACCATGCCTTATGAAAGATTTAAGAGTCTGGCCAAGGGACCATGCCAGCAAAATAAGAGCTCACATGGGAATACACATCCTACTATGTACCACTGTCTACAGACCTCTATGGAGTATGGACTGAGGAAAGGACAGGACAAGGACCTGCCATACCAATATATTTACAAATCAGAATAGCATACCAAAAAGACTGTAGATCCGGATAAAATGGAGCGCACTGATTACGGCTAAGGAGAAAACCTACCGAGCTGGGTCGTCAGACTGGCTGCCTGAACCTGCGGGCATGAACGTAGCGTCCACAAGAAGGGACGTCAGTATGAATAATGTACTGAGTATGCAAGGCATGAATAACAACATGACGAGAAACATGGAACATGACATGTGATAAAGATAAACTATCATCTGAGAGCGTACACTATGTAATGCATGAATCTTAAAAATCATATGTAAGTGAGAACATGCATATATATATATATATATATATATATATATATATATATATATATATATATATATATATATATATATATATATAGTGTTAGTGTTGCGGAACGTGCAACCCGATCCATAAATGATAGTGTTGTGGAACGTACAGCCCGATCCATAAATGTTAGTGTTGTGGAACATACAGCCTGATCCATAAATATAGTACTACGGAACGTGCAGCCCGATCCATATATGTTAGTGCCAAGAAACGTACGGCTCGATCCATAAATATCACATGTTAGTGCCGAGGAACGTACGACCCGATCCATAAATATCATATGTTAGTGCCGAGGAACGTACGACCCGATCCATAAATATCACTTGTTAGTGCCAAGGAACGTACGACCCGATCCATAAATATCACATGTTAGTACCGAGGAACGTACAGCCCGATCCATAAATATATTATATACATATACATAATGTAAATAGCATGCATGAGAGCCCAATAAAAGTCACTACTCAGTCGGAGTGACATAAGGTCGGTGACCTCCAATTTATAGTATGGATCAATCATCATCGCTATATCTCACCCCGAATGGACAATTATCATGAGGTGAGATCAACAACAATGAGTAAAATCAAGGAAATCATTACATATATTCAACAATCTCATGATAGCATTAAAACCACAAACTTTGGAATTTTTAGAAATAGGATCATCATCATCATTATTATCATAGAAACCTCTATCGTTGGCATTGTTAGAACTTGAGAATCATGAACTTCTAGCTTTTGGGGAATAGGGACGTTATGGAAAACATGCATGGAATCATAACACAGGAATCATGCCTTTTGAAAGAAAGGGACTAGCCTTAACGTACCTCTCGGTCTCCTTAGCCACTCAACATTTATCCTTCGAAGCTCTCAAATCTACATATAAACCATTCATACAATTGTTAGGCTTATGTTACACCCTGGAAATTTCATGTCGTCGTGAAGTGAATGGACCAAAACGAGCTTAAGGACGATAGGAAGTTCTCAAGACTATAAGACGGATAGTTAGTGGTCTTAGAATGCATAGGCTAAGATTTTGAAATCGTATGAATTGACAAAAATAAGGATTAGTAAGGGTAAGTGGAGTATACGTGGGGTTTGTGAAAGGTTCCGTAAATTATTGCGTTAAGAATTGTTGGTAAGGCCTTGAGGGTGAGTTATAGGGATGTTTAGATCATTAATGAAGTATTAAACAAGTGTTAAGAAGGTTCCATAACGATTGGAGATCGAACGAAACGACGAGAACAACTTCGAAAAAACTGTGAGTTACACGACCATATTATACGGCCCGTGGAATGTTATACAGACTGTATAATGGTCCGTATAACCCAACAACAACAAAGAGTTCCATGGTGGTGAACCACGGACACTTATACGGACCGTATAACTCCCAGCAGGGATTTGATTTGCTGGTTCGTGAACCACGACCACTTATACAGACCGTACAATACTATACGGACCGCATAAGTGCCCGTGGAAGTCCCGACAGGCTGATTTTCAATGTTTGTATAAATAGATGCCTTGGGTTCTTTTACTTCATTTTTCATATTCCACAAGTTTTGAGAGCATGAAAACCCTTCTCTAAACATATTCCACTCAAGTCTAAGAGAACACAAAGATCAAAGATTAGAATCAAGTGTTTATGTGTTAGAAAGCTTCCAAGGGTTAGAGGACCACAAGAAATTTCATTGGAGGAGAACTAGGGTTTGGTTCAAGTGAAGTATTTCCACTCAAGACTCATTCCCTCAACATCTAAGGTAAGTTTTATGGTATCTCCATGTTGTTTAAGGTGTTTTAAAGTTGAAATACTTGGATTGTAGAATGATATAGAAAAATGGGTCATGAATGTGGAATAAGGCCATTTTGAGTAATAGCTTGAATTGAGTCATGATTCTTGATGTGTTGGGATCTGGATATGTTATAAATGATGTTAAGAACATGAGATAGACATTGTATATGAATGAATGTAAATGTGTGTTATGACCATGGATATGGGTGATTGGGAGTGAATTGAGAATATAGAAAATGTGGATGAATAAACACTTTTGTTATGATATTGTGAATGTATTATTGACGTTTGGGAGTTAATATATGGTATGGAGGAATGTCGTATAAATAAAGGAGATGCTGTCCGATTTTCTCCAAGTCTTAATCGTGTATGTTAGCTATTGATTTCTAATTATAGTGTGACTTTAATGAAGGTAGAAATGTGAGCGTTGAAGGAGAACGTGCAAGTGGTAAAATAGTAGAACGGAAAGGTATGTAAGGCTAACCCTTCTTTCCTAAGGCATGGTTCTTTGGCCAATCATTTAAATCTTCTATAAGTCTATGATGTCCTTCAAATGATTCTATCTTCCGAGCTATTAAGCTCATGATTCTCGATATGTTACGATTGTACTAAGTTCCTCATATGACGAGTAAGTCTATAAAGATAGAATTAATGAATGGCGATAATAGTGACAATGATATTGATGACGATTATAATGGTAATGACGCTGACGATGACGATAACGATGACGATAATGATAGTGACCATAATAGTAAAGATGCTTATGAGCTATTATGTATATGTATCTATGTATGACTATTATTGAACCCAAAACTTATAAGGCCGGGTAGAATATGTATATATTTATGTAACACGCGCACACCTCTGCAGTTGGTACGGATAACCCTGAAGCCTTGGTAGGGCCAGGTAGATATAACCCTGAAGCCTTGGTAGGGTCAGGTAGATATAATCCTGAAGCCTTGGTAGGGCCAGGTAGATGTAACCTGAAGCCTTGGTAGGGCCAGGTATGTGTAACCCTGAAGCCTTGGTTGGCCAGGTATGTCTATGATATAAATATGTATATGATATGGATATGTATATGGTATGTAAAAGAGTATGAATACGGTTGTGATACGAATAGGAATAAGAATAGGCATATGAATACGATTATGGATACGAAATGTAAATGAGTACGGATACGAATACAGAAACGGTTATGGATGTATGTACACAACCTCGCATTAGAAATGGAAAGTCCTTATTAAAAGCAAGTAAGTACTTATGACGATGATTCTACTTTCTCCCATCTTATGCTATTTCTTATGTTGCTTATTATGCTTCCCTATTGATATTGATCATGCTTTGCATAATCAGTACATTCTTCGTACTGACGTCCTTTTGTTTGTGGACGCTGCGTCATGCCCGTAGGTGCCTAGGGAGACAGACTTGATTCGTAGCTACATTACTCAAGGACTACATAGCGGAGCTCCATTTCTTTCGGAACTAAAGATTTTGGTACTCATTCTTTTGTGTATATATTTATGGGCCTAGCGGGGTCCTGTCCCGCCTATATGATATGACATACTCTCCTTAGAGGCTCGTAGACATGTGTATATAGTTAGATGTGTTTAGCCTTGTCGGCCTATATTTTGGATTTCATTTTGTTAGCCTCGTCGGCTTATGTACATTGATATGGGCATAGATGTCAATGATGATATAAAGGTATTGTTGTCCAATGGAACTAGCATGATGGATGAATAGAAATGTATGATTTAATATATGGCTCACCTAGATATAAAAGTAAAGGTATGTTAAGAGGTGCCCGGGTGGGCTAGCACCAGGTGCCCGTCGCAGCCCTCCGGTTGGGTCGTGACAGCTTAAAGTCATATGCTTATCTTAAGCCTTCAATTTAATTCTGTTTAGAATTTATCGAAATTCGGGCAGCATCTCCCCTGTTTATATGCCTAGCCCGAAATCACAATCCAACAACCAACAATAACAACAACAATACCGACATCAACAACATTAGCACCACCAATAAGCTCCATAAAATATCCCACATGATGTTTTCCAAATTTTTCAACTAATAAATTCATTATACAATCATTTAATAGCTTTACCTCCGTAAAAAACCTAAATTAATATCAATAAGGGAAGATTCTTACCTTACTCCCGCTAGAACCGCAATATCTTCAGTATCCGCCTTGAATACAAGCCAAGATCCCTCGTAAGACTATATTACAATTGCAACTATACGCTGTCTGAGCCTAAATCTGGAGATTTCCACTTGATTCACGTTAAAATTTGGTGAATGGAAGTTAGGGGAAATTTCCAGAGAATTTGGGAAGCTTGGAGGGGTGTTTGAATGGAAAATGAGGGGGTAAGCCCCTTTATATTAAGTTCTAGAGTAGGGTTGCACCGACCTAGAAATTTCTCAGCGCGTTCGCGCTGGGTAATGGCGCGTTCGCACTGGGTTTCCTGGTCACCCCTCTGCACATTCGCAAACCAATTTCCTAGCTTGGCCACCAGACTTACAGCGTCCATATCGTTTTACTCCGATGCCGTATCGATGAGCAGTTTGTTGTGTTGGAAGCTAAACTTCATGAATTTCACTTTAGGCTTTCACTTTTCCTCAAAAATCCTCATATACAAAAGGATATCCTCTCCTCAAGTAGGGCCAAAATTGCCCCTCATATTTTCTCCAAAGTCCAACAACCTAATTTCCTCGATTCACATGCCCTCCAATCCTTCCGTAACTTATTATATAAACTTAAACCCTTATAACCCTGAGATAAACGCATATAGTCCATACTTAAAACAACCAACACTCACAAATCTCAACGTACAAAACTACGCGGTGTAACATTTACACATTCAGCAGGGCAGTATGAGTGTTCAGGAGTACAGTGTATACTTTGATTCATTGGCTAGATATACCCCAGCTATGGTGGCTGAGATAGAGGATCGAGTTCATCGTTTCATGGCTGGTCTAGGGCCATATTTGATTGATGAGTGTACGACATCTGGGTTACAGCCCGGTATGGATATTTCCCGTATACAGGCATATGTACAGAATCTGAAAGATCGTAAGCATCAGCGAAGGATAGAGCGTGAGAGTGACCAGGGCCATGGTAAGAGGGCTAGATCATTAGATATGGTTGGTGAGTTCAGGGGAGGATAGTGACAACAGCATTCCCGGTATCCATTTCATTCAGCAGGGAATGCACCTCCGCGATTTTCAGGCCAGAGATTCGATCGGTCTCCTTATTCCGGAGCGGGTCAAAGTTCCAGAGCCTCGAGTTCTCAGTACAAGCCGGATTCAGGTCATATGAGGCCACCTTTGCTACGATGTACCCAGTGTGGTAGGCTACACTCCGGACAGTGTCGACTGGGATCAGATGCTTGTTATGCTTTTGGCCAGCCAGGTCATGTGATGAAGGAGTGTCCGTCGAGAGGTGGTATAGGTATTGCTCAGCCCACAGGTTCTGTAGCTGGTTCTTCTTTATATGTATGCCCTCCAGGGCATGGTTCTCAGGCACCAGCAGGATGTGGTAGAGGAAGGGGTGGAGCATAGAGCGGTCCTCAGAACAACATTTATGTATTAGCTAGTAGACAGGATCATGTGTTGTCTCCTGATGTTGTCACAAGTATATTATCAGTCTCCTCCTATGATGTATATCCACTGATTGACCCAGGTTCCACCTTATCATATGTTACCCCATTTGTTGCTAGCAAGTTTGGGATAGAGCCTGAATTGATTAAACCGTTTGAGGTGTCTATGCCAGTTAGTGATCCAGCTACAGCTAGGCAAGTATATAGAGGTTGTGTAGTGATAGTTTTTAATTACCATACCCTAGCAGATTTAATTGAGTTAGACATGATTGATTTCGATGTTATTATAGGTATGGATTGGTTGGCTTCCTGTTATCCTAATGTTGATTTCAGAACAAAGATAGTTCAATTCCAGTTTTCCGACGAGCCAGTCCTAGAGTGGAAGGGTAATGCTGCTTCGCCAAAGGGTAGGTTATGTCCTACCTTAAGCCAAGGAAGATGATCAAAAAGGGATATATTTACCACCTAGTTCGTGTCCAGAATGTACAAGCAGAGTCACCGACCCTTCTGTCTATCCCTGTAGGCAATGAGTTCCAGAGGTGTTTCCAGATGAGCTTCCAGGCATTCCGCAGGAACGGGAGATTGTGCTATTGATCTATTACCAGATACACTGCCAATATCTATTCCTCCTTATAGAATGGCACCTACGGAGTTGAAAGAATTGAAGGAGCAATTGAGGGATTTACTCGAGAAGGGCTTTAGTAGGCCGAATACCTCACCATGAGGAGCGCTGGTATTATTTGTAAAAAAGAAGGATGGTTCTTTGCGAATTTTTATTGATTACAGTCAATTGAATAAAGTGAATATAAAGAATAAGTATCTGCTTTCGAGGATTGATGATTTATTTGACCAGCTAGATATGGGCACTATAAGTTTCGTGTTATGTCATTCGGGCTAACTAATGCCCCAGCTGTATCCATGGACTTGATGAATCGTGTATTCATACCCTTCTTAAATTTGTTCGTGATTGTGTTTATAGATGACATTTTGGTTTATTCATCGTCAAAGGCGGAGCATGCGGATCATCTACGTGCAGTGCTTAGAGTTTTTCGAGATAGAGAATTATATGCAAAGTTTTCTAAGTGTGAGTTTTAGTTGAATTCTATGGCCTTCCTTGGTCACATCATTTCAGATGAAGGCATTAGGGCGGATACTTAAAAGATTGAAGCTGTGAAGAATTGGCCAAGCCCACGACATGAATGGAGATATGTAGCTTCTTGGGTCTGGCAGGATATTACAGGAGGTTCGTAGAGTGATTTTGTTCTCTTTCAGCCCCATTGACAAAGCTGACTCAGAAATCAGCTAAGGTCCAGTGGACGGATGATATGAGCAGAGTTTTCAAATATTGAAGGAAAAGTTGACCTCAGCACCCGTCTTGACTCTTCCAGAGGGAACAAATAGTTATGTGATATATTTTGATACTTCAGATATTGGATTGGGTTGTGTATTAATGCAACACGGTAAGGTTGTTGCCTATGCTTCTAGACAACTGAAGGAGCACGAGAAAAATTATCCAACTCATGATGTTGAGTTAGCTGCAGTGATCCATGCATTGAAGAAGTGGAGACACTACTTATACGGTGTTTATGTTGATATCTATACCGACCATAAGAGCCTTCAGTATATCTTTAAGCAGAAGGACTTGAACTTACACCAGAGGCGATGGCTTGAGTTGTTAAAAGACTATGATGTTGATATTCTGTACCATCTTGGAAAGGCTAATGTAGTAGATGATGCTCTCAGTCGTAAATCCATGGGTAGCCTGTCATATGTGCAGCCGGAGAAAAGAGAGATAGTCTGCGAATTTCATCGATTAGCTAGTTTTAGAGTTCGGCTGTTAGATTCAGGTGATGCAGGAGTTACTTTTCAAGACACAACGGTGTCATCTTTGGTAGCAGAGATAAAGAAACATCAGTACGAGGATCCAGTTTTAGTTCATTATGGGGATACAGCTCCTCAGAAAGAAAAAACACCCTTCATGATCATAGGAGATGGAGTACTCAGATATCAAGGTAGAGTATGTGTTCTTAATATTGCAGGGCTTTGTCAACAAGTTATGGGAGAAGCCCACTATTCTCGCTATTCTATTCACCCAGGCACAACAAATATGTATCATGATCTCAAGTAAGTGTATTGGTGGGATGGTATGAAAAGAGATATAGCAGAATTTGGCGCTCAGTGTCCGAATTGTAAGCAAGTCAAGATAGAGCACCAGAAGCTCGGAGGTTTATTGTAGGCTATGGAGATTCCGACATGGAAATAGGAGGTAATTAATATGGATTTCATTACAGGTTGCCCCGTACTCCACGGAAGTATGATTCAATATGGTTCATAGTTGATAGGCCTATAAAGTCAGCTCACTTTCTGCCAGTCAAAACTACTTATTCAGCTGAGGATTATGTGAAGCTCTACTTTAAAGATATTGTACAACTTCATAGTGTTCCTTCATCCATTATTTCATATAGAGGGGCGCAGTTCACAGCTAACTTCTGGAAATCTTGTCAGAATGGATTGGGGACTCAGGTGAGTCTTAGTACTGCATTTCATCTGTAGACAGATGGACAAGTTGAGCGTACTATTCAGACACTTGAAGATATGTTGAGAGCTTGTGTGATTGACTTCCGAGGTAGCTGAGATGATCATTTGCCTCTTATTGAGTTTGTATATAATAACAGTTACCATTCCAGTATCCAGATGGCTCCTTATGAGACTTTACATGGGTGGAGATGTAAATCACCTATAGGATGGTTTGACGTTGGAGAAAATTAGCTAGTAGGCCCAGACTTAATATAGCAAGCAGTTGACAAAGTGAAAGTGATTCAAGAAAGGTTACTAACGGCGCAGAGTCGACAGAAATCCTATGTAGATAATTGGCGGCGCAAGCTAGAGTTCGAGGTAGGCGATTAGGCCTTCCTAAAAGTTTCACCTATGAAGAGAGTGATGAGATTAGGCAACAAGGGTAAGTTGAGCCCTCAATACATTGGGCCATATAGAATCATTCGTACAGTGGGTAAGGTAGGATATAAGATAGAACTATTTTCTGAGTTGGAGTCTGTACATCCAGTATTCCATGTGTCTATGCTCCGTAAGTGCATAGGAGATCCCTCGAGAGTTATTTTGGTAGATGATATCCAGGTGACCGAGAAGTTATCATACGAGGAGACCCCAGTGGCTACTTTAGATAGACAAGTTCATCGATTGCGGACTAAGGATGTGGCTTCCGTTGAAGTGCTTTGGAGAACTAATAATGTTGAAGAAATGACTTGGGAAGCTGAAGAGGAAATGAAGGCTAAATACCCGTATTTATTTTCGTCATCTCAGAAGGCTCAGTCTAAGGAATCATCTTCCCCAGGTATTGGTTTCATTTATAGTTATTGTGATTGGTCGGGTGAGGCTATGATGTTGTATATTTTAGCATGTGGCCCTGTGTGGCATTATTTTGGGTTGCTGTGTACAACTTGGATTGGTATATTTATAAGGGATACTCTACCAAATTTTTTATAGCCCATGACTTTTATGAACATTCGAGGACGAATGTTTTTAAGGAGGGGAGAATGTTACACCTCTCGTTTTCATCGCAAGAAAGTCCTTGTCTTATGGGTGGTTTAAGCCCTTAATATGGAGATCAGTACCCGAGTTTTTGAGATGTTAAGTGCCTTACCTCATGTATACCAAAGTATAAGTATGCATACCCGAATTGAATCGGCGCGAGTTGGAACGACTCAGGGAACTGGCAGGAAACCAGTCCCTTTTGACGGACCGTTGACGTGTCGACGGTGGCGTCACTCCAATCCGTCGACAGTCCACCGTCTCTGAATATCTAGGTGGCTGATTGACGGTGCGAGTCGATAGCCGTCGACTTGTCGACGGGCCATCGACCCGCTCATCGAACCGCACCACTAGGACCCTTTTTGGTCCACTTATATATAAATGCCCCTCACATTTTATTTCTCATTTTATCATCCTCCAAATCAGAGAAAACCCTAGTATAACTCCTATCAACATTTCCTATCATATTAGTGAAGATTTAGTAAGATCCGAGCCCCGTAAACCTGAGCTTGTGAAGGGAAAGTTGTTCCTAGGGCTCCACTGAAGTTGTTGAGCTTTGAAATTAGAGTTGAAGTTTTATCCTTGGAACTTTAGAACCCTCAAGGTATGTATATGATTCCTACCCTTGTGTTTGAGTTTGTTATCAAGAGTTTTGGTTGTTTTAAGTAAGATAAATATATTTAAGAAAGTGGTAAGATGAATAAGGGTAAAGTTAGGGTTAAGGGCTATTTTGAGGGATGATTTGGGATATATTTAATTATATTTTGGTATGTAAGTGTTGCTAGTGTTGTTGTTGGTATTGTTGTTGATGTTGGATTGAATTGGAAGTTGAAGGATTGCGAAGTTTCCAAGGGAAATGTTGTCCCCAATTTTTTAAGCTCTTTTGGTACTTAAATTGGTTAGTAAGTGAGGTAAATGGTTTAATGGTGGCATATGTTACCTTAATTGTAGACTTACGAGTTCGTGAAGTAGATGATGGACGACTAGATATGCATCAAGGTATGTTAAGGCTGTCCCTTCTATTATTTTTGGCATGATCCTTATCTTATGAACGAACAGAGTAAGAGAATGAGTTCCAAAGACTCTACTCCTATATGGTATAGGATTCATCGCATCCTTGATCTCCTATGTTTTATACTTATGGTGTCTAGAGATCTTATGTCGTTCAGAGTAGTTCAGAGCATTCTTTTCCAAGTCTTTCATGCATTTATATATATATATATATATATATATACAACTATTTTATTACATCGCACCGCGCTATAGTTGGCCGGGCAAGCACTTAGTTGTGCACACCACTGCAGTGGCCAGATTATGAGGTTATCCCGGACGCGGAATGATGATGAGATGATGATAACACCGCGCCTATATGGCCGGGCAGTATACTATATATGTATATGTATGTATGAGATGTTTTTTTTAGAGAGCAGGCATAGCATCCGCCGTGGAGGCACTTTCATATATTGAGTTTAGCTTTTATGCTTCAGACATGTTTCATGATTCCTATGTATATGTTGTTCTCATGCCTTACATACTCGGTATATTTTCCGTACTGACTCCCCTATTGCTCGGGGGGCTGTGTTCATGCCCGCAGGTTCAGGTAGTTCGACAGGCGGTCCAGCTAAGTAGGACTTCCATCCAGCAGTGGTCAATGCGCTCCACTTGATCCGGAGCTGCAGTCTATTTTGGTATGCGAATTTGAGATGTATATGCATATATGGGTATAGTGGGGCCCTGTTGTCATGACCCGGCTAGGGCCATGACGGGTACCCAGGGCTAACCACTGAGCACCACTTGTTCTATTACTCATTCTGCGTACAATCGTATTTCTTATACTCATAATCGTAGGAAACCCACTTTTATTTGAAACATATTTACCTTTATATACATAAACCCTTTGGCTATCCACATAATACATATATACACGTGGAAAAATCGTGAGACCATACTACCCACACATACGTATCTATGAGCCTCTACTAGAGTACTAGACATATGGACGGGACAGAATCCCGTCGTGCCCAAAACATATATGTACACAAAGAGTAAATAAATGGCACCTCCGGAATAATGGAGTGCTCTCAAAAGTCTGCTTATCGGCCTCTATAAATCTGGGCGCCTCCCTGTCTACCTGTGGGCATGAACACAGCGTCCAAAGAAAACGGACGTCAGTACGAACATTGTACTGAGTATGTAAGGCATGAATGAAATGAACATAATAGAGAAATCATAACACATAAGATGAAGATATAACCTGCATAACTTTTAAGGGTGGATACCTTTCATGCCAATATCATATATAATCATAGTACATGTATCATCATAGCGCATACATCATCGTATCATATATATCATAGTACCGTATCTGCTCATACACATTAAACATTATTCGTATTTGGCCACGTAGTGGCTCGACAGTATCACATACATATCCTCTAGGCTTTTCATACATTTGAATACATAGTAGTATCATACCCGACCATATAGGATCGGTGTCTTACGTACCCAGCTATAATAAAGCTTGGTGTTATGCGTACCTGCCCTACCAAGGCTCAGTGTTGTCCGTACCTGGCCCTACCAAGACTCAGTAGTATCCGTACCTGGCCCTACCAAGGCTAAGTGGCATCCGTACCTGGCCCTACCAAGGCTCAGTGGCATCCGTACCCAACTGTAGTGGTGCGCGCACATCATAGATATATATGTATGTATATTATACCCGGCCATATAAGCTCGGGGTTTCACAATAGCCATATATAGGCACATATACGTAAAAGTCAATAAACATCTTTA
Organism: Lycium barbarum; assembly: GCF_019175385.1. Lineage (NCBI taxonomy): Eukaryota > Viridiplantae > Streptophyta > Magnoliopsida > Solanales > Solanaceae > Lycium > Lycium barbarum. The sequence continues at coordinate 81,416,404 of NC_083338.1, read as the reverse complement.
GCGTCATCACTATTATCATCGTCATCATTATCATCACCATTATCGTCGTCATCATTATCGTTATCACTATTAGCGTCGTCGTCATTATCACTATTAACATCTTTTATCATCACATACATCTCATAAGCTTATCATAACTCTTCGTAGAGCATGCATTTGAATCTAAAGACAATCTATGAAAATCATATCATATTCGTAGCATGAACTTCATAAAAATATCGTATGACAGGCTTTATAATCTCTAAACTTAGGCTCATCATTGCCATTATCGTATCTATGGCATATCTCGTACCTTTATCTTATGTGAAGTCCTCTATGAACATAGACTCATAATCTTTCGGAACATTGGTCATAGGTCATGCATTAGAGCTTATGGACAATCTATAACAATATCAGGGTGACATAAGGTCGAGAATCCCCAATTACATTATTGGGTGATCATATTCAGCATATCTCACCTTGAAGGAACTAACATTTTAAGGTGAGTGTACACCATGAACAATATCAAGAGATCGTAAATAAGATCATTAACTTCATAGACGTTATATCTTACTTTAGAATCTCTAGGCTTAAACTTACCATCATTATTATCATATTCATGACATATTTCTCATCTTTACCTCATAAGAAGCTCTTTATCAATATTGTCTCATAATTCCCAGAATGTAAGAAAGTCATGTAGAGGTATGGAAGTAATATCGTAGGAATCATATAAGGATCATTAGCTTCGTAGGAATATCGTATCATGAGCTTTAGGACTTCTAGACTTAGATTCATCATCGGTATTGTCATGCTTGTAACGTATCTCTTTTCTTTATCTTGTATGAAGCTTTTTATACTCGTAGACTCATAATTTTCGATATGTAGGAAAATCATGGAAAGTTTGGAGGATTCATGCCATAAGAGTCATGCCTTAGAAAGAAAGAACTAGCCTTACATACCTTTTTCGTTTAATAATTTCCATCGCTTGATTGTTATCCTTCAATTCTCACGTTTCTACCTTCAAGAGAATTCGCATTCACATTAGCTAATCGATTATATGAACGTGCTTACTAAAGCTAGAGAAATTTGGGCAGCATTTCCTTTGTTTATACAACCTTCCCCATATGGTATGTCTACTCCCAGACATTTATAATAACGTTCACAATATCATAACCAACAATCTTCATTCATCTACATTACCCTCATTTCAGAATTCAACTTCAATTCATCCATAATCATTGTCATAGTATACTAGTATGTTTCTCACATATAATGCTTATCCCATGTCCTTAATATCATTTATAACATAACCATATCACAACACATCAAGAATCATGACTCAATTCAAGCTATTACTCAAAATGACACTATTCCCACATTCATGACCCATTTTCTACATCCCTCTACAATCCAAGTGTTTCAACTTTCAAATACCTTAAACAATATGGAAATACAATAAAAACTTACCTTAGATGGTGTAGGAATGAACCTTAGGTGGAAACTCCTCACTTGAGCAAAACCCTAGTTTCACCTTCACTTGGATTCCTTTCCTTGGATGAACATTAATGGGTTTCTTACACTTGATTCACTTAGTTTGATGTAGTTGATCACTAATATTTCTTGAATTCTCGTGGGAGAAGTGTTCTAGAAAGTTCTAGAGAGGAGGTGTGTGAAAGGGAAATGAAATGAAATGAAACTTGGTCCCTTATTAATAATACTCAAATCTGTCCCGACCCATTTCTACGGACCAACATACGGTCCGTATAAATTATACTGATCGTATGACTTGCCGTAGATTTGGTCTAGAGAGGGATGCTAATCTAGGCTGATTATACGGTTGAACATACGGCCCGTATGTTTTATACGGCCAGTATGTTTGGCCGTATAATGCCCAGTTTTCCGAAGTTTGTTCTCGTCGACTCGTTTGATCTCCAATCCTTATGGAACCTCCTTAGCACTTGTTTATTACCTCATTAACAATCTAAGGAACGTTATAACTCTTCTCCAAAGCATCATTAAATCATCTGTTATATCCCGTATTTTTGCACATTTGGAAAATTCGAAATAATTTTGACTTGTAAGAAATAAGGCCACATTTTGATTTTATTTAATATATATGTGTTGTTCATGAAAAATGTTGATGTGGAAATATGGAGGAAGGCAAGGGCAAAATTGAGAATTTTGGAAATTAGTTTCAAGAATTACAAAAATAAGACCCACAACTAATTGGGCTCAAATAAATGGAAAAAAAAACAAGAGGCCCAAATGGTGGAGTGGCCGGCCATGGTCCAAATAAGAGGGCCCAAGCCCAAGTGTTAAATTAAAATCCATGTAGTAACTAATAAAAATGGGCCACCAAGTCTTCAATTGCAAGAAGCTTCAAGAACAACCAAGAAAACAAAAGAGAGAGAGTGAGAGCACAAGGGAATTCGGCCAAGGGAGAGAAAGAGAGGAAAATTTTTAGCCCATCAACCTTTGATCCAAAAATCATAATTTTCTAGTATTCCTACTAAGTTCAAGACCCTCTTCAACGTGGTATAATTTTTGGGGCAAGAAAGTATTTTTTTTTTTGCAAGTGGAAAAATTGGAAAAAGGTAAAGATTCTATCCTTTTTGTCTTGGAAGAATTATATATATATATATATATATTGTAGTCTATGGAAATGAATGTAAAGTATGAAATTTGTGTGTTGTGGGTGTGTGGGTGTGTGGCCGTGTGTGTAGTGTTGTTGATGGAGAAGGATGAACAAATTTTATTTATTATGTTAATTGTGTTGTTGTGGCCTTGTGATGTAAATGGAAGAATAATAGTTCAAGTTGGCATGAAAAATTGGTTGTTAAGTTGTTGTAGGAAATAATGTGATTTTATTATATTTTTATGTAATTATGGGAATGGGGTTGTTAAGGTGCAAATTGTTGTTGTTGTTGATGAAATTGGGAGGAGAAAATGCGATGTTGTGACCTTGTCGTATTTGTGGAGATTTGAATGGAATATGGTGTTAGTGGGACTGTTGGATATTTTGTAGAAATGTGTGAGATGCTTTTGAATTGTATGTGAATGATCTTGAATTAGTAATGAATATGTAAGTGTCGATATTGGCTTGAACGTACGTGGTGGAATTGAATGTTGATGAATATGTAGAAAGGAAGGTTACTAGTGTTGGAATGCGTTTTAATTGGTTTTTTGATGTTATTGGTATGGTTGTTGGTATTGTTGGTATGGTTGTTGATGAATTTGGCCGAGTTTAATTCTCGGGGATGTTGAATTTACAGGGGAGATGCTGCCGAAATTTCTGTAGACAAGTACTAGTTAGAATTGAATTTCTAAGTACTTGTAGCTAATATTTGGTAATTGATAATATTATTGTAGATATTGGAGAGCCCGAGACTTGATTCGGGATTTGACTAGCGAGCGATCGAGGTATGTAAAGCTTACCTTTCCTTCTTTTGGCATGATCCCTTTGAAATGGACAAAAAGGTATATGTATGTTTATAAAGAAAATCCCATTCTTAGAGCCACTAGGTTGGCCAACATCTTCGACTTCCATAAGCCATTCTATATAGCTTGATACGCATTTATGATGTTTGAAGATTCTAGTCGTTATGTTTCCGAATGTTGTTCGAATGATAACCGAGATGACTAAAGTCTTTGATGAGTGCTTCGATATGAAAATATGGTCTTAAAGTCCCCATTTGATTTGATCCATAATGTTATCCGCAAGTTTCCTAATATGAAAATGTGATCCATAATGATGTTTGAAAGTCTTCTAATATGAACGATACTCGAATTTCTAAGTATGACTTATGAAATATTGTCGGAAGGTTCCATACTACGAAAGCTCGTAACTCTCTCATACTAAATCCGATTGACCCGAAACTGATATCTGGGCCTTCGGATGTCGTGAATATATTTGTCCATCGAGTCTTGGAAGCTCTATTTGAGATATTTCCGAGTTGTCCACGATTTTTGTTCACATTCGATATGAGTACGCTCGACATAATGGAGCTTATTATATGAATGAATAACAAGATAAGCATAAAGAATTTTGTTCCTAAAGAGTTCTGTAGGTCTGGATATCCCTAACTTCCGTAAGTAATCTCGGATTTGCTTTGAATTACGTAAAAGTTCTGTGATAAAAAGAAAGAATGTCCGTAACTTTCACATAATAACTCCGATTGGTTCAGAACGTGTTTATGATCTTCAAATGTCGTTAAGTGTATGTATCTGTCGAGTATGGATATGTGTGCATATGGTTTCTCACTGCTCTGTTCGTGCAAGTCTCAGTATGTTATTCACTGCGCCTGAGCTAGGTTCTGTTATGTTATCGTGCATCTTCCTCTGCATTGTTCACCGCGTCCCTCTCCCTTGTGGCCGGGTTCTGTTATATGGATGTCTGTATATGATGATATGGGGATGGCGGCCAGGATGGCACATGATGATTCTGTTCACCACGTTCCGCAATAGAGGGTCGGGATCTGTTATCTGCATATACGGTACATGATTCTGACATGCATTGATTACTCTGTCCACTGCTTCCCTCACTAGAGGGCCGGGATCTGTTACTTACATATATGGTATCTGATTTTGGCATCTGATGATTCTGTCCACCGCATCCCTTACCAGGAGGGCCGGGATCTGTTATATGTGTATATACGATATATGATTCTAATATGTTTGGTTTGTGTTCGAAAAGTAAGCATTTTGGCATTCGGTATCCTCTGTACTTCTCCTGACATACGATATCAACATACATGATCTGTGTCTAGAAAGCAAATATTATGACGCTCCGGATCCGTACTTGTTCTGACATAAGACCTCGGCATATACGATCCGCGTGTGGAAACAATCATTCTGATATTCTGAGTCTGCACTTTTCTGACATATGATATCTGCATATATGATTTATGACTGGGTAAAACAGCGCTTTGGTAATCTAGGTAATGTACTTATTCTTGTACCGTTGTTCCGGTTATGGTTCTATTTTCTGTACTTCATGCTTTACATACTCGGTACATTTTCCGTACTGACCCCCTTTCTTCGGGGGCTGCGTTTCATGCCCGCAGGTACAGACACTTATTGTGGTGATCCGCCAGTCTAGGGTGTCGTTCTGCTACTTGGAGTGCTCCTTTGATCCGGAGCCTACACTTTTGGTACAGATCTTTCCGTTGTACATATTTATGTGTATGTGACTATTCAGGGGTACGGCGGGGCCCTGTCCCGTCATATGTTTCTGTTATGGTTTGTAGAGGCCTGTAGACATATATGTGGGTCGTGGGTCGCATTAGATCTGTGATGTATGTATGCTTTGCGTCCGGCTTTCTTATATACTACGATAACCTGATTTATTTAGGTGTTATAATGTAATCGACGACCTAAGTGATATATATATATATGGTTTTGTATGCATGAAACCCTTAATATGTAAACGTAAGAAAAATCTGGTTAGTAGGTATGTACGGGTGTCCATTTTGGGCACCAGTCGCGGCCCACGGGGTTGGGTCGTGACATCATCATTAACTCGTTACTTGTAAATCCTTTCCGATACATCTCGTATGCCTTGCCTCCTCCTGGCAAACTTTCTTCTCTTACTTCGAATGTCTTTGAAATCTCATATAGAATCATCAAATGTTATTTCTTACTTTATCAAAACATCGTATATGTCGTGCCCTTCGTCAGTCTATTCACTGTGCATGAACTAAAAAATTTCTGAGGTGTAACACCTGTCCTGTCCTTTCTACAGCTTTCTATTCTGTTAGAAGTCTGTAGACGGTTGTATGTAGTTGGGATATTGTGTAGCCTTATCGGCTCCTATTCTTTTGTTATACATCATATGTATCGGCCTTGTCAGCTTACACTGTTCTTTTCTGTCATATGGACCACCCAGTTAGTCAGTGATGTTCAGGTACGAGTATAGGGGGTGCTTGGTCAATGGAGGTTAGGCCCTCGTCACGACTCATCGGTTGGGTCGTGACAACGTCCCAGTTTTGGAGGACTTTTCAAGCCAAGTTGGGCACTCGATTGGATATCAATATAGCTTTTCACCCTCAGACAGATGGTCAGTATGAGCGGATGATTCAGATTGTATAGAATAAGCTTCGAGCCTGTGTGATTGACTTTGGTGGTCATTGGGACCAGTTCTTACTATTAGCAAAGTTTTCTTATAATAATAGTTACCACTCGAGCATTGATAAGGCTTTATTTGAGCTCTTTATGGAAGGCGATGTAGATCTCCTATTGGATGGTTTGATACATTTAAGGTAAGGCCATGCGGTACTGACGTTTTGAGGGGGTAATTAGCTAAGGTTAAGGTGGTTCAGGATGAGCTCTTAGCAGCACAGAGTAGACAGAAGGAATATCCGGCCCGAAAAGTCCGAGATCTTGAGTTCACGGTTGGGGAGCAAGTTTTGTTGATGGTCTCACCCATGAAGGGTGTGATGAGTTTGGGAAGAAGGTAAAGCTCATGTTACACCTCGAAAACTTTCCCATTAACGTACAGTGTATAGGTTAGCAAAAGGCACGACGTATACGATGTTTCGATAAGTAAGAAATAGCATTTGAGGATCCTAATCGATATTCAAAGACATTTGACGTAAGGGAAGAAAGTTGCTGAGAAAAAGGCAAGGCATACCATGTGTATCGGAAAGAAATTACGAGTAACGAGTTAATGATAATTAAAAGGTGCTTTGGAGAAGAGTTATAATGTCCCTTAGATTGTTAATGAAGTGACAAACAAGTGCTAAGAAGGTTCCCTAAGGATTGGAGATCAAATGAAGTGACAAGAAAAAGATTAGTGAAAGGATGAGTTATACGGTCCGTATAATGTTATACGGTCCATATAATGGACCGTAGGATTGTCACCGAATGAAGTTGTGGAGGGGGTGATTTCACTGTCACTTATACGGATTGTATAAATTTATACGAACCGTATAATGTGCCGTGAAATCGACGCAGAATGGGATGATCACTGGAGCAGTTTTACGGTCACTTATACGGACCGTATAAGTGTCCATATATTGATGTCGGGACAGCTTTTGCATTTATAAAATAAGATCCCAAGTTCATTTAATTCATTTTATTTCTCTCTCCACGACCCAATAGCTCTCTAGAACTTTCCAAACTCCTCATATACAATAATCCAAGTGAAATTGATGATCAACTTCACCAAATCAACAAAACTAAGTGTGAAAAACACATCAAAGTTCATCCAAGTGAAGAAATTCCATGGAAAGTGAAGCTAGGGTTTTGCTCAAGTGAAGTATTTTCACCCAAAGCTTATTCCTTCACCATCTACGGTAAGTTTTATGGTATTTACATGTTATTTAAGGTATTGAAAAGTTGAAACACTTGTATTGTGGAAAGATATAGGAAATGGGTCATCAATGTGTGAATAGTGACATTGTTGAGTAGTAATTTGGGGTGAATCATGAATATTAGTATGTTGTGATTGTAAGTATGTTATGAGTGACATTTAGAGCATGGAATAAGTATTATATGTGAGAGAACACAATAAGGAATGACGACCATGATTAAGGAGAAATTGGAGTGAAATGGCGAAATGCGAATAATGTAGATGGATGATGATTGTTGTCTATTATATTGTGAATGTTGTTATGAATGTTTGGGAGTTGATATAGAATATGGGAAAAGTTGTATAAACGAAGGAAATTCTGCCCAATTTTCTTTAGCTTTAGTAAGTACGTCTAAGTAATCGATTAGCTAATGTTCATATGATTTCTTTTGAAGGTAGAAATGTGGGCGTTGAAGGAGAACAAGCACGTGATAGATTAGCTAAACGTAAAAGGTATGTGAGACTAGTCCTTTCTTTCTATGGCATGAATCCGATGACATGCTTTTTCCTTCTCCTCCATGAATCCTCTATATCCCGAAAAGCTAAGAGTCAATGTTCATGAATAGCTACATGAGATAGGAGATATATTATGAGTCAAATAATTATGATGATGAACTTAAGTCTAAAGATCCTAGAGTTCATGGTATGATGTTGTTTATTGGATACACTCACCTTATACACTATTCCCTTCAAGGTGAGGCCGAATACTTATGAATACTCCATAATGGAATCAGGGGTTCACGACCTTATGTCACCCCGACATAGCCATAGTGGTCTTCAAGTTCTAATGTATGTCTTAACGATTAATGTATAAGGATGCTAAGTCATGATATGTCTATGAAATGGTCAGTAATGTATGTTCATAATATGCCTATGCTATGTATAAAAATGTTAAGTTATGAATGGTTATGTGACGATATGATTACACCGTGCCTAGGTGGCCGGACATGTCACCGCTAATGCGGGTTGCTTATGATTACACTGTGCCTAGAGGCACGGACATGACACCACTAGTGGGCGGCATATAATGGTAACCCGGACGCGGGTTAATGATGAGGATTATAATGTGATGACATATATACCATGATTATATAAATATACGATATATGTACGAAATGTATTCACCTATGAAACTCGCGCAGGTTATATCTTCCTCTTATGGCTCATGATCCTTCGATTATGTTTATTTCATTCTTGTCTTACATACTCAGTACAATGTTCGTACTGACATCCGTTTTCTTTGGACGATGTGTTCATGCTGTCACACCCCGACCTTACTAGGGTGTGATGGGCACCCGACCCCATATCTGGAGCCGAGCGAACCCGCTGACTCTTGTTACATACTTAAATTTCTTAGACTCTTATATCAATAAAAATGGAAAACATAGTAAAACTTTCAAGAGATTTTTTTTTCCATCGTACTCAAGTCAAACAGAATCTGCAATCACATGGACTTTATGATACAACATATTATCGACACTCTATACCCACGACTCTGTCTGCAAAGTCTCTAACATCAAACAAACATCATGGCTCAGACACTCTGACTCGTCAGCACTCCAGAACAAGTGGAGCCTGCCAACTCCACTGGAACATCTTCTATGATAGCTGTGGCTCATCTGGTGTACCTGCGCGGCATGAACGCAGCCCTCGAAGAAGAGGGGTCAGTACGAGTAATGTACTGAGTATGTAAGGCATGAATAGTGACATAATAAAGGAATATACAGTATGATTAATAACGGAATAGACATATGGAGATTATCTTGGACAGAAGTAACCTGTACATATGAATGCCTTTCAGGCAGTTGCCATGCATGCTTAGTCCCTTTTTCAGAAAAACAGTACTTCTTACTTACATGTACATAAAACAGAACATTTCAGAAAACGGTATCCTTTATTCACATTTACAGACGTCGAGTACATCGGCTCTCCCACCCCCCTCCCCAACAGTGTCCCAACATATTATATATAAATATATATATCATATATACAGACGCCGTATCCGGCTCTCCCATATCCCGCGTCCGGGCATCCCGCGTCCGGGACGAAATCCAGCTGAATCAGGTGGTGATATAACAGTGGCCCTTTCCCTTTTCCCCGTATACATATACATATACATATTCACATTCATAAACATATGTCATACCATTGGCATGCATGAGAGCTCAAAGAAAGTCATGTGTCCATCGGAGTGACGGAAGGTCGTTAGCCTCCGATTACATTATGGAACAACCATAGTCGCTTTGTCTCACCTTGAAGGAACGAGTATTATGAGGCGAGACTACCAATGAAAAGTGTCATTACGAGGAAAACATCAAATAGGGTCAAAAGTTTTCTTTTGATTCTGCTTCAAAATAGATCAAACGGAACAATAAGGAAAATTCGGGGACCATGGGCCCACCTCGGGTCAAATGAGGCGGCGTACCAAATTTACATATGTTACATGTCATGGCGTTACTTGTGAGGGTTTTAGGGTAGCGGGTCCTATTTATGCGAGTTCTGGAGGTTTAGGAAATTCTTCCAACATTTTGCACACTTTTTAGTTCAATTCTACTGATTGAAAAAGAGAAAACTTTAGGCGCGGATTCCGGAGGGTAGAGTTATTCCCGAGGCTCATATCCAACATATTCCGTCTAAGACATGCCATAGAAAGAAGGGTGAAGCCTTACATACCTTTTCTGCTTCTTATGCGACTCCAAATTCACGTTCCAAATCCGCCAAAATCTACAAATTGGTCATGTTTACCAAAACTTGATTAGAGCCTTTAGAAGTTGATTCTTTAAAGTAACACTTTGTCTGCCGAAATTTCGGCAGCATTTCCCCTGTAATATGCCACCCCCGAGAATATGGCTCGGCCCAATTCAACAGCAACCCAACCAACAACCAAACTATAACGTCAATAATCAATTCAAGAATACATTCTAACATTAAGCGCTCTTCCTACATAGTCCGACAACATTCACAATATTCACAATGATTTAATGCTACCCGAAAACTTCAACAAAAGTGTAACCACACATTTTTATTCTAGATTCATAACCCACATTAAAACCATGCATTGCTAACATCATATTCATACAAACATAAAGAAGCATACTAATATTACATTAACTTCTCCACCAGTCTACAACCAATTTCCATTTCGTTCCAACCCTTTAAACCTTCATATAATATCATAGAATCCGCAACGACATCGACTAGAATATTACATGAAATCAATTCATCATAGCTTACCACACAATAACATTCTCGGCCACAACAACTACACCCCTATTTTCATGAATTTCCATCCTTTTCCATACATTGCAACAACAACTAACATACTACATAGAATTAATCCATTCTCTTCCAAATCACACTATGACCACACGGCCACAACTACATATACACGAACAACTATTCAACATCCATATTTTCATAATCTTTATGAGTTCCATTCACTCCCACACACCACAACATATACAACCATACATAAAATATAAAAGAAGATTAATTTCTTACCCTTTTTCTTCAATTTCCCACTTGGCTAGAATGTTGATCTTGCAACAATAAATGTTCTACTTGTTCCAATGACCTCTTCTCCTTGCTAGGGACCTTCCAATTAGTAGAGAGTAATTTTTGAGAAATTTTTCCAAGGTTCTTGTTTCCTCCAAGCTTGGCCGAAATTGGCCCTTTGTTTTTCTTCCAAAGTGTCCTCTTTTTTTCTTTGTTTCTTCAACTCTCCAAATTGATGAATTAGTCCTCTCCTTTTATATATATATATAGTCTCCTCCAATCTTATGTGGCCACCTATCCATCTCTAGATTCTTCTTAATTTGGTGGCAAAGATGACTTATTTGTCATTTTTTTTTCTAGAGTTTTCTTGAAATTTTAACAAAGAAGACTAATGTCTTCTTTGGCAAGCTTTGCCCCTTATGTTGTTATAATTTTCCATTTGCCCTTATTAATTAATAAAAATGTGGACATATAGGGGCATGCCACACGGCCAAGGGCCCTTCAAGAACATTCTTGATATTTTTTGTGAAATTCCCATTTTGCCCTTAGTCCTTCGCAATATTTTCCATGAACCCTTTTCGCGAATTTTATTTTTTACCCTTAGTCTTCCTCACTATTTCCAAACTACCAATGTTCGTAAATAATATGCACAACAACTTATACATTATAATAAATTTTTGAAAATGGTCATTCCCTTTACTTCATCACGACTACTTTGGGATATCCGAACGTACGAAATACGAGATATAACATCCTCCCCCCCCCCCCCCCCCTTTAGAACATTCGTCCTCGAATGTTCAACTGGTCTTAAGGAGTGTCATAATATTTTGGGAGGGTCCCTTTGTAGTCGTCCTTTCCTTCACGCTCACTCCTTATCCTTTACCTCATTCCTTTTATAATCGAACTTCTCGGTTTTTACATGAATCTTCTTCCCGTGTCGTGGATTTTATACTTTGTTGGGCCAACGTATTATCCCTGTCTTTCTCAGATCATCTCTTTTCCGTTACTGTTTCGTGACCATATCTTAACAAAAGCCACACCTTTGGATTCTTACTACAATTCTTCTTCAGTCTCCTTTCGTACCTTCTTGATACAGGTGTACTTGTCTTTGACTTCATGTGTTGGTGCTCATTTCATTCATCGTTATTCCTTGTAAGCCTGATATGGCCTCCCCCCCCCCCCCTTTAAGGGGTTCCTTATATGCTGATAGTCCTTTATGAAGTCTTCGCTTATACCTTATTCCTCACCTCCTTTTCCAACTTTGTGACTACATATCGAAAACTTCTTATCTCAAGCTCTTCTTTTACTTCCTGTCTAGGTCCTCATTTGTCCACATTTCCATGCCTTTCTATCCTTTATTGGTCCTTTCACTTGCTCAGCTCTCTTGCTCGTAATTCTTTCTTAACTACGTGTTCGTATTGTAGTTGTGCGTCCATATTGCTTACACGTTCCGTTACTCTCTTAAACCTCTAAGCATATTACTATGGCTACATACTTGTCTTTTACAGATATGTCACCTCAACACCATCACCATCCTGAGCATTCCTTTTCTTACTTCGCATTCTTCTACCCTGGTCACCATTCTCTTAGACCTACTTGTTGAAATCAACTCTCAACCGCTCCATATTTCTCCTCGTACTTTTACCATTAATTTCTCGCGGGGGTTTCACTTACTAAGGTTTTCTTAACTTTCCCCTTTCCGACATTTAAGCTTCCTATCTTCCATTTACTCACACTCTCTTTCTTTTGCGAGTATCGTTATATTGGAATTTCCGACCTCAACCTATAGTAAAATAATAACAGTTCACTTGCCGCACTTGTACCATTTATTCTTGTTATCACTCGTACTTCGGCACCTTTGCGTAATCAATACCTTTCCTCCCGTAGTCTCATTTTTTGGGGCTCGCACGCCACCGATACAGTCGTGTGCGGGATATCTTATACATTCATATATACATACATATTCACTGTCAACTAGTTCACCAAATACTTCCAAGCGCTGTTCAAGCCCATCCTAATCCCGGGACTGTGGTGCACTTTCTGTCCTTTCACCGAGCTAGTCTGCTTTATTTCACGCGTCTTCTTATGGTTTCCAACCGTCCCATATACTATAGTTTTCCTTAGGTTACTCTATCTACTCATTTGTCTCTTATGTCCGCATATGGAGAATTTCCTGTAAACTTCCCAGGGGGTCACCCATCATGGAATTGCTCCCACCTGAGCACGCTTAACCTCAAGACTTCACTGGAATTCGATGTCTTAATGCTGATATTTTCGCGTCCGCTTCCTCACATGACCTTTATTACATATTCTGAAGCAAACCGAAGTATTACAAGCTCCGGGACATTTCCGTAACATGTCCATTCTTTCTTAATTACCATTTTTCCCTTCTTGGTTCCCATTGTTCACCTTTCACCTGTGTGTATGGCTACCTCCTATCCTGGACTTCCAGATTCCCGATGATAGCGACCCCACCTTCGTCGCCACGTCCAAGGACATAACCTTTCTGAACTAACGCATTTCAATTATTACCTATTCACAGTATCTCTTTCCCATACCTCTTCCTGTGGGACGTACCCGTTCTGGCAAAACCTCTTTTATTGTTTCTATTATTCAAAACCTGCATGCGGCCAATGTCATCAAGGCCTCACAGAACGTACGACTATATGGCACATCCCCGCCATCCAATACTTCCAGTTCAGGTAACAGAACAATTACGTCGGGACTTACCTTCATAAGCTTCTGCAACCTTGCTCGTTTTCTTTCGTTATACATATAGCTCATATAGGGAAACCTTATTCCTTAGACTTGGCTCTATCGCACGATCTAAGACAAAAAGAAGGTCAATATTTCCTAGATGTCCCGCAGCCTCCTGTTTATAAATGTGGCCGGCTTCACACCCATAAACAGGACTCTACTGGACACGACTTTGCAGACAACCCCTTGGACCGACCTGCTCTGATACCACTTTGTCACACCCTGACCTTACTAGGGTGTGATGGGCACCCGACCCCATATCTGGAGCCGAGCGAACCCGCTGACTCTTGTTACATACTAAACTTTCTTAGACTCTTATATCAATAAAAATGGAAAACATAGTAAAACTTTCAAGAGAATTTTTTTTTCCATCGTACTCAAGTCAAACAGAATCTACAATCACATGGACTTTATGATACAACATATTATCGATACTCTATACCCACGACTCTGTCTGCAAAGTCTCTAACATCAAACAAACATCATGGCTCAGACACTCTGACTCGGCAGCACTCCAGAACAAGTGGAGCCTGCCAACTCCGCTGGAACATCTTCTATGATAGTTGTGGCTCATCTGGTGTACCTGCGCGGCATGAACGCAGCCCCCGAAGAAGAGGGGTCAGTACGAGTAATGTACTGAGTATGTAAGGCATGAATAGTGACATAATAAAGGAATATACAGTATGATTAATAACGGAATAGACATATGGAGATTATCTTGGACAGAAGTAACCTGTACATATGAATGCCTTTCAGGCAGTTGCCATGCATGCTTAGTCCCTTTTTCAGAAAAACAGTACTTCTTACTTACATGTACATAAAATAGAACATTTCAGAAAACGGTATCCTTTATTCACATTTACAGACGCCGAGTACATCGGCTCTCCCACCCCCCTCCCCAACAGTGTCCCAACATATTAGATATAAATATATATATCACATATACAGACGCCGTATCCGGCTCTCCCATATCCCGCGTCCGGGCATCCCGCGTCCGGGACGAAATCCAGCTGAATCAGGTGGTGATATAACAGTGGCCCTTTCCCTTTTCCCCGTATACATATACATATACATATTCACATTCATATACATATGTCATACCATTGGCATGCATGAGAGCTCAAAGAAAGTCATGTGTCCATCGGAGTGACGGAAGGTCGGTAGCCTCCGATTACATTATGGAACAACCATAGTCGCTTTGTCTCACCTTGAAGGAACGAGTATTATGAGGCGAGACTACCAATGAAAAGTGTCATTACGAGGAAAAAATCAAATAGGGTCAAAAGTTTTCTTTGGATTCTGCTTCAAAATAGATCAAACGGAACAATAAGGAAAATCCGGGGACCATGGGCCCACCTCGGGTCAAATGAGGCGGCGTACCAAATTTACATATGTTACATGTCATGGCGTTACTTGTGAGGGTTTTAGGGTAGCGGGTCCTATTTATGCGAGTTCTGGAGGTTTAGGAAATTCTTCCAACATTTTGCACACTTTTTAGTTCAATTCTACTGATTGAAAAAGAGAAAACTTTAGGCGCGGATTCCGGAGGGTAGAGTTATTCCCGAGGCTCATATCCAACATATTCCGTCTAAGACATGCCATAGAAAGAAGGGTGAAGCCTTACATACCTTTTCTGCTTCTTATGCGACTCCAAATTCACGTTCCAAATCCGCCAAAATCTACAAATTGGTCATGTTTACCAAAACTTGATTAGAGCCTTTAGAAGTTGATTCTTTAAAGTAACACTTTGTCTGCCGAAATTTCGGCAGCATTTCCCCTGTAATATGCCACTCCCGAGAATATGGCTCGGCCCAATTCAACAGCAACCCAACCAACAACCAAACTATAACGTCAATAATCAATTCAAGAATACATTCTAACATTAAGCGCTCTTCCTACATAGTCCGACAACATTCACAATATTCACAATGATTTAATGCTACCCGAAAACTTCAACAAAAGTGTAACCACACATTTTTATTCTAGATTCATAACCCACATTAAAACCATGCATTGCTAACATCATATTCATACAAACATAAAGAAGCATACTAATATTACATTAACTTCTCCACTAGTCTACAACCAATTTCCATTTCGTTCCAACCCTTTAAACCTTCATATAATATCATAGAATCCGCAACGACATCGACTAGAATATTACATGAAATCAATTCATCATAGCTTACCACACAATAACATTCTCGGCCACAACAACTAAACCCCTATTTTCATGAATTTCCATCCTTTTCCATACATTGCAACAACAACTAACATACTACATAGAATTAATCCATTCTCTTCCAAATCACACTATGACCACACGGCCACAACTACATATACACGAACAACTATTCAACATCCATATTTTCATAATCTTCATGAGTTCCATTCACTCCCACACACCACAATGTCACGACCCAACCCCGTGGGCCGTGACTAGTGCCCGAATTGGGCACCCGAACACAATCACAAATCCGAGTGGCAAACAGATAACTTATACCGACACAAATATCAAACACTGCCTCAGATTATATCAAACCCATCCAGGCATATAACAAAAGCCGACAAGGCGGTGTTTCATATTTATGAGATTTTCAAAGAAAATTTCGGCAGAGTTTCCTTTGTTTTTCGGACTATCCAAAATAACCCTGTACACAGCAAATACCAACAATGGCCACACAGGGCCAACAGAACAACATATACATGTGCGAGCCGACAAGGCTGCCATAACGAATAGAGTCATGCAAACACATCCGTACAGAAGTAGGCACACACACCCAAAAATACGTCTACAGACCTCTAAACAGAC
This sequence comes from Lycium barbarum, assembly GCF_019175385.1. NCBI lineage: Eukaryota > Viridiplantae > Streptophyta > Magnoliopsida > Solanales > Solanaceae > Lycium > Lycium barbarum. Next base: position 81,400,010 of record NC_083338.1, on the reverse strand, counting down.
AAACCGAATCATATGGCGGGACAGGGCCCCGCCGTGCCCCTGAACAAATACATATATACATAGCGAACGAATATATATACCAAAATGTGTGCTCTGAAATGAGAAGAGCACTCCAAACAGCAGAAGAGGGTGTCCTAAATGGGTTGATCACCAAACTGTGCGTCTGTACCTGCGGGCATGAAACGCAGCCCCCCGAAGAAAGGGGGTCAGTACGAAATATGTACTGAGTATGCAAAGCAGAAAATACAGAAACAAATCTGAGGCATAAACGAAATAGTAGTACAGAACATAACTATAAATCCAACATATCAAAATTTGTTTACTTTCAAAAATATGTAAGTCATGCGTAGGGTACAGAAGAATATGGTCGCCCGCCCGTCGATGGCGCCATAACACAGCATAACACCAGAATGTTTCAAATCTCCATATCCCCGTCACATATCACAACATAACGCCATACACAGCATAACACCAAATATAGGTGGAACCCGACCCTCTTTTGCGAGTAGCTCGGTGAACCATAAACACAGCATAACTCCGGAGTATATCAAAGTGCGCACGATAACAGAACCGGCCCGGGAACCGGCGAAAGATATAACAGAACGCACGAGCAGAGTCATGAGTAACCATATGCATAAAATCATTATCATAGACTCAAATATAAGTAAATGACCATACTTGAAATTTGAAATGATAATCATACCAAATTCTTTCAAAAGTCGTCCGAATTACATAAAGGAAAGTCGCGGGACCCACGGACGGGTATTGACCCGAGCCGGGCCCGCCTATGGAAATCATACTTATCATACGCCATACAAACTTCTACGAACATATCAAAGCAATCCGAGCCTTTCTGTGAAAGATATGGCGTCAAAAAAAAAATCGAAATTCCTTAAAGTGAAATCTTTTTATGCAAAGTTCGGAAAGCGATTATTTCAAAGACATAATGGTTCATATTTCATCAAATCATACATAAGAGTGCCAAGGGATACATAAGGGTCATAACATGCTCGGATTTCGAATCTTAGAATTTTCCTCAAGGCTTATAATCTAGCCTATTGAAAACTAAGGCATGCCAAAAGAAAGAAGGGTTGCGCTTTACATACCTCGTACGCACTCCAAGATAGCCATTCTAAAGTAAATCCCAATCTACGCCTCGGGCTCCCCAAGGTCTACAAATATGCCAACGAATATCCAATATTAAACATAGGCACTTAAGCCATTCATTCCAAACTAACATTAAATTCTACAGAAAATTCGGCAGCATTTCCCCTGTAAATAGGCCAACCCGAGAATTTAACTCGCTCAAAATCAACAACAACAACCACAATAACCAACCTAGCAACTCCAATAACCAATCCGAAAGACAATATTACATTAATACTCTCTTTTTCATCATTCGACAACTTTCCAAATATTCAATTCAACGGCTTACCTTCAAGCCAACATCAACGCCTATACATTCAAATACTAACCCAAACCCATACTAACAACATTCAAGAACATTCTAAGCAATTCACATAATATTTCCAACGATCCAACAATTTCTCCAAATTGGGCCGAAAACAGCCCCAAAAACCGAGAGCAGCCCCTTTACCACATTCCTCATTTTTAAGTCATGATTTGTATCAACAATCCACACTATAACGATATAATTCTCATAAATATAAAGATTGCATTAATTTCACAAAATTCTCCAAATCAGTCCGCAACATTCACCATATTAATTTGGGACATTAAACTCTCATTTCCAAACTAGAATTCATAACGACGACAACTAAAACACTAAGCGATATTGATTCATCCTTTGCCAAACATTGGGGCTATACACGGCCACACTACACACATACACATATATTGATGATTTTTATTCTCTTCTCCACTCTACAACAATCAAACATGCTACAAAAATTTTATTCATTAACCCAATCACACACCCATTTACACGGCTAGCTCCCCAAGCACACAACCCACTTCCAACATACAATATTTCACCAATTTCATCCATATTAACATACCACAATATGCATAAAACATTTATAGCCCATAAAACAATAGAAATTCTTACCTTTGTTCTTTACTCCACAAGAAAGTTAGGGTTTGCGATTTACAAAAATGGATGGTTTGATCGCTCCAATAATGCTTCCACGCTACTTAGGGACCTCCAAATAGTGGGTTAACACCAAGGAATTATTTTTGGGAAGGCTAGAAATGGGGTTGGAGTTTTCTCCTCTTGGCCGTGAACACTGGCGCGTGAACAGTGGCGGCATGAACAGTGCGCGTGAACAGTCGCCACCATGAATAGTGGCACCGTGAACAGTGGCGCCGCCGTGAATAGTGGCTCCGGGAACTTCTCTCTCTCTCTAAGCTTGAGAGCCCCTCTCTCTAACTCTAAGTTTTCTCAAGTTTGAAAGATGATAAATGAGTTCCTTAGTCATCAATTTGACTTAAATATCATGCCTACTAGTTGGACACATGTGCCACTCATGGCTTGAGCCCATCAAATTTGGCCACATGTCTTGGTGGGGCCCACACGACCACTAGTGCCTAATTAGTGAATAATTAATTTTTAATCCCCACTTAATAATCTAATCATGGTTAATTAATCCCTAATATCCATTAATATTTATACACTAAGTAAAATTTATAAGCAATTCATGTTCTAATAGAAACCGGAAATTAAAGATTTCTACTTCGTGCCCGAAAATGATCCCGTCTTTAACTTGAGTCGATTTGCTTGCGGGTAATTTGTCGTATAAATGTACGAGGTATAACACACAACATATACAACCATACATAAAATATAAAAGAAGATTAAGTTCTTACCCTTTTTCTTCAATTTCCCACTTGGCTAGAATGTTGATCTTGCAACACTAAATGTTCTACTTGTTCCAATGACCTCTTCTCCTTGCTAGGGACCTTCCAATTAGTAGAGAGTAATTTTTGAGAAATTTTTCCAAGGTTCTTGTTTCCTCCAAGCTTGGCCGAAATTGGCCCTTTGTTTTTCTTCCAAAGTGTCCTCTTTTTTTCTTTGTTTCTTCAACTCTCCAAATTGATGAATTAGTCCTCTCCTTTTATATATATATATAGTCTCCTCCAATCTTATGTGGCCACCTATCCATCTCTAGATTCTTCTTAATTTGGTGGCAAAGATGACTTATTTGTCTTTTTTTTTTCTAGAGTTTTCTTGAAAATTTAACAAAGAAGACTAATGTCTTCTTTGGCAAGCTTTGCCCCTTATGTTGTTATAATTTTCCATTTGCCCTTATTAATTAATAAAAATGTGGACATATAGGGGCATGCCACACGGCCAAGGGCCCTTCAAGAACATTCTTGATATTTTTTGTGAAATTCCCATTTTGCCCTTAGTCCTTCGCAATATTTTCCATGAACCCTTTTCGCGAATTTTATTTTTTACCCTTAGTCTTCCTCACTATTTCCAAACTACCAATGTTCGTAAATAATATTCACAACAACTTATACATTATAATAAATATTTGAAAATGGTCATTCCCTTTGCTTCGTCACGACTACTTTGGGATATCCGAACGTACGAAATACGGGATATAACATCCTCCCCCCCCCCCCCCCCCCCTTTAGAACATTCATCCTCGAATGTTCAACTGGTCTTATGGAGTGTCATAATATTTCGGGAGGGTCCCTTTGTAGTCGTCCTTTCCTTCACGCTCACTCCTTATCCTTTACCTCATTCCTTTTATAATCGAACTTCTCGGTTTTTACATGAATCTTCTTCCGGTGTCGTGGATTTTCTACTTTGTTGGGCCAACGTATTATCCCTGTCTTTCTCAGATCATCTCTTTTCCATTACTGTTTCGTGACCATATCTTAACAAAAGCCACACCTTTGGATTCTTACTACAATTCTTCTTCAGTCTCCTTTCGTACCTTCTTGATACAGGTGTACTTGTCTTTGACTTCATGTGTTGGTGCTCATTTCATTCATCGTTATTCCTTGTAAGCCTGATATGGCCTCCCCCCCCCCCCCTTTAAGGGCTTCCTTATATGCTGAACGTACGAAATACGGGATATAACACATGCCCACAGGTAGACAGGGAGGTGAGCTAGATCCAGACTCGTAGGAGCTGTCAGCTGACTTGAAAGCACTCCATCGTTCCGGAGGTGCTACTTGGTTTATTCTTTTGTGTGTGTGTATATATATATATATATATATATATATATATATATATATATATATATATATATATATATATATATATATATATGTATGTATGTATATGTATTTTGGGCACGACGGGGTCTTGTCCCGTCCATATGTCTAGTACTCTAGTAAAGGCTCGTAGATACGCATGTGTGGGTAGTATGGTCTCACGATGCTACGCTTGTATATATATTATTATTTTTATAGCCGAAAGGCTTATGTATATAAAGTTAATTATGTTTTCAAATGAAAAATGGTTGTGTTATGATTATGAGTCTATGAATGGTAAAGAAATGTATAATGACTATGACGAGCAAGGAAATGAGTGGTGCTCGGTGGTTAGCCCCGTGTACCCGTCGCGGCTCCTAGTCGGGTCGTGACAAAAGTGGTATCAAAGTAGTTCAGTCCGAGGAAGTGTCTATGAGCCGTGTCTAGTAGAGTCTTGTTTATGGTGTGTTGCGCGCCACACTAATAACCAAGAGGCTACAGGGTATTTAGGAAAAATGATTGTCTTTCATCTAAAGAGATCGTGCGATAGAGCTGTGTTATAAGATTTTCCCCTCTTAATAGTGTGTTGTGATTTTAGAAATGCCGCCAAAGGGAAAAGCTACAGCTGCCTAGAAGGGCAAGACTATGACGAAAAGGCGGGGGGAAAGAGAGCCTCCGATGGGTGTAGAAAATGGCGAATCACATAATGAGGCCCCATCTAATACTTCCTCCACCCCGGCCAATGTCGAAGAACAAGGAGGAGCTTCAGCTCCAGTTCCTCCACCAGTTGCTTCGGGTCAACAAGTGACCGAGGCCATTCATCTTTTGACACAGTTGGTTGCCGCCTAGGAACAGCGGCAGAATGTGAGTCCAAGTGATCGGGCAGCTAGTACCAGAGCCCGTGACTTTATGAGTTTGAATCCTCTGGAGTTTTTTGGGTCAAAGCCGGATGAAGAGCCCCAAGGTTTTATTGATGAAATGCTGAGAACATTGAGGATTATTCATGCCTCCGAGACTGCATCTGTGGAGTTGGCATCTTACAGACTCAGAGATGTGGCGGCATTGTGGTACAACAATTGACTAGCATCAAGGAAGGAAAATGCACCTCCTCCCATTTGGCATGAATTTGTGGATGCCTACATCCGCCATTATTTGCCACCCGAGGTTCGCCGAGCTAGAGAGGATAGATTTTTAAATTTGAAACAAGGAAACGTAAGTGCCCGGGAATATAGCCTTCAATTTAATTCCTTGGCTAGATATGCTCCGACTGTGGTGGCCGACATGGGAGATAGAGTACATCGCTTTGTGAGTGGCTTGGGGCCACATTTGTTCAAGGATTGTTTGACGGCTTCGTTACAAGAACGGATGGATATTTCCCGAATACAAGCCCATGCCTAGAATTTAGAAGGATAGTGACATCCGCAAAGGGATGATCGCGACATTGATAGAAGGAAAAGCAAGAGGGCCAGATCTATAGGGACAGGTAGCGATTATAGAGGGGGATCGAGGCAGACTTATTCCCGGCATTCAGGCCAGTCAGTGACTAGTGCGCCTCCACGATTTGCAGATAGGAGATTTGATCACTCATTTCCTTCAGGACAGGGTTAGAGTTCGAGAGCTTCGGGTTCTTAGTTTGGGGGTGATTATAGTCAGAGGAGACCACCAGTTTCACGATGTAGCCAGTGCAGAAAATTACATTCGGGGCCATGTCGCCAGGGCACAGATGCTTGCTATATTTGTGGACACACTGAGCATTTGATGCGAGATTGTCCCTCGAGGCATGGTAGAGGTGGGGTTCATCCCACAGGATTAGCAGTTGGTTCCTCTTCAGTGCACCCGGTAGGGCAGACTCCCCAGATGTCAGTAGGTCGAGGTAGAGGCAGAGGGGGAGCATCTACTTCAGGTGCCACTCAGCCCCGTATGTATGGTTTAGCTGCACGACAGGATCTTGAGTCCTCCCCGAATGTGGTTACATGTACATTATCTATATTTTCCTATGATGTGTATGCATTGATAGATCCGGGTTCTACACACTCTTATATTACTCTGTATGTTGCTGGTCGTATTAGGGTGAAACCCGAGCCAATTAAACCTTTTGAAGTATCTACTCCGGTAGGTAATCCCGTGATAGCTAGACAGGTGTATAAGAATTGTGTACTTGTGATATGCAATCGCCAGACCAAAGCTGATTTAATTGAGCTGGAAATGTTAGATTTCGATGTGATTATGGGTATGGATTGGTTGGCTTCATGTTATGCCAGTGTTGATTGTCGAATGAAAGTAGTTCGATTTCAATTTCCGGGAGAGCCCATCCTTGAATGAAAGGGTAATACAACATCTCCAAAAGGTAGGTTTATTTCCTACCTTAAGGCATGGAAGATGATAGCTAAGGGCTACATTTATCACTTAGTCCGAGTACATGACACCGAAGCAAAGTCACCAACTTTCCAATCTATTCCGGTAGTGAATGAATTTCTGGACGTATTTCCAGATGAACTTCCAGGCCTTCCTCCAGAAAGAGAAATTGACTTATCTATTGATATGTTGTTGGACACCAAGCCTATTTCTATTCCTCCTTATCGAATGGCTCCGGAAGAATTGAAAGAGCTAAAGGCATAGTTAAAAGATTTGTTTGAGAAGGGGTTTATTAGACCCAGTTCATCACCGTGGGGAGCACCAGTCTTGTTCGTGAGAAATAAAGACGGTTCCCTACGAATGTGCATCGACTATAGGCAGTTGAACAAGATGACGATAAAGAACAAATATCCTCTCCCAAGGATTGATGATTTATTTGATCAACTACAGGGTGCCAAGTGGTTTTCTAAAATAGACTTGAGGTCAGGATATCATCAAGTGAGAGTTATAGAAGAAGATATTCCTAAAGCAGCCTTCAGAACAAGATATGGCCACTATGAGTTCCGAGTGATGTCGTTTATGTTGACCAATGCTCCGACAATGTTTATGAATTTGATGAATAATGTATTCAGGCCACTCTTGGATCTATTCGTGATAGTATTAATCGATGATATTCTAGTGTACTCTCGCACAGAATCAGAACATGCAGATCATTTACGTATCATTTTGAGAATTCTTCGAGCCCGAGAATGGTATGCAAAATTTTCAAAGTGCCAGTTTTGGCTGAATTCTGTAATATTTCTGGGCCATGTTATTTCAGATGATGGCATTCAAGTCGACACTCAGAAAATTGAAGCTCTGAAGACTTGGCCAAGGCCTACGACGCCTACAGAAGTCCGTAGTTTCCTGGGACTGGCAGGATACTACAGAAGGTTTATAGAAGGGTTTTCGTCTATTTCAGCCCCATTGACGAAGCTAACCCAGAAGTCAGTTAAATTTCAGTGGGATGATGCTTGTGAACGCAGCTTCCAAGAGTTGAAGGATAGATTAACCTCAGCTCCAGTCTTAACACTTCCAGAAGGGTCAGATGGTTATGTGGTGTACTGTGATGCCTCCGGCGTTGGGTTAGGATGTGTGTTAATGCAGCACGGTAGAGTCATTGCTTATGCTTTGAGGCAGCTGCGGAAACATGAGAAGAATTACCCAACTCATGATCTCGAATTAGCTGTAGTTATTCATGCATTAAAGATGTGGAGACATTACTTGTACGGTGTGCATGTTGATATCTATACAGATCACAAGAGACTTCAGTACATTTTTAAACAAAAAGAGTTGAATCTGCGGCAGAGGCGGTGGTTAGAATTATTGAATGATTATGATGTGAATATTTTATACCACACCGGAAAACCAAACGTAGTAGCTGATGCGCTTAGCCGCCGATCAATGGACAGTTTATGTGAAGTTCCTCCGGAAAAGAAAGAGATGATTCATGAGCTCCACCAATTAGCTATTCTTGGAGTACGTGTGATTGATTTGGGTAGTGCAGGGATTAGCATTAATGATCCCAGAGTTTCATCCCTGAATATGGAAGTAAAAGAGCGTCAGTATGAAGATCCTCAGTTGGGCCATTTTAGAGACGAAGTTCATGAAAAAGAGAAGTCCCCATTTGAAACTTCCATGGATGGAATTCTTAGATACCGAGGCAGGCTGTATGTGCCAGAAGTCGCAGAATTGCGCCGTCGAATTCTAGAAGAAGGATATTATTCTCGGTACTCTATTCACCTAGGTGCAACAAAGATGTATCATAATCTCAAATTGATATATTGGTGGGGTGGCATGAAGAGAGACATTGCGGAATTTGTAGCTCAGTGTCCAAATTGCCAGCAAGTGAAGATCGAACATCAAAAGCTAGGAGGGCTATTGAAAGCAAGAAAAATCCCTACTTGGAAATGGGAAGTGATCAAAATCGATTTCGTTGTGGGCTTACCTCGTTCTCGAGGTAAGTATGACTCCATATGGGTGATTGTGGACAGACTAACAAAGACAGCTCATTTTCTTCCAGTCAGAACCACATACTCAGCGAAAGACTATGCAAGGTTGTATCTCAAAGAAATTGTGCGACTCCATGGTATTCCGCTATCCATCATCACAGATAGAGGGGCATAATTTGTTACACCTTGGAAAATCCCCCGCATATGTACAACGCATAGGCTAACAAAGGACATAGTGTGTGCGATGTTTTGATGAGTAATGACGTCCCTTAGATTAGTATCGAAGTGTTGAACAATTGTTAAGAAGGTTCCATAAGGATCGGAGATTTAACGAAGTGACAAAAATAAGATTCAGTTAACTGGTGGATTATACGGTCAATTATACAGACCGTATAATGGTTTTACGGCCGTATAATGAACTGTAGAAGTGTCACAGAATGAAGTTGAGAAAAGGTGGGTTTTACGGTAGATTATACGGACCGTATAAAATTTTACGGCCCGTAAAATGAACCGTCAAGTTGACACAGAAAAAGGGCAGCCACTGGAGCAGTTTTACGGTCGATTATACGGGCCGTATAAATTTATACGTACCGTATAATGGACCGTACAATGGCATCGGGACAGATTTCACCTTTATAAAAAAAATGATCCAAGTCCATTTTATTCATTTCTCCTTCTTACTCCACGACCCAACCTCTCTCTAGAACATTCCAAACCAAGAATTCAAGCCAAGAATTAAGATCAACTTCATCAATCCACAAGAACCAAGTGTAAGAAACCCATCAAGGATCATCTAAGTTAAGAAATTCCATGGAAGGTGAAACTAGGGTTTTGTGCAAGTGAATTAATTCAACTCAAGACTTGTTCAACCATCATCTAAGGTATGTTTCATGACTTTATCATGTTGTTTAAGGTATTAGAATACTAAGAATCTTGAATTGTAGAGAGACATGGGAAATGGGTCTTGAATGGGTGAATAGTGCCACCATTGAATGATAGTGGAATTGAATCATGAATGTTAGTGTGTTGTGAGTATGAATACGTTATAAATGACATGTAGACCATGAGATAAGTGTGATACATGGGAAAATACGATAGCGAACCTATAACCATAAATGTGAAGAAATTTGAGAGAAATGGTAGATTTTACTAAAAGTATATAAATGATGATTGTTGCTTGCGATATGCTGAGTGTTGTTGTAAATGTTGGTAGTTGAGATAGAACGTGGGAAAGGTTGTATAAACAAAGGAAGTGCCGCCCAATTTTCTCTAGAGTAGTAGTGTGTTCTTATGGCTAATGGACTAATGTTAGTACGAATCCTCTTTTGAAGGTAGAGGCGTAACATTGAAGGAGAATAAGCGAACGCTAGATCGCTTAAACGAGAAAGGTATGTGAGGCTTAACTGTTCTTCAAAAAGGCATGAATCCCTCAAGCTTTCCATAATCCCTTTATAAGATGAAGCTTATGAGTCCTTCTATGTACTAAAGCACCTATGAGCATGATAATAGTGATAATGAGCTAGAGTGTAGAGATTCAATGAAATGTGGCATGATGTTCCTATAACGCTAATGATGTTATTATTGCTAACACTCGCCTTATGTTTTATTCCCTTGAAGGCGAGGCATGATACTCATAAATGTCCATAATACAATCGGGGGTTCATGACCTTACGTCACCCCGACATAGGGTGGTTGTCTTAAACACTAATGTACGCTCCTAATGCTAATGTATGCTATAGCGATAAGATAATGAATAATGCTAATTTGTAATATAATGGAACACTAAGAAATGATAATATGATGCTATGGCATGAAATGTATAATAATGACGTGTTATGATTGATGTTGTGATGATAAGATTTCCACCGCGCCTATATGGCCGGGCATGTCACCGCTAAGGCGGGCTGCGTATGATTCCACCGTGCCTATATGGCCGGGCATGTCACCGCTAATGCGGGCTGCTATGTTTACACCGAGCCGAGAGGGCCGGGCATGATCACCACTAGTGGGCGGCATATGAGGGTTACCCGGACACGGGTGACGATACAGGTTATGATGTGATGATGTATATGATGATGTACGTGATTATGTATGGGATGTGATAACGTGTATACTATGATTATGTAAAATGTGAAATATGAAAGTAATACAATTGCCTATGACACTCGTGCAGGTTATATCTTTGTCCCATGACTTATGATCTTTCTATTATGTTGTTTATTTCATTCCTCCCTTACATACTCAGTACAATACTCGTACTGACGTCCGTTTTATTTGGACGTTGTGTTCATGCCCACAGGTAGACAGGGAGGAGATCATGCTCCGGATTCTTAGAGGCTGCTAGCTGACTGAAAGCCCTCCTTTGTTCCGGAGGTGCCGATGATGATTCTTTTGTGTACAGTTGTAGATGTCATCTCTTAGAGGCTCGTAGAAACTCAATGTGGGTCGTGTGGTTTCATGGCATTGCCATTATGTAGATATATATATATATATATATATATATATATATATATATATATATATTATTTTTGCTAGCCTAAGGGCTCATGTGTATCAAAACATTTTGTTTCTAAATGAAAACATTTTTTTTTTATAAATTGAGCATGAATCGGATGAGTGATTGTTAAATAAGCCTAAGAAGTAATAGTACGAGCGATGCTCGGTAGTTAGCCCCGGGTGCCCGTTACGGCCCCTAGCCGGGTCGTGACAAAAGTGGTATCAGATCAGTTCGGTCCTAGGAAGTGTCTACGAGCCGTGTCTAGTAGAATCTTGTTTATGGTGTGTAGCGCGCCATATCAATAAACAAGTGGCGATATGGCATTTCGGAAAAATGACCATCCTTCTTCTATGAGATCGTGTGATAGAGCCGTGTATATGATTTTATCCTCCCTAATAGTGTGCTATGATTTCAGAATGCCGCCAAAGGGAAAAGCTATAGCTGCCCAGAAGGGCAAGACTACAACAAAGAGGCGGGTCGAAAGAGAGCCTCCGATGAATGTAGAGGAAGGCGAATCACACAACGAGGCCTTGTCAAATACTTCTTCTACCCCGCCTAATGTAGAAGAGCAAGGTGGAGCCCCAGCTCCAATTCCTCCGCCGGTTGCTTCGGGCCAACAAATGACCGAGGCCATCCAGTTATTGACCTAATTGGTTGCCGCACAGGCACAATGGCAGAATGTGGGTCCAAGCGACCGGATAGCGAGTCCTAAAGCCCGTGATTTTATGAGTCTAAACCCTCCGGAGTTCTTCGGGTCAAAGCCGGAGGAAGACCCACAAGGTTTTATCGATGAAATATTGAGGACATTGAAGATTGTCCATGCCTCCGAAACCGAATCCGTGGAGTTGGCATCCTATAGACTCCGGGATGTGGTGGTGTTGTGGTACAACAATTGGGTGTTATCAAGAGGAGAGAATTCACCTCCTCTGGTTTGGCAAGAGTTCGTAGATGCTTTTATTCGTCAATATTTGCCACCCGAGGTCCGCCGAGCAAGAGCGGATAGATTTCTGAATTTGAGGCAGGGAAATATGAGTGCCCGGGAGTATAGCATGCAATTCAATTCTTTGGCTAGATATACTCCGACTATGGTGGCCGACATGGGAGATCGGGTACATAGATTTGTGAGTGGTTTGGGACCCCATTTATTTAGAGATTGTTTGACAGCTTCTTTGCAAGACGGGATGGAGATTTCCCGGATACAGGCCCATGCTCCGAATTTAGAGGGGCGGCAACAACAACAAAGGGGTGATCGCGACAGTGATAGGAGGCAAAGCAAAAGGGCTAGATCTATGGGCACAGGCAGTGATTATAGAGGGGGATCGAGGCAGGCTTATTCCCGACATTTAGGCCAGTCAGCGACTAATGCACCTCCCCAGTTTGAAGTTAGGGGGTTCGATCGATCTTTTCCATCGGGACAGGGTCAGAGCTCGAGAGCTTCGAGTTCTCAGTTTGGGGGTGATTACAGTCAGAGGCGACCACCAGATCCACGATGTAGTCGGTGCCGCAAATTACATTCAGGGCCGTGTCGTCAGAACACTGATGGTTGTTATGTTTATAGGCAGACTGGACATTTGATGTGAGATTGTCCCTCGCAATATGGTAGAGGTGGGGTTCAGCCCACAGGCTCAGCAGCGGGTTCCTCATCAGCATGCCCCACAGGGCAGACTCCTTAGATGACAGCAGGCCGAGGTAGAGGCCGAGGGGCAGCATCTACTTCAGGTGCCACTCAACCCCGTGTATATGCTTTAGCCGGACGACAGGATCTCGAGTCCTCTCCGGATGTAGTCACAGGTATATTGTCTATATTCTCTCGTGATGTGTATGTGTTGATAGATCCGGGTTCTACATTTTCTTATATTACTCCATATGTTGCCGATTGTATTGGGGTGAAACCCGAGTCCATTAAACCCTTTGAGGTGCTTACTTCGGTTGGCGATCCCGTGATAGCAAGACAAGTGTACAGAAATTGTGTCGTTGTGATATGTGATCGTCAGACCCAAGCTGATTTGATCGAGCTGGAAATGATAGACTTTGATATAATTATGGGTATGGATTCGTTGGCGTCATGCTATGCTAATGTTGATTGTCGCACAAAAGTGGTTCGATTCCAATTTTCGGGAGAGCCCGTGCTTGAATGGAAGGGTAATGCAGCATCGCTAAAGGGTAGGTTTATTTCCTACCTCAAGGCAAGGAAGATGATAGCCAAGGGCTATGTTTACCATTTAGTTCGGGTTCATGACACCGAGGCAGAGCTGCCAACTTTCCAGTCAGTCCCAGTCGTGAATGAATTCCCAGACGAATTCCCAGATGAACTTCCGGGTCTTCCACTAGAAAGGGAAATTGATTTCGCTATTGACGTATTGCCGGACACAAAGCCTATTTCTATTTCTCCCTATCGAATGGCTCCGGCAGAATTAAAAGAGCTAAAGGCACAGTTGAAAGGCTTGCTAGAGAAGGGATTCATTAGACCCAGTTCATCACCGTGGGGAGCACCGATCATGTTTGTGAGAAAGAAAGACGGATCTTTACGAATGTGTATTGACTATAGGCAATTGAACGAAGTGACGATAAAGAACAGATATCCTCTTCCAAGGATTGATAATTTATTCGATCAATTGCAAGGTGCCAAGTGGTTTTCAAAAATAGATTTGAGGTCAGGCTACCATCAGGTGAGAGTTAGAGAAGCAGACATTCCTAAGACGGCCTTCAGAACGAGATATGGCCACTATGAATTTCGAGTGATGTCATTCGGGTTGACTAATGCTCCGGCCATATTTATGAATTTGATGAACAACGTATTCAGGCCTCTCTTGGGCCTATTTGTGATAGTATTTATTGATGATATTCTGGTGTATTCTCGCACAAAATCAGAACATGCAGATCATTTGAGAATTGTTCTTGGCATTCTTCGAGCCCGAGAATTGTATGCAAAATTTTCAAAGTGTGAGTTTTGGCTATATTCTGTAACATTTCTGGGCCATATTATTTCATATGATGGCATTCGAGTTGACACTCAGAAAATTGAAGCTGTGAAGACTTGGCAAAGGCCTACGACGCCCACGGAAGTTCGTAGTTTTCTGGGTTTGGCAGGCTATTATAGAAGATTCGTAGAGGGCTTTTCATCTATTTCAGCCCCATTGATGAAGCTAACTCAGAAGTCAGCTAAATTTCAATAGAGCGATTCTTGCAAATGTAGTTTCCAAGAGTTGAAAAACAGGTTGACCTCAGCACCAGTTTTAACACTTCCAGAAGGGTAAGATGGCTATGTTGTGTATTGTGATGCTTCGAGTGTCAGATTGGGATGCGTATTGATGCAGTATGGTAAGGTTATTGCATATGCTTCGAGACAATTGCGGAAACATGAAAAGAATTATCCAACTCATGATCTCGAATTGGCTGCGGTCATTCGTGCCTTAAAAATGTGGAGACATTACTTGTACGGTGTGCACGTTGACATCTATACAGATCACAAGAGCCTCCAGTATATTTTCATGCAAAGGGAGTTGAACTTGCGACAGAGGAAGTGGCTAGAATTATTAAAATATTATGATGTTAACATCCTATACCACCCCGGGAAGGCGAATGTAGTAGCCGATGCTCTTAGCCGCCGATCAATGGGCAGTTTATGTGAAATCCCTCCGGAAAGGAAAGAAATGGTTCAAGAACTTCATCAATTGGCTAATCTTGGAGTGCGTATACTTGATTCGGGTGATGCAGGTATTAGTATCAAAGATTCCACAATTTCGTCCTTGGACATAGAAGTGAAGGAACGGCAATGTGAAGATCCTCAGTTATGTCGTTATAGAGACACATCTCGTGAGAAAGAAAAATCTCCATTTGAAGTTTCTATTGATGGGATTCTTAGATATCGAGGCAGGTTGTGTGTGCCGAATGTGGCGGGATTGCTCCGACGAATTCTAGAAGAAGCACACTGCTCTCGATATTCTGTTCACCCGGGTTCAACCAAAATGTATCATGATCTCAAGATGATGTATTGGTGGGATAGCATGAAGAGAGACATAGAAGAATTTGTGGCACAATGTCCAAATTGCCAACAAGTAAAAGTTGAGCATCAGAAGCCAGGAGGCTTATTGCAAGCGATAGAGATACCCACCTGGAAGTGGGAAGTGATTAACATGGATTTCATCGTGGGATTACCTCGTTCTCGTGGTAAATATGATTCTATATGGGTGATCGTGGATAGGTTAACAAAAGCAGCCCATTTTCTGCTAGTTAGGACCACGTACACAGCAGAAGACTATGCAAGGTTGTATCTTAAAAAAATTGTGCGACTCCATGGAATTCCAATATCTATTATCACAGACAGGGGAGCACAGTTTACAGCTAAGTTCTGGAAGTCTTTCCAAGAAGGTTTAGGCACGCAAGTGAAGTTTAGCACGGTATTTCATCCGCAAACTGATCGGCAAGCCGAGCGTACCATTCGAACCGTAGAAGATATGCTACAGGCGTGTGTGCTGGATTTTGGTGGAAGTTGGGATGAACATTTGCCCCTTATTGAGTTCGCGTACAACAATAGCTACCATTCTAGTATACAAATGGCTCCGTATGAAGCGTTATATGGAAGGAAATGTAAATCTCCAATCGGATGGTTCGAAATAGGAGAAGCACAATTAGTGGGCCCTGAATTGATCCAACAAGCAATAGAAAAGGTCAAGGTGATTCGAGATCGGTTGTTAACAGTCCAAAGTCGCCAAAAGTCCTATGCGGACAACCGCCGACGAGACTTGGAGTTTCAAGTTAATGATTGGGTGTTCTTGAAAGTGTCACCAATGAAAGGGGTGATGAGATTTGGTAAGAAAGGAAAGCTAAGTCCCAGGTACATCGGACCCTACAAAATCATTCGTAAGGTGGGACAAGTAGTATATAAATTGGAATTGCCTTCAGAGCTTGAATTAGTCCATCCGGTCTTTCACGTTTCGATGCTCCGCAAGTGTGTTGGAGATTCCACAAATATTGTCCCGATAGATGATGTGCAGATAACGGAAAAGCTAACTTATGAAGAGGTGCCTATTGCCATCTTAGATAGGCAAGCGCGAAAGCTTCGAAATAAAGGGGTAGCTTAAGTCAAAGTCCTATGGCAAAACAACAATCGGGAAGAAATGACTTAGGAGGCAGAAGAGAAGATGAAGTCCAAGTATCCGCACTTATTCCCACCCCCAGGAGAGATACAAAATGAAACGCCGACAATATAAGGTATGTATGCTTTATCTTTATGTTTTTGGTCGTGTGTAGCCATAGAAATGTTGCTATTGTGATGTAGCCCTGTGAGGCGATGATATTATAGGTTGTTGTGACAGGTTGGTAGTGCCAAGTTACAGGGGAAACTCTGGCGAAATATTTGTAGAATCTCGAGTGTTTAACATTCGAGGACGAATGTTCCAAAGGGGGGGAGAATGTTACACCTTGGAAAATCCCCCGCATATGTACAATGAATAGGCTAACAAAGGAAATAGCGTGTGCAATATTTTGATGAGTAATGACGTCCCTTAGATTAGTATCGAAGTGTTGAACAATTGTTAAGAAGGTTCCATAAGGATCGGAGATTTAACGAAGTGACAAAAATAAGATTCAGTTAACTGGTGGATTATACGGTCGATTATACGGATCGTATAATGGTTTTACGGCCGTATAATGAACCGTAGAAGTGTCACAGAATGAAGTTGAGCAAAGGTGGGTTTTACGGTAGATTATACGGACCGTATAAAATTTTACGGCCCGTAAAATGAATCTTCAAGTTGACACGGAAAAAGGGCAGCCACTGGAGCACTTTTACGGTCAATTATACGGACTGTATAAATTTATACGGACCGTATAATGGACCATACAATGGCATCGGGACAGATTTTAACTTAATAAAAAAAATGATCCAAGTCCATTTTATTCATTTCTCTTTCTCACTCCACGACCCAACCTCTCTCTAGAACATTCCAAACTCTTCCAAACCAAGAATTCAAGTGAAGAATTAAGATCAACTTCATCAATCCACAAGAACCAAGTGTAAGAAACCCATCAAGGATCATCTAAGTTAAGAAATTCCATAGAAGGTGGAAGTAGGGTTTTGTGCAAGTGAAGTAATTCAACTCAAGACTTGTTCAACCATCATCTAAGGTATGTTTCATGACTTTATCATGTTGTTTAAGGTATTAGAATACTAAGAATCTTGAATTGTAGAGAGACATGGGAAATGGGTCTTGAATGGGTGAATAGTGCCACCATTGAATGATAGTGGAATTGAATCATGAATGTTAGTGTGTTGTGAGTATGAATACGTTATAAATGACATGTAGACCATGAGATAAGTGTGATACATAGGAAAATACGATAGCGAACCTATAACCATAAATGTGAAGAAATTGGGGAGAAATGGTAGACTTTACTCAAAGTATATAAATGATGATTATTGCTTGCGATATGGTGAGTGTTGTTGTAAATGTTGGTAGTTGAGATAGAACGTGGGAAAGGTTGTATAAACAAAGGAAGTGCCGCCCAATTTTCTCTAGAGTAGTAGTGCGTTCTTATGGCTAATGGACTAATGTTAGTACGAATCCTCTTTTGAAGGTAGAGGCATAACATTGAAGGAGAACAAGCGAACGCTAGATCGCTTAAACGAGAAAGGTATGTGAGGCTTAACTCTTCTTCAAAAAGGCATGAATCCCTCAATCTTTCCATAATCCCGTTATAAGATGAAGCTTATGAGTCCTTCTATGTACTAAAGCACCTATGAGCATGATAATAGTGATAATGAGCTAGAGTGTAGAGATTCAAAGAATTGTGGCATGATGTTCCTATAACGCTAATAATGTTATTATTGCTAACACTCGCCTTATGTTTTATTCCCTTCAAGGCGAGGCATGATACTCATAAATGTCCATAATAAAATCGGGGGTTCACGACCTTACGTCACCCCGACATAGGGTGGTTGTCTTAAAGACTAATGTACGCTCCTAATGCTAATGTATGCTATAGCGATAAGATAATGAATAATGCTAATTTGTAATATAAATATGGGATACATGGAACACTAAGAAATGATAATATGATGTTATGGCATGAAATGTATAATAATGACGTGTTATGATTGATGTTGTGATGATAAGATTTCCACCGCGCCTATATGGCCGGGCTTGTCACCGCTAAGGCGGGCTGCGTATGATTCCACCACGCCTATATGGTCGGGCATGTCACCGCTAATGCGGGCTGCTATGTTTACACCGAGCCGAGAGGGCCGAGCATGATCACCACTAGTGGGCAGCATATAAGGGTTACCCGGACGCGGGTGTCGATACAGGTTATGATGTGATGATGTATATGATGATGTATGTGATGATGTATGGGATGTGATAACGTGTATACTATGATTATGTAAAATGTGAAATATGAAAGTAATACAATTGCCTATGACACTCGTGCAGGTTATATCTTTGTCCCATGACTTATGATCTTTCTATTATGTTGTTTATTTCATTCCTGCCTTACATACTCAGTACAATACTCGTACTGACGTCCGTTTTCTTTGGACGCTGTGTTCATGCCCACAGGTAGACAGGGAGGAGATCTTGCTCCGGATTCTTAGAGGCTGCTAGCTGACTGAAAGCCCTCCTTTGTTCCAGAGGTGCCTATGATGATTCTTTTGTGTGCAGTTGTAGATGTCATCTCTTAGAGACTCGTAGAAACTCAATGTGGTTGTGTGGTTTCATGGCATGGCCATTATGTAGATATATATATATATATATATATATATATATATATATATATATATATATATATATATATATATATATATATATATATATATATATATTATTTTTGCTAGCCTAAGGGCTCATGTGTATCAAAACATTTTGTTTCTAAATGAAAACGTTTTTTTTTATAAATTGAGCATGAATCGGATGAGTGATTGTTAAATAAGCCTAAGAAGTAATAGTACAAGCGGTGCTCGGCGATTAGCCTCGGGTGCCCGTCACGGACCCTAGCCGGGTCGTGACATAATTTGCAGCCAAGTTCTGGAAATCTTTCGAAGAAGGTTTAGGTACCCAAGTAAAGCTCAGCACGACATTCCATCCGCAAACTGATGGACAAGCCGAACGTACTATTCAGACCATAGAAGATATGCTATGGGCATGTGTACTAGATTTCGGTGGTAGCTGGGATGATCATTTACCTTTGATTGAGTTCGCATATAACAACAGCTACCATTCCAGTATCCAAATGGCTCCGTATGAAGCATTATATGGAAGGAAGTGCAGATCCCCAATTGTATGGTTTGAAATAGGGAAGTACAGCTAATAGGCCCTGAATTGGTTCAGCAAGCGGTAGAAAAAGTCAAGGTGATCCGAGATCGATTGTTGACAGCCCAAAGTCATCACAAATCTTATGTGGACAACCGCCGGCGAGACTTGGAATTTGAAATTGATGACTGGGTATTTTTTAAAGTGTCGCCAGTGAAAGGAGTAATGAGATTTGGCTAGAAAGGGAAATTAAGTCCTTGATACATTGGACCTTATAAAATTATCCGCAAGGTGGGTCAAGTAGCCTACAAATTGGACTTACCTTTAGAACTTGAATCAGTCCACCTAGTATTTCATGTTTCGATACTCCGCAAGTGTGTTGGGTATCCTACGAGGATTGTCCCAATAGATGATGTTCAAGTGATAGAAAATATAGCATATGAAGAAGTGCCCATTGCCATCCTAGACAGGCAAGTACGAAGACTTCGAAATAAGGAAGTAGCTTCAGTCAAAGTTTTATGGTGAAACAACAACCGAGAAGAAATGACTTGGGAGGCAGAAGAGAAAATGAAATTCGCATATCCGTACTTAATCCAAACCCCAGGAGAGATTCGAGATGAAACACTAACATGATAAGGTATGAATGCTTTCTTTTCATGCTTCTGGTCGTGTGTGGCCAACTTATATAGTTATTGTGTTGTAGCCCTGCGAGGCAGTATTATTATGGGTTGTTGTGACAGGATAGTAGTGTCATATTACAGGGGAAACTCTGGCAAAATTTTCGTAGAATTCCCAGGTGTTTAACATTCGAGGACGAATGTTCCAAAAGGGGGGAAGAATGTTACACCTCGGAAAATTCCCCATTAACGTACAGTGTATAGGATAGCAAAAGTCAAGACGTATGTTATATCCCGGGTTTTCGCACATTTGGAAAATTAGAAATAATCTTGACTTGTAAGAAATAAAGTCATAATTGATTCCATCTAACGCATGAGTTGTTTATGACAGAATATTAATGTGGAAGGGTCGAGGAAGGCTAAGGGCAAAACGTGAAATTTTGGAAATTAGTTTCGGGAATTACAAAAATAAAATTTGTAGCCAATTGGGCTTGTAAAATAAGAAACAAATGAGGCCCAAATCAAGGGGGGGGGGGGGGGGGTGGCCGGCCAACATGGCCTTGGCCCAAACCCATTTAAGTAGTCATGTGCTTGGTCATGTGACAAACAAGACAAAAGGGGATAAGTTTTCACTTCTTCAAGAAAATTCAAGAAAAATCAAACAAGCAAAAGAGAGAGCAAAGAGTAGAGGGTTCGGCCATGTCCATGATTTTTCACCCCTCAAAAATCTTGTTCTAAAAATTGTTGTCTTGTGATTTTCCTACTAAACTAAGTGCCCTCTTCAACTTGGTGTAGTTGTCTTGGAGGAAGAAACACTTGGATCCTCAATTTGATCACCTATTCAAGTGAAGAAGACTAGGGAAAAAGGTAAGAAATTATCCCTTGTTCTTGTGTTATGAAGTCATGTTTATGTTGTAGTATGTAGAAATGAATTGATTGTATGGAAATATGGAAGTTTGCAAAGTGGGTAGGAGATATAGTATATGGCCGTGTGTGTATATAGGTTGTATAATTATGGTGAGTTTAAATTATGTCATATTCTAGTTGTGATTGTGGTAAAATGCATATTAGGAATGAAAGTTGAATGAAATTGATAGAAGTGGTTAGTGGGGTGTTTGGCCGTGTGGTTTGGAGTGTGTGGAATGGAAATGGATTAAGTTTGTCTAATGTGTTATTATGATACTTGCAATGTATATGGAGATAGAATGATATAAGTTTGTATCGAAATGGAATATTGAAGCTTATGTCGTTTTAGTACGATTTTACGACATTATGAAAATGAAGTTATTAGGTTGCTAATTATGACAAGTATTGATGAACTTGGAAGAAGGAAACATGTTATGAATACGTATGCCAAAGATTAGGAGTTTTGGATAAATTATGACTTTGGCGGAAAGTTTGTATATTATGTATATCGTGTGTATAATTTGAGGAAAACGATATGAAATGCTTCTAAACTATGTTGTGGTGATCTAGATTGATAATGAATGTGAAATCGTTGAGATTAGTTTGAAAGTTAAGGTTAAAGTAAAGGTTATGGCATTATGTCGGCAAGTAGAACTAGTTGTGCCATATTGTGTTTCTAGTGTTTGTTGTTGATGTTGATGTTGTTGTTTGGGTTGTTGTTGATGATTGTGAGCCGAGTTGAATTCTCGGGGGTGCTATATGTATAGGGGAAGTGCTGCCGAAATTTCGGTAGACAAATATGAGTTGAATTGAATTCGTAGCATCTATAGCTTACAATTGGTAAATGTGACCATTTGCAGATTTTCGACGAAACGGAGAGTGAGCTTGGATAGGCTTAAAAAGCTCAAAAGGTATGTAAAGCTACCCCGATCCTTCTTTTGGCATGCCTAAGTGTATTAGGATCGAATTCGGGCCTCGAAAGACTTTCTGCCCCTCGGAATCCGCAAGTGAAAATATCACTTTTTCTTTCAGTAAGATTGAACTCTTTTGGTATGTTTTCTTGGAAATTATGCAAACCTTCTCTAAACTCCTTGGAAAGCTACAGAATGTCCGTAGAACCTTTATAGGTGATCCCATAAGCTTAAAGGGCGTAATTTGGACCCATCGCCTTGCTTGTCCCGAGGTGGGCCCACTATTCCCGGTTTTGCCCTTAATGTACTTAAGTCTTCTTTTCGAATAGTTCTTAAAAGAAACGTTTTGACTACCATTCTAATTACCTAACAAACGTTGTTTTAAATATTCCATTAAGTCTGATAAATTGTTTTGATACTCGAAACTCATTTACTATGATTCCTTCCGACTTCATTGGATCGGTTTGTCTTTGATATGCCTCATCGAGTCTATGGAAACATTCATGATATTTTAATTGCATTAGTCTCTCACTACTCCATTCGTGGATGCCCCAATGTTTCCCACACTGAGCCCGGGCCAGGATATGTTGTCAAGCGTGATCCTTTGCATTGTTCGTCGTGCCTCGATGTGAGGGGGCAGGTATACGCGTACATGGGTTTGTGGAGTATGCTGTGCCATGTACGCTTGTTCTGATATGATTTACCATGGCCATCTGATATGACATATTATGTTACGGGGTTATGCCCCTATTCTGATTCTTCTGTGTTGTGGCACCAGCGTCGGGAGGGTGGCCACGTTCTGTCTGCCGAGTCCCTTGGCAGGGGCCGGATTTGATATGACATATGTTTCTGTACACACTCCGCATGTTTTGAAAATATATATCTGATACTTTGTATTTTCTGTTTACTTTCTGTACGTTTGTCACGACCCGACCAGGGGCCGTGACGAGTACCCGATACTCGTACCGAGCACCCCTTAGCTATCCTGTATAAGCAGTGCCATATTTTTTTTTTCTAAACATTAACATTTGCAGTAAGCTTTCTAATATCGCGTTACACCAGAACGCGGACCATTCGGAATAAAATACATTAAACTGTACATAGCTGACTGTGTATATCTGTCTACGAGCCTCTAGACATAGTACATTTATACAGAGAAAGGGCCGAGTACTGTCGCGCGCGAAAATACATACACAAAATAGTACCGGTGAAATAAGGCTCCGGAACAACTGGAGCGCTGTCGAATGCTGCTGATAGGGCACTAGGAATCTGGTCCGTATACCTGCTGACCTGCGCGGCATGAAACGCAGCGCCCACAAGAAGGGACGTCAGTACGAATAATGTACCGAGTATGTAAGGCATGGAAAACAGTTCAAGCAGTAACATAAAGTACGATCAATAATAATATCACCGAGTCATAGCGCGTATAACGAGGCAAGAACATAACCTGTAAGTAGGGAGACCCCTTTTCGGGCCGGCTGTCATGTAGACTTGCCTTTCCATCCTTGAAACGTTTCTTTTCATAGGCATAGGACTCAACATTTTCATCTTACTTATTCTCGTGTACAGAAATAGAACAGTACGTTTCAGTAACGGTATCTTTTGCTTACATTTACAGACGCCGAATACAATCGGCTCCCCCAATCCCCTCCCCAACGATAACCCAACATATTACATCACACATGTATCACACATTATATATATATATACAGACGCCGCGTACGGCTCATCCCATATCCCGCGTCCGGGCATCCCGCGTCCAGGATGGAATCCAGCTGAATCAGGTGGTGATATAGCAGTGGCCCTTCCCTTTTTCCCCATATACACATACATATACGCTTACTCCTCTTTTATGCATATACATGTCTCATATACAATTTCTTTATCTAATATACATACATATCCATACACGTTTACTCGCTTTACATACATATATCCTATAAGCACACAAGAGAGCCAAGGAAAATCATGTATCCATCGGAGTGACGTAAGGTCGGTAACCTCCGATTACAGTACGAAATGCTAGTGATAGCTTTGTCTCACCTAGAAGGAACAAGTATTTTAAAGTGAGATTATTAACGGAGAATAGTGTTACAGTAACCAAAAATGAAATCGCAGGCATTTTAGGTGACAGTCATAGGTTTTGGAATCTTAGAAAATAAGATTATAACTAGAAGGTATAAATACGATTTAGAAAATCAGTTTATCAATTTAATGTTTACATAAGGTACTTGGCTTAGTCATAGGGTCGTTCCGGTCGTATTTATCATAGCTACCTTCTCTTGCCCGACATTGTCATTATCATTATCATCATAGGGCACTCCCGTTGGGGTAGTCATAGCACTTATTACTTGGTGACGGAATCGGGATCAAAGGCCCCCTTTAGATTCACTTCAAGTACGTTAACCAAGACTATAGGAAAATCCGAGAGTATCGGGCCCACCTCGGGCCGGACGAGGTAGCGTATACAATCTACCCATATTACGTGTCATAGAGTTACTTGTATGAGTCTTAGGGTAATCGGGTCCCACTTAGGCAAGTTATAGGGGTCTAAGAGGTCTTTTCATCATTTTGCACCCTTTCTACTTCAATTCAATTGAACGAAAAGTTGAAAACTTTAGGTACGGATTCCGGGGAACCGGGTTGTCCCCGAGGCTCGTGCCCGACTCATTATATCTAAGACATGCCATAGAAAGAAGGGCGAAGCCTTACATACCTCTTTTCGCTCCTTTAGCTACTCCAAATTCGCGTCACAATCTCGTCAAAATCTGCGAATTGGTCATTTTTACCAAAACTTCCATTAGTATACTTTGAGTTAGAATCTTACGGGAACACTTGGCTACCGAAATTTCGGCAGCATTTCCTATGTAATTACACCATTCCCAACATTCAATATAGCCAAATTCTTGACACACACAATCCGGGAATTCAAACCCGGCCAAACTATTAACATAATCAACAATCATCCTAGCAATTCACATATTCGACTCACGATACATTATATCAATTTACCACTTTCTTCAACACTTTCCAACATCTATAAAGCCAATAACAACCATATATATACATTCCAAAACATCATTCTAATATCATGACATTTCATTCATGCAAGAACATAACATTCAATTCACATAACCTTCCGAAACGAACTTCCAATTACTAATATTTTACTAAGTTCATTATGCTTCCACAACACGACGATCGACATACCAATTAAGACTTGCTCACTATCCATTCATCAAACATACACACACGGCCATTTTCAACTACACACAACTTCAATCTTTCCAAAATCATTCAACTTCCATTTTCCACATTTCATTCCCAACCATAACAACCAACACTAGGCAAGATAATTAAAACATACTTTCTACACACATATATATACATATATATATACGGCCATGCTTCATATTCCTCCCCTTCATGAGTTTCATCAATTTTAACATACTACTACACATATAAACCATGCATAACTCATAAAACAAGATCAATACTCACCTTTCTTCTTCAACTTCTCACTTGCCTATCTTTTGGCAACTTGTAGAATTATGAGTTGTTCTTGCTCCAACAACAACTCCACCTTGTTAAGAACCTTTAGCTTAGTAGGAAATGATTTTTGGAAGAATTTTATCAATTTTTCTTTGGAATTTCCACTATGGCCGAAAGGCCCTAAGGGTTTGTTCTCTCTTTTGTTCTTCCACTTCTTGAATTTTCTAGAGAGCTTATGTGATAAATATGACTTTATCATCTTATTTATTTCACAATATATTCCATTTTGGGCCTAGCCCATCAATATGGCCGGTTGGGCCTATGATTTTCCCTTAAAAAAAATGTCAAGCCCACTTTGTATTTTGGCTAGTTCTTGAAATTCTTGAAAACAATTTTTTCCGACTTCCAATTTTGCCCTCCGTCTTCTTCCATATTTCCACGAGTCATGTCATGAATTCCCCTTTATGCTCTTAACCATTCTGATTATCTTTACTTCTAAATCTTTCATAAACAACTCGTGTGTCAAACCACATAAAATATTGCTTTGCTTGTTGTCTTCCCGCGATTGTCTTGAATTATCCGATTTCCCAAAACGCGGGATATAACATCCTCCCCCCCCTTTAGAACATTCGTCCTCGAATGTTAAACTCGCCTCATAGCATAACATATCATTTTGGGGAGGTCTCCGTCGTAGATACCTCAGGTCACTTAGCATGTCCATCTTAGAGGCTTAGGTTGCCCTCAGCGATCTTTACAGTTGTGCCCCTTTCTCCGTGGAGTCTGCTGCGTCTATCCCTTCACTATACATGTTCCTGTATATCGCCATATTAGGAATTCCTTGCCTTAGACAGTGTGGGCTCAATATTGGTCCCACCCTGCGATACCTGTACTTTTCTCCTTCGTTCCCAAGGCTTTCTGTTGTCATGGCTTTTCTTTTTCTGTTAGTTTAATCCGTCTCAGCCGATATGGCTCGTATGGGGTTTCTAACCACTTTTCACACCCCAACTTACTCTGGGCTGCCTAATTTTACACTCGTCTCTTGTTTCTTCATTTATGAAATTTTCAGCATATTTCCCAGGGGGTCACCCATCATGGAATTACTCCCACCTGAGCACGCTTAACCTTAGAACTTTAATGCATTCCGATATCTCGGCGTCAATATTTTTACTTCCGCTTCCCCGTACTACTTATGTCACATAATATGGAACAAGTTGAGGTCTCGGCAGTTTTCGAAACGTCCGCGTCACACGTCTTTTCCTTCATTTACGGTTCTGACCTTCGCAATTTCCCGTATTCGCCTTTTTACCTATGCGTATGACCATTTTTCGTCCAAATTCTCAGTGTGTTCAGTAATACAGAGGACAGTATAGGGAAAAATAAAATTTGAGTTAATTAACACACGTCTATCACAGAAAATACTGAAAAATTACCTGTGGCCGCGTCTGCGGAAGGCTCAGGGTCCTGCCGTCCTGTCAGTGCATATAGGCGGTGCGGAGGACCGGCTGAACTAGGTGCTCCTCCCCTACCTCGGCCGCGGCCTGCTGGAGACTGAGAAGTCTGTCCACGAGGGCGCACGGTCGATGTCGAACCGATCGCTGATCCGGCTGGCTGAGTTTGGCCTCCTCCATCCTTTAGCGGGCAATCACGTACAAAATGGTCAGTCCGACCACAGGAAAAACAACCACCGGTGTCTAAGTAGCACTGCCCAGAGTGTGGCTTGCCACACCGAGCACATCGTGGTGGGGGAATCCCCGTCCTGCCGGAATCAATTCTGTACTGGGAATCCGAAGCTCTGGCACCCTGACCTGGTCCTGAATAAGTAGGGCGATCAAATCCCCTATCCACAAATCGAGGTGGGGCACTGGCCGCTGATTGGCCTGAATACCTGGATTGCTCTTGTGCTTGCCCCCCTCTATACTCGCTTCTAGCCCTGGAAAATCTGCCTCTTTTTCTGGAACCCCTTTCTGAATAGCTCTCCTCTCTCCGTGGCTGATACTGCTCTTCCAGATTTTGGGCGTGGGCCTGGATGCGGGTAATAGTCATCCCGTCCTGGAGTGAGGCCGTCAAACACTCCTTAACCAAATGTGGCCCTAGCCCACTTACAAACCGGTGCACATGGTCTCCCCTATCAGCTATCAGGGCGGGGGCATACCTGGCTAGCGAGTTGAAACGAAGACTGTATTCTCGAACGCTCATATTTCCCTGTCTCAGGTTCAAGAACATATCGGCTCGAGCCCGTCGAACCTCTGGCGGTAGGAAATGTCGTAGGAAAGCCTCAGTGAACTCCTGCCAAACCGGAGGGGGTGCATTTGCTCCCCTCGATGATATCCAGTTACCGTACCACAGAACTGCCACATCCCGCAGCCTGTATGAAGCCAACTCTACGGACTCCGTATCCGAAGCATGTATGATCCTCAGAGTCCTCAGCATCTCGTCTATAAAACCCTGCGGGTCCTCCTCTAGCTTCGATCCATAGAACTCTGGCGGCTTCAGGGTAATAAAGTCTCGGGCCCTTGCGCTTACCGCCCTGCCGCCTGTGTCCACATCTTGCCGCTGAGCTTGTGCAGCGACTAGCTGGGTCAATAACTGGATGGCCTCTGCCATCTGCTGGCCCGGAGCTGCTGGCGGTGGAATTGGAGGTGCGGGGGCTGGAGCTCGAGCTCTTCCCTGCTCTGCCGGTGCAGGGGGGTGCAGGAACAGTCTGAGGGGGAGCTTCATTGTGAGATTCTTCTTCGTCTAGCTCCTGTTCAACTCTGCGGGCCGCCACCCCCTTGGCTTTCTCGGCCGTCGTAGCCTTTCTCTTCGGTGGCATTACTGAAACCATAACATCGGTTTTAGAAAAGGAGCATGGAAGCCTGGTAACATAGCTCTATCGCATGATTTCAGAATACAAAGAAGGTCACATTTCCTAAATGCCCTGTAACCTCCTGTCTATAAGTGTGGCGCGCTACACACCCATAGACAAGACTCTACTAGACACGGCTCGTAGACAAACCCTAGGACCGAACTGCTCTGATACCACTTCTGTCACGACCCGACCAGGGGCCGTGACGAGTACCCGATACTCGTACCGAGCACCCCTTAGCTATCCTGTATAAGCAGTGCCATATTTTTTTTTTTCTAAACATTAACATTTGCAGTAAGCTTTCTAATATCGCGTTACACCAGAACGCGGACCATTCGGAATAAAATACATTAAACTGTACATAGCTGACTGTGTATATCTGTCTACGAGCCTCTAGACATAGTACATTTATACAGAGAAAGGGCCGAGTACTGTCGCGCGCGAAAATACATACACAAAATAGTACCGGTGAAATAAGGCTCCGGAACAACTGGAGCGCTGTCGAATGCTGCTGATAGGGCACTAGGAATCTGGTCCGTATACCTGCTGACCTGCGCGGCATGAAACGCAGCGCCCACAAGAAGGGACGTCAGTACGAATAATGTACCGAGTATGTAAGGCATGGAAAACAGTTCAAGCAGTAACATAAAGTACGATCAATAATAATATCACCGAGTCATAGCGCGTATAACGAGGCAAGAACATAACCTGTAAGTAGGGAGACCCCTTTTCGGGCCGGCTGTCATGTAGACTTGCCTTTCCATCCTTGAAACGTTTCTTTTCATAGGCATAGGACTCAACATTTTCATCTTACTTATTCTCGTGTACAGAAATAGAACAGTACGTTTCAGTAACGGTATCTTTTGCTTACATTTACAGACGCCGAATACAATCGGCTCCCCCAATCCCCTCCCCAACGATAACCCAACATATTACATCACACATGTATCACACATTATATATATATATACAGACGCCGCGTACGGCTCATCCCATATCCCGCGTCCGGGCATCCCGCGTCCAGGATGGAATCCAGCTGAATCAGGTGGTGATATAGCAGTGGCCCTTCCCTTTTTCCCCATATACACATACATATACTCTTACTCCTCTTTTATGCATATACATGTCTCATATACAATTTCTTTATCTAATATACATACATATCCATACACGTTTACTCGCTTTACATACATATATCCTATAAGCACACAAGAGAGCCAAGAAAATCATGTATCCATCGGAGTGACGTAAGGTCGGTAACCTCCGATTACAGTACGAAATGCTAGTGATAGCTTTGTCTCACCTAGAAGGAACAAGTATTTTAAAGTGAGATTATTAACGGAGAATAGTGTTACAGTAACCAAAAATGAAATCGCAGGCATTTTAGGTGACAGTCATAGGTTTTGGAATCTTAGAAAATAAGATTATAACTAGAAGGTATAAATACGATTTAGAAAATCAGTTTATCAATTTAATGTTTACATAAGGTACTTGGCTTAGTCATAGGGTCGTTCCGGTCGTATTTATCATAGCTACCTTCTCTTGCCCGACATTGTCATTATCATTATCATCATAGGGCACTCCCGTTGGGGTAGTCATAGCACTTATTACTTGGTGACGGAATCGGGATCAAAGGCCCCCTTTAGATTCACTTCAAGTACGTTAACCAAGACTATAGGAAAATCCGAGAGTATCGGGCCCACCTCGGGCCGGACGAGGTAGCGTATACAATCTACCCATATTACGTGTCATAGAGTTACTTGTATGAGTCTTAGGGTAATCGGGTCCCACTTAGGCAAGTTATAGGGGTCTAAGAGGTCTTTTCATCATTTTGCACCCTTTCTACTTCAATTCAATTGAACGAAAAGTTGAAAACTTTAGGTACGGATTCCGGGGAACCGGGTTGTCCCCGAGGCTCGTGCCCGACTCATTATATCTAAGACATGCCATAGAAAGAAGGGCGAAGCCTTACATACCTCTTTTCGCTCCTTTAGCTACTCCAAATTCGCGTCACAATCTCGTCAAAATCTGCGAATTGGTCATTTTTACCAAAACTTCCATTAGTATACTTTGAGTTAGAATCTTACGGGAACACTTGGCTACCGAAATTTCGGCAGCATTTCCTCTGTAATTACACCATTCCCAACATTCAATATAGCCAAATTCTTGACACACACAATCCGGGAATTCAAACCCGGCCAAACTATTAACATAATCAACAATCATCCTAGCAATTCACATATTCGACTCACGATACATTATATCAATTTACCACTTTCTTCAACACTTTCCAACATCTATAAAGCCAATAACAACCATATATATACATTCCAAAACATCATTCTAATATCATGACATTTCATTCATGCAAGAACATAACATTCAATTCACATAACCTTCCGAAACGAACTTCCAATTACTAATATTTTACTAAGTTCATTATGCTTCCACAACACGACGATCGACATACCAATTAAGACTTGCTCACTATCCATTCATCAAACATACACACACGGCCATTTTCAACTACACACAACTTCAATCTTTCCAAAATCATTCAACTTCCATTTTCCACATTTCATTCCCAACCATAACAACCAACACTAGGCAAGATAATTAAAACATACTTTCTACACACATATATATACATATATATATACGGCCATGCTTCATATTCCTCCCCTTCATGAGTTTCATCAATTTTAACATACTACTACACATATAAACCATGCATAACTCATAAAACAAGATCAATACTCACCTTTCTTCTTCAACTTCTCACTTGCCTATCTTTTGGCAACTTGTAGAATTATGAGTTGTTCTTGCTCCAACAACAACTCCACCTTGTTAAGAACCTTTAGCTTAGTAGGAAATGATTTTTGGAAGAATTTTATCAATTTTTCTTTGGAATTTCCACTATGGCCGAAAGGCCCTAAGGGTTTGTTCTCTCTTTTGTTCTTCCACTTCTTGAATTTTCTAGAGAGCTTATGTGATAAATATGACTTTATCATCTTATTTATTTCACAATATATTCCATTTTGGGCCTAGCCCATCAATATGGCCGGTTGGGCCTATGATTTTCCCTTAAAAAAAATGTCAAGCCCACTTTGTATTTTGGCTAGTTCTTGAAATTCTTGAAAACAATTTTTTCCGACATCCAATTTTGCCCTCCGTCTTCTTCCATATTTCCACGAGTCATGTCATGAATTCCCCTTTATGCTTTTAACCATTCTCATTATCTTTACTTCTAAATCTTTCATAAACAACTCGTGTGTCAAACCACATAAAATATTGCTTTGCTTGTTGTCTTCCCGCGATTGTCTTGAATTATCCGATTTCCCAAAACGCGGGATATAACAACGTTCTATACCAGTTATGATTTTGTTTCTGCAATTCAGGCTTTACATATTCAGTACATATTTCGTACTGACCCCCTTTCCTCGGGGGCTGCGTTTTCATGCCGCGCAGGTACCGACGACAGGTTTGCTGATCCGTCCGCTTAGGATCTCATTCTGCTATTTTTGGAGCGCTCTTTTATTTAGAGCCATCTTTTGGTATAGTCTGTCACTTCTATATATGTATATTCTCGTTCATGGGTACAGCGGGGCCCTGTCCCGTCATATGATTCTGTCGGTCTGTTAGAGGTCTGTGGACATGTTTGTGGGTTGGGATTTTTCTGTACAGCTGTGTGTATATGTTGTGTTTTGGCGATCCCATTCGCCGCGGCGGCCGGTCCGCATATATTTAAATGTTACTCTGTTGGCCCTGTGTGGCCTTTGTTGGTATTTTCTGTGTGCAGGGTATATGGGATAGTCCGTAAAACAAAGGAAACTCTGCCGAAATTTTTCTGGAGATTATCTAAATTGGAACTAAAGCCTTGTCGGCTTCTGCTATATACTAGAATGTGATTGAGTGCCCAGATCGGGCACTAGTCACGGCCTACGGGGTTGGGTTGTGACAACGTATATGATGTTTCGATAAGTAAGAAATAGCATTTGAGGATCCTAATCGAGATTCAAAGACATTTGACGTAAGGGAAGAAGGTTGCCGACAAAAAGGCAAGGCATACGATGTGTATCGGAAAGAAATTACGAGTAACGAGTTAATGATAATTAAAAGGTTCTTTGGAGATGAGTTATAATGTCCCTTAGATTGTTAATGAAGTGATAAACAAGTGCTAAGAAGGTTCCCTAAGGATTGGAGAACAAATGAAATGACAAGAAAAAAATTAGTGAAAGGATGAGTTATACGGTCGATTATACGGTCCGTATAATGGACCGTAGGATTGTCACAGAATGAAATAGTGGAGGGGGTGATTTCACGGTCACTTATACGGACCGTATAATGTGCCGTGAAATCGACGCAGAATGGGATGATCACTGGAGAAGTTTTACGGTCACTTATACGGACCGTATAAATTTATACGGACCGTATAAGTGTCCGTATAATGATGTCAGGACAGCTTTTGCATTTATAAAATAAGATCCCAAGTTCATTTAATTCATTTTATTTCTCTCTCCACGACCCAATAGCTCTCTAGAACTTTCCAAACTCCTCATATACAAGAATCCAAGTGAAATTGATGATCAACTTCACCAAATCAATAAAACTAAGTGTGAAAAACACATCAAAGTTCATCCAAGTGAAGAAATTCCATGGAAAGTGAAGCTAGGGTTTTGCTCAAGTGAAGTATTTTCACCCAAAGCTTATTCCTTCACCATCTACGGTAAGTTTTATGGTATTTACATGTTATTTAAGGTATTGAAAAGTTGAAACACTTGGATTGTAGAAAGATATAGGAAATGGGTCATCAATGTGTGAATAGTGACATTGTTGAGTAGTAATTTGGGGTGAATCATGAATATTGGTATTTTGTGATTGTAAGTATGTTATGAGTGACATTTAGAGCATGGAATAAGTATTATATGTGAGAGAACACAATAAGGACTGACGACCATGATTAAGGAGAAATTGGAGTGAAATGGCGAAATGCGAATAATGCAGATGGATGATGATTGTTGTCTATTATATTGTGAATGTTGTTATGAATGTTTGGGAGTTGATATAGAATATGGGAAAAGTTATATAAACGAAGGAAATGCTGCCCAATTTTCTTTAGCTTTAGTAAGTACGTCTAAGTAATCGATTAGCTAATATTCATACGACTTCTCGTGAAGGTAGAAATTTGGGCGTTGAAGGAGAACAAGCACGTGATATCTTAGTTAAACGTAAAAGGTATGTGAGACTAGTCCTTTCTTTCTATGGCATGAATCCGATGGCATGATTTTTCCTTCTCCTCCATGAATCCTCTATATCCCGGAAAGCTAAGAGTCGATGTTCATAAATAGCTACATGATATAAGAGATATATTACGAGTCCAATAATGATGATGATGAACTTAAGACTAAAGATCCTAGAGTTCATGGTATGATGTTCCGATAAAATTAATGATGTTGTTTATTGGATACACTCACCTTATACACTATTCCCTTCAAGTTGAGGCCGAATACTTATGAATACTCCATAATGGAATCGGGGGTTCACGACCTTATGTCACCCCGACATAGCCATAGTGGTCTTCAAGTTCTAATGTATGTCTTAACGATTAATGTATAAGGATGCTAAGTCATGATATGTCTATGAAATTGTCAGTAACGTAAGTTCATAGTATGCCTATGCTAATTATGAAAATGTTAAGTTATGAATGGTTATGTGACGATATGATTACACCGTGCCTAGGTGGTCGGACATGTCACCGCTAATACGGGCTACTTATGATTACACCGTGCCTAAAGGGCCGGACATGACACCACTAGTGGGCGGCATATGATGGTTACCCGGACGCGGGTTAACAATGAGGATGATAATGTGATGATAAATGTGATGTGATGACATATATACCATGATTATATAAATATACGATATATGTACGAAATGTATTCACCTATGAAACTCATGCTGGTTATATCATCCTCTTATGGCTCATGATCCTTCTATTATGTTTATTTCATTCTTGTCTTACATACGCAGTACAATGTTCGTACTGACGTCCGTTTTCTTTGAACGCTGTGTTCATGCCCACAGGTAGACAGGGAGGCGAGCTAGATCCAGACTCGTAAGAGCTGTCAGCTGACTTGAAAGCACTCCATCGTTCCGGAGGTGCTACTTGGTTTATTCTTTTGTGTGTGTATATATATATATATATATCTTGTCCCATCCATATGTCTAGTACTCTAGTAGAGGCTCGTAGATACGCATGTGTGGGTAGTATAGTCTCCCGATGCTACGATTGTATATATATTATTATTTTTGTCACGACCCAACCCCGTGGGCCATGACTAGTGCCCGAGCTAGACACTGGCATACGAACCTGTTAAATATAGACAAACTGATTCTTAGGAACAATATGGAAACTTGCAAAACAACCCCAAAGGTTCATAACGTCATCATATATATATATCCCGATAACCTGTCTCCTGAGGAGTCACAACTAATCAAAACATAATATGATACGCGAGCTGACAAGGCTACCACTACATGTCAATATAATACGCAAGCCGACACGGCTGCCACTACATATCAATAACAGTATGCAAGCCGACAAGGCTGCCATTATAGACGAACATATCCATAGCACATCGTATAGACACAGCTGAACAAAACTTGTACACACCCACACATATGTCTACAGACCTCTAAGAGTATCAATAGTGAAATATGACGGGACAGGGCCCCGCCGTACCCCTGGATATACATAAGTTTATACCAAAAGATCTGTATCAAAGTAAGATAGGCTCCGGAACAATGGAGCTCTCCAAACAGCTGAGTGGAAATCCTAGGCTGGAGGATCACCAAGTCGACTATCCGTACTTGCGGGCATGAAATGCAGCCCCCCGAGGAAAGGGGGTCAGTATGAGATATGTACTGAGTATATAAAGTATGAAATACAATAAAGAGGATTATGACTGAAATAGAGATTACAGGAGACAAGTATGACATTCAAATACCTAAACACTTGCCTTATGAAATGTAAATCATGCATATCAATATCATATATCATACCCGGCCCATTATGGGACTCGGTGAATAAAGTCATCACATACCATCCTTGGCGCCATAATCACATCATCATATCATCGTATCATCACATCATCATATTATCATATCATATATATATACCGTATCCCGGCCCTCTAGTGAGGGACTCGGTTAACAATGCAGTGAAACTGTGCACGAAAACGTACCCCGGCCCGGGACTCTGTGAAAGATATATTGAGGCATGTACGAGCAGAGTAGCGAGCAATCATATGCAAACTAAGTCATATCTGAGACTCAATAGAATAACTAAAATGAACCATCATTTGATAATCATGACAATAGTCATATCAAGTATCCTTCGAATGTCACTATGGATTATATCAAAATAGATCTTCTGGAATCATGGACACGTATCAAGACATAATAAAATAAGTTATGGGAATCAAGAACATTAGCCATCCTAGTGGCTCTAAGAATAGGAGTTTCTTTGGAGCCATATACACGTCGTCTGTTTGTTTATAAAGATAATGCCAAAAATAAGGAAGGGTTAGCTTTACATACCTTTAGTCGCCAATATAAACCCAAAACGAACTCGTCTTAATGTTGATGCTAATCCTATAACAAGGAAATACATGTACGACTTTAGATGGCTTTCGTATATCGTGTATATCAATTGATAATTTGATCCTAAAACGAAATAGGTAGAATTTTCCCCAATTCCATATATCACAATAACAGCCAAAATGACAAAAATAGATCTCAACAGCGCAACAAAGTGGTACAACGAGATCAAAGAGGTGAGCAAAACCCGTAACACGATTGAATGGCGTTGCTGAGAGTGTACATATATATTCAATGAATACGTTCCTGAATATATACATACCTTTGTGAACGTTTTCCTCCAAGTACAAATTAACCGAATTGGTCCTTTATGTTAATACATAGTTGAACTAAGTCAAATTCATTTTTGCAACAATGAATGACTTATGACCGAATTAGTCTTTTATGTTAATCAATTAGGCTGCCACGTTCAGATATGAAAAGTGCCTTTCAACGTGTCATTACCTCCCTTCAGGTGACTTGAGTCATCATTTTATTTAACAAGTTAATGTTACCTCTTAGTCCAATTGATGCCACGTGTCAGAATTTAATGCCATCGTTGGCTTATATAATGCCATGTGGCAGCCCACCATGGACATTTATCCATGCAATCCTATTTAATACCACAATTAATTTCTTGATCTCAATTCATTTTAATACCAATTATTTTTAATACACTTCATATACCCATTTCCATGATTATGTGACGTAGCACTAGCCCATAGCCCCTTTTGGTATACACAAAATATTATTCTCAATCACCGTGGTCACACTTGTTAAGTCCTAAATTATTTTGGGACTTCATTCCTTGTATACACCGAGCTTTTGATTTTTATCCTTGGGTATGATCGAGTTCTCCGGGCTCGGGTAAATTTGCTCATGTTGGACGATTAAATTTTCTAGTCCAAAAATACGGGGTATTATAGCTTGGACCATATTTCACTCAAATAAACGTTGAACCTTAATGAAAATTATTTTATCCAATTCACTTGACTTCTAATCCTTTCAATACATCTGTACCATCACTCTAACCACCTATGAGCTTGAGGGATAACCTCGCTTCCATTACTAATGTCATTTAACTCGCATGCTTTCCAACGCACAAAAATACGGGATGTAACAATTTTGATATCCGAAAAGCTTATGTATATAAAGTTAATTATGTTTTCAAATTAAAAATGGTTGTCTTATGATTATGACTCTATGAATGGTAAAGAAATGTATAATGACTATGACGAGCAAGGAAATGAGTGATGCTCGGTGGTTAGCCCCGGGTACCCGTTGCGGCCCCTAGTCGGGTCGTGATAGCTCAGTCCTAGGTTCATCGGTCCATTTGAGATACTTAGCCGTGTGGGGGAGGTAGACTATGAGTTGGCTTTGCCTCCAGGTTTATCGGGTGTTCACCCGGTGTTTTATGTCTCTATGTTGAAGTGATACCACGGTGATGGTTCTTACATCATTCGTTGGGATTCAGTCTTGTTGGATGAGAAATTGTCTTATAAGGAATAGCCTATTTCCATCTTAGATAGAGAGGTTCGTAAGTTGAGGTTGAAGGAGATAGTGTCAGTGAAGGTTCAGTGAAAGAATCGTCCCATTGTGAAGGCTACTTGGGAGACCGAGTTTGATATGCAAAATAGGTATCCCCAGCTTTTCACCCAGTCAAGTACCTTTCCTCTTGTTTCTTCCCTTGTTCGTTCGAAGACAAATCATTGTTTAATTGGGTATATGATGTAACGACCCGCTAGGTCGTTATGTGCTTTCTGACCATTTTACCCCTACCCGTTCATTTCCAAGACTAGGAGCGAGTCTGGTGATAACTTAAAGATTCAGAATTCTAAAATAAAGGCATTTGTTTATATTTTGTGCATTTGGTTGAAAACTTGTTTTAATCCGTTGGGGGATTGACTTAGTAAATTAGACCTCCGTTGGGATTTCCGAGTCCGTAACGTGTTTCTACATATGTGTGTGTGTCTTGTTTGTGTGTGTAGGGCCTCAGATTGATGTTAGGATTTTGGGTAAAGACTTGGTGAAAAACCAGAGCTTACTGGTTCTGATGCGACTGCTGCAACAGATGGGACCACCACAGCAAGTTCGCCATGGCGGACGGCTGGTCGCCGCCACGGGACTTTGGGTTTTAGGGGGATAACGCCATAGCGGGGGTTGGACAGCCATAGCGGGACTGCTACAGTGCGGTTTCTACCGCTATGGCGAGTCTGGCCATTTAATTAGGTTCGCCGTAGCAGTGTGAATTTCCGCTACAGTGAGACAGCTGCAATGGTAGATGGGAGGTAGAAACCCACTTTTTATATTGCAAATTTGGAGTCTTTTGTCACATAACACCAAAAGCAGTTCCCAAGAAAGTAAGAGGAGATTTTCCTAAGGCTTGGGTTGGTTCTTCTTTGAGGGTAAGTCCTAACCTTTATGTTTTTCATTTCCTTTTCTTCTTTAAGTTCTATAACTAGTTAATGTTCTTCAATGGTGAATGAAAATCCTAGAACCCTAGAATTAGTAGACCCTTGAATAAATAGTGGATTGTTGATTTCATTACTATTTTAGCATTTAAGATTATAGGTTATCACTTTGTAGGATGGGAAATAGATTAACTACGGTGATAATTATGTATTGAGACTTAGGGTTCCACCCAAATGGGACACTTTGGCCTAAAATTTGTTTTGAAAAGGATTGATTAGAATCCTATAAATTGGAGGATTATGGTTGTTGGGATTGGGGTTGTGATAAATTCACCATTAAATGATGATTTCACCCATTTGAAAAGGGTAGAAGTAATGGGGTCTTCTTCCCCAATTGTTGTTCTTATTTTGAGTAGATGGTCTATTACTTACTTAGCATTATATTGCTAGACTTTGAGCATTCCAAAGCATTGCGAAGGGGGAAGGCTCTTGCGGAGTAGCTTGCATTTGTCTCAGTTCTGTATCTGAGGTAGGTTATGGTTCACTTCAGTTAGACTTTGATGAGTTGATTGTATATGTATTAGAATTGACGGGAGAAAGCATGATTAGGTGTTCGTACATGACGTCTAGTTGGTTATGCTTAGGTTGTTACTATTTCTGATTATGTGGGCTTGTCGCCATTACTTTATGAATTGAATCCTGAACTGTAGTTGCTATGATATGGTAGGAAGGGGTCGATATATACTCTTCTGCTTGATTAAGATAACTTATACACTTATGTTGTTGTGGATTTGAATTACCGGAGTCTTGTTATGACTTGTGGTATGGTGCCTTGTATTTCTTGACATGAATCATATTGACTGATCATGCGTTATATTGGGTGTTGAATTGAAAATACACTGAGATTCATCTTGTGATTAGGTACAGGATATATATATATATATATATATATATATATATATATATATATATATGGCACCTTTGAGAGGGAGTAAGGATGTGGCCTAGTTTAAGGCACATTTGACAAGGGGTCAGGATGTGGCCTAGTTATGGGCTCGTAATATTAGGTTAGTTCCGGAGCAAGTGGTACATGGACACCATGGGTCCCCTGCAGGTCATGACTATTGTGTTAAAATTGCCTTTAGCATGTGTGTACGATTGAGATACCATCATCGATTGCGTTGCATTGCATTGGACTTATCTTAATCTTGTGATAGGTTCATGACTGTTGTTGATATTGTTGTGTTGTTGTGTTGTTGTGCCTATCTGCCTATTCTGTTGATTTTATGAAAGTATACATCATACTAATCTTAGTCAGCCTATGATATCTACCGGTACATAGTGTTTGTACTGATATTACCTTGCTGCACTTTTTATTTGAGTGCAGATTGTGTGCCAGAGACCTTGTCCAGACCTCACATTTAGCCTGAGGCCATTTCCGTTCAAATCAAAGGGTGAGCTCCTATCCATGCCATGCCACCTGAAAATCTTTCATTATTGATGTCTGCTTACTTTCCAGACATTATGACATTTATAGATAGTTATTTATTCTTAGACAGCTTTACGTTTTAGATTCCTTGTACGATGACTGTCACGACCCAAACCGATGAGCCACGACGAGTGCCTGATCTCTGGTAACCAAACACCCCTATACTCATACCTGGACAACACTACATAATAAGGGCCAATAAGCAACTCAATCTAGATTAAACTGACTCATGAAAGAATAATATCAAGAACTATGCATCATGCATATATATATATATATATATATATATATATATATATATATACTGAAGGTGACAAGGCAAGCCAACTAGGCTGCCACATGGACTATACACAAAAGAATGCGAGCCGACAAGGCTACATCACAAGTCATCTACACATAACTATCTACAGACCTCTAATGGAATAAAAGCGGTAGAAAGGACGAGACAGGGCCCCATCATACCCATATGCAAATACATCTCAAAATAATGGCATACAAAAATAAACCGCAGCTTCGGATCAAGTGGAACGCAATGACTACAGCTGAGGGAGAGTCCTACTGAGCTGGATCACCTCTCTGTCAACCTGAACCTGCGGGCATGAATGCATCCCCCCGAGTAATAGGGGAGTCAGTACGAATAATATATCGAGCATGTAAGGCACAAGAATGACAAGCACATAGAGGTCATGAGAGACATCTAAAACATGAAAGCAAATCTAAATGTCTGAATGCATCTATAGCCAACAGCTGAGGAGATCTACAACTTTGTATAACTGAACTACCTCTAAGAGCATATGATATGCATAGGTCATAATATAACTGATAGTGTTGTGGAACGTACAGCTCAATCCATATATCATATAATACTGCCGAGGAGCGTACGGCCCGATCCATATCTCATATAATCCCGCGTCCGGGCATCCTGCATCCGTGACGGTAATCATCTCACACCGCCACTAGTGGTGCTGCCCGGCCATATAGGCACGGTGTAATCATACATCATCATCCATAAGCCGCCCAACGTAGTGGTGATGGCCGGCCATGTAGGCACGGTGTAAGAAAATAGTTGTACATATATGTGTATATAGATATATAATGCATGAAAGACTCATGAAAGATATACTCCAAATTACTCTAGATAACAAAATATCTCTAGAAGTCATGGACATCAACATAAGGAATCAAGGATACGATGAATCCTATACCATCTATGAGTAGAGTCTTTAGAATTCGCTTGCTCACTTTTTCGTTCGGATAGTAAAGATCATGCCAAAAGAACAAAAGGGACAACCTTAACATACCTTGAAGGGTATCTAATCATTCTACGTCTACTTCTTGAACTTGTAAGTCTACAATACAGACAACATAGACCATAATTAGTCCCTTCATAACACTTACTATCAAATTCAAGTGAAAAGGGGACCTAACGAAGTTCGGGCAACATCTCCTTCATAACTCAATAATCCCTTCATCTCCAATTTAACTTAACTATCAGCAACAATAGTAACAATAACCATATCAATACTTACATATCAAAATACAATCAATTCTACTCCAAATCATCCCTCAAATATCCCTCAAGTCCAACTCTACCCTTATTCAACTTACAACTTCCATAAATATAATCCTCTTTACTTAAAACTACTAAAACTATTGGTAATTAGCTTAAACACACAGGTAGAAATCATATACATACCTTGAGAAGTCTAGGGTTCCAAGAATCAAAGTTCAACTCCAATTACCAAAGCTTAACAACTCCAATAAAACCCTAAGAGCAACTTTGTTACACCTCAAAAAAATTCCATGTCATTGCATGGTAAAGGGACTAACGCAGGACTATAAGTATGTATTCTTGGAATTATGAGGGAATAAGAAGTGAAACGAATCGAGTCGGAGCAAAACGGAGCAGTTCAGAAAACTGCTGAAACCAGTCAACATCGACGGCCCAAGGGACTGGCCGTCGACACGTCGACGAGCCGTCGCCTGGCACCGTCGACAAGGTTCTGCAACCAGACATCTCAGGTGGAGAATCGACGGCACATGTCGACGAGCCATCGACCCTGCCCGTCGACCCGCGGATC
Organism: Lycium barbarum; assembly: GCF_019175385.1. Classification (NCBI taxonomy): domain Eukaryota; kingdom Viridiplantae; phylum Streptophyta; class Magnoliopsida; order Solanales; family Solanaceae; genus Lycium; species Lycium barbarum. The sequence continues at coordinate 81,358,361 of NC_083338.1, read as the reverse complement.
TGGAAGTTTCCAGCTCTGGTTATAAATATAAGCTCCCATGTTTTAATTCATTATTTTCTCCCACAACAGACTCTATATCTCTCTAGAACCCTCTAAAACCCTCTCTCTATTTCTCAACAATCTATACCAAGAAATTAATATCAAAAGCCAAGATTTAAGAGATTTATATATTAGGAAGCCTATTAGGGTTTGTGGAGAGTAAGAATTTCCTTGGCGTGCAAGTGGAGGATTTCATTCTAATGGAGTAAAGTGACTCAAGGCTTATTCCCAAGTGCTTAAGGTAGAATTGTAAGTTAGAGAAGCACGCAATTGGACGATAAATTTGAAGAAATACAAGGTGTGTAAGGCTAGTCCCTTCATTTCTAAGGCATGATTCCTATGATATTATTTTCCTTATTCTCCATGACTTTCTTATATTCCATGAACTATGGGTCTATGTTGATAAAGAGCCTCTTATGAGATAAAAATATGAGATATGTTATGAGTACGAATATGATAATGATGATGATGAGTCTAAAGCCTTGAGATCCTAAAGCTGATGATATGATGCTCTTATGAAGCTAATGATCATTATATGATTCCTTGATGTATCCATTGTTGCTAAACCCACCCTATAATGTTAGTTATTTCAAGGTGAGGTATGATGATTACGAGTACTCCATAATATAATCGGGGGTCCTCCACCTTACATCACCCTGATATGGTTATAGATTATCTTTGAATTCTAATGCATGCTTTATGATAGGTTTATGATAAGTTTATGATAAGTATGTGATGATGACAATTAAACCATGCCTAGATGGCCGGACATGTCACCGAAAATGCGGGCTACTTGTGATTACACCGTGCCTAGATGGCCGGACATGTCAACGCAAAGGCGGGCTGCTTGTGATTACACCGTGCCTAGAAGGCCAGACCTGACCACCACTAGTGGGTGGCGTATGATGGTTACCCAGACGCGGGTTAACGATGACGGTATATGTGATATGTATAACATGAGTTTCCTTTAATGGTTAAGCAGGTTACAACTTCAGCTCATACTCCATTGTTTCCTTATTATGCTATTATTATCCATGCCTTACATAGTCAGTACAATGTTCGTACTGACGTCCTTTTCTTTGGACGCTATGTTCATGCTCACAGGTAGACAGGGAGACGGTGCGGATTCGTAGGAGCTTATCATCAGGTTCACAGGAGCACTCCATTAGTCCGGAGGTGCTACTTATGGTTATATTCTTTTGTGTCTATTTTTTTGGTACGACGGGGTCCTGTCCCGTCTTTATGACTAGTACTCTAGTAGAGGCTCGTAGAGAAGAACGTGTGGGTTGTTTCTGTCCCATGACGATTTCAGTGTACATTTTTATATATCATTTTTGGAAACCGTACAGGCATATGTATATCTATGTATAGCCTTGGGGTATTTATATATGTATGTGTTCAGGTTGAGTATGATGATTAGTAATATGAGCGATGCTCGGTAGTTAGCTCCGGGTACCCGTCATGGCCCCTAGTCGGGTCGTGACAAACTTTTCCTTCAGAAGCTCGAGTTTACGCGACTCGAATCTTGCTAAATCTTTGATATGATGATGGAAAATATTGAGAGGAATATTCTAGGACTTTCTCAGATTTGGAAGTGGAAAATAATGAAAATATAACGTGGGAGTCAAATATGTATAGAGGAAACTAGAAAGTTTCAGTGGTGCAGGTCGATGGTGGGTCGACGGCTCGTCGACGTGCTCCGTCGACCTGCCACCTGAAACTTCAAAGGCGGAATTGCAGAGACGGTGCACCACGACGGCGCGTCGACATGTCAACGGCTCATAGATGGTGATTGAGTTCTGCAGACTCTCTTGAGTCGCTCCGGCCCGCGTCGATTCGATTCGTTTAGCTTCAAATCCTATCAAATCGCAAGGAACGTATACTTACACTTTGGTACACGCAGGGTAAGGCACTTAATTTCTCGAAAACTTGGGTACAGATCTCCATACCAAGGGTATAGACCATCCATAAGCTAAGGACTTTCTTGCGACGAAAACGAGAGGTGTAACATTCTCCCCCCCCCCCCCCTTCCCTAGAAACATTCGTCTTCGAATGTTTATACAAGTCATGGGTTGTAAATATTTTAGCAGAGTCTCCCCTATTAATATGCCAATCCATCCTGTACACAGCAACCCAAAATAATTCCACACAGGGCCACATGACAAAATATACAACACCATGGCCTCACACGACCAATCACCATAACTGCAAATGAAATCAATACCTGAGGGAGATGATTCCACAGACTGAACCTCCTGAGATGACGAAAACAAATACGAGTAGTTAGCCTTCATTTCCTCTTCAGCTTCCCAAGTCATTTCTTCAACATTATTATTTCTCCAAAGAACTTTAACAGAAGCCACATCCTTGGTTCGCAATTGACGAACTTGCCTGTCTAGTACAGCAACTGGGATTTCCTCATATGCCAACTGCTCAGTCACCTGGATATCATCTATTGGTACAACCCTCGAAGGATCTCTTATACACTTACGGAGCATGGAAACATGAAATACCGGATGCACTGACTCTAACTCAGAAGGTAGTTCTAGCTCATATGCCACCTTACACACTGTACGAACAATCTTATAAGGCTCAATGTATCGAGGGCTTAACTTACCCTTCTTGCTAAATCACATCACTGCCTTTATAGGCGAAATCTTTAGGAAGACCCAATCTCCTACCTTAAACTCTAACTTGCGCCGCCGATTATCTGCATAGGATTTCTGTCGACTCTACGCCGCTAGTAACCTTTCTTGAATTACATTCACTTTGTCAATTGCTTGCTTTATTAAATATGGGTCTGCTAACGGATTTTCTCTAACATCGAACAATCCTATAGGTGACCTACATGTCTGCCTATATAAAGCCTCATGAGGAGCCATCTGAATGCTGGAATGGTGTCACGACCCAACCCCGTAGGCCGTGACTGGTGCCCGACCTGGACACCCGTATACACACCTATCAGATATAGTCAAACTGAAACTACGAACAATAGGCAACTTTACAAAAGAACTCTGAAGGTTCATAGCGTCATCATATATGTATATTCAGATACACTGTCTCCTGAGGAGTCACAACTGATCCTATCATGAAATAATACGCAAGCCGACAAGGCTGCCATCACATATTAATAACTTATGCAAGCCGACATGGCTGCCACTATAGACGAACATCATACCACAGCACATCGTATAGACACAGCTGAACAGAACCCATACACAACCCACACATATGTCTACAGACCTCTAAGAGTACCAACAGTAACATATGACGGGACAGGGCCCCGTCGTACCCCTGGACAAAACATATATACATATATATACATATCAGGAAGGCTGTACTAAAATCTAGGCTCCGGAACGACGGAGCTCTCCAAGACAGCAGAAAGGGAATCCTAAGCTGGCGGATCACCAAAGCGAGTATCTGCACCTGCGGGCATAAAACGCAGCCCCCGGAAGAAAGGGGGTCAGTACGGAATATGTACTGAGCATGTAAAGCATGAAATGCAGTAAAAGGATCATAACTTAAATAAGGAGTACAGGAACAAGTACGATGTTCAGAATACCAAAACACTTTCCTTTGAAACATAAATCATGCATGTCGATACCATATATCATATACATATATACCGTACCCGGCCCTCTAGTGAGGGACTCGGTGAATAAAGTCATTATATGCCCTCCTGGCCGCCATAACATGTCATCATATCATCATATCATCATATATATATACCGTACCCGGCCCTCTAGTGAGGGACTCAGTGAACAATGCAGTGAAACTGTGCACGATAACATACCCGGCCCGGGACTCGGTGAAAGATATATTGAGGCATGCACGAGCAGAGTAGTGAGAAACCATATGCAATTTTAAACATTATCAAAGACTCAATGGAATAATCAAAACGAACTATCATTTGCAAATTCACATAATAATCATATCAAGTACCTTCGGATGTCCTTGTGGATTATATCAAAACGGAACTTTGAAATCATATGTACATATCAAAACAATGATAAATCAAATTCTGAGAATCAAGAACATTAGCCATCCTAGTGGCTCTAAGAATAGGAACTTCTTTGGAACCATATACATATCGTCTATTCGTTTTGTAAGGATCATGCCATAAAAAGAAAGAAGTGTTAACTTTACATACCTTTGGCGTTTATTCGTAACACAACACATATACGCTGCCCAAAGTTTAAACTTATATTAAGACGTCAAGAATTATGGTTAAGCTACGGGGAGATTCAAAACGTTTCCCCACGTTAGCAACTCCTTTCTAGACAATTTAGACGACAGTTTCCTTACATCCCAAACTAATTACATACTAGTCAAGCTAACGCTAATAATTATACGTTTAAGTACTATATCGAGGCTATTCAAGACAAGATGCAAGAATCACTCCGAACAGTCCGCACAACATTCCAAATAGTCCACGCAATATTCCAAACAGCCCACATTCACAACATTCAATAACGATCCACATACGACTACTACGTCTTCAAGTTATTCCTAATAGTTTGTAGCCTTAACGTTTTCATGTAAACAACTTTATAACAGCCCAACCAACATACAATACAATGCATAATCTTAATTATCATTAATCTTCCAAGCGCAACAAGATCAACAACAACATATCCAAAACAGCCCCTAACTTTCACACAAAGGATGCCCGGAATTCTTGCAAACGTTTACGAACATACCAAGAAAACCACATACGATTCTTACACATTATTTCATATATTCTTTTCATATAATTTCAGTAAGTTACGACCAGCAGTCACACGACAACTACATCATCAATTCATACGCCAATAAGCTACATTATTATCACTACAATCCTTACAACAACCCACAAACAATTTTAGTTCCAACTCTAACCATTAAATACCTTCATTTCCATCATAAAATTCATGACAACAACAATCAAAATACCAAGTAAAATGAGTTCACTACCTTCCACACAAAACAGTCCACTACACCGCCTCAATTCAACAAAATAACAACATGTTCATATCAACACAACTTCACCTTTTACCTTCCAATTCTTTTCATTCTTTTTACCATGCAATTTATGATAGCAACAACCATAATTACTAAATAAAATCAGTCCCTTATTCCACACCAAACATCCCCCTACGGCTACCACAATGTCTCAACATCAACACACACAATTTCATACATGCAATTCACATTTACACATTCATAACACATCCAAATCACCCTTAAAACAGCCCCTACGGCTTCAACAACATTCCAACACCAACATTCATAATTTCATACATGCAACTTATATTTACACATCTACCACACGTTTTGAACCACCCTTAATACATGCAAAAGAAAGTTAAACCTTACCTTAACAATCTAACTTCTCAACTTGGATAGAATTTGATGACTTGAACTAATACTTGTTCTTGTTGCTCCAATGGCTACTCCACGTTGCTATGCACCTTCCTAAGGGTTGAAACACTTGAAGAAAATAATTTTTTTGAATCAACTTGGAGAGCCAAGTTCTGGCCGTGAGCTTCAAGAGCATGCATGGCATGTTTATGGTTTCTTCTTCACTTGAAACATAATGGTGAATGTGTAGAACACTTTAGGGGTTTAATGGTGAGAAGGAAATGGAAGGGCTGGCCGTGTTTGGTGGTGGAGCTGCCATGGCAGCCGTGTCTCTCTCTCTCTTCTTCACTTGGTGAAAATGAGAGCTTCTCTCTCTATGTTCACTTTGTGGGGTTGGGAAGTGAGTTGTGGCTGCAAATTTGGTCAACAAAGAGACCATTTTGCTGCCCAAGAGGGTCTTACACGTCCCCCAACTCAAGCATGGGCTAAACATATGATTTTGTCATGTGTTAGTGGGGCCCACACGGCCACTAGTGCAAAATTTGTGAATAATTAAGTCTTAATCCCCGCTTAATAATCCAATCATGGTTAATTAATCTCTAATCTCCATTAATATGTTTACTCTAAGTAAAATTTATAAACAAATTTATGTTCTAATAAAATTTGAAAAATTAAGGATTTCTATTCCGTGTCCGGGAAGGGTTCCGTCTTTAACTCGCGTCGATTCTTTTATGAATAACTTGATGTATAAAATACGGGGTATAACAAATGTTAACTGTTATTATATGAAAATTCAATAAGAGGCTAATAATCATCCCAACTACCTCAGAAGTCAATCACGCAAGCTCTTAGCATGTCCTCAAGTATATGTATGGTATGTTCCGCCTGTCCATCTGTCTGTGGATGAAATGCAGTACTAAGACTCACCTGAGTCCCTAATCCATTCTGAAAAGATTTCCATAAATTAGCTGTGAACCGCGCCCCTCTATCGGAAATAATGGATGTAGGAACACTATGAAGTCATACAATCTCTTTAAGATAAAGCTTCGCGTAATCTTCAGCTACATAAATAGTTCTGACAGGCAGGAAATGGGCTGACTTTGTAAGCCTATTAATTATGACCCATATTGAATCATACTTCCGCGGAGTGCGGGGAAAACCTGTAATGAAGTCCATATTGATTACCTCCCATTTCCATATCAGAATCTCCATAGCTTGCAATAAACCTATGGGCTTCTGGCGCTCTATCTTGACTTATTAACAATTCAGACATTGAGCGACAAATTCTGCTTTGTCTCTGTTCATCCAATAAACTTCCTTGAGATCATGATACATCTTTGTTGTGCCCAAATGAATAGAATACCGAGAATAATGAGTTTCTCCCATAACCTGCTGACGAAGTCCTGCAACATTAGGAACACATAATTTACCTTGATACCTGAGTACTCCATCCACTGTAATTACAAAGGGTGTCTCTTCTTTCTGAGGTGCCGTATCTCGGTGGTGAACTAGAATAGAATCTTCGTACTGACGTTCCTTTATCTCCACTACTAAAAATGACAACGCTGTATCCTGGATCATAATTCCTGCATCACCTAACTAACAGCTGAACTCCAAGGCTGGCTAGTTGACGAACTTCACGGGCTATCTCCCTTTTCACCGGCTGCACATATGACAAACCACCCATGGATTTACGGCTAAGAGCATTAGCTACTACGTTAGCTTTTCCAGAATAATACAAAATATCCATGTCGTAATATTTCAACAACTCTAGCCATCGCCTTTGACGTAAATTTAAGTCCTTCTGCTTAAAGATATACTAGAGGCTCTTATGATCAGTATAAATATCAACATGGGCACCGTATAAATAGTGCCTCCGTATTTTCAAGGCATGAATTACCGCAGCTAACTCAAGATCATGGGTTGGATAATTCTTCTCGTGCTGCTTCAGTTGTCTAGAAGCATAAGCGATAACCTTCCCATGCTGCATTAATACACAGCCCAAACCAATACCTAAAGCATCACAGTATATCACATAGCTCACATAGCCATTTGTTCCCTCTAGAAGAGTCAAAACGGGCGCTGAGGTCAACTTGTCCTTCAATATCTAAAAACTCCGCTCACACGCATCAGTTCACTGGAACTTAGTTGATATCTGAGTCAGCTTGGTCAATAGGGCTGAAATAGAAGAAAATCCTTCCACGAACCGTCTATAGTATCCTACTAGGCCCAAGAAACTACGTATCTCCATTGGTGTCGTGGGCCTTGGCCAATTCTTCACAGCTTCAATATTTTGAGTATCCACTCTAATGCCTTCATCCGAAATAATGTGACCAAGAAAAGCCACAGATTTCAAACAGAACTCACATTTGAAAAACTTTGCATATAACTCTTTATCTCGAAGAACTCTAAGCACTGCGCGTAGATGATCTGCATGGTCAGCCTCTGACGGTGAATAAACCTAAATATCATCTATAAACACGATCACGAACAGGTCTAGGAAGGATCCGAATACACGATTCATCAAGTCCATGAATGCAGCTGGAGCATTAGTTAAGCCGAATGACATAACACGAAACTCATAGTGCCCATATTTAGTCCGGAATGCCGTCTTCGGAATATCTTCCTCCTTCACCCTAACCTGATGATATCCCGATCTTAAGTCTATCTTCGAGATATATTTGGCGCCTTGAATCTGATCAAATAAATCATCGATCCTCGGAAGCAGATACTTACTCTTTGCAGTCACTTTATTTATTTGCCGATAATCAATACACATTGGAAAAGAGCCATCTTTCTTTCTTACAAATAATACCGGGGCTCCCTATGGTGATGTACTGGGCCTAATTAAAGCCTTTCTTGAGTAAATCCCGTAATTGCTTATTCAATTCTTTCAAATCCGCAGGTGCCATTCTATAAGGAGGAATGGATATTGGCTGAGTATCTGGTAATAGATCAATAGTAAAATCAAACTCCCATTCCGGTGGAATGCTTGGAAGCTCATCCGAAAACACTTCTGGAAACTCATTGACCACAGGGATAGACTGGAGGGTCGGTGATTCTGCTTGCACATTCTGAACCCGACTAAGTGATAAATGTACCCCTTTCTGATCATCTTCGTTGCCTTAAGGTAGGAAATAAACCTACCCCTCGGCGAAACAGCATTACCCTTCCACTCTAGGACTGGCTCGCCGAGAAACTGGAATCGAACTACCTTTGTTCTGCAATCAACATCAGCATAACAGGAAGCCAACCAATCCACGCCTATAATAACATCGAAATCAATCATGTCTAATTCAATTAAATCTGCTAGGGTATGGCGGTTATAAACCATCACAACACACCCTCGATATACTCGCCTAGCTATAACTGGATTACCAACCCGCGTCGACACCACAAACGGCTCAATCAAGTCATGCTCTATCCTAAACTTACCAGCAACAAATGGAGTAACATATGATAAAGTATAACCTAGATCAATCAGTGCGTATACATCATAGGAGGAAACTGACAATATACCTGTGACCACGTCAGGAGACGACTCACGATCCTGTCTATCGGCTAGTGCATAAACACGGTGCTGAGGCCCACTCGAGCTAGATGCTCCACTCCTTTCTCTACCACATCCCGCTGATGCCTGAGGAACTTTCCCTGAAGGGCGTACTGATGAAGAAAAACCAGTTACGGACCCTGTAGTCTGGAAAATTCCTACACCCCCCCTTCGACAGACACCCCCTCATCACATGACCTGGCTGGCCACAAGCATAACAAGCATTCGACCCAAATCGACACTGTTCGAAATGTAATCTTCCGCACTAGGCACACCACGGTACAAGTGGTCTCATCTGGCCAGACTCTGGTCTATGCTGAGAACCTGATGCGAGGTAAACCTGTGACGAAGTCCATATTAATTACCTCCCATTTCCAGGTTGGAATCTCTATCTCCTGTAATAATCCACCGGGCTTCTGGTGCTCGACCTTAACCTGTTGACAATTCGGGCACTGAGCAACAAACTCCGCTATATCCTTTTTCATGCCATCCCACCAATACAAATATCTGAGGTCATGATACATCTTCGTTGACCCTAGATGAACAGAATAACGGGCATAGTATGCCTCCCCCATAACCTGTCGCCGTAACCCTGCAACCTCAGGTACACATAATCTGCCTCTGTATCGTAGCACTCGATCAGGTGCAACTTTGAATGGAGTCTCCTCCTTTTGAAGAGCTGCATCTCTATAATGTATAAGAACAGTGTCCTCGTACTGGCGTCTCTTTACCTCTTCAATGATAGAGGATTCAGCAACTCCTCGAATAGAAACTCCGCCATCATCAGAATCAGCCAAACGGACTCCAAGATTAGCTAATTGGCAAATCTCATGAACTATCTCCTTCCGTTCTGGTTGTACATCTGCCAAGCTGCCCATAGATTTACGGCTAAGTGCATCTGCTACAACATTTGCTTTCCCTGGATGGTATAGAATGTCAACATCATAGTCCTTCAGCAACTCTAGCCACCGCCTCTGCCGCAAATTCATCTCCTTCTGCTTAAAGATGTATTGGAGACTCTTATGATCTGTATAAATATTAACATGCACGCCATATAAATAGTGTCTCCATATCTTCAAGGCATGAATCACCGCTGATAACTCCAGATCATATTTGGGATAATTTCTTTCGTGCTTTCTGAGCTGTCGGGAGGCATAGGCTATAACTCTGCCATGCTGCATCAACACACAACCTAGCCCAACGCCTGAGGCATCACAATAAATAACATAGTCATCTGGCCCCTCAGGAAGTGTTAGAACTGGAGTAGTAGTCAACTTATCCTTCAATAATTGGAAGCTTCGCTCACAAGCATCGGTCCACTGAAACTTGGCTGCCTTCTGTGTTAGCCTTGTTAAAGGCGCTGAAATTGAGGCAAATTTCTCTACAAACCTCTTGTAATACCCTGCTAGCCCCAGAAAACTGTGTACCTCAGTAGGCGTCGTAGGTCTGGGCCAAGTCTTCACCGCCTCAATATTTTGTGAGTCTACCCGAATACCATCAGCTCCAATAATATGCCCCAAGAATGCTACTGAAGTCAGCCAGAATTCACACTTAGAAAATTTAGCATACAGCTTCTGGCACTGGAGCACTCTAAGTACCGCCCTCAGATGGTCCGCATGCTCCTCTTCTGATCGTGAGTAGACCAGAATATCATCAATAAATACAATCACAAACATATCCAGAAATGGCTTAAATACTCGGTTCATCAAGTCCATAAATATTGCTGGAGCATTGGTCAGCCTAAAAGACATCACCCTAAACTCATAATGCCCGTATCGGGTCCTGAATGCAGTCTTCGGAATATCTGCCTCCTTTACCCGCACCTGGTGATAGCCTGACCGCAAGTCTATCTTCGAGAAACACTTAGCACCCTGCAACTGGTCAAATAAATCATCAATTCTGGGGAGGGGATATCTATTTTTTATCGTCACTTTATTCAGCTGCATATAATCGATACACATCTGCAGCGACCTATCTTTCTTTCTCACAAATAATATCGGTGCTCCCCAAGGTGATGTACTGGGCCTGATGAAGCCCTTTTTTAATAAATCTCTCAGTTGCTCCTTCAACTCTTTCAGTTCTGCTGGTGCCATCCTATAAAGAGGAATAGATATGGGCTGAGTATCTGGCAGCACATCTATAGTAAACTCTATCTCCCGCTCAGGAGGAAGACCTGGAAGTTCATCTGGAAATACATCTGGAAACTCGCTAACTATCGGCACTGACTGAAGAGTCGGCGCCTCTGCCTTCAGGTCATGCACCCGAACCAGATGATAAATATAACCCTTTCTGACCATCTTCTTTGCCTTGAGGTATGAAATAAACTTACCCCTCGGTGATGCTGTATTTCCCATCCACTCTATAATTGGCTCTCTTGGGAACTGAAATCGGACTATCTTGCCTCTACAATCAACATTAGCATAACAAGAAGCTAACCAATCCATACCTATAATAACAGCAAACTCAGTCATATCTAGCTCTATCAGATCTGCCTTGGTGCAACGACTATATATAATCACCGAACAATCTCTATATACTTGCCTTGCTATGACAGAATCTCCTACGGTGTAGCTACCTCAAATGGTTCTATCGATTCAGGTTTTATCCCAATTCCACTAGCAACAAAGGGGGATATATACGATAATGTGGAGCCTGGGTCTATCAATGCATACACGTCTCGAGAGAAAATCGATAGTATACCTGTAACAACATTTGGTGACGCCTCCTGATCCTGTCTACTAGCCAAAGCATATATGCGGTTCGAAGGACCGCTAGAACTAGAAGCTTCGCCACGACCTCTACCATGGCCTGCTGGTACCTGAACACCCTGCCCCATAGGGCGCATAGCTACAGAAGAAGATGAACCAGCAACCGACCCAGTGGGCTGAACCCTGCCACCTGAACCGCCCCCATACGGACACTCTCTCATAATATGGCCTTGACGGCCGCAAGAAAAGCAAGCACCTGTAACGAAACGGAATTCCCCAGAATGGGGCCTACCACACCGAGAGTACCGAGGCAAAGGTGGCCTTGACTGACTGAAACCTCTGTTCATCTGCAATCCCGAAGCCTTGGAGCTCTGACCGGCCCTGGAATACCTTGTGCTGTAAAACCTTCTACCTGTAAATTGTAGAGGTGCACTCTGTGCTGGCTGGGACGGATATCTAATATGCTACTGAGGCTGCCCGCCTCGAAACTCGCCAGGATAGCCAGCCGACCTGGCCCTCTTATGCTGGCCTCTATCATAATCTCTATCTGGTTGGCGTCCTCTGTGTCGATCCTCTACCCCCTGTGCATATGCCTGTACCCGAGCAATATCCATACCTGGCTGAAGAGCCACTACCATACAACCATCAACCAAATAACGATCTAACCCCATCACATACCGATGCACTCTATCCGCCATATCAGCTACAATAGTGGGTGCATATCTAGCCAACGAGTCAAACTCTAGGCTATACTCTCGAACACTCCTGCCCCTCTGCCTCAACTGTAGGAATCTATCAACTCTAGCTCGTCGCATCTCTGGAGGCAGAAAGTGGCCAAGGAAGGCCTCCAAAAACTCATCCCATAATGCTGGAGGAGAATCCTCGCCCCTAGACAACTCCCACGACTCATACCAATTGACAGCCACATCCCGCAATAGATACGAAGCTAACTCAACAGACTCAGTCTCAGAAGCCTTAATTATCCACAACGTACACTGCATCTGCCGAATGAACTCCTGCGGGTCATCCTCGGGCTTCGACCCAAAAAACTCTGGAGGATTACAGCTTAGGAAGTCACGGGCGCTCAAACTGTCATGTCTATTCGTCTGGTCGACCCCTAATCCATGCCTGCGAACCCGTCCTGCCACTAATCTGGTGAGCAACTGAACTGCATCTCTCATGGCTCTATCCTCCGCCCCTGGCTGAGGAGTTAGAGGCTCATGTGCTGGGACCTCAGGGGCTGGCGGTGGAGCCTCCCCCTGACCCGGAGCTGTCGCTACCCTAGGTTCCTCTGGAAGTGGCGGTGTAGCAGAACTCGCGGACTGGAGCACAACCTCAGGCATAATCTGGGCACGGGCCCTAGTAACTCTCCGAGTCTGGCTAGTATCCCCTGCTACCGATTTGCCCTTCTGGGCAGCTGTCGCTTTCTTTGGAGGCATAGCTGTAAACATAACAGTCTGTTAGGAAGAGATTATCCTGATAATATAGCTCTATCGCACGATCTAGGATAAGAAGAAAAGATGACATCTTAAATGTCCTGTAGCTTCCTATTTATAGATGTGGAGCACAACACACCGATAAACAAGGCTCTACTAGACACGGTCTGTAGACACTCCGAGGATGAACTGCTCTGATATCACTTTTGTCACGACCCAGCCCCGTGGGCCATGACTAGTGCCCGAGCTGGACACTCATATATACCTGTCAAACATAATCGGACTGATACTATAGGTCCTCAATCAATCACATCGTAATAACATACGCAAGCCGACGAGGCTGCCACTGTATACATCATTATACTACGCAAGCCGACAAGGATGCCACTACATATCAGTATATTACGCAAGTCGACAAGGCTGCCACTACATATCAGTATATTACGCAAGCCGACAAGGCTGCCACTACAAAACGATAATATATGCAAGCCGGCAAGGCTGCTACCACGATAGAACATCCACAATAACTATATAGACACAGCTGATCAAATCTGTACACAACCCACATACATGTCTACAGACCTCTAAGAGTATCAACAGTGAAATATGATGGGACAGGGCCCCTCGTACCCCTGGACAAACATATATATATACATAAGAAGGTCTGTACCAAAAATCTAGGCTCCGGGACAATGGAGCACTCCAAGACAGCTGAATAGAAGTCCTAAGCTGGCGGATCACCAAAGCGAGTATCTGCACCTGCGGGCATGAAACGCAGCCCCCCCCCCCCCCCCTCGAAGAAAGGGGGTCAGTACGAGATATGTACTGAGTATGTAAAGCATGAAATACAGTAAAGAGGATTATAACCGAAATAGGGAGTGCAAGAAACAAGTACAATGTCCAGAATACCAAAACACTTGCCTTTTGAAACATAAATCATGCATGTCAATATCATATATCATACCCGGCCCATTATGGGACTAGGTGAATAAAGTCATCAGATGCCCTCCTGCTCGCCATAACATATCATCATATCATATATATATATATATATATATATATATATATATATATATATATATATATATATATATATATACCGTACCAGACCCTCTAGTGAGGGACTCGGTGAACAATGCAGTGAAACTGTGCACGATAACATACCCGGCCCGGGACTCGGTGAAAGACATATTGAGGCATGCACGAGCAGAGTAGTGAGCAACCATATGCAATTTAAATCATTATCAAGACTCAAACAGAATGAGAAGAAGATATTAACACTTGAGTATCAGTAGCGACAATCATATCAAGTATCCCTCGAATGTCATTATAGATCATATCAAAAGAGCCTTAGGAATCGTAGACATGAATACAAAATAGGTTATAAAAGTCAAGGATATTAATTGTCGTAGAGTCTCTAAGAACAGGACTCATAAATCACACTCAAAAATTAGGAATAGAATTACCCCAATCTCATATCATTCATCACTTAAATCTAAGACATGCCAAAAGAAAGAAGGGACAGCTTTACATACCTGTTAACGACTATTCGCCAATTCGTTCGCTTTGTCGCTCTTTTAGCCTATTTGATATAAGAGTAACGTTATCGTTAGTAACTGTACTTTCTAGTTCGTAAATCCGTAGCCCATCACTTATAGAACTTATTCTTTAACATATACATTCTCGTTTAGGGTTTTTCATTAGTTAGAGACTTAACGAAAATCGGGCAGCATTTCCCCTATATATTCGCCTAACCCGAATTTCCAATTACCCTCCTGTTAACACAGAAATACCAACAACAACATATGGACATAGTCATATCTTCAATCCTTTCAATTTGACAAGGATAACAACATGTTCGTAACAACACAACTTTAACCTTAACTATCTAATCCTTTCATTCTTTTACCATATAATCCATGATAACAACAACCATAATGCAACTTAAAAATTAATTCTCCATGCCTAATTAGAACAGCCCTCTACACGGCTCAATTTGCACATTAACATCACCACACATAACGCCTTACATTCATCACACACCCACCAATTTATACAAGTTTAAATCATCTCCAAAACGTGTATAAAAAGATTAAATCTTACCTTAATAAACTTGTCTCCTTAACCTTGCTAATCACTTAGATTTTTACAACAAATTAACACTTTAATTCCTCTTTTCGTCATGCTCTTTCTCGGCTGGAATTGCCATGGCCGAATGCCTCTCTCCCTCTCTAACTTTGCTTCTTTCTCCTTCTAACTCTTTGCTTAGAATGAAATGAATTTATGATGAATCAATTGTTCATCAAAGCTTGGTCTTATATGCTGCCCCTAGGCCTTCCACGTGCCCCCTCATGGTGAGTCATTATGTTGTTTTAATTAATTAATTTTTTTTAACAACAAATCGGGTGGGGCCCACTAATTATATAATTGGTTAACTTAATTAATCTTAATTAATCACTAATCTTCACTTAATAATCCAATTATAATTAATTAGTCCCTAATTTCTAATAATATTTTTACACTACATAAAATTTGTAAACAATTTATGTTCTAATTAAAATTGAAAGTTAAAGGTTCCTATTTCGTATCCGAAAATGATCCCGTCTTTAACTTGAGTCGATTCTCTTGCGAATAACTCGACGTATAAAAATACAATATATAACAATTTCGTACTTATCAGAACATCGTATACGTCATTCTATTCACTGTGCATGAATGGAAAAAATTTCGAGATGTAACATTCTTCCCCCCTTGGGAACATTCGTCCTCGAATGTTAAGCTATCCGGGATCCTACGAAAATTTCGCAATATATTTTCCTTCAACTGACCCAGGGTATCATGACCACACTATTCTTGCTTACCTCTTACTCCTCTTTTTAAGTACCCACTTGGTTTTATTGGCGATGTATAAATACTTGCAAGTTACATAATCGTCCTTGCGTGATTTGTGTACATACACATCTATACATATACATGTATCCATATCCATATTCGTATTCATAATCGTACTCATTTACATATCGTATCCATAGTCGTATTCATATACATATCATTTACATAGCATAGCCGACCACAAAGGTTCGGTGTTTCGCGTACCCGACCATGGCTAGGCTCGGTGATTATATATACCTAAACTCTTTTGTCTATATGTAGTAACTTATCTCGTCATTCTCTCTTCCTTCTTTTATTTCTTCCCTATATTACCATATCTTAGGTTCTACTATAGAAAACCTTAGGTCCCTTTCTTAATCATCGCTTATAAATCGCAATATCATTAACAATAACTTTACCGTTAGTGCGTTTGCCTCTATTCTAATATAGCATCGCTATCCTTTTCCAATATCCCCTGAGTTATCTGCTCTCAATGTCATGTGGTTCAAGGTCTTCACGAATGATTTCCAGTACAGTCTCAGATGCCTGCTCAATTCGTATTCATTTATTTACTAGTTATTAAAACTCATTTCTGTGTAACTCCCACTCTTTGTTTCAGAGTCTATATATATCACATCTTAGGGTCCATCGTTTCAATTTCTACACTTGTATTCTCTTTACTCGCCTCCCCTCTTTTAGGGTTTTACTTATACCATTCAAATCCGTTGCCTCACCTTCAAACCTTGAATTCATATATCCCTTACTATATTACATCTTATTCATACGTTGTCCCTTAATTTATAGCTACGATAATTCATGTGTGAAGTCTTAACATACTCATCTTGTAGTTTTGTAATCAAGTAATACAATCGACATAGCAATCCGAGCAAGGATGTATTTTACTTAGCTCATCTGATAGTTATGAGTCAATATCTAAATCTGCTCCAATTAACAACTTTTTGCCCCATAGGGATGCTAACAATAGTGGTATGTCTAGTTACCCATACCATCCATGCAATGTCACTCGCTCTCTTCTTCGATGCTCAGAATTCATTTGTAACGTCATCTTTGCTTTCCAGGGCCTAAGTCTCATGCGCAACTAATACCCCTTATGCCTCATACTTTTTTACTCTTGTGTTGTACACAACATTGATTTCAGAACCAATCATAATCATATTGTATTTGTCGTTGATGATAGCTTGCCCTATTGCTTTATCGTCGTACGGTAATCTCAAAACTCATGGCCACCATTTCCTTTTCATTCATAAGACATTTTCATTCGGTGCGCCCGGGAGGGCAGACTTCCCCGATTCCAACAAGTCAAGGTAGAGGCAGAGGGGGAGCATCTACTTTAAGTGCCACTCAGCCCCGTATGTATGCTTTAGCTAAGCGACAGGATCTAGAGCCATTCCTCGATGTCGTCACAGGTATATCTGCACCTTTGTTAATATGTTAAAGGAGGAATAAATATTTGTAATATTAAGTAAGTATGAATTGATCCACCGCCTGTAATCTTCATGAAATACCTTTTAAAAGTACTACCGTTAAGACTTGAAAAAGGGGGGGGGGGGGGGGGGTTGTAAGGACGATGGTACTCAAGTTTTAAGGAAGTAAGGTATGAAGAGTAGAACTTCCAAGATAGTAGTTGCCGAATGATAGAGTAAAGATAGGGTCAGTTAGAAGAAGTAAGATAGTGACGTACGCTACCGAGTAAGTTAGTTATTAATGAAAGATTCGTTATCGTGCATACTATATTGTCAATATGTTTTATGAAGATGTAAGTGTAAAGAAAATATACGAGACATGAGTTATAGCACTTTAGAAGTTTACCATTACAGGGTTATTGAGTTAGTAGTACGAGGCTGCATAACCAATGAAGGACATGAGAGATGTCCTAGAAGAATTAACTGTATGATATAAAGGGAATGGGAGAGGTATAGGCAGATATAAAAATGCCCTCCCAAATAGCCCCAGGTTGTGAGTTAAGAACTAGAAATGTAAGCTTGATAAAGGTATGTACGTTTTCTTTTTATGCATATAGGTCGTGTGTGACTGACTTATATCGCTATTGTGTTGTGGCCTTGTGAGGCAGTTTTATTGTGGGCTGTTGTGACAGGATGGTAGTGCCATAGTACAGGGGAAACTCTGGTGAAATTTTAGTAGAATTCCCGAGTGCTTAACATTCGAGGACGAATGTTCCAAAAGGGGGGAAGAATGTTACACCCCAGAAATTTTTCGTTAACGTACAGTGAGTAGTCTAACGAAGGGCATGGCGTATGCGATGTTTTAATAAGTAATAAATACCATTTGATGATTCTAAATGAGATTTCAAAGACATGTGAAGTAGAAGACGAAAGTTGTTAAGGAAAACAAGGTATATGTTGTGTGTCGGGCAAGATTTACGAGTATTGAGTTAATGACAGCTTAATGATGTTTTAGAGAAAAGTTATAATGTCACTTAGACTGTTAATGAGGTGATAAACAAGTGTCAAGAAGGTTCCATAAGGATTGGAGATCAAACGAAGTGACGAGAACAAAATCGTAGAAAAGGTAGATTATACGACCGATTATACGGTTTGTATAATATTATACGGTCCATATAATGGTCCGCAGAATCATCACAGTGAAGGTCCCTCACTGATGGGATTATACGTTCACTTATACGGACCGTATAATGTGTCGTATAATGGTCACAAAAGCGAGAATTTGACGGGGTAATTTCACGGTCACTTATACGGACCGTATAAGTTTATACGGACCGTATAAGTGTCTGTATAATTATGTCGGGACAGATGTTAAGTTTTTTAAATAAGAGACCCAAGATCATTATTTTCATTTTCATTTTCATTCTCCACAACTCAAGAGTTCTCCAGAACTTTCCACACACTTCATATACAAGAATCCAAGTGAAACCAAAGATCCACTTCATCAAACCCACAAAATTAAGTGTAAGAAACACATTAAAGTTCATCCAAGCCAAGGAATATCAATAGAAGTGAACTAGGGTTTTGGTGCAAGAGAAATATTTCAACTCAAGACTTATTTCTACACTATCTAATGTAATTTTATGGTCTTTCCATGTTATTTAAGGTATTGAAAAGTTGAAACACTTGGATTGTAGAAGGAGATAGAAAATGGGTCATGAATGTGTGAATAGTGACATTTTGAGTAGTAGTTTGGAGTGAATCGCGAATATTGAGATGTGATGATTATAAGTAAGCTATAAATGACATTTAGAACATGGGGTAAGTATTATAGGTGAGAAAACGCAATAGTGAACCATGACCTTGATTATGGAGAAATTAAAATGAAATTGTGAAATGTGGATAATGTAGATGAATGATGATCGTTGCCTATAATATTGTGAATGTTGTTATGGATGCTTGGGAATTGATATAAGATATGGAGAAAGTAGTAGAAACAAAGGGAATGCCGCCTAATTTTCTCTAGCTTTAGTAAGCACGTTCTTATAATCATCTAACTAATGTTAATACGAACTCCCTTAAAGAAAGACGTGAGCATTGAAGGATAACGATCAAACGGTAGAATAGCTAAAGGAAAAGGTATGTAAGGCTAGTCCCTTCTTTCTAAGGCATGACTCCTATAGCGTGAATCCTTCTATCTTTCCATGATTTTCCTACATATCAGAAACTATGAGTCTACGATTATAAAGAGCTTCATAAAAGATAAAGAAAAGAGACACGTTACGAGTATGACAATATTGATGATGAATCTAAGTCTAGAAGTCCTAAAGTTCATGAATGACATTCCTACGAAGATGATGATCCTTATATGATTCCTATGATATTATTTCCCTACCTCTCTGTGACTTTCTTATATTCTGGGAACTATGAGTCGACATTGATAAAGATCTTCTTATGAGATAAAGATGAGGAATATGTCATGAATATGATAATAATGATGATAATTTTAAGCCTAGAGATTCTAAAGCAAGAAATGATGTCTATGAAGTTAATGATCCTACTTACGATCCCTTGATGTTGTTAATGGTGTACACTCACCTTAAAATGTTAGTTCCTTCAAGGTGAGATTTGATGAATATGGTCACTTCATAATGTAATCGGGGATTCTCGACCTTATGTCACCCCGATATTGTTATAGATTGTCTATAAGCTCCAATGCATGTCCTATGACAAATGTTCCGAAAAATTACGAGTCTATGTTCATAAAGGATTTCATATGAGATAAAGGTAAGAGATATGCCATAGATGCGATGATGGTAATGATGAGCCTAAGTCTAGAGGTTATAAAGTCTATCATACGATATTCATACGAAGTTCATGCTACGAATATGATATGATTTTCATATATTGTCTTTAAATTAAAATGTATGCTCTATGAAAAGTTATGATAAGCTTATGAGATATATGTAACGATAAAAGATTTCTATAGTGATGGAAATGATGATGATGGGATATACCGAGCCTTGTTATTGCCGGGTACGGAAGACATGTATGTGATATTGTCGAGCCACTACGTGACCGAATACGGATATTGTCGAGCCACTACTTGGCCGAATACGGATATTGTCGAGCCACTACGTGGCCGAATACGGATAATGCTTTATGTTTATGAACAGATACGGTACTATGCTATGTATATATATGACACGATGATGTATGCGCTATGATGATACATGTACTATGATTATATATGATATAGGCATGAAAGGTATCCACCCTTAAAAGTTACGCAGGTTATATCTTCATCTTATGTCTTATGTTTTCTCTATTATGTTCATTTTGTTCATGCCTTACATACTCAGTACAATATTCGTACTGACATCTCTTTTCTTCGGACGCTGTGTTCATGCCCACAGGTAGACAGGGAAGCAACCCAGATTCATAGGATCCGGTTAGCAGACTTTTGAGAGCACTCCATTATTCCGGAGGTGCCATTGATTTACTATTTTGTGTACTTATATGTTTTGGGCACGACGGGGTCCTGTCCCGTCCATATGTCTAGTGCTCTAGTAGAGGCTCGTAGATACGTATGTGTGGGTAGCATGGTCTCAAGATGTCCTTATGGTATGTATATATTATTTTGATAGCCGAACGGCTTATATGTATAAAGGTAATTATGTTTTCAAATGAAAATGATCTTTCCTATGAATAGAAGTGTGAGATTAATGAATGTACGCTTAACGAGAATGATGAGTAATAGAATAAGCGGTGCTGGTTGGTTAGCCCTGGGTACCCGTCATGCCTTACATACTCAGTACAATATTCGTACTGACGTCCGTTTTCTTTGGACGCTGTGTTCATGCCCACAGGTAGACAGGGAGGCGACCCAGATTTATAGAAGCCGATAAGCAGACTTTTGAGAGCACTCTATTATTCCGAAGGTGCTATTGATTTACTATGTTATGTATATATATGTTTTGGGGACGATGGGGTCCTGTCCCGTCCATATGTCTAGTACTCTAGTAGAGGCTCGTAGATAAGTATGTGTGGGTAGTATGGTCTCACAATTTTTCACGTGTATATATGTATTAAGTGGATAGCCAAAGGGATTATGTGTATAAAGGTAATTATGTTTCAAAAGAAAATGATTTTTCCTATGAATAGAAGTGTGAGATTAATGAATGTACGCTTAACGAGAATGACGAGTAATAAAATGAGCGGTGCTCGGGGGTTAGCCCCGGGTACCCATCATGGCCCCTAGTCGGGTCGTGACAAGAGGTCGAGAACCCCCGATTACATTATGGAGTAATCATATTCATCATATCTCGCCTTGAAGGAAATAACATTTTAAGGTGAGTGTACACTATGAACAACATCAAGGGATCGTAAGTAGGATCTTTAACATCATAGACATCATGTCTTGGTCGAGAATCTCTAGGCTTAAACCTACCAGCGTTATTTTCGTATTCATGACATATTTCTCATCTTTATCTCATAAGAAACTCTTTATCAATGTTAACTCATAGTTACCGAAATGTAAGAAAGTCATGGAGAAGTAGGGAAATAATATCATAGGAATTATATAAGGGTCATTAGCTTCGTAGGAATATCATATCATGAGCTTTAGCATTTCTAGACTCAGATTCATCATCGATATTGCCTTGCTCGTAACGTATCTCTTTTATTTATCTCGTATGAAGCTCTTTATACTCACAGATTCATAATTCCCGATATGTAGGAAAATCATGGAAGGATAGGAGGATTCATACCATGAGAGTCATACCTTGGAAAGAAAGGGATAGCCTTACATACCTCTTTCATTTAGCTATGCTATCGTTTGATCGTTCTTCTTCGTTGCTCGCGCTTCTACCTTCAAGAAAGTTCATACTCATATTAGATAATCGATAACATAAACGTGTTTGAACTAAGATAGAGAAATTTGAGCAGCATCTCCTTTGTTTCTATTACTTTCTCCAGATCTTATATCAACTCCCAAGCATCCATAAAAACATTCACGATATTATAGGCAACAATCATCATTCATCTACATTATCCACATTTCACAATTTCACTTCAATTCCTCCATAACCATGGTCATGGTTCACTATTGCGTTTTCTCACATATAATACTTACCCCATGTTCTAAATGTCATTTATAGCTTACTTATAATCACCACATCTCAATATTCATGATTCACTCCAAACTACTACTCAAAATGTCACCATTCACACATTCATGACCCATTTTCTATCTCCTTCTACAATCCAATTGTTTCAACTTTTCAATACCTTAAATAACATGGAAATACCATAAAACTTACCTTTGATAGTGTGGGAATGAGCTTTGAGTTGAAATACTTCACTTTGAGCAAAACCCTAGATCCATTTCCCACGGAATTTCTTGACTTGGATGAACTTTGATGTGTTTCTCACACTTAGTTTTGTTGATTTGATGAAGTTGATCATCAATTTCTTATGAGTTCTTGTATATGGAGTGTGTGGAAGGTCCTAGAGAATTCTTGAGTTGTGGAGAAGAAAAATGAAATGAAATAAATGTGTTGAGGTCCTTACATCAACTTTTAAAAATCTGTCCCGACGAAATTATACGGACACTTATACGGTCCGTATAAATTTCTACGGTCTGTATAAGTGACCTTAAAAATCATCCCAACATCAACTCATTTTGTGACAATTATACGGCATATTATACGGGCCGTATAACTTTATATGGTCCGTATAAGTGACCGTACAATGTCACCAGTGAGGGACTTCACTGTGAGAATTTTGCGGACCATTATACGGACCGTAAAACATTATACGGACCGTATGATCGACCGTATAACTCATCTTTTCACTAATCTTGTTCTCGTCACTTGGTTTGGTCTCAAATCCTTATGGAACCTTCTTGATACTTGTTTAACACCTCGCTAACAATCCAAGGGACATTATAACTCTTCTCCAAAACATCATTAAGCCATTATTAATTCAATACTCGTAAATCTTTCCAAAACACAACATATACCTTGCTTTCCTTAACAACTTTCGTCTCCTACCTCAAATGTCTTTGAAATCTCATTTAGAATCATCAAATGTTATTTCGTACTATCAAAACATCGTATACGTCAATCTATTCACTGTGCATAAACAAAAAACAATTCGAGATGTAACAGCATCTATAGCCAACAGCTGAGGAGATCTACAACTTTGTATACCTGAACTACCTCTAAGAGCGTATGATATGCATAGGTCATAATATAACTCATAGTGTTGTGGAACGGACAGCTCGATCCATATATCATATAATAGTGCCAAGGAATGTATGGCTCGATCCATATCTCATATAATCCCACGTCCGGGACGGTAATCATCTCACGCCTCCCACTAGTGGTGCTGCCCGGCCATATAGGCACGATGTAATCATACATCATCATCCATAAGCCGCCCAACGTAGTGGTGCTGCCCAACCATGTAGGCACTGTCACGACCCAACCGGAGGGCCGCGACGGGCACCCGGTGCTAACCCACCCAGGCACCTCTTAACATACTTTCACATTTACCTCTAGGTGAGTCACATAGCTAAATCACACTTTCTATCCATTATTCATACTAATTCCATTGGACAACAATACATTTATATCATCATTTGCAACTATGCCCATATCAATGTACATAAGCCGACGAGGCTAACAAAATGACATCCAAAATATAGGCCGACAAGGCCAAATACATCTAACCAAAAACACATGTCTACGAGCCTCTAAGGAGAGTATGTCATATCATATAGGCGGGATAGGACCCCGCTATGCCTATAAATTTGTACACAAAAGAATTAATACCAAAAGATGCAGCTCCGAATGAAATGGATCTCCGCTATGTAGTCCATGAGTCATAAAGCTATGGATCAAGTCTGTCTCCCTGGCCACCTGCGGGCATGACGCACCGTCCACAAACAAAAGGACGTCAGTACAAAGAATGTACTGAGTATGTAAAGCATGATCAATATCATTATGAAAGCATAATAGACAACATAAGAAATAGCATAAGATGGGAGATAATAGTATCATCGTCATAAGCACTTACTTTCTTTTCATAGGGACTTTCCATTTCTAATGCGAGATTGTGTACATACATCCGTATTTGTATCTGTATTCATATCCGTACTCATTTACATTTCGTACCCATAATCGTATTCATATCATATTCGTAATTATACTCATATCTATATCATATATATATCCATATCATATACATAGCATTTACATAGCATACCACACCACGAAGGTTCGGTGTTTCGCGTAACCGACCATGGCTAGGTTCGGTTATCATACATACCTGGCCCTACCAAGGCTTCAGGGTTGTCCGTACCCAACTGCAGTGGTGCGCGCGCATTATATATATATATATATATATATATATATATATATATATATATTATATTCTACCCGGTCATATAAGCTAGGGGTTTCATAATAGCCACACGTAGGCACATGTACATAAAAGCTCATAAGTATCTTTAGCATCACTACTATTATCATTGTCAGCATTAACATTATTACCATTATCGTCGTCATTATTATCGTCATTACCATTATCGTCATCATCATTTTCGTTATCACTATTATCGTCGTCATCATTACTTCTATCCTAATAGGGTCATTCGTCATATGAGGAATTTAGTACAATCGTAATATATCAAGAATCATGAGCTTAGTAGCTTTTAAAGATAGCATCATTTGGAGGAGAACATAGGCTTATAGAAGATTAGATATTTGGCTAAAGAACCATGCCTTATGAAAGAAGGGTTAGCCTTACATACCTTTCCGTTCAACTATTCTTTCACTTGCACGTTCTCCTTCAATGCTCACGTTTCTACATTCATTAGAGTTATACTATCATTAGAAAGATCGATAGCTAGAATACATGACTATAGCTATAGAAAATTGGAAAGCATCTCCTTTATTTATACGACTTCCTCCATATCATATATCAACTCCCAAATATCAATAATACATTCACAATATCATAACAATAGTCTTTATTCATCCACATTATCCATATTTCTCAATTAACTTCCAATCATCCATATCCATGGTCATAACACACGATTACATTCATTCATATACAAAGTCTATCCCATATTCTTAATGTCATATATAACATGATTATAATCATATCATATTATGAATTATTACTCAATCCAAACTACTACTCACAACATCACTATCCTTACATTCAAGACCCATTTCCTACATTCTTCTACAATCCAAGTGTTTCAACTTTCAAATCCCTTAAACAAAATGAAAATACCATAAAACTTACCTTAGATGGTCTGCGAATGAATCTTGAGTTGAAATACTTCACTTGAGCCAAACCCTAGGTCATCTCCAATGGAATCTTTTGTAGTCCTCTAACCCATGGAAGCTTTCTAACACATAAACACTTGATTCTAGTCTTTGATCTTTGTGTTCTCTAGGACTTGAGTGGATTATGCTTAGAGAAGGGTTTTTGAGCTCTCAACACTTGTAGAAGATGAAAAATGAAGTAAAAGAACCTCAGGCATCTATTTATACAACGTTAAAAATCAGTCTGTCGGGACTTTCACGGACACTTATACGGTCCGTATAGTATTGTACGGTCTGTATAAGTGGTCGTGGTTCACCTACAAGAAAATCATCTCCCTGCTGGGAGTTAAATGGACACCTTATACGGACCGTATAAAGTTATACGGACTGTATAACTGGTCGTATAACTCCATTTCTCTGAAATGGTTTCCTTCGTTTCGTTTGATCTCCAATCCTTATGGAACCTTCTTAACACTTGTATAATACTTCATTAACCATACAATAGGATCTATAGCAGCCCTTCGAGACATCACCACATAAACATTAGCTCAATCATAGCGGAACCTTTCCGAACACGACTTACACTTCGCTCCCTTCAACAAACTAAACTTCACATATTCATAGAACTTCAAAATTTAATGTAAGCACCTCAAGCCATCTGATCCTTCACTTAACCTCATAGGGATTTCATAATCACCTTAAGTTCACACTAGCCTATCCACAAGGCAACACATACAGAATTTCCGAGGTGTAACATTCTTCCCCCCTTAAGAACATTCGTCCTCGAATGTTAAGTTTTCGGGGATTCTATAAAAAATTCGCTAGAGTTTCCCCTGTAATATGCCACTACCATCCTATCACAACAGCCCATAATAAAAATTCCTCACAGGGCCATAACATAATAGCAATAAAGTTTGGCCACACACGACCCAAATGCATAAAAAGGAAAACGTACATACCTTATGATCTTGATGTCTCATCTTGGCTTTCTTCTAGGGGCTGAAATAAGTGCGGGTACTTGGATTTCATATTTTCTTCCGCTTCCCATGTCATTTCTTCTCAGTTATTGTTTCTCCATAAAACCTTAACTGAGGCCACTTCTTTGTATCTAAGCCTCCGTACTTGCCTATCTAGTATGGCAATGGGTAGCTCTTCATAAGTCAACTTTTCTATCACTCGAACATCATTTACTATCACGATCCTAGCAGGATCTCCAACACATTTACGAAGCATCGAGACATGGAAAACTGGGTGAACTGACTCCAACCCAGGAGGTAGATCTAATTCATAGGCCACCTTGCCTACCTTGCGCACAATCTCATAAGGCCCAATGTACCGGGGACTAAGCTTCCCCTTTTTGCCAAATCTCATTACACCCTTCATTGGTGACACTTTTAAGAATACCCAATCTTTCACTTGGAACTCTAAGTCTCTTCGACGATTATTCTCATAGGACTTTTGAAGACTTTGGGCTGCTAATAACCGATCTTGTATGAGCTTAACTTTCTCTATGGCTTGCTGGACCAAGTCTGGTCCTATCAATTTAGTCTCTCCTACCTCGAACCACCCAATTGGGGATCTACACTTTCGCCCATATAAAGCCTCATATGGTGCCATTTGAATGCTATAATGATAACTATTGTTATAAGAAAATTCAATGAGTGGTAAGTGATCATCCCAATTACCTCCAAAATCTATCATACATGCCCGTAACATATCTTCCAGAGTCTGAATGATACGTTCAGATGGTCCATCAGTCTGCGGGTGAAATGTCGTGCTAAGGCTCACTTGAGTCCCCAAACTCTCTTGGAAGGACTTCCAAAAATTAGATGTAAACTGAGTTCCTCTATCTGAGATAATAGATGCTGGGACACCATGGAGTCGCACTATCTCTTTAACATAAAGCTTTGCATAATCTTCTGCCACATATGTCGTTCTGACTGGTAAGAAATGAGCTAACTTCGTGAGTCTATCCACAATCACACATATAGAGTCATACTTACGTCGAGAACGGGGTAAGCCTGTAATGAAGTCCATGTTAATTACTTCCCACTTCCAAGTTGGAATTTCTATAGCTTGCAACAATCTGCCCGGCTTTTGGAGCTCGACTTTCACTTGTTGACAGTTGGGACATTGAGCTACGAATTCCGCTACATCTTTCTTCATCCTATTCCACCAATATATAGATTTAAGATCATGGTACATTTTCGTTGCTCCGGGGTGGACAGAATAACAGGAGCAATGGGCTTCTATCAATATTTGGTGGCATAAACCTGTCACATCAGGAACACATAATCTGCCTCGACATCGGAGAATTCCGTCTCCTACAATCTCAAATGATGACTCCTCCTTCTGAAG
The DNA here is from genome assembly GCF_019175385.1 of Lycium barbarum. NCBI lineage: Eukaryota > Viridiplantae > Streptophyta > Magnoliopsida > Solanales > Solanaceae > Lycium > Lycium barbarum. The sequence continues at coordinate 81,330,290 of NC_083338.1, read as the reverse complement.
GAGTGTATCTCTGTAATGCATTAGTATGGGATCTTCGTATTGTCACTTCTTCACTTCCACTACTAGTGACGAGACTACTGAATCCTGAATGGTAGTTCCCCTGCTACTTGAGTCCACTACTCGAACTCCTAGACTAGCTAACTGCTGGAGCTCACGAAACATTTCTCTTTTCTCTGGTATTACATCACACAAACTTCCCATGGATCTGCGGCTAAGAGCATCAGCCACAACATTTGCCTTTCTAGGGTGATATAGGATATCAACATCATAATCTTTTAGCAATTTCAACTATCGTCGTTGCCGCAAATTCAACTCTTTTTGCTTTGAAGATGTACTGGAGGCGCTTATGATCTGTATAAATATCTACATGGACACCATATAAATAATGTCTCCACATCCTTAATGCATGAATCACTACAGCCAATTCTAGATCATGGGTTGGATAATTCTTCTCGTGTTTACATAATTGCCTTGAAGCATATGCAATCACCTTACCATGTTGCATCAACACACAGCCTAGCCCAATTCCTGAAGCATCGCAGTAAATGACATAACTTTACAATCCCTATGGAAGTGTCAGGACTGGGGCAGAAGTCAATCTATCTTTTAGCTCTTGGAAACTACGTTCACAAGCATCTGTCCATTGAAACTTAGCTGATTTCTGTGTCAGCTTTGTGAGTGGTGCAGAAATGGAAGAAAAGCTTTCTACAAATCTCCTTTAATAACCTTCTAAGCCCAGAAATCTACGAACCTCCGTAGGAGTTGTGGGCCTTGGCCAAGTCTTCACGGCCTCAATCTTTTGGCTATCTACCCGAATACCATCGGCTAAAACAATGTGCCCCAGAAATGTCACTGAGTTCAACCAAAACTCACACTTAGAAAATTTTGTAAACAACTCTCGAGTTCGAAGAACTCTAAGGACAGTACGCAAATGATCCGCATGTTCTGCCTCGGATCTAGAATACACCAAGATATCGTCGATGAATACAATCACAAATAGATCTAGGAAGGGCCTGAACACATTGTTCATCAAATCCATAAATACTGCCGGTGCATTAGTTAGTCCAAATGACATCACCCGGAACTCAAAATGGCTATATCTTGTTCTGAAGGCTGTCTTAGGGATATCTTTCTCCCTAACTCTCACTTGATGATACCCGGACCTCAAATCTATCTTGGAAAACCATTTGGCACCTTGTAATTGATCAAATAAGTCATCAATCCTCAGAAGGGGATATTTGTTCTTAATCGTCACGTTATTCAATTGTCGATAGTCAATGCACATTCTCAAGGAGCCATCTTTATTTCAGACAAACAATACGGGTGCTCCTCACGGGGATGAACAAGGCCTAATAAAGCCTTTCTCAAGCAAGTCTTTCAATTGCTCCTTCAACTCTTTCAATTCTGCGGGAGCCATTCTATAAGGAGGAATAGATATAGGTTTAGTGTCTGGCAACACATCAATAGCAAAATGAATCTCCCGCTCAGGAGGGAGGCCTAGAAGCTCTTCTGGGAACACATCCGAAAATTCATTCACCACGGGAACTGACTGAAGAGTTGGTGATTCAGCTTCTACATCTTGAACCCGAACTAGATGATAAATACATCCTTTTGTGATCATTTTCCTTTCCTTTAGATAGGAAATAAACCTACCTTTTGGTGATGCAGTATCCCATTTCCATTCTAAAACTGGTTCTCCCAGAAATTGGAAACGAACTACTTTCATTCTACAATCGACATTGGCATAGCAAGAAGCCAACCAATCCATGCCCATAATAACATCAAATTCCACCATTTTTAGCTCATGCAAGTCAATCATAGTACGATGGTCACAAATCACAATTATGCAGTTTCTATATACTCGGCTAGCTATTACCGATTAACCAATGGGTGTAGACACCTCAAAAGGTTTGATCGACTCCGGTTTGACTCTAAACTGACCCGCTATATACGGAGTAACATATGACAATGTGGCGCTCGGATCTATCAAAGCATATACATCATGAGAAAATACCGATAATATACCTGTGACCACATCAGGAGAAGACTCAAGATCTTGGCGTCCAGCCAAAGCATAAATACGGTGCTGAGGACCACTAGAACTGGGACTCTCCCTCTGCCTCTACCGTGGCCGACTGGAACATGTGAACCTGGCCTCATAGGGCGTATAGATGATGAAGATCTAGCTACCGACCCTGAAGGCTGGGTCCTACCTCTACAACCAACCGAGGAGCAATCATGCATAATATGGCCTGGCCGACCACATGAATAGAAAACCTCTGAACCTAATCGGCATGGACCCTAATGTAACTTCCTACACTAGGAACGTCATGGCACGGGTGGCCTCGCCTGACCCGAATCACCTCTGAACTGAGATCCCGAAAAACTCTGACTCGGCCCGTAATAAGTAGATCTATCAAATCTCTGGCCTGAAAACTATGGAGGCACACTAGTCATAGAATGTCCTGAATGCCTCGAGAACTACTGTATGTGCCCGCCTCTAAACTCACTCATCGGACCCGAAGATCTAGCCCTTTTGCTATGCCCCTATCGTGCTCACGCTCACTCCTTTGTTGTTGTAGGCTTTCTTCTAAGTTTTGAGCATGGGCCTGAATGCGTGAAATATCCATATTGTCCTGAAGGGACGCAGTCAAGCACCTATCTATCAAATGTGACCCTACACCTTTCACAAATCGGTGCACTCGGTCACCCATATCCGCTACCATGGCCGAAGGATACCTGGCCAAAGAATTAAAGTGGAGACTATACTCTAAAGCACTCATGCTTCCTTGCCTCAAATTCAAGAACTTATCGGCCCTAGCTCGCCGAACTTCTGGAGGCAAATAATGTCGGAGGAAAGCATCTACAAATTCTTGCCATACCGGGAGAGGCGCATTGGCTCCCCATGAAGCCATCCAAACCGTGTAACAATGGATCGCGACATCCCTAAATCTATAGGACGCTAACTCCACCGATTCGGTGTCCGAATCATGTATCAATAATATATATATATATATATGGTATCAATCTCGTGAGACTATCTAACCCGCACTACGTTTCTACGAGCCTCTACTAGAATGATAGACATAACGACGGGACAAGACCCCATCATGCCCAAAATACATATACATGAAAGAACAATCATAAGCACCTTCGGAACAAAGGAGTGCTCTCGAATCAGCTGATAGCTACTACGAATCTGGATCAAGCTCACCTCCCTGTCTACCTATGGGCATGAACACAGCGTCCAAAGAAAATGAACGTCAGTACGAACATTGTACTGAGTATGAGAGGCGTAAACAATGAAATAAGATAATGACATAAAGGAAGTATCAATATGGAACATCTATATCTGACTGTCAAGTATAAAGGAAATAAGTCATACTGTCTTACTCATACTCATCATCATATCATATTTGCGTAATGTATAAGCTGCCCGTCCATATAAGTACGGTGTGATAATGCATAAACTTCCCGTCCAAGTCGGATCAGTGTGATAATCATAACATTAGCCTGCGTCCAGGCCTCCCGCGTCTGGGGTATCATCTCATGCCGCCCACTAGTGGTGCTGACCGTGCCATATAGACACGGTGTAATCATCTATAAGCCGCCCGCCTTAGCGGTGCTGCCCTGCCATATAGGCGCGGTGTAATATCCTCAACATGTACTCATCATAACATGCTAATCATAATATGCTCATCATACTATACTTATCATAATATTTTTATCATAGTACATGCATAAGGCTCAAGAACAACTATACTTTATCGGGGTGACGTAAGGTCGTGATCCCCCGATTTCATTATGGAGCAATCATTGACATTCTGCCTCACCTTGAAGGAATTAGCATTTAAGGTGAGTGTAAGCAATAAATAACATTAACATTATAGGATCATCATATCATACATTTTAGAATCTCTATACTTTAACTCATCATCATCATTATAGGACTCATAACATATCTCTTATCTTATATAGATATTCATGGACATAGACTTTTAGCTTTCCGGAATGTAGTAATTCATGCCATTACAAAGAAAGTACTAGCCTCACATACCTTTTACGTTTAGCTAATCTATCGTTCGCGTGTTCTCCTTCAATGCCTCGTTTCTACCTTCAAGAGAATTCGCATTAACGTTAGTTAATCGACTATAAGAACGTGTCGCTATTTCAAGGGAAAATTGGGCAGCACTTCCTTTGTTTATACTATTTTTCTCATATTCTATATCAACTCCCAAATGTTCATATCAACATTCACAATATCGCAACAACAATCATCATTTGTATACATTTACCACAATTCACCATTTCTCTTCAATTTCTCCACATTTATGGTTATAGCTCACTATCACGTTTTCTCATATATAATACTTATTCCATGGTCTAAATGTCATTTATAACGTATTCACAATCACAACAGACCAACATTCATGATTCATCCCAACCACTATTCAACAATGACACTATTCACTCATCTATGACCCATTTTCTTTTTATGTTTTTCTACAATTCAAGTGTCTTAGCCTTCCAATACCTTAAACAACATGATATGGTCATGAAAATTACCTTAGATGATGGAGGAACAAGCCTTGAATAGAATTACTCCTCTAGCACCAAAATCCTATTTCACTTTCCTTGAGTTTTCTTGGTGTAGATGAACTTTAGCTAGATTTCATACACTTGTTTTCATGGATTTGGTGTTGTTGATCTTGGCTTTCCTTTGATTTCTTGTGGATGAGTGATGGAGAATATTCTAGAGGGTTCTTGACTTGTGGAGAGTGGGAATGAAATAAAATGAAATGAAAAAGGGTCCCTTATATTGAATTAAAAGCTGGCCCAATCAACTTATACGGACCAACATACGGTCCGTATATTTTTCACTGACCGTATGTTGGACCATATGTTTGGTCCAGTGAAGTATGTTGTTCTGGGCAGAATCTACGGTCTGGACATACGGTCCGTGGATTTTATATGGCCAGTATGTCTGGCGGTATAATGTCCAGTTATCCGAAACTTGTTTTCGTCGACTCGTTTGATCTCCGATCCTTATGGAACTTTCTTAACACTTGTTTAACACCTCAATACCAATCTAAAGGAAGTTATCACATGTCTCTAAAACATCATTATGCCATCATTAACTCGTCGCTCGTAATTCTTACCCAACACATAATATATCCTTTACTTTTTTCGTAAAACTTTTTTCTTTACGTCTAATGTCTTTGAATCTCGATTAAGATCATCAAATGCTATCTCTTACTTATCATATCACCTTATACATCGTACTCTTCTCTAGCCTATTCACTATACGCTAACAGGGAATTTTCCAAGGTGTAACATTCTTCCCCCCTTTTAGAACATTCGTCCTCGAATGTTAAGCACTCGGGAATTCTGTGAAAATTTCGCCAGAGTTTCCCCTATAATATAGCACTGCCATCCTGTCAAAACAACCTTTAATATCATTGCCTCACAGGGCCAAAACATAATAACAACATATCTGTCACGACCCAACCCCGTAGGCTGTGACTAGTGCCCGATCTGGGCACTCAAACACATTCTAATATACAGCAGAAGCCGACGAGGCTTTATTTCAAATTTAGCTAATTTCCAGAAAAATTTCGGCAGAGTTTCCTTTGTTTTACGGACTATTCCATATACCCTGCACGCAGAAAATACCAACAAAGGCCACACAGGGCCAACAGAGTAACATTTAAATATATGCGGACCGGCCGCCGCGGCGAATGGGATCGCCCAAACACAACATATACACACAGTTGTACAGAAAGATCCCAACCCACAAACATGTCCACAGACCTCTAAACAGACCGACAGAATTATATGACAGGACAAGGCCCCGCCGTACCCATGAACGAGAGTATACATATGTAGAAATGACAGACTGTACCAAAAGATGGCTCTGGATGAAAGAGCGCTCCAAAATAGCAGAATAAGATCCTAAGCGGGCGGATCAGCAAACCTGTCGTCAGTACCTGCGCGGCATGAAAACTCAGCCCCCGAAGAAAGGGGGTCAGTACGAAATATGTACTGAATATGTAAAACCTGGATTACATAAACAAAATCATAACTGGTACAGAACGTACAGAAAGTGAGCAGAAAATCCAAGGTATCAAATACATATTTTTAAAACATGCAGAGTGTGTACAGAAACATATGTCATATCAAATCCGGCCCCTGCCAAGGGACTCGGTAGACAGAACGTGGCCACCCTCCCGACGCTGGTGCCACAACACAGAAGAATCAGAATGGGGCATAACCCCGTCACATAATATATCATATCAGATGGCCATAGCAAATCATATCAGAACAAGCGTACATGGCACAACATACTCCACAAACCCATGTACGCGCATATCTGCCCCCTCACATCGAGGCACGGCATACAATGCAAAGGATCACGCTTGACAACATATCCTGGCCCGGGCTCAGTGTGGGAATTATTGGGGCATCCACGAATGGAGTAGTGAGAGACTAATGCAATTAAAATATCATAAATGTTTTCAAGGACTCAATGAGGCATATCAAGGGCAAACAAATCCAATGAAGTCAGACGGGATCATAATAAAAGCATTTCGGACATCATAATAAATTACAGAAGTATAACCTTCCTGAAGTCGTTCCGAGTGTCAAAATAATTTATCAGACTTAATAGAATATTTAAAACCATATTCGTTAGGTAATTAAAAGGGTAGTCGAAACGTTTCTTTCAAAAATCGTTCGAAAAGGAGACTTTAGTACATTAAGGGCAAAATCGGGAATAGCGGGCCCACCTCGGAGCAAGCAAGGCGGTGGGCTCAAATTACGCCCTTTAAGCTTATGGGGTCACCTATAAAGGTTCTACGGACATTCTATAGCTTTTCAAGGAGTTTAGAGAAAGTTTGCATAATTTCAGGGAAAGCATATCAAAATGGTTCAATTCTACTGAAGGAAAAACTGAGATTTTCTCTTGCGGATTCCGATGGCCAAGAAGGTCTTTTGAGGCCCGAATCCGATCCTAAAACACTTAGACATGCCAAAAGAAGGATCGGGGTAGCTTTACATACCTTTTGAGCTTTTTAAGCCTATCCAAGCTCACTCTCCGTTTCGTCGAAAATCTGCAAATGGTCACATTTACCAATTGTAAGCTATAGATGCTACGAATTCAACTTAACTCATATATGTCTACCGAAATTTCGGCAGCACCTCCCCTATACATATAGCATCCCCGAGAATTCTAACTCGGCTCAAAATCATCAACAACAACCCAAACAACAACATCAACATCCACAATAAACACTAGAAACACAATATGGCACAACTAGTTCTACTTGCCGACATAATGCCATAACCTTTACTTTAACCTTAACTTTCAAACTAATCTCAACAATTTCACATTCATTATCAATCTAGATTACCACAACATAGTTTAAAAGCATTTCATATGGTTTCCTTAAATTATACACGCGATATACATAATATACAAACTTTCTGCCAAAGTCGTAACTCATTCAAAACTTCTAATCTTTGGCATACATATTCATAACATGTTTCCTTCTTCCAAGTTCATCAATACTTGTCATAATTAGCAACCTAATAACTTCAGTTTCATAATGTCGTAAAATCGTACTAAAACGACATAAGCTTCAATATTCCATTTTGATACAACCTTATATCATTTTACCTCCATATACATTGCAAGTATCATAATAACACATTAAACAAACTTAATCCATTTCCATTCCACACACTCCAAACCACACGGCCAAACACCCCACTAACAACTTCTATCAAATTCATTCCCAATATGCATTTTACCACAATCACAACTAGAATATGACATAATTTAAACTCACCATAATCATACAACATATATACACACACGGCCATATACTATATCTCCTACCCACTTTGAAAACTTCCATATTTCCATACAATCAATTCATTTCTACATACTACAACATAAACAATACTTCATAACACAATAATAAGGGATAAATTCTTACCTTTTTACTCAATCTTCTACACTTGAATATAGGGTCAACTTGAAGAAACAAGACTTCTTCCTTCCAAAGCAACTACACCAAGTTGCAAAGGGACCTAGAATTAGTAGGATTCCAACAAGAAAATAATTTTGGAGGCAAGTTTTGGAGGGGGTAATTTTTCTATGCCAAACCCGAAATGGTCTCTTAGTGTTGCTCTTGTTCTTGTTTTTCTTTCCTTGTCTTATTTTTCTCTTGAACCTTCTTAAGAGATAAAGACTAATATTCACTAATTAGCACATGGGAAATATCTTAAAGGCATGGGTTTGGGCCATGTTGGCCGGCCACCCTTGTCAAGAAATGGGCCTCATTGTGCTTCTTATTTTTGCAAGCCCAATTGGCTACAAATTTTATTTTTTGCAATTCCCGAAACTAATTTCCGAAATTCCACGTTTTGCCCGTAGCCTTATCCCACACTTCCACGACAATATTCTTTCATACACAACTCCTATGTCAAGTAAAAATTAGTTATGACCTTATTTCTTACAAGTCAAGATTGTTTCTAAATTTTTCCAACGTTTGAAAACACGGGATATAACAATATCTATGGCCACACACGATCAAAAGCATGAAAAGTAAGCGTGCGTACCTCACAATGTTAGTGTTTCATCTTGAAACTCTTCTGGGGGTTGGAATAAATGCGGGTACTTGGACTTCGTACTCTCTTCCGTTTCCCAAGTCATTTCCTCCCGATTGTTGTTCCGCCATAAGACTTTGACTGAAGCTACCTCTTTATTCCGAAGTCTTCGCACTTGCCTGTCTAGAATAGCAATAGGCACTTCTTCATAGGTCAGCTTTTCTGTCACTTGGACATCATCAATTGGAACAATCTTCGTGGGATCTCCAACACACTTGCGGGCATCGAAACATGGAAGACTGGATGGACTGATTCAAGCTCCGAAGGCAAGTCCAATTCATAGGCTACATGACCCACCTTGCGGATAATTTTATAGGGTACAATGTATCTAGGAATTAACTTCCCTTTCTTGCCAAATCTCATCACCCCTTTCATTGGCGATACTTTCAAGTATACCCAATAATCAACCTGAAATTTCAAGTCTCGTCGGCGACTGTCCGCATAAGACTTTTGGAGACTTTGGGCTGTCAACAATCGATCTCGGATTACCTTAACTTTTTCCACCGCTTGCTGAATCAATTCAGGGCCTACTAGTTGTGCTTCTCCTATTTCGAACCATCCGATTAGGGATCTACATTTCCTCCCATACAAAGCCTCGTATGGAGCCATTTGAATACTGGAATGGTAGCTATTGTTGTATGCAAATTCGATTAGCGGCAAATGATCATCCCAACTACCACCGAAATCCAGCACACACGCTCGTAGCATATCTTCCAAGGTCTGAATAGTACGCTCGGCTTGTCCATCGGTCTACGGATGAAATGTCGTCCTAAGCTTCACTTGGGTGCCTAGACCCTCTTGAAAAGATTTCCAGAACTTGGTTGTAAACTGTGCTCCTCTATCTGTGATAATGGATAGTGGAATACCATGAAGTCGCACAATTTCTTTGAGATACAACCGGGCATAATCTTTTGTTGAGTACGTAGTTCTAACCGGAAGAAAATGAGTTGCTTTCATGAGTCTGTCTACAATCACCCATATAGAATTATACTTGCCTCGAGAACGAGGTAACCCATGATAAAATCCATATTGATCACTTCCCATTTCCAAGTAGGGATTTTCATCGCTTGCAATAACCCTCCTGGCTTTTGATGTTCGACTTTTACTTATTGGCAATTTGGACATTGGGCTACAAACTCTGCTATGTCTCTCTTCATGCCATCCCACCAATACATTAGTTTAAGATCATGATACATCTTGGTGGCACCAGGGTGAATAGAATACCGAGAACAATGTGCTTCTTCTAGAATTTGTCGGCGCAATTCTGTCACATTCTGCACACATAGCCTGCTTTGGTATCTAAGAATTCCATCCATAGAAACTTCAAATGGAGACTTCTCTTTGCCATAAGATGTGTCTCTCTGTAATGACACAATTGAGGATCTTCGTACTGATGCTCTTTCACTTCTACGTTCAGAGATGAAACTGTGGGATTACTAATGCAAATCCCTGCATTACTCGAATCAATTACACGTACTCCAAGATTAGATAGTTGGTGGAGCTCATGAACCATCTCTTTATTTTCCAGAGGAACCTCACATAAACTGCCCATTGATCAGCGGTTAAGCGCATCAGCTACTACATTTGCTTTCCCGAGGTGGTACAAAATGCTAACACCATAATCTTTCAATAACTCTAACCACCGCCTCTGTCGCAGATTCAACTCCTTCTGTTTGAAAATATACTGAAGACTCTTGCGATCTGTATAGATGTCAACATGAACACCATACAAGTACTGTCTCCACATTTTTAAGGCATGAATAACTGCAGCCAATTCAAGATCATGAGTTGGATAGTTCTTTTCATGTTTCTGCAATTGTCTCGAAGCATATGACATAACTCTACCATTCTGCATCATACGCATCCTAATCCGACACCGGAAGCATCACAATACACAACATAGCCATCTGGCCCTTCTGGAAGTGTTAAGACTAGGATGAGGTCAATCTGTTTTTCAACTCTTGGAAACTGCGCTCACAAGCATCATTCCATTGAAATTTAGCTGACTTCTGGGTTAGCTTCGTCAATGGGGATTAAATAGATGAGAAGCCCTCTACGAATCTTCTATAATAACCTGTAAAACCCAGAAAACTACGGACTTCTGTAGGCGTTGTAGGCCTTGGCCAAGTCTTCACAGCTTCAATTTTCTGAGTGTCGACTCGAATACCATTATCTGAAATAACATGGCCCAGAAATGTTACAAAATTTAACCCAAACTCGCACTTTGAAAATTTTGCATATAATTTTCGAGCTCGAAGAATACCAAGTACGATACGTAAATGATCTGCATGTTCTGATTCTATGCGAGAATATACCAAGATGTCATCAATGAACACTATCACGAATAAATCCAAGAGTGGCCTGAATACATTATTCATCAGATTCATGAACACTGCTGGAGCGTTGGTCAACCCAAACGACATCACTCGGAATTCATAGTGGCCATATCTCGTCTGAAGGCTGTTTTGGGAATATCCGCTTCTCTAACTCTCACCTGATGATAACCCGACCTCAAGTCTATTTTAGATAACCACTTAGCACCCTGTAGCTGATCAAATAAATCATCAATCCTTGGGAGAGGATATTTGTTCTTATCGTCACCTTGTTCAACTGCCTGTAATCAATGCACATTCGTAGAGATCCGTCTTTCTTTCTCACAAACAAGACCGGCGCTCCCCACGGTGATGAACTGGGTCTAATAAATCCCTTCTCGAGCAAGTCTTTCAACTGCGTCTTTAGCTCTTTTAATTCTGCCGGAGCCATTCGATACGGAGGAATAGAAATAGGCTTGGTGTCCGGCAACACATCAATAGCGAAGTCAATCTCTCTTTCTGGAGGAAGACCTGGAAGTTCATCTGGAAATTCATTCACTACCGGAATGGATTGAAAAGTTGGCGACTTTGCCTCGGTGTCATGAACTCGGACTAGATGAAAAATATAGCCCTTGGCAATCATCTTTCTTTCCTTAAGGTAGAAAATAAACCTACCTTTCGGAGATGCTGCATTACCCTTCCATACAAGCACGGGCTCTCCCGGAAATTGGAATCGAACCACTTTCATTCGGCAATCAACATTAGCATAACACGATGCCAACCAATCCATACCCATAATTACATCAAAATCTAGCATTTCCAGCTCAATTAAATCAGCTTTGGTCTAGCAATCACATATCACAACTACACAATTTTTATACACTTGTCTCGCAACCACGGGATCACCAACCGGAGTAGATACCTCAAAGGGTTTGATTGGCTCAGGTTTCACCCCAATACAACCAGCAACATATGGAGTAATATAAGAGAGTGTAGAGCCCGGATCTATCAATGCATACACATCACAGGAGAATATAGACAATGTACCTGTAACCACATCTGGGGAGGACTCGAGATCCTGCCGTCCGGCTAAAGCATATACACGGGGCTGAGTGGCTCCTGAAGTAGATGCTGCCCCTCTGCCTCTACCTCGGCTTGCTGACATCTAGGGAGTTTGCCCTACCGGGCAAACTGAAAAAGAACCAGCTGCTGAACCTGTGGGCTGAACTCCAACTCTACCACTCATCGACGGGCAATCCCTCATTATGTGCCCAACCTGGCCACAAGCATAGCAAGCATCCGAACTCTGGCGACACTGTCCGGAATGTAATCTACCGCACTGGCTGCATCGCGGCACTAGAGGTCTCCTCTGACTATAATCTTCCCTGAACTGGGAATCTGAGGCCCTCGAACTCTGGCCCTATCCTGAATGGAAGGAGTGATCAAATCTCCTACCTACAAATCGAGGAGGTGCACTAGTCACCGACTGGCCTAAGTATCTTGAATATGTCTGCCTTGATCCCCCTCTATAATCAATGCCTTCTCCCATAGATCTGGCCCTCTTACTTTGCCTTATATCAATATCATGATCACTTCTTTGTGGTTGTTGTCGCCCCTCTAAATTCTGGGCATGGGCTTGTATTCGGGAGATATCCATCCCGTCTTTCTACCCGCCTCTTTGCCGTAGTCTTGCCCTTCTGGGCGGCTGTAGCTTTTCCTTTTGGCGGCATTCTGAAATCACAACACACTATTAAGAAAGATTAAATCTTATACACGGCTCTATCGCACGATCTCATAAGAAGAAAGATGGTCATTTTTCCTAAATGCCCTGTAGCCTCTTGTTTATTATCATGGCGCGCAACACACCATAAATAAGACTCTACAAGACACGGCTCGTAGACACTTCCTAGGACTGAACTGCTCTGATATCACTTTTGTCACGACCCGGCTAGGGGCTGAGACGGGTACCCGGGGCTAACCACCGAGCACCGCTCGTTCTATTACTCATCATACTCATTTAATGCTCTTTTATCAATTTTATACTCAACTCATAAGAAAATAATATTTCATTTCAAAACATAATACTTTTATATATATAAGCCTTTAGGCTATCAAGATAATATATATATATATATATATATATATATATATATATATATATATATATATATATATATATATATATATATATATATATATGGTAGCAATCTCGTGAGACCATCTAACCTGCACTACGTATCTACGAGCCTCTACTGGAATGATTGACATAACGACGGGACAAGACCTCGTCATGCCCAAAATACATATACACGAAAGAACAATCATAACCACCTCCGGAACAAAGGAGTGCTCTTGAATCAGCTGACAACTACTACGAATCTGGATCAAGCTCACCTCCCTATCTACCTGTGGGCATGAACACAGCGTCCAAAGAAAACTGACGTCAGTACGAACATTGTACTGAGTATGAGAGGCGTAAACAATAAAATAAGACAATAACATAAAGGAAGTATCAATATGGAACATCTATATCTGACTGTCAAGTATAAAGGAAATAAGTCATACTGTCTTACTCATACTCATCATCATATCATATTTGCGTAATGTATAAGCTGCCCGTCCATATAGGTACAGTGTGATAATGCATAAATTGCCCGTCCATGTCGGATCGGTGTGATAATCGTAACATTAGCCTGCGTCCAGGCCTCCCGCGTCTGGGTTATCATCTCATGCCGCCCACTAGTGGTGCTGCCCGTGCCATATAGACACGGTGTAATCATCTATAAACCGCCCGCCTTAGCGATGCTACCCGGCCATATAGGCGCGGTGTAATATCCTCAACATGTACTCATCATAACATGCTCATCATAATATTCTAATCATACTATACTTATCATAATATGTTTATCATAGTACATGCATAAGGCTCAAGAACAACTACACTTTATCGGGGTGACGTAAGGTCGTGATCCCCCGATTTCATTATGGAGCAATCATTGACATTCTGCCTCACCTTGAAGGAATTAACATATAAGGTGAGTGTAAGCAATAAATAACATCATTAACATTATAGGATCATCATATCATACATTTTAGAATCTCTATACTTTAACTCATCATCATCATTATAGTACTCATAACATATCTCTTATTTTATATAGCTATTCATGGACATAGACTTTTAGTTTTCCCGAATGTAGGAATTCATGCCATTAGAAATAAAGGACTAGCCTCACATACCTTTTACGTTTAGCTAATCTATCGTTCGCTGGTTCTCCTTCAATGCCTAGTTTCTACCTTCAAGAGAATTCGCATTAACGTTAGTTAATCAACTATAAGAACGTGTCGCTATTTCTAGGGGAAATTGGGCAGCACTTCCTTTGTTTATACTACTTTTCCCATATTCTATATCAACTCCCAAACGTTCATATCAACATTCACAATAACGCAACAACAATCATCATTTGTATACATTTACCACAATTCACCATTTCTCTTCAATTTCTCCACATTTATGGTTATAGCTCACTCTCGCTTTTTCTCATATATATAATACTTATTCCATGGTCTATATGTCATTTATAATGTATTCACAATCAAATCATACCAACATTCATGATTCATCCCAACCACTATTCAACAATGACACTATTCACTCATTTATGACCCATTTTTTTATGTTTTTCTACAATTCAAGTGTCATAGCCTTCCAATACCTTAAAAAACATTATATGGTCATGAAACTTACCTTAGATGATGGAGGAACTAGCCTTGAATGGAATTACTCCTCTAGCACCAAAACCCTAATTCACTTTCCTTGAGTTTTCTTGGTGTAGATGAACTTTAGCTAGGTTTCATACACTTGTTTTCATGGATTTGGTGATTTGATCTTGGATTTCCTTTGATTTCTTGTGGATGAGTGATGGAGAATATTCTAGAGGGTTCTTGACTTGTGGAGAGTGGGAATGAAATAAAATGAAATGAAAAAGGGTCCCTTATATTGAATTAAAAGCTGGCCCAATCAACTTATACGGACCAACATACGGTCCGTATATTTTTCACTGTCCGTATGTTGGACCGTATGTTGGTTCCAGTGAAGTATGTTGTTCTAGGCTGAATCTACGGTCTGGACATACGGTCCGTGGATTTTATACGGCCAGTATGTCTGGCGGTATAATGTCCAGTTATCCGAAACTTGTTTTCGTCGACTCGTTTGATCTCCGATCCTTATGGAACCTTCTTAACACTTGTTTAACACCTCAATACCAATCTAAGGGATGTTATCACATGTCTCTAAAACATCATTATGACATCATTAACTCATCGCTCGTAATTCTTACCCGACACATAACATATCCTTTACTTTCTTCGTCAAACTTCTTTCTTTATGTCTAATGTCTTTGAATCTCGATTAAGATCACCAAATGCTATCTCTTACTTATCAAATCACCGTATACATTGTACTCTTTGGTAGCCTGTTCACTATACGCTAACGGGGAATTTTCCAAGGTGTAACAACCCAGCCATGCCCAAACATGTACACAAACGTGTAATACTAATAGACTGCAGCTCCGAAGCAAATGGAGCGCTCTTGAGAATCCGTTGATGAAGCACCTAGGTATATTATCTGTCTCCCTGCCTAACTGCGGGCATGAACGCAGCGTCCACAAACAAAAGAACGTCAGTACGAATAATTTACTGAGTATGCAAGGCATGAATAGCAAATAATAAGAGATATGGAAAGTAGCATGATATAAGAAAATAACCTGTACATCCGAATACCTCTTAAGGCGAATGTCATGCATGCTTAGCTTTAGAAAAATAAACCATCTCATACATACATACATATATAGTATACTTGTCACACGCCAACCTTGGTAAGGCGTGACTGGCACCCGGCACCTTACTGGGGCCGAGCGAACCAAGCTGTAACTTGCGTCTTCTATGTCTCGAATGGCATAATAAGGCCAAGGAGGCTAACTTTGAATATAATAACATGCATATGTATATGTACAGTGGGCCCACGATGCCAACGCAACCACTGACAAGACATAACTAGGCTGTATACAAGAAACTGTCTCCAAAGCCTCTATGAATATACTGAAGTATACAAGTCGGGACAGGGGCCCCGACATACCCGTAATACACAAGAATGCATACACGGACCCAGACTCGACAATGCTCCAGGAAGAAGTGGAGCCCACCAATCAAGACTAGTACCTGGAGGTAGCCTACTGTGGAAGGTCCTCGTCTCGTCTGTCTATACCTGCGGGCATGAACGCAGCGTCCACAAGCAAAAGGACGTCAGTACGAATAGTGTACCGAGTATGTAAGGCGGAAATGTAACATAATAAACATATGCTGCAAAGAAGAAGGATAAGAATCAACTTGGCACATCTGACTTACTAATGAGAATCTAGTATGCATGTCTCTTTATACTCCCGGATCTTTAACTTCATCTATGTATCATACTGTGATCCAGATCTGCGTACCATCCTGGTGCTATCTGCCCAACTAACCAGTGGTAACTGTCCAATCGGCCGTAGCACGGTGGTAACTGCCCGTCCAATTATCGCCCGACGGTAGAGTACAACTGCCCAACTGATCAGTGGTAAGTTCCTAATCGGCCATAGCACGGTGGTAAATACATAGTTGCCCAACTTGTCGTAGACCAGTGGTAAATATAATCAACATCATGACCTGGGCCCCCTGAGTAATCTATATACACTTCTCATGGTCATCACTCGTCCGTTATAGCATACATAATCACATAAAACTTATAAGCACAGTTCTGGGCCATTAGGACTTCTTTCCGCTTAACTTAACATTTACCAAATTCTGAGATACATCATAAGCCTCTCTTCTAGCATCAAATACTTTATTAGAGATCCTCTACTAGCACTCTATTCGTGTACTACAAAACATTACTTAAGTATACATTTCTAAACCCATCTGAGTGACGTAAGGTCGGTAAACCTTCGATTACATTATGGAACTATCATCATGAGCATATCTCACCTTGAAAGAACAATAATCATAAGGTGAGACCCACAACAATAACATCTTAAGAACATCAAGAATGTAAGCTTCAAGCATTTCTATGAGAGGAATCACTATGGACATCATTTGTGAATGTTCATAACAATAGACTCATGCCTTAAGAAAGAAAGAGATAGCCTTAACATACCTGGAAGCTTACTTTCCAACTTTCCAACCTATCTCCTGTCTTGCAATCTACTTAAGATCATTCGTAACCTCGTAATCTACATATAAAGCCATTCATACTATTGTTAGGCTCATTATCATATACTTATCTTAAGTCTTCAAATTAAGCCCCTTTAGAATCTACCAAAATTCGGGTAGCATCTCCCCTGTTTATATCCCTAGCCCGAAATCACAATACCAACAACCAACACAACAACAACACTAATGCCAACAACATCATAATCCATACCAAAATATTCCATAAAACATCCCACACGATGTTTATCAACATACAATAACAATATACACTTCCTTTCTTCCCAATCAAGGAGCATAATCTCATCAACACACCAACAACATTAGATACCATCCATATACATGGAAATCAGCCCAATAACATAGCTACAACATGCTCAAAACAATCCATAAACTCAGCAACTACAACACAATGCTTTATGACCTTTCCTCCATAACTATTTTCACTTTTAAGACTTGCTAGACCTTCAAATCAACTCAACATAAGAGATAGGATGAAGAAAATACCTTATACTTGAAGAAACTTAGCCACATCAACTTTCCTCAAGACTAAACTCACCACAACATCAAGTAGAAACAAGAACAATCACTTTTCATGAATTAGTTTGGTGTAATCTTGTTGAATTCTTGATTTAAGGGATTATAAGTGTTTAAGAGAAGTGTATGGATGTTTCTAGAACTCCTAAGAAGTGTAAATGATGAAAAAAGTCGAATAATAGGGTATTTATACCCCTTGAGAGTCGGTTCCACCGACTTTCCAAGTAGGGCCCGCGGGGAGCCATTTTGCAGCTTGGGGGCTTATCTTGAAATGCCCATACCTCCCTACTCTGATGTCTTTTTGACGAACGGTTTGTTGCGTTGGAAAATACTATTCTTTAACTTCAATTTAGGCTTTTGTTTCACTTCAAAACTCCTGATATACTAGGAGATATACCTTTCTAAAGTTGACCCAAAATTTCTGTCCAAAATTCTGTCAAATTTTCGACAAACTTATTTTCTTCGATTTTCTTGGTCTCGGAATCTTTCGAAACTCTCCATACATGATATTTATCATTAATCATACTTGATAATGGTCATTTCCTTTGGTTCCAAGGTTTTCCTTCCCGGTTACGTCTTACGAGATCGTAATTCATCCTTTACTTCATTGTTACGTACTTTCCATGGCTTGTACCTTTCAAAACTTCGCAGGACGTCTCTGATACTCCATTAATACGGTGAAATACGTGGCGTGCTCATGCTCTGAAAGTGTGAGGTGTAACAATACAGCCTGGCCATATAGGCGCGGTGTTATCATCATGTATATGTATATTGCTGCGGAACGTGCAGCCCGATCCATATATCATATCATCATTATATATATTGCTGCGGAACGTGCAGCCCGATCCATATGTATATATTGTTGCGGAACGTGCAGCCCGATCCATGTATAGATATTGCTGCGGAACGTGCAGCCCGATCTATATAACCCCCGTCCGGGCATCCCGTGTCCGGGACGATATCATAAGCTACCCACTGCAGTGGTGTGTACATCTAGATGTCTGCCCAGCCTGCTATAGCACGGCGCGGTTTGAGAAAATAAGTACATATATAATAAGCATGCATGAGAGCCCAAATGAAACGTTGCTACTCTATCGGAGTGACGTAAGGTCGGTAAATCTCCGATTTCTATTATGGAATCATCATCATCGCTATATCTCACATTAAAAGAAAAACTATTATAAGATGAGATCAACAACAATGGATACAATCGATAGTCATGTAACAGGCCAATGATATTATAAAACATTAAGAACACTAAGCCTTAGCACCTTTAGAATTGAAATCATCATCATAATCGTCATCACAAAGAACATTATCAACTATATCATAAGAATCATGAAAATTATAGGCTTCTAGTGTTTCTGGGAATAGGAATATGGTCGACATCATGTGTAGGTTCACAACTATGAAATCGTGCCTTTAGAAAGAAGGGGTTAGCCTTACATACCTCCACGTCTTCTTAGCTACTAAACGTTTTCCTCCAAAACCCGCAAAATCTACATTCAAGAGAATTCATACTAATATTAAGTCTTGAAAACATTCTTAAGTCCAAACTAGCATAATTAATGAGCTAATGAAATTTGGGCAGCACTTCTCCTATTTTATGTTACGCCTCGGAAAAATTTCCCGTTGATGCACAGTGAATGGGCTAAAGAAGAGCACGAAGTGTATGGTATTTCAATAAGTAAATAATGACATTTGATGACCCTAAGTAAGATTCCAAAGACATCCGATGTTAGACAAGAAAGTTGCAAAGATAAGGCAAGGCACACGATAGGTATCAGACGAGAATTATGAGTAACAAGTTGATGACGGCTTAGTGATGTTGTGGGGAAGAGTTGTAACGTCCCTTATATTGTTAATGAAGTGTTGAACAAGTGTTAAGAAGATCCCACAAGGATTGGAGATCAAACGAAGTAGTGGGAACAAGTTCAGTGGACTGATGGGTTATACGGCTCATTATACGGACCGTATAATGATATACAGACCGTATAATGGACCGCAGAACCATCACAGTGAAGATCACTCACTGGTGGGATTATACGGTCAGTTATACGGACCGTATAAATTTATACGGCCCGTATAATGGTCACAGAGACGAGTGAATAAAATGTCCATTTCATTTCCACATTTCACCCCTTCTCTCTAAAACATCTCTCTACATTTATTTCACACAAATTCAAGAGATATTAGTGATCATCTACATCAAACTAAGTGAATCAAGTGTAAGAAACCCATTAGAGTTCATCCTAAGCAAGAAATTCAAGTGAAGGTGAAACTAGGGTTTTTCCCAAGTGAAGTGTTTGCACACAAGGTTCATTCCTACACCATCTAAGATAAGTTTTATGATATTTCCTTGTTGTTTAAGGTACTTGAAAGTTGAAACACTTGGATTATATGAGGAAATAGGAAATGGGTCATGAATGTGGGAATAGTGTCACTTTTGAGTAAATGTTTTGATTGAGTTATGACTCTTGATACATTATGATTATAATCATGTTATAAATGACATTAAGAACGTGGAATAGACTTTGTATATGAATGAACAAAATTGTGTGATATGACCATGAATATGAATGAATTGGGGTGAAATGAGAAGTAAGGATAATTTAGGTGAATAAAGGCTATTGTGATGATATTGTGAATATTATTATTGATGTTTGGGAGTTGATATATGATATGGACGAAGTCATATAAATAAAGGAAATGTTGTCAAATTTTTCCCTAGCCTTAGTCATGAATGCTAAGCTATCAATTCTCTAATGTTAGTATGCACTCTAATGAAGGTAGAAACGTGAGCATTGAAGAAGCACGTGCAAGTGATAGAATAGTTGAACGAAAAGGTATGTAAGGCTAACCCTTTCTTTCATAAGGCATGGTTCATCGGCTAATCATCTAAATCTTCTATAAGTCTACGACGTATTCAAATTGATTCTATCTTCAAAAGCTACTAAGCCTATGACTCTCAATATGTATAATGATTGTACTAAGTTCCTCGTGTGACGAGTAATCCTACAAGGATAGATGTAAGGCACGACGATAATAATGATGACAATAATGATAACGATGATAGTAGCAATGACGATAACGATGACGATGATGATAGTGATGATAATAGTAAAGAGGCTTATGAGCTATATGTATGTGTATCTATGTATGACTATTATGGAACCCCGAGCTTCTAAGGTCGGGTTGAATATGTATATGATTATGTAATGCGCGCACACCTCTGCAGATGGTACGGATAACCCTGAAGCCTTGGTAAGGCCAGGTATGTGTAACCTTGAGCCTTGGTTGGCCAAGTATGTATGAAACACCCATCCTTCATGGTCAGGTATGCAATGCAAATGCTATGTATATGATATGATTATGTATATGACATAGATATGAGTATGAATACGAATATGATACGAATATGAATAAGATTATGTATATGAATACGGCGACGAACGCAACGTGAATAGGTACGGATATGAGTACGGATACGGATATGGATGTATGTACACAAATATGCATTAGAAATGGAAAGTTCCTATGAAAGAAAAGTAAGTGCTTATGACGACGATATTACTATCTCCCATCCAATGCTATTTCTTATGTTGTATATTATGCTTCTATGTTGATATTGATCATGCTTTACATACTCAGTACATTCTTCGTACTGACGTCTTTTTGTTTGTGGACGCTGCGTCATGCCCGCAGGTGCACAGGACGACAGACTCGATCCATAGCTACATTCTCAGGGACTACATAGCGGAGCTCCATTTCATTCGGAGCTATAGCTTTTGGTATTGATTCTTTTGTGTACATAAATTATGGGCATAGAGGGGTCCTGTCCCGCCTATATGATATGTTATACTCTCCTTAAAGGCTCGTATACATGTGTATATGGTCAGATATGTTTGGCCTTGTCGGCCTATATTTTGTACATCATTTTGTTAGCCTTGTCGGCTTATGTACATTGATATGGCATAAATGCCACTGTTGATATAAAGGTGTTATGGTCCAATGGGACTAGCATGATGGATGAATAGAAATATATGTTTCATCATGTGGCTCACCTAGATGTAAGTGTAAAAGTACGCTAAGGGGTGCCCGGGTGGGCTAGCACCGGGTGCTCGTCGGGCCCTCCGGTTGGGTCGTGACAAAAGTGGTATCAGAGCAGTTCAGTCCTAGGGTGTGTCTACGAGCCATGTCTAGTAGAGTCTTGGTTATGGGTATGTTGCGCGTCACACTTATAAACAAGAGGCTGCTGGCATTTTAGGAATAAATGACCTTCTTTCTTCGTAAGAATCGTGCGATAGAGCTACGATATAAGAACTTCTTGTTCCTTAACCGTGTGTTGTGTATTTCAGTAATGCTTGTAAAGACAAAGGCTACAGCAGCCCAACAGGGTAAGACGGTGGCAGAAAAGCGGGCTGAAAGAGCACCGCCACTAGTAGTAGAGGAGAGTGAGTCCCAGAATGCGGCTCCATCTCAGTCCTCCCATTCAGTACCCATATTAGAGGAGCGTGAGGGAGCCTCAACCCCAGCTCCAGCACCTCCAGCTTCTCCACCGGATGCTTCAGGCCAAGATGTAACAGAGGCCATTCATTTGCTTACTCAATTGGTTGCTGCCCAGACTCAGCGGCAAAGTACAGGGCAAGGTGATAGGGTTGTTAGTGCAAGGGCCCATGATTTCATTACCTTAAACCCTCCAGAATTCTTTGGATCAAAGCTGGATGAGGACACTCAAAATTTTATTGATGGTATGTTGAGGACACTTCGATTGATACATGCTTTGGACACCGAATCGGTGGAATTAGCGTCATATAGATTGAGAGATGTCTCGATCCATTGGTACATGGTTTGGATGGCTTCACGGGGAGCCAATGAACCTCCCCCGGTATGGCAAGAGTTTGTTGATGCTTTCCTCCAACACTATATGCCTCCGTAAGTTCGGCGAACTAGAGCCGATAAATTCTTGAACTTGAAGCAAGGTAGCATGAGTGCTCTAGAGTATAGTCTCCGCTTCAATTCTTTGGCTAGGTATGCTTCGGCCATGGTAGCGGATATGGGTGACCGAGTGCACCGACTTGTGAAAGGCCTAGGGCCACATTTGATGGATAGGTGCTTGACTGCGTCCCTTCAGGACAATATGGATATTTCACGCATTCAGGCCCATGCTCAGAATTTGGAAGAAAGTCTACAATAGCAAAGAAGTGAACGTGAGCATGATAGGGGACATGGCAAGAGGGCCAGATTTTCGGGTTCGATGAGTGAGTTCATAGGTGGGCACAGGCAGCAGTTTTCTAGGAATTTAGGCTATTCTATGACTAGTGCACCTCCACGATTTTCAGGCCAGAGATTTGATAGATCCACTCATTCCGGGTCGAGTCAGAGCTTTTAGGGATCTCAGTTTAGAGGTGATTCGTGTCAGGCGAGGCCACCCGTACCACGATGTTCCCAGTGTGGGAAGTTACATTGGGATCAAAGCCGGTTGGGTTCAGAAGTTTGCTATTCATGTGGTCGACCAGGCCATATTATGCTTGATTGCCCCTCAGTTCATGGTAGAGGTAGGACCCATCCATCAGGGTCGGTAGCCAGATCTTCAGCATCTATGCGCCCTATGGGGCCAGGTTCACATGCCCCAGTCATCCATGGTAGAGGCAGAGGGAGAGTTCCCAGTTCTAGAGGTCCTCAACACTATATTTATGCTTTGGCTAGACGCCAAGATCTTGAGTCTTCTCCTGACGTGGTCACAGGTATATTATCGGTATTCTCTCATGATGTATATGCTTTGATTGATCTGGACTCCATATTGTCATATGTTACTCCGTATATTGCGAGTAAATTTAGAGTCGAACCAGAATCGATCAAACCTTTTGAGGTGTCTACACCTGTTGGTGAATCGGTAATAGCTAGCCGAGTATATAGAAATTGTATAGTTGTGGTTTGTGACCGTCGTACTATGGTTGACTTACAAGAGTTAAAAATGATAGACTTTGATGTTATTATGGGCATGGATTGGTTGGCTTCTTGCTATGCCAATGTTGATTGTAGAATGAAAATGGTTCGCTTCCTATTTCTGGGAGAACACGTCTTAGAATGGAAAGGGAATACGGCGTCACCAAAGGGTAGGTTTATTTCCTATCTAAAGGCAAGGAAAATGATCACGAAGGGATGTATTTATCATCTAGTTCGGGTCCAAGACATAGAAGCTGAATCACCAACTCTCCAGTCGGTTCCCGTGGTGAATGAATTTCCGGATGTGTTCCCGAAAGAACTTCCAGGCCTTCCTCCCGAGCGGGAGATTGATTTTGCTATTGATGTGTTGCCAGGCACTAAGCCTATATCTATTCCTCCTTATAGAATGGCTCCCGCAGAATTGAAAGAGTTGAAGGAGAAATTGAAAGACTTGCTTGAGAAAGGTGTCACGACCCAGCTAGGAGCCGCAACGGGCACCCGGGACTAGCCACCGAGCACCGCTCGCTCTATTACTCATCCCACTCGATTAATGCTCTTTTTATCCGATTTGTGCTCAAATCATGGAAAAATCATAGTTTATCTGAAAACATAAATACTTTTGTTTCTATGAAAGGATCTATAGTACGTGAAAATAATAAGTGCACATGTACATGAAAAATGTGAGACCATACTACCCACACTGCGCATCTACGAGCCTCTACTGACATACTATACAAATAGACGGAACAAGACTCCGTCATGCCCCAAAATATACATATATAAGTACCAAAAGATTAATCATAAGCACCTCCGGACAATGGAGTGCTTTCAATCCGCTGATAGCTCATAAGGATCTGGATCGAGCTCACCTCCCTGCCTACCTGTGGGCATGAACACAGCGTCCAAAGAAAAGGACGTCAGTACGAATATTGTACTGAGTATGAGAGGCATAAACAATGAAGAAGACAACAATAATATAAGGAGAACATCAATATGAACATCTGAGTCTGAACAATAATAATAAGAGATGTGATGCATGTTGTCTTACTCATAATTGTCGTGATATCATAAATGTGTGACATGCAAGCTGCCCGTCCTTACCGGAACGGTGTGATAATCAATAATATAAGCCCGCGTCCAGGCCTCCCGCGTCCGGGGTACCATCTCATGCCGCCCACTAGTGGTGTCTGCCCACGCCCGAAGGTCGTAGTGTATCCGTATAGCTGCCCGCCATAGCGGTGACTGCCCGGCCAACTAGGCGCGGTGTGATGCAATCATGACATGCTCATTATAAAATACTTATAATAATATGCTTATCAAAATCTGCTTATCTTAACATGATACATTCATGAGGCTCAAGATCATCTATACTCTAACGGGGTGACGTAAGGTCATGATCCCCCGATTTCATTATAGAGCAATTATCAACATTCTGCCTCACCCTGAAGGAATTAGTACATAAGGTGAGTATGAGTAATAAAGGACATCATTGCCAATATGGCATCATCATAGCATATTTCTTATCTTATATAGACATGTAGGAATATAGGCTTTTAGCTTCTCGAGATACATGAACTCATGATGAGGAAAAACTCATGCTATAGGATTCATGCCATTGGAAAGAAAGGACTAGCCTCACATACCTGGTCGTTTAGCTACGCTATCGCTCACTTGTCTTCCTTCGTTGTCACGTCGTTACCTTCACGAGAGAATCGTATTAACATTAGTTACCCGATTATAACAATGCATCGTTATCTCTAGAGAAAATTAGGCGGCATCTCCTTTGTTTCTACTACCTTTTCCCATTCTATTCCAACTCCTAAACATTTACAACAACACTCGTGATATTGCAAGCAACAATCCTCATTCGTGTACTTCAAGCAAAATCCACCATTTTCCTCCAATTTCTCCACATTTTTATGGTTTTTGCTCATCATCATAATTTTGCTTACTTCACACCTATCCCATGGTTAGACGTCATTTATAACGTATTTATACTCATAACATACCAACTTTCATGATCCGACCTAGCTATCACCCAACTATAGCACTTTCCACTCAATAAGGGTTCACTTTCTATGTTCTTCTATATTTCAAGTATCTAAGCTTTCCAATACCTTAAACAACATAATAAAGTCATGAAACTTACCTTGGATGATGGTTGAATAAGTCTTGAATAGTAATACCTTCTTTGCACCGAAACCTTACTTCACCTTTCTTGGGTTTTCTTGAGGTAGATGACCTTTACTTGCATTTCATATACTTTGTTTCATGGATTTAATGTTGTTGATCTTGATGTTCCTTTGATTCTCTTGAATGAAGTGTCTTGGAGAATATTCTAGAGTGTTCTTGAATTGTATGGATGAAGAATGAAATAAAATGAGGCTTGGGTCCCTTTTATTAATTCAAGGTCTGATGTTTAATGATCAACAGTCGGGGCGAACAGTGGTCGTAAACCACAGTTTACGGACTGTAAACCAATTTACGGACCGTATAGTGTGGTCGTATTTAAGCATGTCCAAAACAGAAGGGTTGGCTGAAGAACATGGCAGTTTACGATCGAGGTTTACGGTCCGTAAACCAGTTTACAGGCCGTATACCAAGTCGTATTTAACGATTTCCACACTTAACAGAAAGTTGAGATTTTGAAGGTTGGAGGACGATGGTGATTTACGGTCCATAAATCACTTTACGGGCCGTAAATCACAATACGACCACTGGGCTGAGTAAAATTCCACAACTTTTTCATTTCCAAAAATTCATGAATCATCACCCCTTACATAGTAAAACACCCCACACTCATACCCTTCATTGGTCTATTCCTTTTACATGTACGGGGACTTTTCCGAGGTGTAACATTCTTTCCCCCTTTTGGAACATTCGTCCTCGAATGTTAAAATACCTAGGAATCTTAGAAAAATTTCGCCAGTCTCCTTTGTAATTTGGCACTACCTACTTGCCACAACAACCCACAATATATTCGACTCACAGGGCTACATCACAATAGCAACATATATATGGCTACACACGACCAAAACATGAAGATAAAGCATACATACCTTATAACCTCGGCGTGTCATCATGAACCTCTTCTGGAGATTGGAATAAATGGGGGTACTTGGCTTTCATCTTCTCTTCCGCTTCCCAAGTCATTTCTTCCCTGTTGTTGTTTCGCCATCGAACTTTGCTGAAGCGAATTCTTTATTTCGGAGTCTTCGCACCTGTCTATCTGAAATGGCAATACGTACTTCTTCATATGTCAGCTTCTCTGTCACTTGCATATCCTCTACCGGAACTATCCTTGTTGGGTCTCCAATACACTTGCGGAGCATTGACACATGAAAGACTGGGTGAACTGCTTCAAGCTCCGAAGGCAAGTCCAGTTCATACGCTACATGACCCACTTTACGGAAAATTTTATAGGGCCCGATATATCTGGGACTTTGCTTCCCTTTCTTGTCGAATCTCATCACTCCTTTCATCGGCGATACTTTCAAGAATACCCAATCATTTACCTGAAATTCCAAGTCTCGTCGGCGGTTATCCACATAAGACTTTTGGCGACTTTGGGGTGTTAGCAGTCGGTCTCGGATGATTTTGACTTTTTCAATCGCTTGTTGAATCAGGTCGGGCCTATCAATTGTGCTTCTCCGGTTTCAAACCATCCAATCGGAGATCTATATTTCCTCCCATATAATGCTTCATATAGAGCCATTTGAATACCGGAATGGTAACTGTTGTTGTAGGCAAATTCAATAAGGGGTAAATGCTCATCCCAACTACCGCCAAAATCCAACATGCACGCTCGTAGCATATCCTCCAAGGTTTGGATAGTACGCTCGGCTTGCCCGTCAGTTTGTGGATGAAATGCCGTGCTGAACTTGACTTGAGTACCTAGACCTTCTTGAAAAGATTTTCAAAACTTAGCTGTAAACTAGGCCCCTCTGTCTGTAATAATGGCCAAAGCAATTCCATGAAGTCGCACAATTTCCTTTAGATACAACCTGGCATAATCTTCCGCTGTATACGTGGTTCTAATGGGAGGAAGTGAGCTGCTTTCGTGAGCCTGTCCACAATCACCCATGTAGAGTCATATTTGCCTCGGGAGCGAGGTAATCCCACAATAAAGTCTATATTAATCTCTTCCCATTTCCAGGTAGGAATTTCCATTGCCTGTAATAAGCCCCCTGGCTTCTGATGTTCAGCTTTCACTTGTTGACAGTTTGGGCACTTTGTCACAAATTTTGCTATGTCTCGTCTCATGCCATCCCACCAGTATAGCAATTTGAGATCATGATACATTTTGGTCGTACCTGGATGAATAGAATACCGAGAATGGTGTGCTTCCTCTAGAATCTGTTGGCGCAATTCCGCCACATCCAGTACACACAGTCTGTCTCGGTATCTAAGAACCCCACCAGTGGAAACTTCAAATGGAGCATTCTCTCTTCCACGGGATACATCCCTGTAATGACACAATTGTGGATCTTCAATTCCCGTGAAACTCTTTCATTTCATAGAAGTACTGGTGTTCTTTTATCTCCGCATTCAAGGGCGAGACCGTAGGATCATTGACACTAATTCCTGCCTTACCCGAATCCATTACACGTGCCCCAAGGTTCGCTAATTGATGAAGCTCACGAACCATTTCTTTCTTTTCTGAATGAACTCCACATAAACTACCCATTGATCGATGGCTAAGCGTGTCGGCTACCACGTTCGCTTTTCCAGGATGGTACAAGATATTCACGTCGTAATCCTTCAACAATTCTAACCACCGCCTCTGCCGTAGGTTCAACTCCTTCTGATTAAAAATATGTTGGAGGCTTTAATGATCTGTGTAGATGTCGACATGCACACCGTACAAATAATTCCTCCATATCTTTAAGGCATGAATAACCGCAGCCAATTCGAGATCATGAGTTGGATAATTTTTTTCATGTTTTCGCAACTGCCTTGAAGCATATGCAATAACTTTTCCATGCTGCATCAATACACATCTTAGCCCCACACCGGAAGCGTCGCAATATACCACATAGCCATCTGGCCCTTCTGGGAGCGTTAGCACTGGAGCTGAGGTCAATCTGTCTTTCAATTCTTGGAAACTACGCTCACAAACATCATTCCACTGAAATTTTGCCGACTTCTGGGTTAGCTTCGTTAATGGGGCTGAGATAGAAGAAAAGCCCTCTACGAATCTTCTGTAATAACCTGCCAAACCCAAAAAACTACAAACTTCTGTGGGCGTCGTAGGCCTTGGCTATGTCTTCACAGCTTCTATTTTCTGAGTGTCGACTCGGATGCTATCATCTGAAATAACAATGCCACAGAATTTAGACAAAACTCGCACTTTGAGAACTTCGCATATAATTCTCGGGCTCGGAGAACGCCAAGAACAATTCTTAGATGATCGGCATGTTCTGATTCCGTGCGAGAATACACCATAATATCGTCGATAAATACTATCACGAAAAGATCCAAGAATGTCCTGAACACATTATTCATTAAATTCATGAACACCGATGTGGCATTTGTCAACCCAAACGACATCACTCGGAACTCGTAGTGGCCATATCTTGTCCTGAAGGCAGTCTTAGGAATGTCTTCTTCTCTAATCCTCACTTGGTGATAACCCAATCGCAAATCTACTTTAGAGAACCATTTAGCACCTTGCAGTTGATCAAATAAATCATCGATTCTGGGGAGAGGGTATTTATTCTTTATTGTCACCTTATTCAATTGCCTGTAGTCGATACACATCCGTAGAGATCTGTCTTTCTTTTTCACGAACAGAACTGGTGCTCCCCACGGTGACGAACTAGGCCTTATAAACCCCTTCTCAAGTAAATCTTTTAACTGTGCCTTTAGCTCTTTCAGTTCTGCTGGAGCCATTCGATACGGAGGAATAGAAATGGACTCGGTGTCTGGTAATACATCGATAGCAAAATCGATTTCCCTTTCTGGAGGAAGACTCGGAAGTTCGTCTGGAAATACATCTGGAAATTCATTTATCATCGGAACAGATTGAAAAGTTGGCGGCTTTGCCTCGATATCATGAACCCGAACTAGATGATAAATGTAACCTTTAGCTATCATTTACCTCGCCTTGAGATAGGAAATAAACCTACCCTTTGGGGATGCAGTATTACCCTTCCATTCAAGTACGGGCTCTCCTGGGAACTGAAAGCGAACCATTTTCGTCCGGCAATCAACATTTGCGTAACACGACGCTAACCAATCCATACCCATTATTACATCGAAGTCTATCATTTCCAGCTCGATCAAATCAGCCTTTGTCTGGCGATCACATATCACAATAACACAATTTTTGTACACCTTCCTCGCTATTACCGGATCACCGATCGGAGTGAACACCTCAAAAGGTTTAATCGGCTCAGGTTTCACCCCAATACAATTTGCAACATACGGGGTAACATAAGAGAAGGTAGAACCCGGATCGATCAAAGCATATGCATTACGGGAAAATATAGTCAATGTACCTATGACAACATCTGGGG
The DNA here is from genome assembly GCF_019175385.1 of Lycium barbarum. Taxonomy (NCBI): domain Eukaryota; kingdom Viridiplantae; phylum Streptophyta; class Magnoliopsida; order Solanales; family Solanaceae; genus Lycium; species Lycium barbarum. Next base: position 81,300,064 of record NC_083338.1, on the reverse strand, counting down.
AGGACTCAAGATCCTGTCGCCCGGCTAGAGCATATACGCGGGGCTGGACGGCACCTGAAGTAGATGCTCCCCCTCTGCCTCTGCCTCTACCTGCGGTAGTGTTAAACCCCGTATTTTATACGTCGTGCTATTCGCGAAGGAATCGACGTTAGTTAAAGACGGAACCCTTCCCGGACACGAAATAGAAACCTTCAATTTTTAATTTCTAAACTAGAACTAATCGGTTATAAATTTTACTTAGTATAAGAATGTTATTGGAGATTAGGAACTACTTAATTGTGGTGTTAAGTAAAAAATTGTGACCACAATGAACCAATATGAACATTAACGTGCCATGTCCAAAGGATGACTCAAAGTCATCTAAAATAAGGCTATTATGGAAGACATACAAATATGCATTTAAATGTTGATTCATCCACTATACTTTCATCATATTGTGGACAACTAAATTGGAAGAAAACTATATGTGAATTTCGGCCAAGGTGGCTAAAAAAAGAATACATCCATGTGAGGCATGCATTTGAATATGGAATGCATCTATTACTTTATAAAATCATGCATTATTTTATGAAGACACACATGTTAGGAAGAATCCTTGCACACTTAAATATTGACATTCATCTTTGTATGATTGCAATGGACAATGGTTAGTGTATGAATCATCCACTACACATGCAATTGTCTTGTAAACAATAAAAAGTAAAGGAATAAGGAGAGACAAGGGGGGGGGGGGGGTTCGGCCAAGGCATATAGCCGAAAGTGAGAGAGAAAAAAATTGAATTTTGGTAAAGTTAAGGGAGTGACTCATTGTCATGAGTGGAGCATTTGTCCACCTTGTATGCATCATAATTTAACCAAATAATGACTAAGGAATCAGCCATTACAATTCATTTCAACTTCACAACACAAAGAAAGAAAACTAGAAAACCCTAGAGAGAGAGAGAGAAAGCTCACGGCCAAAGGGCTGATTTTGGAGCTCCTTGTGTGTTGATCAAAAAAAAAAAATTTCTTCAAGCATTTCAACCCTTTAGAAGGCCCCTAGAAACGTGAAGATAATATTTGGAGCAACAAGAACCATTATCATTTCAATTCACAAACTCTAGCCAAGTTGAGAAGTCGGATTGTCAAGGTAAGATCTAACTTTCTTTTACATGTGTTGAGGGTGATGCAGATGTGTGAATATAAGTTTCATGCATGAAAGGATGTGTATTGATGTTGGAACATGATAGTAGACATGAACTTATATATGTTGATGTTGAAGTATGGTTGTAACTTGATGAACACGAATTGCATGCATAAGATCATGAATGTTGGTGTTGGAATGTTAATGTGGCCGTAGGGACTGTTTTAGTGGCCATGGTGGACTGATTTTATTTAGTAATTATGGATGATGCTATCATAGATTGCATGGTAAAAATAATGAAAGGAATTGGAAGGTTAAAGGTGAAGTTGTGTTAGTATGAAAATAATTGAATCCATGATTTTATGTGTGTGATGTTGAAGCATGGTTAAGCCATGTAGTGGACTGTTTTGTGTGGAAGTTAGTGAACTGATTTTACTTGATATTTTGATTGTTATTGTCATGAATGTTATGATGGAAATAAAGGTGTTTAATGGTTGGAGTTGGAACTAAAGTCGTTGTAAGGATTATAGAGATGACGATGTAGCTTAGTTGCGTATGAATTAATGATGTAGTTGTCATGTGATTGCTGGTCATAACTCACTGAAATTATATGAAAAGAAGACATGAAATAATGTGTAAGAATCATATGTGGTTTTCTTAGTATGTTCGTAAACGTTTGCAAGAATTTCGAACATTGTTATGTTGTCGGTTAGGGACTGTTTTGGACGTGTTGTTGGTTAGGGATTGTTTTGGACGTGTTTTTTTGGCTAAGTTGGAAAAACTAATTATAGTTAAGAATATACATCATGTTTTCATAGTGGTTGGGATGTTATAGAATCGTTTCGACGAAATGTTATGACTATAGACTAACAAGAATAAATTGGACGTGTCATAATCGCATGTAGACTATTATTGGGTGTTGTAATGTACGGACTGTTTTGACACGTTGTTGTTGTTCTTATTGAGCTTGGAAGATTAATGATATTTAATATTATGCATTGTGTTGTATGTTGGATGGGCTGTTATAAAGTTGTTACATGCAAACGTTAAGGCTACAAACTATTAGGAATAACTTGAGAATGTAGTAGCCGTATATAAATCGTTATTGAATGTGGTGAATGTGGGCTGTTTGGAATGTTATGTGGGCTGTTAGGGTTGGTATTGAACGGATAATTATTGATGTTGGATTGGTGGTATGTAGTTGGTTTAATTTGGATATAAGGAAAACGTCGTCTAAACATCTAGAAATGTGTTACTAACGCTAGAATACGTTTTGAATCTCCCCGTAGTTTAACCGTAGCTCTTGACATCTTAATATATGTTGAGATATTATTGGGCAGCGTATACATATTGTGTGGCGAATAAGCGCTAAAGGTATGTGAAGCTAACCCTTCTTTCTTTTGGCATGTCTTAGCTCTAAGTGATGAATGATATGAACTTTGGGGTAATTCTATTCATAAGTCTTTAGTGTGATTCATGATTCTTATTCACTTCTTGATGTTAGAACTCTTAAGTGATTGAGCTCCCCTCTTCAGTTTCCTATACGATGGATAATAGTTGATATATATAAGCTCATATTCTGTTCCGAAGGGAACACCCATAAGGTGCCAGTTGAGTTGTGTATATGGTTTTACTAATGATTTCGAGGAAATTAGTTTTATACTAAAGGAAACATAAAGTTATATTTTCAAAACCACTCCGGAGGGGGTGCGAGATTTTACTATTTCATTTCATTTACGATTTATGTTTACATTCCATAGCATCATCTCTTTGTATTGATATTTGTGGATTAAATTTGTGTTGACATGATTGTGATGTTAAGCCGGAAGCGGCTTGTTATATCCCGCATTTTTCGCATTCGGATAATTTAAGGTAATTGCGGGAGATTAAGAGCAAGATTATAAGTTTGATCTTGTTTGGTGTACAAGTTGTTTATAAAAATTTTGAAGTCGAAATATGGAGAATGGCGAAGGGCAAATTTGGAAATTGGAAAAATGCTTCATGAATTACATAAACTAGCTAAAAATTCAAGTGGGCTTGAATTAAATTTTTAAGACAAAATCATAGGCCCAACCGGCCATACCCATGGGCTAGGCCCAAAGTGGGTCAAAGTATGTAGTTAAATAAGATGACCAAGTCATCTTTATCATAACAATTTCTAGAAATTTCTGGAAAAGAAGAACAAAGAAAGAAGGAGAAAACCCTAAGGCATTTCGGCCATAGTAAAATTTCCCAAGGAAAATTGATAAAATTCTTCCAAAAATCATTTCCTACCAAGCTAAAGGTGCTTAACAAGGTGGAGTTGTTGTTGGAGCAAGAACAACTCATAATCCTACAAGTTGCCAAAAGATAGGCAAGTGAGAAGTTGAAGAAGAAAGGTGAGTATTGATCTTGTTTTATGAGTTATGCATGGTTTATATGTGTAGTAGTATGTTAAAATTGATGAAAATCATGAAGGAGAGGAATATGAAGCATGGCCGTGTATGTATATGTATATATATATGTGTGTAGAAAGTGTGTTTTAATTATCTTGCCTAGTGTTGGTTGTTATGGTTGTGAATGAAATGTGGAAAATGGAAGTTGAATGAATTTTAGGAGAGATTGTAGTATGCATGCATGTGGCCGTGTGTTGTGTGTAGTGGTGTGGCCGTGTGGTTGTGGTATAATATGGAGGAGAACGAGTCAATTTTATGTAGTGCTTTGATTGTCGTTATGTTGCGGATTCTTTGTGTTAATGATTATCTATGAACCTTAGCAAAGTTGAAATGGTGGAGACTTGCTTTAGAAGTTAAACGAATGGAATGTAATGTTTCTTTGTATGCATGAAAGACTATATGATTAGTGTGATGTCGTTGGAACGTATACATGAGCTCGTTATTGATTTTATTGAAGTTGGACGGTTTTTGAAAAAAAAAGTAGTGAATTGTTTGAATATGGAAGTTGCTAGTGTAGTCGTTGAATTCATATCGATAGTTTGGCCGGGTTTGAATTCCCGGATTGTGATTGATGCGAATTTGAATATGTTGAATGTCGAGGATGGTGTATTTACAGAGGAAATGCTGCCGAAATTTCGGTAGCCAATTGTTTCCTTAAGGTGTTAACTCTAAGTATGCTAATGAGAGTTTTGGTGAAAATGACCAAATCGCAGATTTTGACGAGATTGTGACTCGAATTTGGAGTAGCTAAAGGAGCGGAAAGAGGTATGTAAGGCTTCACCCTTCTTTCTATGGCATGTCTTGACTAAAAGAATTCGGGTACGAGTCTCGGGGACAACCCTAATCCCCGGAATCCGCACCTAAAGTTTTCAACTTTTCGTTCAATTGAATTGAAGTAAAAAGTGTGCAAAATGATGAAAAGACCTTCTAGACCCCTATAACTTGCCTAAGTGGGACCCGATTACCCTAAGACTCATACAAGTAACGCTATGACACGTAATATGGGTAAATTGTATACGCTACCTCGTCCGGCCCGAGGTGGGCCCGTTACTCTCGGATTTTCCTATAATCTTGGTTAACGTACTTGAAGTGAATCAAAAGGGGGCCTTTGATCCCGATTTCGTCACTAAGTGATAAGTGCTATGACTACTCCAGCGGGAGTGTTTCTATGATGATAATGATAATGACAATGTCAGAAAAGAGAATGTAGCTATGATAAGTACGACCGGAACGACTCTACGGCTAAGCCAAGCACCTAATATAAACATGAAAGTGATAAACTAATTTTTGAATCATATTTATATTTTCTAGCTATAACTTTATTTTCTAAGATTCCAAAACCTATGACTGTCATCTAAAATGCTTAATATTTCGTTTTCGGTTACTGTAACACTATTCTCCGTTGATAGTCTCGCCTTAAAATACTTGTTCATTCAAGGTGAGACGAAGCTATCACTAGCATTCCGTAATGTAATCGGAGGTCTCCGACCTTATGTCACTCCGATGGATACATGATTTTCCTTGGCTCTCTTGTGTGCTTATATGATATAGGTACATAAAACGGGTATACGTGTATGGGTATGTATATATATATGGTAAAGTAAATGTATATGTATGTGTATGTGGGGAAAAAGGGAAGGGCCACTGTTATATCACCACCTGATTCAGCTGGATTCCATCCTGGACGCGGGATGCCCGGACGCGGGATATGGGATGAGTCGTACGCGGCGTCTATATATATATATATATATATATATATATATATATATATATATATAATGTGTGATACATATGTGATGTAATATGTTGGGTCATCGTTGGGGAAGGGGTTGGGAGAGCCGATTGTATTCGGCGTCTGTAAATGTAATTGAAAGCTACCGTCTACTGAATTGTACTGTTTTCTGTATACATGAATAAGGGACACCGAGGGGGTTGGGAGAGCCGATTGTATTCGGCGTCTGTAAATGTGAGCAAAAGATACCGTTACTGAAATGTACTGTTTTCTGTACACGAGAATAAATAATATAAAAATGTTGACTCCTATGCCCATGAAAAGAAACGTTTCAAAGATAAAAAGACAAGCCTACATGACAGCCGGCCTAAAGAGGGGCCTTCCTATGTACAGGTTACGTTCTTGCCTCGTTATAGGCCCTATGGCTCCGTGATATTATTATTGATCGTACTTTATGTTACTGCTTGCATTGTTTTCCATGCCTTACATACTCGGTACATTATTCGTACTGACGTCCCTTCTTGTGGACGCTGCGTTTCATGCCGCGCAGGTCAGCAGGTATACGGACCAGATTCCTAGCGCCCTATCAGCAGCATTCGACAGCGCTCCAGTTGTTCCGGAGCCTTATTTCATCGGTACTATTTTGTGTATGTATTTTCGGGCGCGATAGTACTCGGCCCTTTCTCTGTATAATTGTACTATGTCTAGAGGCTCGTAGACAGATATACACAGTCAGCTATCTACAGTTTAATGTATTTTATTCCGAATGGTTCGCGTTCTGGTGTAACGCGATATTAGAAAGTTTACTGCAAATGTTGATGTTTAGAAAATAAAAATAAAAATATGGCACTGTTTATACAGGATAGCTATGGGGTGCTCGGTACAAGTATCGGGTACTCGTCACGGCCCCTGGTCGGGTCGTGACACGGCTGCCCGAAGGGGCCATTATTATTAAGCAGGAAGCGGCTGCCCGAAGGGGCCATTATTATTAAGCCGGAAGCGGCTGCCCGAAGGGGCCATTATTATTAAGCCGGAAGCGGCTGCCCGAAGGGGCTATTGTGATACTAGCCGGAAGCGGCTGCCCGAAGGGGCTATTGTGATACTAGCCGGAAGCGGCTGTTCGAAGGGACTATTCTGTTAAGATGTCGGAAGCGGCATATGTGTTGGATTGCATTATTTACTTAAAGATTATTTTGAGACTTCGTGTGCACATTTATGTTTCTTCCAGCGAAGGCTGCAGGTATTGAGTTAGGTTGCGATTTCTTCTCTCCTGAGTCAAATTATGATTATGACTTGTTACCACCTTACATACTCAGTACATTGTCCGTACTGACGTCCTTTTGCCTGGGGACGCTGCGTTCATGCCCGCAGCCCCAGATTGTTTGGTAGGTTAAGTGTATAGCTAGGACGCCTGGACGTCAGCTGGGATTGGCAAGTTCCACCTCATTCTGGAGCTGTGCTGAGTCATGTATCGATATGTATGATTATGGGTATGTCAGGGCCCTGTCCTGACTCATAATGTTTAGTTTACTTCTTAGAGACTTCTACAGACAGTGTCTTGTGGTATGTTTGTCGAGATGTCGACAAAGTGATATCAGTTGAGTCATTTATGGATTTAAAAGAGTATGTACTTTAGATGATTTAGATTGGTCTAAAGTACTTATTGATTGAAAGTTTTCATAATCGTTATAGAGATAATGATTTCTATTTGGAAAAATTTTATGTTCTTAAAAGTTTTTGAAATGACAGGTTTTAATAGAGTGAATGTCTAAGGGCTCGCTCGACTCTGATGAGAGTTGGGTGCCCGTCATGCCCTACCATTGCTCGGGTGTGACAAAGTGGTATCAGAGCAGTTCGTTCTAGAGGTTGTCTGGAAAGTCGTGTCAGGTAGAGTCTTGTTCATGGGTGTATTGTCGACCACACTTATGAACAGGAGGCTACAGGGCATTTAGGATGGTTACTCTTCTTTCATATCTAAGATCGTGCGATAGAGCCAAGCCACAGGAAATGAAATTCCTTGTACTAACCTTTGATTTTAGCTGACGAACGACATCGACAGAAGGAAGCGACTGATGATGTTAGAAGTTACAAAGTACAAAGGTAAGTAACGGTGTGAAAGTGGTATGTTGGATAAGGTAAGAATATTGAAATATGATTGAAATGTAAAGTTGGAAGAATGAAAGAGAAAGTAGATAGGAAGGTATAACAGGACAGATCGTTAAAGGATCAGGTACGTTTCGAGGTGCGATATGCGAAGTAAGTTCCGACACCTTTATACTTTTTACTGGAAATTGGGAGCCCTGTGTGGCTATGATACGATATGCTATATACATATATATGTTGGCCCTGTGAGGCATTGTTGGTATTTCCTGCGTGTAGGTTTTGGGATAGTAAGAAGTACAGAGGAAACTCTGCCCAAATTTTCCCAGAGAGAATGAGATATAGGTTTGTAATATGTTTTGAAAGGTTGTGTCAATAATAAGGATAGGATTTGACTAAGTTGCCAATACGGCTGAGCCGAAGAATTATCCCGATACCGATTGTAAGATAAGAAAGGAGAAGGCAAGGTAAAACATGAGAACTACTGAGATGATGCTAAGATATCTCTTGGACTCATTTAAGCACTTACGCATCGCATATTCAGATGCGTGATAGGGAAATTTAGAGCAAAATCTAGGTAAAGAGGTAATAGAAGAGTTTGAATTAAAGATAGAGAAACGAGACGAGATAATACGCCTAAAGTGCTATAAGTTGGATTAAGGGAATGGTTACTTAGAGGTCTGGAATGCGTTATTATAAGTTGAAGGGGATCGACCAACGAAAGAGGCATGGGAAGGGCATAATTCAATAAAAGAACATTTAAGGAAGTATTGGGAGCACAAGAATGGTTTAACATTCGAGGACGAATGTTCCAAAGGGGGGAACAATGTTAGACCCCGTATTTTATATGTCGAGCTATTCGCGAAGGAATCGACGTGAGTTAAAGATGGAACCCTTCCCGGACACGAAATAGAAACCTTCAATTTTTAATTTCTAAACTAGAACTAATCAGTTATAAATTTTACTTAGTATAAGAATGTTATTGGAGATTAGGAACTACTTAATTATGGTGTTAAGTAAAAATTTGTGACCACAATTGTTATGTCCCGTGTTTTCGTATAATTGGAAATTGAGAAATAATTACGATTTATGTGTTATAAGGAAATATTTGATTTTAGTGAATATGACTATGTTGGTTATGGAATTATTAATGTTAAGACCTCGGGGAAGGCCGAGAATAAATTTGGAATTTCGGAAATTAGTTTCGGGAATTACAAAACGGGACGTTTTATGAATTGGGCCAAGAAAAATACAACACAAAAATTGGGCCCAAAGAGGTGAAGTGGCCGGCCATGACATGGTCTAAGCCCACTTTAAATGGTCATGTGATTATCACATGACCTATATTGTGGATATATATCAATTAATACTTAGTAATTATCAAGATCAAAGAACAAAAAGCAAAGAACACCAAAGAAAGAAGGGTTCGGCCGTAGCTAGAGAGAAAAAGAAAGAAAAATTTCCAAGCTTGATTGTTGATCCAAAATCCTAGTTTCTACATAGTTGTGAAGTGCTCAATACCCTCTTCAACGGGGTATAATTAGTTTGGCGCAAGAACTACGTTTACAACAAGTCGGGTTTTCAAGAAAAGGTAAGAATTTTGCCCCTTTAATGTTATAGAATTGTTATGAATGTGTTAAGGATTGAGAATAGACGGGAATCCCGTAACTTTGATGTATATAGAAAGCCGTGTGTGTGTGTGTATATGGTGTGTTGGCCGTGAGTTATATGTAGTGCAAAGGCATGGGAATTTTATCTTGTTTAGTTGGTTTGTGGCGTCGTTATAACTTTTATGTCGTAAATAATTGATTGATGAATTAAAGTGGCGTTGGAAAATGATTTTGGACGTTATCGGAAAGTGTATACCTTTGGTATAATTGTGTATATCATTGTATATTTAGGGTGCTAAATACTTTAAATATGAGTTATAGTTGATGTTAATGAATTCGGAATGAAACGACGCAAGTTAGAACCTTCGTTATAAGTTTTGATGTACTTGAAGGAATTAGGGAAAGTAATGAATTTTGGACGATTTTGTATATAGTTTGGAATATGTTTGGGATGTGTTTGAATAATCGCGAATGAGTAAATGGATATAATGATGTGGATATAGATTTGGAGTTTTGGAAGTTTGAATGAAAAGTTGCCAACTTAGGTAATAATGTAGGACTTTGAAGGTAGAGTGGTTTGATTGTGATTTGTGTTGTTTGTTGATGTGTGGGCTGCTGTTGTTGTTGTATTTTGAGCTGAGCTAAGTCTCGGGGATGTTAGATTTATAGGGGAAGTGCTGCCGAAATTTCGGTAGGCAAAAATTAAGTTAATGGCATTTTTCAGCCTAAGAATCTCAATTGGTAACTTTGATCATTTGCAGATTTTAGACGGAACGGGACTTGACTTTTGGGAGAGCATACGACGTTTGTAAGGTATGTAAAGCTACCCACTCCTTCGTTTGGCATATCTTAGTATGATAGGCGAATATGAGAACTTCCGGAGCATTTCTGCTCCTCGAAACCCGATCCACAGAAAGGTTACTATTCATTCAATTCAATTGAAGCCTAAGGGCTCTATTTTGGCTAGAATGCCACCACTCGTCCGAAACCTATCGAAATGTGGTCGGGTAACTTAGAAATGATTATGTATGACCCTTTGGCCTATAAATGTTAAGAAAATATGTTCACCACCTCAATTTGACTCGAGGTGGGTCCGCTAACCCCGATACGCCCTATTTGCCTTATTGGGCTATCTTTGTGAATAAAGTTTGATATGGTACTTTCGATTTTGGAATCCCCTCTTATGAGATATATTTGGAATATTATGATATGATAAGTTACGTTTTGAGCCATACGTACCATTTTGGAAACTTTTGTGAAACGGATCTTTGTATCGGCTACGTATTCGCTTATTTTGTGCTATGGAACGATTTGTAAAACTATTATGTTTTGAAAGACTATTTTGAAGTATGATTTGCATTTGTTTGCTCACGACTCCGCTCGTGCCTTATTATGACTTCGTTCACCGGTTCCCGGGCCGGTTATGATTCGTGCGCCTTATAGTAATTCGGCCGTATGCTGTGTTACGGTTCCCGAGGCTTCGCCATAGGGCCGGGTTCCGTTTGGAGTTATGCTGTGATATGGCTCGTGATGCGATACGCTCACCTATGATTATGCTTGTGTTCGGGGATGTACGGAGATTTGAAACCTTCTAGTGTTATGCTGTGTGTGGCGCCAGCGTCGGAGTGGCGACCACGTTCCTAAGCGTTTGCATGATTTCATTTGCATTATGTATACGTATATGATTTCGATATAGATTTTGACCTACCCATTTGTACTCCACTCTGACATTTGATTTGCTATCGGTTTTGATCCATATTTCTGTACTCCGTGCTTTACATACTCAGTACATATTTCGTACTGACCCCCTTTCTTCGGGGGCTGTGTTTTATGCCCGCAGGTGCAGATATCGGTGATCCTCCGCAGTAGGCTTCACTTCTTGCTATTCCGGAGTACTCCTATTTGATCCGGAGTCCACTTTTGGTACAGACTCTTTTTGCTTTGTATATATTCGGTATGTTTGACTATTTGGGTACGGCAGGGCCCTGTCTCGCCATATGTCTTTGTTTTGAGTTTGTAGAGGCCTGTAGTCATATATGTGGGGCGAGGGTCCTATGTATGTTTGTCTGATTTTGTTTTCTGGTCTTAGAGCGGTCCGTTCGTTATGATGGCCCCAAATGGCCCTTATGCTTATGTTTGCACTTTTGGCCGGCGATGTCTACTCCGCCGCTTCGTTTGTATTTGATATGATATTTTGATTTGGCACGACCGCTTAAGACATATTTTGATATAAATTATGTTCGATATGATTTCGAAAAATTATGAAATAAGTTTGGATTTGAAAATGAATGTCCGATTCGGTCTGGGTACCCAGGTAGGGTGCCAGTCGCGGCCCACGGGGCTGGGTCGTGACAACAATGAACCAATATGAACATTAACGTGCCATGTCCAAAGGATGACTCAAAGTCATCTAAAATAAGGCTATTATGGAAGACATACAAATATGCATTTAAATGTTAATTCATCCACTGTACTTTCATCATATTGTGGACAACTAAATTGGAAGAAAAATATATGTGAATTTCGGCCAAGGTGGCTAAAAAAAGAAGACATCCATGTGAGGCATGCATTTGAATACGGAAGGAATCTATTACTTTATAAAATCATGCATTATTTTATGATGACACACATGTTAGGAAGAACCCTTGCACACTTAAATATTGACATTCATCTTTGTATGATTTCAATGGACAAAGGTTAGTGTATGAATCATCCACTACACATGCAATTGTCTTGTAAACAATAAAAAGGAAAGGAAGAAGGAGAGACAAGGGGGGGGGGGGGGGGGGGGGGTTCGGCCAAGGCATATAGCCGAAAGTGAGAGAGAGAAAAATTGAATTTTGGTGTAAAGTTAATGGAGTGACTCATTGTCATGAGTGGAGCATGTGTCCACCTTGTAGGCATCATAATTTAACCAAATAATGACTAAGGAATCAGACATTATAATTCATTTCAACTTCACAACAAAAAGAAAGAAAACTAGAAAACCCTAGAGAGAGAGAGAGAGAAAGCTCACGGCCAAAGGGCTGATTTTGGAGCTCCTTGTGTGTTGATCAAAAAAAAATATTTCTTCAAGCATTTCAACCCTTTATAAGGTCCCTAGAAACGTGAAGATAGTCTTTGGAGCAACAAGAACCATTATCATTTCAATTCACAAACTCTAGCCAAGTTGAGAAGTCGGATTGTCAAGGTAAGATCTAACTTTCTTTTACGTGTGTTGAGGGTGATGTAGATGTATGAATATAAGTTTCATGCATGAAATGATGTGTATTTATGTTGGAACATGATAGTAGTCATGAACTTATATATGTTGATGTTGAAGTATGGTTGTAACTTGATGAACATGAATTGCATGCATAAGATCATGAATGTTGGTGTTGGAATGTTAATGTGGCCGTAGGGACTATTTTAGTGCCATGGTGGACTGATTTTCTTTAGTAATTATGGATGATGCTATCATAGATTGCATGGTAAAAATAATGAAAGGAATTGGAAGGTTAAAGGTGAAGTTGTGTTAGTATGAAAATAATTGAATCCATGATTTTATGTGTGTGATGTTGAAGCATGGTTAAGCCATGTAGTGGACTGTTTTGTGTGGAAGTTAGTGAACTGATTTTACTTGATATTTTGATTGTTATTGTCATGAATTTTATGATGGAAATAAAGGTGTTTAATGGTTGGAGTTGGAACTAAAGTCGTTTGTGAGTTGTTGTAAGGATTATAGAGATGACGATGTAGCTTAGTTGCGTATGAATTAATGATGTAGTTGTCATGTGATTGCTGGTCATAACTTACTGACATTATATGAAAAGAAGACATGAAATAATGTGTAAGAATCATATGTGGTTTGCTTAGTATGTTCGTAAACGTTTGCAAGAATTTCGAACATTGTTATGTTGTCGGTTAGGGACTATTTTGGACGTGTTGTTGGTTAGGGACAATTTTGGACATGTTGTTTTGGCTAAGTTGGAAAAACTAATTATAGTTAAGAATATACATCATGTTTTCATAGTGGTTGGGATGTTATAGAATCGTTTCGACGAAATGTTATGACTATAGACTAACAAGAATAAATTGGACGTGTCATAATCGCATGTAGACTATTATTGGGTGTTGTAATGTACGGACTGTTTTGACACGTTGTTGTTGTTCTTATTGAGCTTGGAAGATTAATGATATTTAATATTATGCATTGTGTTGTATGTTGGATGGGCTGTTATAAAGTTGTTACATGCAAACGTTAAGGCTACAAACTATTAGGAATAACTTGAGAATGTAGTAGCCGTATATAAATCGTTATTGAATGTGGTGAATGTGGGCTGTTTGGAATTTTATGTGGGCTGTTAGGGTTGGTATTGAACGGATAATTATTGATGTTGGATTGGTGGTATGTAGTTGGTTTAATTTGGATATAAGGAAAACGTCGTCTAAACATCTAGAAATGTGTTACTAACGCTAGAATACGTTTTGAATCTCCCCGTAGTTTAACCCTAGCTCTTGATGTCTTAATAGAGGTCGAGATATTATTGGGCAGCGTATAAATATTGAGTGGCGAATAAGCGCTAAAGGTATGTGAAGCTAACCCTTCTTTCTTTTGGCATGTCTTAGCTCTAAGTGATGAATGATATGAACTTTGGGGTAATCCTATTCATAAGTCTTGAGTTTGATTCATGATTCTTATTCACTTCTTGATGTTAGAACTCTTAAGTGATTGAGCTCCCCTCTTCAGTTTCCTATACGATGGATAATAGTCGATATATATAAGCTCTTATTCTGTTCCGAAGGGAACACCCATAAGGTCCCAGTTGAGTTTTGTATATGGTTTTACTAATGATTTCGAGGAAATTAGTTTTATACTAAAGGAAACATAAAGTTATATTTTCAAAACCACTCCGGAGGGGGTGCGAGATTTTACTATTTCATTTCATTTACGATTTATGTTTACATTCCATAGCATCATCTCTTTGTATTGATATTTGTGGATTAAATTTGTGTTGTCATGATTGTGATGTTAAACCGGAAGCGGCTGCCCGAAGGGGCCATAATTATTAAGCCGGAAGCGGCTGCCCGAAGGGGCCATTATCATTAAGCCGGAAGCGGCTGCCCGCAGGGGCCATTATTATTAAGCCGGAAGCGGCTGCCCGAAGGAGCCATTATTATTAAGCCGGAAGCGGCTGCCCGAAGGGGCCATTATTATTAAGCCGGAAGCGGCTGCCCGAAGAGGCCATTATTATTAAGCCAGAAGCGGCTGCTCGAAGGGGCTATTGTGATACTAGCCGGAAGCGGCTGTCCGAAGGGACTATTCTGTTAAGATGTCGGAAGCGGCATATGTGTTGGATTGCATTATTTACTTAAAGATTATTTTGAGACTTCGTGTGCACATTTATGTTTCATCCAGCGAAGGCTGCAGGTATTGAGTTAGGTTGCGATTTCTTCTCTCCTGAGTCAAATTATGATTATGACTTGTTACCACCTTACATACTCAGTACATTGTCCGTACTGACGTCCTTTTGCCTGGGGACGCTGCGTTCATGCCCGCAGCTCCAGATTGTTTGGCAGGTTAAGTGTATAGCTAGGATGCCTGGACGTCAGCTGGGATTGGCAAGTTCAACCTCATTCTGGAGTTGTGCTGAGTCATGTATCGATATGTATGATTATGGGTATGTCAGGGCCCTGTCCTGACTCATAATGTTTAGTTTACTTCTTAGAGACTTCTACAGACAGTGTCTTGTGGTATGTTTGTCGAGATGTCGACAAAGTGATATCAGTTGAGTCATTTATGGATTTTAAAAGAGTATGTACTTTAGATGATTTAGATTGGTCTAAAGTACTTATTGATTAAAAGTTTCCATAATCATTATAGAAATAATGATTTCTATTTGGAAAAAATTTATGTTCTTAAAAGTTTTTGAAATGACAGGTTTTAATAGAGTGAATGTCTAAGGGTTCGCTCGACTCTGATGAGAGTCGGGTGCCCGTCATGCCCTACCATTGCTCGGGTGTGACAGGTAGTCTGAGAAGTCTGTGCTGTCGGGCGTACTGAAGAACAACCCACTGCTGAGCCTGTGGGCTGAGTCCCCGCTCTACCTCTCGCTGAAGGGCAATCTCTCATCATATGACCAGCCTGTCCACAGGCATAGCAAGCATCGGAACCCTGGCGGCACTGCCCAGAATGCAATGTACCGCACTGGCTGCACCGCGGTACTAAAGGTCTCCGCTGACTAAAATCTCCCCTGGACTGAAAATCTGAGGATCTCGAACTCTGGCCCTGTCCTGATTGAAAAGAACGGTCAAACCTCCTATCTGGGAATCTGGGAGGTGCACTAGTCGCTGACTGACCTGAGTGCCTAGAATGCATCTGTCTTGGTCCCCCTCTATATTCACTGCTCGCCCCCGTAGATCTAGCTCTCTTACCTTGCCTCCTGTCATTATCACGATCACTTCTTTGCTGCTGTTGTCGTTCCTCAAGATTCTGAGCATGTGCCTGTGTTCGGGAAATGTCCATCCCGTCTTGCAAACAGGCCGTCAGACAATCTCTAAACAAATGTGGCCCCAACCCACTCACAAATCTGATTACGCGATCACCCATATCAGTCACCATAGTCGGGGCATACCTGGCCAGAGAATTGAATTGCATACTATACTCTCGGCACTCATACTTCCTTGCTTTAGATTCAAGAACCTATCCGCTCTAGCTCGGCGGACCTCAGGTGGCAAATAGTGACGAATATAAGCGTCAACAAACTCTTGCCAAACAGGAGGAGGTGCATTTTATGGTCTTGACGCTATCCAGTTGTTATACCACAATACTGCCACATCGCGGAGTCTATAAGAAGCTAACTCTACCGATTTGGTCTCAGAAGCATGCATAAGTTTCAGTGTCCTCAACATCTCATCAACAAAGCCTTGTGGGTCCTCATCCGGCTTCGACCCGAAAAATTCCGGAGGATTTAAAGTCAAGAAATCACGGGCTCTCGTACTGGCAGAACGATCACTCGAGCCCGCATTCTGCCGCTGTGCCTGGGCGGCAACCAATTGTGTCAATAGATGAATAGCTACGGTCACTTGTTGACCCGAAGCACCTGGTGGAGGGACCGGAGCTGAGGCTCCCCCTCGCTCTTCTACATTGGGTGCGGCCTCATTTTGTGATTCGCCCTCGTCTACATTCGCCGGAGGCTCCCTTTCTGCCCGCTTCTTTGTCGTAGCTTTGCCCTTCTGGGCAGCGGTAGCTTTTCCTTTCGGCGACATTCTGAATTCACAACGCACTTTTAGGGGAGGATAAAATCTTAGGCATGGCTCTATCGCACGATCTCATAAGAAGAAAGATGGTCATTTTTCCTAAATGCCTTGTAGCCTCTTGTTTATTAGCGTGGCGCGCAACACACCATAAACAAGACTCTACTAGACACGACTCGTAGACACTTCTTAGGACGAACTGCTCTGATACCACTTTTGTCACGACCCAGCTAGGGGCCGCGACGGGCACCCGGGGCTAGCCACCGAGCACCGCTCGCTCTATTACTCATCCCATTCGATTAATGCTCTTTTTATCCGATTTGTGCTCAAATCATGGAAAAATCATAGTTTATCTGAAAACATAAATACTTTTGTTTCTATGAAAGGATCTTTAGTACGTCAAAATAATAAGTGCACATGTACATGAAAAATGTGAGACCATACTACCCGCACTGCGCATCTACGAGCCTCTACTGACATACTATACAAATAGACGGAACAAGACTCCGTCATGCCCCAAAATATACATATATAAGTACCAAAAGATTAATCATAAGCACCTCCGGACAATGGAGTGCTTTCAATCCGCTGATAGCTCCTAAGGATCTGGATCGAGCTCACCTCCCTGCCTACCTGTGGCCATGAACACAGCATCCAAAGAAAAGGACGTCAGTACGAATATTGTACTGAGTATGAGAGGCAAAACAATGAAGAAGACAACAACAATATAAGAAGAACATCAATATGAACATCTGAGTCTGAACGGCTCCTAAGGCGGGCACCGTTGGTGATGTGAAACAATAAAAAAAGACGGAAAACAAAAAGAATAAGAGGAGGAGAAAATAAAAACTATAAATAATAAAATACATTTATTTTCATAAAAAAATATTGTAAATTAAAAGAAAAAAATCGTTTCTCGTTTTCACGAAAGTGTACAAATGAACTCCGTAATGCATTTTCTCAAAAAAAAAAAAAAAAGTGTACAAATGTCCGTGCCACGTGGTGTTTCAAAGGGGTGATAATTCTACTTTACAAAAAAATATAGGAGTATTAGGTCCGTATAACGTTAAAATTGTGTAATTAAACATTGGGAAAAAGTTGAGGGATATGTATCTCACAAATATTGTACTGTGATGAAGAGACAGCATTCTATTTGCATGTGGCGTGGTCAGGCCTAATTTGATAGCGGAATCTGAGGTAGGCCACTCGGCTATAATTACGCAGTAAGACTTTGATTGAAGCAGTTGGAACAAAGTCATGTTTTTGTTTTGTACCAACGGCCGCTTTTCATGCTTCTTCTCACTTTACTATAAACTACCAACGACCATTTTGGGCCCCATTATTATCCTTTACCCAATCCATCTATTTAATGAAGGAATCCAAAGGAATTATAGTTTAAAAAGGGTAAAGAAATGAAAAAGAGTAATGAGAGAGCAAATTATTATCGACCCATTGTTTTATAATAGTTGGCATTTTTATTAGATTGTCAAGATTTTCTCGAAGCCTAGGGTCAATGAGAAACAACTTCTTTACTTTCACGAAGTATAGGAGTAAGGTTTGCGTACATTCTACCCTCTTCAAATTTCATCTGTTAAATTATCCTAGGTATGTTCCTATCTAAACCTCAGCGGCTAAATTATACTCCCTCCATCCCAAAAGGATTGTCTTAGTTTGTCTTGACACAAAGTTTAAGAAATAAAAAAAGATTTTTGAAATGTATGGTGCAAAACAAGTCTTAGATATTTATGTATTTGTAAATTATTTCATACAGTTAAATTATTTTTAAATATAGAAAGGTGTCAATTTTTTTGGGACAAACTAAAACGAAAAAAAATAATCTTTTTGAGACGGAGAGAGTAATAGGTATGATGTTGTTTAGATCGTCAAGAATTAACTCTCCCTTAATTTTATTGGATCCTTAAAGTTGTGATTTTAAACGTGAAATCACTCTGTGGGAAACATCATGCCTTTATTAGTAAAGTTCAATGAATGACCGGTCGGATGGTCAAAGATATGTCCACAAACAAGAAGAGTAACATGAGTGTGTAGGTTAGTTTATACTCGCTCGTTTCAATTTATATGAACCCATTTGACTGAGCATGATATTTAAAAAAGAGTGAACACTTTTAAAATTTGTGGTTCAAAATAAGTCTTGAATATTTTTGTGGCTGTACATCATTTCATAAAGTGAATTTGTTTCCAAATTAAGAAAGAGATCATTCATTTTGGCACGGATAAAAAAAAATAGGTTTAAATAAATTAAAACAGAGGGACTATTTTATAGTCTGCACGCACACCAAAGTAAAAAATTTAGGCAGCTTTCATAGTCAGAATAAAAATGGAATGTTTTTTTATCCTCTTTCACCCACCTTGGTGTACGATGAATCGTGACATGCAAAAGCAATGCTCCCTAAATTTAAATTAAATATCTTAGTTTGACTAGATGTAATTAAAAAAAAATTAAAAAAGGCTTTTGAATTTTACATGAATGATATTGTTTTTGGGACCACAAATGACACCTTGATCAATAAGTTTGCTAAGCTTATGGTAAGTGAATTTGGGATGAACAAGATGGAGAAACTAAACTTCTTCTCGGGACTAAAGTAAAGCAGACCAAATATGGAACAATGATTCATCAGCAAAATGCATCAAGAAGCTGTTGAAAAAAATTTACATTGAAAATACAAAGACCATTGATGCCCCTATAAGCACTGTCACACGGTTAGATAAAGATAAAATTAGTCCTCTGGTTGAACAAAAGAAGTACATGGGTATAATTGGCTCCTTGCTATACTCAACTGCAAGCAGACCTGATATTGTGTTTAATGTTGGGTTATGTGCTAGGTTTCAATCGTGCCCACGAGAATCTCACATGAAGGCTGTGAAAAGAATATTAAGGTATCTTAAAGGGACACAGGACCTGATCCTCTAGTACCCACATGGAGATTCCTCAAAGGGTATTCTGATGCTGATTATGCTGGAGATCTGGTGAATAGGAAGAGCACATCCGGATGGCTCACTTTCTAGGTTCTTGTTTCATCTCATGGTCAATAAAGAAACAAAACTTTGCATGGAATTATCAATAACAGAAGCTGAGTATGTAGTTGTTGGTTCATGCTATGCACAACTACTATGGATCAAACAATAAGTAGAAGACTTTGTTGTTTAGATTGAAAGGGTTCTAATTTTTTTATTATAACACGAGTGTTGTACACATGGAAAAAGATCCAGTCCAGCACAAAAAGACAAAACACATTGATTTTAGACATCACTTCTTGAGAGATAATGTAGAGAAGGAACATATCTTTATGGCGTTCTGCAACAGAGAGGACCAAATTGCTGATATATTTACAAAAGCTCTAAATAGGGATTACTTTGCAAAGAACCGCCTGTAGCTTGGACTGCTCAAGATGAGCTGGAAGGGATCTAGTAGCTCAGTTGGTTGGCTACCAGAACTTTCACCTTGTTGGTGAGAGTTCGAATCCCCATGTTGTGATTCCCTTCCCCATTTTCCCTTCCCCTACTCCCTATGTAATAAAAAAAAATTAAAAAAAAAAACTACTCAAGATGAGCAGAGCCCTGTTGTTTCCCTCAATAACCGACTTAGTTTAAATCATAGTATTTTTAATACTATTGTTTGTTTGATGATGTTAAAAGGGAAAATAGAGATAACAGTTCATACGCGGATAACCTGGTCCCTGTTAAACTGATAAAATTGCAAAGGTGGAAACAATCCTGAAGATAGAACCTAGTCCTTATAAAAAATGAAAGATGTGAAAAGAGTAAGACACATGGTTATGATTAGGTGCACAAATCTAGCCATCTAAAGGTCGCAAAGAGTGGAAGGTTAGTCCCTACAGCTGATTAAGTGAGCTTACAAACATTACTTAGTCAAGCAAATCTAGCCATCTAGAGGGCTGGAATGAATGGAAGGTAAGACCCTACATAGGTTAAGGCAAACATCTTGCCCAACCTAAAGACTGAAATAAGCTTAACATCTTGTTGAAGTCAATAAACTAAAGTGAGTGTAACATCTTGCTGAAAGTTTACTTTGACCAAAGTGAGCTTAACATCTTTCAAAGGTCAGAAGTTAGATCAATATAGAGCTGGAAGTGTTGAACAATTCTTAGGGGAAAGATTGTCAATGTAGGAGCTATGCCTAAAGGGGAAGATGCACATGAAGAGCCTATAAAGATTGATGAAGTTGAACGAGTGTACATGAAGAAATATAAAGCTATTATGGGTTTGTCATCATCATAAAGAGGGAAATTGTTGAGATATTGTGATTTCAATAGTAGTTCAAGAGCTTATGAAGTTCTGCTGATTGACAAACTACATATGTAAAAGTGACAATCAAGGTACAAGAAAGAATGAATGAATATATACAAAAACTAGATCCTTTATATATCTCTAAAAGGAACTGGTTAAGCATGTATAACACTTTAGAAAAACTGTTGAAGGAACTAGTCCTTTAGATGAAGAATCGAAGGTTGTTTGAAGAAGTTGTTCGAGCAGACATAAATAATTGGAAATAAGAATCAACCCAATTCTAGAAGGAATTGGAGTTCAAGATATAGGAACTTTTATCATTAATTGAACACATGGAATTAGCTTGGAAATAGAAAAAGTTAACCGTATGCGCGTGAAGAAGAAATCCTAGTCAAACAAGGATTGGTTTCGTACAATTAATAGAACCAAGTCTTGGTTGGATTTGAAGAACTGAATACGGTTGTTTGCTCCTATAAATACAACACGAAAAAATTGTTGGAGCTTAACCACAACCAAAGAGAGAGACATCAGAGTGAGAGCAGAGCCAACACAAAGAATCTTTGGGAATCAACTACAACAGCGAAAAAACCTGTTCCTATCTAGATATATGTATATTGTTCTTGAGTTGTAATAGTTAGGTTCTTGTGGTACCAAGATAATATCTTAATTACATTCATAGTGATTGTAGTAGGTATTGTATGTGTTTGTAAGGGACTTCATTAAGTGGATAGAGTCATTAAAGAAGTTAGGTGAGAGCCAACAAATGATCAAGAAATTGTTGAGGAGAGGAAGGTACTAATTGGAACAGTTCCTTAGGTGTACATAGAGTTGTAAAATTAGAATTGCTCGTGTTTAGTGAAGCGTTAGGGAAAAAATTACAAGAGGTAGGTCGTGATTTTTTGTCCCTTGAGCAAGGAGTTTTCCACGTGAAAATACTTGTACGTTGATTTACTTATTCCACACTTTATCTTCTTGCGTAGTTGCTCAAATTAAAAAATCTGATTCGTTCAATACTTAGGTCGCAGCTAAACTAACAGTATTCTTGAGTCCACCTTAGTTAATATATATGTTAAATTATAATCTCGTTCAACTTTCTTAATTAGAAGCAGTTGAGGTTGTATTTTAGAATTTGGAATTAATTTTGCTTTAAACTAGAGTTAGCTTGTAGAGAGCAACATTATAGGATTCGTGTTGGGGGAGAATGACTTAGATTTATGTTTTTCTTTCTTTAATTTATAGTTAACTTGAAGGGGTAACAACAATGGAGTAACTGTTATGGTTAAGAGCTTAGGCTCAAGTTCTTAGGGTTACCTTTGTAATCCATTCAACTCATTGATTTTAGTGAATCTGGTTGAAATCTCACTGGGTGTAGGTTGTGATTTTACACCCTTTCAAGCCGGGTGATTTTCCACGTAAAAATCATGTATGCCTTGTTTTTTATTTCGTGTATCATTTTTTCTAGCACTAAACTAAGTTTGAACACCTCTTCGAATAGGTTCTTCGAAATTGTTCCAGCACTATTCAAAACCTAGTTAAAATTTAAGAGAACGCCAAAATCGTTAACGACCCAATTCAAATCTCCTCTTGCGTAGCATGAGTGTTAAAACTATCAATTTATTCCAATAAAATTTTAGGCACTCAGCTCTGGGACCACAGGTTTCCTCGGATGCGGAACGGCCACCTAAGCTTGTGAGCCAGGGCAAAATTTATTTCTGAGGCGAGGTTGGACACAAAACACCGACCTTAGTTTGTTTGTCTGGCATAATTGTTCCTTCTAGCGTGATGGTTTGGACTTCACTACCAAGGTCTTGTTTCCTGGAGGTTTGGACACTTCATGTCACGACCCGGCTAGGGGCCGCGACGGGTACCCGGGACTAACCACCGAGCACCGCTCGTACTATCATTTACCTAACCCATTTAACAATCATTCATCTATTTTCGGTTAACTTTAAAAAGAGGATTTGCTTTTCATTACAAAAATATAACGCGTTGATACAGAAACATATTTCAATATACTTATACACATGCGTACTACCCATGTTGTGGAACCACACAACCCACACCGAGCATCTATGAGCCTCTATTGAGTGACATACAAATATATACACAAAAGGAACAACCAATTAGCACCTCCGGAAGATGGAGTGCTCTTCAGCTCGGCTAGTGACTCCTATCAGTCTGGGCCGCTTTCCCGTCTACCTGTGGGCATGAACACAGCATCCAAAGAAAATGATGTCAGTACGAACATTGTACTGAGTATGAGAGGCATACATCAAGAAATAAAGTAAGAATAAGAAAGTAAAGTAAAGTAAGAACAAGGAGATAATCGATAACTGCTTGCCTCTTAAGGCGGATCCATGCATGCATACTCATAAAGCATCATATAGTAAATTGCTGCGGAACGTGCAGCCCGATCCATATGTCATCATATGTTAGTGCCGAGGAACGTACGGCTCGATCCATAAATATAATAAGTTAGTGCCGAGGAACGTACGACCCGATCCATAACCCATATACCCCGCGTCCGGGCATCCCGCGTCTGGGATGGAATCATGATATGCTAGCTGTACAGGTAGCTATGCGTCTATAGCGCCTCACCTTCCCCCCTTTCCCCTGAAAACATTTTCATATCATATATATATACATACATAATATACATAGCATGCTGGAGAGCCCAAGGAAAAGCTGTAAGTACGTTGGAGTGACGTAAGGTCGAAAGCCTCCGATTGTGTTATGGAGTAATCATCGTCGCTTTGTCTCACCTTGAAGGAACAATTATTATAAGGCGAGACTATCAATGAAGAATAGCATTAAAAGAAAGCATAGAATAAAATCATGAACTTCATAAGGCATCCATTCATATACTTTGGAAGATTTAGAATAAAGTCACCATCCATGAATAAATTGAGAAATCAGTAAATAGCTCGACGTTCTCATATAGTCCTTGAAATCGTAAACTTGAAACTTTTAAACATAAGATCATTCTCATCATAGTCATCAAAATGATATTCTCACTTTTGACATCATCGATGTCATTGAAAAACATAGCCTTTGACGTTATCATAAGATCTCACATAATCACAACCTTTGGTTTTGGAAAGTAGGAATACTTTGGAAAACATTTATGGAATATCAAGAAGGAAATCATGCTTTGGAATCTGAGACATTTAACTTTTGATGAAGAGGAAAATACGAAAACATTTATGAAACCATAACCTAAAGATCATGCCTTTGAAAGAAGGGGCAAGCCTTAACATACCTTCGACGCTTACAATTCTTATTGCTTGCTCGTTCTCCCTTAATGCACTCGTATACCTTCAAGAGAATTCATGTCGTCGTTAGCTAAGTAATTACAAGAACGGACTACCATTTCTAAGGAAAATTGGGTAGCACTCCCTTCATTTCTAATACTTTCCCCATGTTTCATTTCCACTCTCCTACATTCGTAACGACACTCCCAATATTACTTTCAACAATCATCACTGATACACTTTGAGAAAAATCTACCATTTTCCTCCAATTTCTCCACATTCATGGTTATAGCTCGTTATCACGTTTTCTCGTATATAATACTTATTTCATGGTCTAGACGTTATTTATAACATATTCACAACCGTAGCTTATCAACATTCATGACTCCATTCAACTACTATTCAATTGTGCCACTATTTACCCATACAAGGCCCATTTTCTATGTTCTTATACATTTCAAGTATCTAAGCCTTCCAATACCTTGAACCATATGGTATAGTCATGAAACATACCTTGGATGATGGTGGAACAAGCCTTGAGCAACAATACTCTTTTTATACCAAAACCCTATTTCAACCCTTTAGAGATTTCTTGAAGAAGATGACTTCCAATAGAGTCTCATGCACTTGCTTTCATGAATTAGATGTTGATGATCTTGGTTCCCCTTTGATCTCTTGAATTTTGTGGATGAATATTTGGAGAGCTTCTAGAGTGTTCTTGAATGGTGTAGATGCATAATGAAATAAAATGAAGCCTTGGTCCCCTTTATTAATTCAAAATCTGGTCTTTAATGAATTTCAGTCGGGGTGAACAGTGGTCGTAAACCACAGTTTACGAGCCGTCCTCCCTGGTCGTATTTAAGCATGTCCAAAACAGAGAAGTTGGCTGAAGAATATTGCAGTTTACGATCGAGGTTTACGGTCCGTAAACCAGTTTACGGGCCGTACTCCAAGTCGTATTTAAGCATGTCCAAAACAGAGAAGTTGGCTGAAGAATATTGCAGTTTACGATCGAGGTTTACGGTCCGTAAACCAGTTTACAGGCCGTATTCCAAGTCGTATTTAAGCATTTCACCACTTAACAGAAAGTTGAAACTTGAAAGGCTAGAGGACGATGGTGGTTTACGGTCCGTAAATCACTTTACGGGCCGTATACAACTTCACGACCACTGTGCTGAATAAAATTCCATAACCTTTTCATTTCCAAAAATTTCACGAATCATCACCCCTTACTTAGTAAAACACCCCACACTCATACCCTTGTCGTTCTATTCCTTGTACATGTACGGGGACTTTTCCGAGGTGTAACACTTTACCTTCACCCCCGCGAACAAAACATTGTTCTTTTGCAATGTTTTTCACTCTTAGCCACATTCCAAAACCTCCACCCTAAGGAGCATGTATCATGCTCCACTTTATTTTTTGCTACATTTTTCACTTTTAGTCACTTCCGCCATTCCCTTCAGATTAGTACCATACACCGGCGCTGCCATGTTACTCTTATTTCCCCAATCCCTTGTGGGTCAACATGCATGCTCTTCCAAACTAACTTAAGCACGTCATGCAGTCGGTATTAATCCAAATTAAAGTTAAAAAAGGATGGGATAATTATCTATTTGGGCAGCCCTAAAAGATAATAGCGGGAAAATGTATATATTTTTGTATATTAAGTATAAAATACATATAATATACATAAATATACTTAATTAGTGTATATATTTTGTATATTTTGGCTAGCGCTCGTAATTAATTTCGTCCGACAGGTCAAAAATGAAAAGAACCCAAAAAGTTTTGTGGGATTTACATGTATAAATAACAAAACTTGTACAACGAAGGAGATTATTCAATGAATAATCAATCAGCTATTCTGATCTTAATTTCAATTCAGGTACTTTCTAGCATTATTTTCAGTCTATTACAGTTTGCTTTGCAATTTCCTTTTACCATTAGGCGATGCAAATCTAGGTCCAAAATCCTACATAGAGCATTACTCCTTTAAGTAGAATGCTTTCTTTAATATGCCTCAGAGACGTTTGGTAGAAGTAATGGAGAAAATAAAATCCACATAAAATTTAGTTTGACATTTGATCCATGCGCTACGCTACTCATCCATCAAATGTCAAACATTCAAAAATTCCATCCGTCGTTCATTCAGATGCTACCAGTCTCCACCCACCCTTCCGTGGAGAATTAGTTTCGGGATGTGAACTACGCAGACCTGATTCTTGTTCCAGCAAGATACGTAGGCAATCCTACATAAGGGTACGGTCTTCCGCTGTTTCAAACGGCGGACCCTCAGAGCGGATCTGGGGTATGTCTTTGAATCAGTCGAACTCTTCAAATCTTCGTTCACAAACATCTTGAATTAAGTACCCTAAGGACTGGAAATTGGGGCAACTTGTTCAAAGTGTTCAACAAATTTGTTCAAACTCCAAAATGAACCAGTCAAAGAAACAACTCCTTTCACGAAAATTCAAGAAAAATAGGAGTTCGCACTGTAGTTGTCCCTAAATTAGTTGTTTAGCCCTTGACTCTCTCAATACTTCTTCCGAGGTTTATATTCCCGTCATCACCAGTCTACCATGACACTTTCAATGGGATCAACACTAGTCAATCACTATCCCACTAAGGAAATTTTCTACGAGCACAACGATAAGAAAGTTACAAGGTAACGAGCCTCAGGTCAACATCAAGAACATAGCTAATATGCTAAAGAGGGATACGTAACTCCCCAACCAGCCAAAACCCGTATCGACCCCATCCATGAGATGCACAGGATGATCGCCTTTCGAGGTCACCCTTTCACCAATTCACTCTTAAAGAGCACAAGTGTCTAATGCAAACATAATTCAACCCTACGACGATTTCGATCCTCTTTCTTTCAGGATCAAGATGAAAACATCCTCAAAGCAATGTGAAAACTATGTCCATGTAAAGTCTTATTTGTGGATATGTCGCCGGCCACATTTATAACTGTTACACCTCGTAGTTTCGTATGTTAAGATTTGTCGTATGTTAGTCGTTCTAGTTGTTACACCTTGCACTTTCAGAACATGAGAACGCCACGTATTTTACCGTATTAATGGTGTATTGGAGCCGTTCTGTGAATTTTTGAAAGGTACAAGTCATGGGAAGTACGTAATAATGAAGTAAAGGATGAATTATGATCTCGTAAGTCGTAACCGGGAAGGACAACCTTAGAACCAAAGTACATGACCATTATCAAGTATAATTAATGATAAATATCATATATGGAGAGTTTCGGAAGATTCCGGGACCAAGCAAATCGAAGAAAATAAGTTTGTTGAAAATTTGGAAAATTTGGCAGAATTTTGGACAGAAATTTTGGGTCAACTTTAGAGAAGTGTGTCTGCTAGTATATCAGGAGTTTTGAGGTGTTTCAATAGTTTTCAACACATCAAACCGTTTGTTGATACGACGTCAGAGTAAGGAGTTATGGGCATTTCAAGATAAGCCTCCAAGCTGCCAAATGGCTCCCCACGGGCCCCACTTGGAAAGTCGGTGGAACAGACTCTCAAGGGGTATAAATACCTTATTATTCCCCTTTTTTCATCATATACACTTCTTTTGAGTTCTAGACACATCCGTACACTTCTCCTTTTTTCATCATATACACTTCTTTTGAGTTCTAGACACATCCGTACACTTCTCTTAAACACTTAAGCCCCTTAGATATATAATTCAACAAGATTACACCAAACTAGTTCATGAAAAGTGATTGTTCTTTCTTCTACTTGATGTTGTGGTGAGTTTGGGGTCACGACCCAACCCCGTAGGCCGTGACTGGTGCCCGACCTGGACACACGTATACATGTTCTTTAGCTATATGTTCTTTTCACAACAAACTCAATATGGATCTTATAACGACCAAACCATGGTCTTAGATTTGTCGCATAATTATACATATAAAAGCAAGCCGACAAGGCTGCCATCACATATCAATATCATATGCAAGCCAACAAGGCTGCCATTATAGACGAACATCATACCACAACACATCGTATAGACACAGCTGAACAGAACCCGTACACAACCCACACATATGTCCACAGACCTCCAAAAGTTTCCAACAGTGAAATATGACGGGACAGGGCCCCGTCATACCTTTAGTCCACATATGCATATATTAGATTAGAAAGGATCTATACCAAATCTGGGCTCCGGAACAACGGAACTCTCCAAAATAGCAGAAGGGAAATCTTAAGCTGACGGATCACCAAAGCGAATATCTGCACCTGCGGGCATGAAACGCAGCCCCCCGAAGGCAGGGGGTCAGTACGGAATATGTACTGAGCATGTAAAGTATGAAATACAGTAAACAGGATCATAACTGAAATAAGAGTATAGAAAATGAGTATCATAATCAGAATACCAAATACTTGCTTTCGAAAAATAAATCATGCATTTTAATATCATATATCATATCCGGCCCCATTATGGGACTCGGTGAACATGATCGCCACCCCGTCTCTGGCGCCATAACACAGCATACTCCAGAATATAATATAACTCCGTAACACAGCATCACTCCGTAACACAGCATAACTCCGTAACACAGCATATCATCATAACACAGCATAATACCATAACACAACATAACTCCAGAATATATATATATATATATATATATATATATATATATATATATATATATTGTACCCGGCCCTTTAATGAGGGACTCGGCAACAATACAGTAGAAGTGTGCACGATAACATATCCTGGCCCGGGACTCAGTGAAAGACATATTGAGGTATGCACGAGCAGAGTAATGAGAAACTATATGCAATTTTAAAAAAAAAACATTTTCAAAGACTCAATAGAATAGTCAATGCGAGTTACCATTTGAGCATCAGGAAAATAGTCGTATCAATCCCTTTCGAATATCACTCGGAACATATCAAACATCCCTTGAATGTCATTATAAGTATATCCTAAAGCCTTAAAGATCATAGTCATATTAAATACCTTCCGGGTGTCCCTGTGGATTGTATCATAATGGGACTTTTGAAATCATATGTACATATCAATATATATAAAACAAAACATAAGTTATGAGAATCAAGATCAATAGCCATCCTAGTGGCTCTAAGAATAGGAATTTCCTTTGGAATCGTATATATATCGTATATTCATTTCACAACGATCATGCCAAAAAGAAAGAAGGGTTAGCTTCACATACCTTTAGCGCTTATTCGTCTCACAATATGTATACGCTGCCCAATAATATCTCAACCTATATTAAGATGCCAACAACTACGTTTAAGTTACGGGGAGATTCAAAACGTATTCTAACGTTAGTAACTCCTTTCTAGATGTTTAGGCGACGTTTTCTCTTGTATCCAAACCAACCACATACAACCAATCCAACATCAATAATTATGTGTTCAATACCAATCCGGACAGCCCACACAATATTCTAAACAGCCCACATTCACAACATGCAATAACGATTCACATACGGCTACTACATTCTCAAGTTACTTCTAATAGTTCGTAGCCTTAACGTTTGCATGTAACAACTTATAACAGCCCATCCAACATACAACATGATGTATACTCTTAACTTATAATTATTCTTTCCAACTTAATGAAAACACAAGTCCAAAACAGTCCATTACCACAACACGTCCAAAACAGTCCATCAACATGTCCAAAACAGTCCCTAAACAATGCTCGGAATTCTTGCAAACGTTTACGAACATACTAAGCAAACCACATATGATTTTTACACATTATTTCATGTCTTCTTTTCATATAATTTCAGTAGGTTATGACCAGCTATCCACGCGACAAGTACAACATCAATTCATACGCAACTAAGCTATATCGTCATTTCTATAATCCTTACAACAACTCACAAACGACTTTGGTTTCAACTCCAACCATTAAACACCTTCATTTCCATCATAAATTTCATGATAATAACAATCAAAATATCAAGTAAAAACAGTTCACTAACTTCCTCACAAAAACAGTCCACACACGGTTTCAACATGCTTCAACATCACTCACATAAAATCATAGATTCACTTTATTTTCATACTAACACAACTTCACCTTTAACTTTCCAATTCTTTTCATTCTTTTTACCATGAGATCTATGATAGTAACATCCATATTTATTAAAGAAAATTAGTTCATTAATTCCACCAAAACAGTCCCCTCGGTCACAACAACATTCCAACACCAACGTTCATGATTTTATGCATGCGATTCATGTTCATCAAGTTACAACCATACTTCAACATCAACACCTATAACCCCATGGTTATTATCAAGTTCCAACATCAACACACCTTATTTCATGCATACAACTTATATTCACACATCTACATCACCCTTAATACATGAAAAAGAAAGTTAGATCTTACCTTGACAACTTGACTTCTCTACTTGGCTAGAGTTGGTGACTTGAGATGAAAATGGTTCTTGTTGCTCCAAAGACTATCTTCACGTTCTAGGGACCTTCTAAAGGGTTGAAACACCTTGGAAAATAATTTTTGGATCAAGACTCAAAGAGCTCAAAAATCAGCCAAGCTTGGCCGAATGCTCTCTCTCTCTCTCTCTCTCTCTCTAGGCTTAGGTTTTCTTTCTTTGTGTTGTGTAGTTGAAATGAATTGTGATGGCTGATTTCTTGGTCACTATTTGGTTCAAATTTGATTCCTACAAGTTGGTCACATGCTCCACTTATGGCATGAGTCACTCCATTAACTTTACACAAAAATTTTATTTCATTTTTCCTCCAACTTTCGGCTTGATGGCCGAATTGCCTCCTTGTTGTTTCCTTTTTTTCTTCTTTCTTTTCAATTGTTTACAAGAAAATCTCATGTGTGGTGAATGATTCACACACCACCCTTTGTCCATTGTAATCATTCCAAGATGAATGATCCATATTTAATGTGAAATGATCCCTCCACCATGTTATGTCTTCCTAAAATAATGTATACTTTCATAAAGTAGTGGATGCTTAAATATTCAATTGCATGCTTCAACTTTTTCTCCTCAAATTTTCAGCTCTTGGCCGAATTTCACACTTGGTTATGAAGTGTATTTCTGTTGTCCACAATATATTGAAAATGTAGTGGATGAATCAACATTTAATTGCACATTTGTATGTCCTCCATAATAGCCTTATTTTAGATGACTTTGAGTCATCTTTTGGACATGGCATTTTAATGTTCATATTGACTCATTGTTACCACTAATTTTTACTTAACACCACAATTAAGTAGTTCCTAATTTCCATCAACATTCTTATACTAAGTAAAATTTATAACCGATTAGTTCTAGTTTAGAAATTAAAAATCTGAGATTTCTATCTCACGTCGATTCCTTCGCGAATAACTCGACATATAAAATACAGGGTCTAACATTCTCCCCCCTTTAGAACATTCGTCCTCGAATGTTGAATTTGGTCCCGTAAGGTCCTATAAGAATTTTGGAATGGTTTCCCTTATCATCATAACATATAGTCTTATCAGACAATCAATATAATCAAGTGTGGAGTTCAAGTTACCTTTAGGCGTAGAGAACAAGTAAGGATACTTGTCCTTCATCTCCTCCTCGGCTTCCCAAGTCATCTCTTCCCTATTGTTGTTTCGCCATAATACTTTGACGAAAGCCACGTCCTTAGTCCGTAACCTCCTAACCTGCCGATCAAGTATGGATATAGGCTGCTCCTCGTAGGATAATTCCTCTGTCACTTGGACATCATCTACGGGAAATTCCCTGGAAGGATCGCCTATACATTTGCGAAGCATTGACACGTGAAAGACTGGATGCACTGCTTCCAAATCAGCCGGTAGGTCTAACTCGTAGGCAACCTGGCCTACTCTACGGACAATCTGATAAGGTCCAATATATCTCGGGTTTAGCTTCCCTTTCATGCCAAATCTCATGACACCTTTCATGGGCGACACTTTCAGGAACACCCAGTCACCAACCTGAAACTCCAAGTATCGACATCGATTATCTGCATATGATTTCTGCCAACTCTGGGCCGCCAGTAATCTCTCCTGAATGAGCTTCACCTTATCAATAGCCTGTTGAATCATATCTGGGCCTATCAGCTTGGTCTTACCAACATCAAACCAGCCAATAGGTGATCTGCACTTCCTCCCATACAAGGCCTCATACGGTGCCATCTGAATACTCGAATGGTAGCTGTTATTATAGGCGAACTCAATAAGTGGCAAATGATCGTCCCAGCTACCACGGAAATCCATAACACAGGCCCGTAACATATCTTGTAGTGTCTGAATGGTACGCTCGGCCTGTCCGTCAGTCTGAGGGTGAAACGCCGTACTGAGACTCACTTGTGTCCCCAATCCCTCCTGGAAGGATCTCCAGAAGTTAGTTGTGAACTGGGCTCCTCTATCAGATATAATAGTTGTGGGAACCCCATGAAGTCTCACTATCTCCTTAAGGTACATCCTGGCATAATCCTCAGCTGAATATGTAGTCCTGACTGGAAGGAAATGAGCTAACTTTGTCAACCTATCAACGATGACCCAAACACAGTCATATTTTCGCAGAGTGCGAGGTAAACCTGTGACGAAGTCCATATTAATCACCTCCCACATCCAGGTCGGAATCTCCATCTCCTGTAATAGTCCTCCAGGTTTGTGGTGCTTGACCTTAACTTGCTGACAATTCGGACACTGAACAAATTTTGCTATATCCTTCTTCATGCCATCCCACCAATACAAGCATCTGAGGTCATGATACATCTTCGTTGACCCTGGATGAATAGAATAACGGGCACAGTGTGCCTCTCCCATCACCTGTGTTCGTAACCCTGCAACCTCAGGTACACATAATCTACCTTTGTATCGTAGCACCCCGTCAGGTGCAACCTCAAATGGGGTCTCTTCATTTTGAAGAGCTGCATCCCTATGATGTACAAGGATAGGGTCCTCCTACTGTTGTCTCTTTATCTCTTCTATGATAGAGGACTCAGCAACTCCCCGAATAGAAACCCTGCCGTTATCAGAATCAGCCAAACGGATTCCCAAATTAGCTAGCTGGCGAATCTCACGGACTATCTCCTTCTGTTCTGGTTGCACGTCTGCCAAACTACCCATAGATCTACGGCTGAGTGCATCTGCTACAACATTTGCTTTCCCTGGGTGGTATAGAATGTCAACATCATAGTCCTTCAGCAACTCTAGCCACCGCCTCTGCCGCAAATTCAGCTCCTTCTGCTTAAAGATGTACTGGAGACTCTTTTGATCTGTGTAAATGTTAACATGCACGCCATATAAATAATGTCTCCATATTTCTAAAGCATGAATCACCGCTGATAACTCCATATCATGGGTGGGATAATTTCTTTCGTGCTTTCTGAGCTGTCGGGAGGCATAGGCTATAACTTTGCCGTGCTGCATCAACACACAACCTATCCCAACACCGGAAGCATCACAATAAATGCCATAGCCATCCGGTCCCTCAGGAAGAGTTAGGACTAGGGCCGTAGTCAATTTATCCTTCAGCAACTGGAAAGTCCGCTCACAAGCGTCGGTTCACTAGAACTTAGCTGCCTTCTGGGTTAGCCTCGTTAAAGGCGCTGAGATTGAGGAAAACTTCTCTACGAACCTTCTGTAATATCCTGCTAGCCCCAGAAAGCTGCGTACTTCAGTAGGTGTCGTAGGTCTAGGCCAAGTCTTCACCGCCTCAATCTTCTGCGTATCTACCCGAACGTCGTCAGCTTCAATAATATGCCCCAAGAATGATACTGAAGTCAACTAGAATTCACATTTAGAGAACTTAGCATACAATTTTTGATGCTGGATCACCCTAAGTACCGTTCTCAAGTGATATGCATGCTCCTCTTCTGATCGTGAGTAGACCAGAATATCATCAATGAATACAATCACGAACAGGTCAAGAAATGGCTTGAACACTCTGTTCATCAGATCCATAAATACTGCTGGAGCATTGGTCAACCCAAAAGACATCACTCTAAACTCGTAATGTCTGTATCGGGTCCTGAATACAGTCTTTGGAATGTCTGCCTCCTTTACCCGCACCTGGTGATAACCTAACCGCAAGTCTATCTTCGAGAAACACTTAGCACTTTGCAACTGGTCAAATAAATCATCGATCCTGGGGAGGGGATACCTATTCTTTATTTTTACTTTATTCAGCTACCTATAATCAATACACATCCGCAGCGACCCATCCTTCTTCCTTACAAATAATACCGGTGCTCCCCAAGGTGATGTACTAGGCCTTATGAAGCCTTTTTCTAATAAATCTTTCAGTTGCTCCTTCAGTTCCTTCAGTTCCGCAGGTGCCATTCTATAAGGAGGAATAGATATGGGCTGGGTGTCTGGTAATATTTCTATAGTGAACTCTATCTCATGCTCAGGAGGAAGGCCTGGGAGTTCATCTGGGAATACATCGGGAAACTCGCTAACTACCGGCACTGACTGAAAAGTCGGCGCCTCTGCCTTCAGGTCGTGTACCCGTACCAGATGATAAATATAACCCTTTCTGACCATCTTCCTTTAGAATTCCCTTATCATTTCTCCCGTTTATGTCTATCTTTTATTCGGTACACGAGGAATCTTATGCTACCTCTATATCCTTCGGAACACATTTCTTCCGCATAATCTTTTTCTCATTTTCAGAGTGTATTTGTTCCTCCACGTCTATTCTTATCATATCAGTCATTTTCTAGCACTCATTCTACCCCGTTACTCCTCCTGGCCTTTCACAGTTCCGTCACTTATAATACTCGTTTTCTCGGTTGTACATGTCATAACCTATTGCTACACTGTCATCTCGCTTTCTTCTTATTTCCTTCCTTTCAATTACTCTTTGTTTTATCGTACTTGCTATCATTTCCGTTATCGTGTACCCTTTATTTTAAACTTTCCCTACAGAACTTGATAAGTCTTTCTTATTTGTACTATAGCTCGCTTTTTCGTTTTACACTTACCTTTATATTCTAGTCACAGGGATCACGTCATGTCTTTGGCCACTTCCTCACTAGGCTTTACTTATTTTCATAACAATCCTCCTTATTATACCCTGTTCGTATTCGATCCCCTAGCGCAACACTTTTTAATCTTATTCACAATTCTTATTATGGTTTAATTACACTCTGTGGAGTAGGCGTACTTAACCCTTTTTACCCTTTCTGATTAATCTTTTATTATCACAAGCCCTTCCAAATTGTCTTAACATTTCCTGTTTTACCATATTGATCTTGACCTCATAATTACTATTACCATCTATTCAGCAGTTGACTTATTTCTCGAGGTCAGCCATACTCGCAACTTAGTCAAATCCTGTCATTACTATTGACAGGATCTTTCAGGACATATTACAAACCTACATCTCATTCTCTCTTTATTTCTAGGAAAATTTTAGCAGAGTTTCCTCTGTATTTCTTATTATATCAAAACCTGCACGCAGGAAATACCAACAATGCCTCATAGGGCCAACATATATACACATATATCATATCATATCATAGCCACACAGGGCTCCCAACTTCAAATGAAAGGCATAAAGGTGTCGGGACTTACCTCACATTTCGCACCACGAGACCACCTGATCCTTTAACGATCTGTTCTGTTATACTTTCCTATCCACCTTTTCTTTCATTCTCTAAATTTGCATCTCAATCATATTTCAATGTTCTTACCTTATCCGACATCCCTCTTTCGTACCGTTACTTACCTGTGTACTTTGTAATTTCCAATATCGTCAATCGCTTCCTTCTGTCGATGTCGTTCTTCAGCTGAAATCAAAGGTTAGTACAAGGAATTTCATTTCCTATGGCTGGGCTCTATCGCACGATCTGAGATATGAAAGAAAGGTAACATCCTAAATATCCTGTAGCTTCCTGTTTATAGATGTGGTACACAACACACCGATAAACAAGACTCTACTAGACACGGTCTGTAGACACTCCGAGGATAAACCGCTCTGATACCACTTTTGTCACGACCCAACCCCGTAGGCCGTGACTGGTGCCCGACCTGAACACACGTATACATGTTCTTTAGCTATATGTTCTTTTCACAACAAACTCAATATGGATCTTATAACGACCAAACCATGGTCTCAGATTTGTCGCATAATTATACATATAAAAGCAAGCCGACAAGGCTGCCATCACATATCAATATCATATACAAACCAACAAGGCTGCCATTATAGACGAACATCATACCACAACACATCGTATAGACACAGCTGAACAGAACCCGTACACAACCCACACATATGTCCACAGACCTCCAAAAGTTTCCAACAGTGAAATATGACGGGACAGGGCCCCGTCATACCTTTAGTCCACATATGCATATATTAGATTAGAAAGGATCTATACCAAATCTGGGCTCCGGAACAACGGAACTCTCCAAAATAGCAGAAGGGAAATCTTAAGCTGACGGATCACCAAAGCGAATATCTGCACCTGCGGGCATGAAACGCAGCCCCCCGAAGGCAGGGGGTCAGTACGGAATATGTACTGAGCATGTAAAGTATGAAATACAGTAAACAGGATCATAACTGAAATAAGAGTATAGAAAATGAGTATCATAATCAGAATACCAAATACTTGCTTTCGAAAAATAAATCATGCATTTTAATATCATATATCATATCCGGCCCCATTATGGGACTCGGTGAACATGATCGCCACCCCGTCTCTGGCGCCATAACACAGCATACTCCAGAATATAATATAACTCCGTAACACAGCATCACTCCGTAACACAGCATAACTCCGTAACACAGCATATCATCATAACACAGCATAATACCATAACACAACATAACTCCAGAATATATATATATATATATATATATATATATATATATATATATATTGTACCCGGCCCTTTAATGAGGGACTCGGCAACAATACAGTAGAAGTGTGCACGATAACATATCCTGGCCCGGGACTCAGTGAAAGACATATTGAGGTATGCACGAGCAGAGTAATGAGAAACTATATGCAATTTAAAAAAAAAAAACATTTTCAAAGACTCAATAGAATAGTCAATGCGAGTTACCATTTGAGCATCAGGAAAATAGTCGTATCAATCCCTTTCGAATATCACTCGGAACATATCAAACATCCCTTGAATGTCATTATAAGTATATCCTAAAGCCTTAAAGATCATAGTCATATTAAATACCTTCCGGGTGTCCCTGTGGATTGTATCATAATGGGACTTTTGAAATCATATGTACATATCAATATATATAAAACAAAACATAAGTTATGAGAATCAAGATCAATAGTCATCCTAGTGGCTCTAAGAATAGGAATTTCCTTTGGAATCGTATATATATCGTATATTCATTTCACAACGATCATGCCAAAAAGAAAGAAGGGTTAGCTTCACATACCTTTAGCGCTTATTCGTCTCACAATATGTATACGCTGCCCAATAATATCTCAACCTATATTAAGATGCCAACAACTACGTTTAAGTTACGGGGAGATTCAAAACGTATTCTAACGTTAGTAACTCCTTTCTAGATGTTTAGGCGACGTTTTCTCTTGTATCCAAACCAACCACATACAACCAATCCAACATCAATAATTATGTGTTCAATACCAATCCGGACAGCCCACACAATATTCTAAACAGCCCACATTCACAACATGCAATAACGATTCACATACGGCTACTACATTCTCAAGTTACTTCTAATAGTTCGTAGCCTTAACGTTTGCATGTAACAACTTATAACAGCCCATCCAACATACAACATGATGTATACTCTTAACTTATAATTATTCTTTCCAACTTAATGAAAACACAAGTCCAAAACAGTCCATTACCACAACACGTCCAAAACAGTCCATCAACATGTCCAAAACAGTCCCTAAACAATGCTCGGAATTCTTGCAAACGTTTACGAACATACTAAGCAAACCACATATGATTTTTACACATTATTTCATGTCTTCTTTTCATATAATTTCAGTAGGTTATGACCAGCTATCCACGCGACAAGTACAACATCAATTCATACGCAACTAAGCTATATCGTCATTTCTATAATCCTTACAACAACTCACAAACGACTTTGGTTTCAACTCCAACCATTAAACACCTTCATTTCCATCATAAATTTCATGATAATAACAATCAAAATATCAAGTAAAAACAGTTCACTAACTTCCTCACAAAAACAGTCCACACACGGTTTCAACATGCTTCAACATCACTCACATAAAATCATAGATTCACTTTATTTTCATACTAACACAACTTCACCTTTAACTTTCCAATTCTTTTCATTCTTTTTACCATGAGATCTATGATAGTAACATCCATATTTATTAAAGAAAATTAGCTCATTAATTCCACCAAAACAGTCCCCTCGGTCACAACAACATTCCAACACCAACGTTCATGATTTTATGCATGCGATTCATGTTCATCAAGTTACAACCATACTTCAACATCAACACCTATAACCCCATGGTTATTATCAAGTTCCAACATCAATACACCTTATTTCATGCATACAACTTATATTCACACATCTACATCACCCTTAATACATGAAAAAGAAAGTTAGATCTTACCTTGACAACTTGACTTCTCTACTTGGCTAGAGTTGGTGACTTGAGATGAAAATGGTTCTTGTTGCTCCAAAGACTATCTTCACGTTCTAGGGACCTTCTAAAGGGTTGAAACACCTTGGAAAATAATTTTTGGATCAAGACTCAAAGAGCTCAAAAATCAGCCAAGCTTGGCCGAATGCTCTCTCTCTCTCTCTCTCTCTCTCTCTCTCTCTCTCTCTCTCTCTCTCTCTCTCTCTCTCTCTCTAGGCTTAGGTTTTCTTTCTTTGTATTGTGTAGTTGAAATGAATTGTGATGGCTGATTTCTTGGTCACTATTTGGTTCAAATTTGATTCCTACAAGTTGGTCACATGCTCCACTTATAGCATGAGTCACTCCATTAACTTTACACAAAAATTTTATTTCATTTTTCCTCCAACTTTCGGCTAGATGGCCGAATTGCCTCCTTGTTGTTTCCTTTTTTTCTTCTTTCTTTTCAATTGTTTACAAGAAAATCTCATGTGTGGTGAATGATTCACACACCACCCTTTGTCCATTGTAATCATTCCAAGATAAATGATCCATATTTAATGTGAAATGATCCCTCCACCATGTTATGTCTTCCTAAAATAATGTATACTTTCATAAAGTAGTGGATGCTTAAATATTCAATTGCATGCTTCAACTTTTTCTCCTCAAATTTCAGCTCTTGGCCGAATTTCACACTTGGTTATGAAGTGTATTTCTGTTGTCCACAATATATTGAAAATGTAGTGGATGAATCAACATTTAATTGCACATTTGTATGTCCTCCATAATAGCCTTATTTTAGATGACTTTGAGTCGTCTTTTGGACATGGCATTTTAATGTTCATATTGACTCATTGTTACCACTAATTTTTACTTAACACCACAATTAAGTAGTTCCTAATTTCCATCAACATTCTTATACTAAGTAAAATTTATAACCGATTAGTTCTAGTTTAGAAATTAAAAATCTGAGATTTCTATCTCACGTCGATTCCTTCGCGAATAACTCGACATATAAAATACAGGGTCTAACATTTGGTCTTGAAGAAAGTTGGTGTGGCTAAAGTTCTTCAAGTATAAGGTATGTTCTTCATTCCATCTCTTATGTTGAGTTGATTTGAAGGGTTATCAAGTCTTAAAAGTGAAAATAGTTATGGAGGAAAGTTTATAAAGTGTTGTGTTGTAGTTGTTGAGTTCATGGACTGTTTTGAGCATGTTATGGCTGTGTTGTTGAGATAATTTCCGTGTATATGGACGGTATCTAATGTTGTTGGTATATTGATGAGATTATGCTCCTTGATTGGGAAGAAAGGAAGTGTATATTGTTATTGTATATTGATATACTTTGGGTTGTTTGATGTATACTTTTTGTAAGGGCAGTAAAAGGAGTATTTAAGGACTTTTGTAAGTTTGTTGTTGTTATTTTGGGTTGTTGTATATGTTGAGGTGATTGGAGAGTAAGGGGAAATGCTGCCCGTTTTATTCTAGAATCAAGTTGTCGTTGATATACGTGATATAGTAGCACCATCTAAGTTTATATGTGTATTCCTTGTTATAGGAATGGCGTGCTAGTTGTAATTAGCCCGATTGTTGGATTGCTTGGGCAACTTGATGTATGTTAAGGCTAGTCCCTTATTTCTAAAGGTATGATTCCTTTCTTATGAACCTATACATGTTTTCCATAACATTCTTATTTCCAAAAAGCTAGAAGTTCATGATTCTCAAAGTTCTTATGATGCTAAAGATAGATGTTTCATATGATGATCCCATTCTAGAGATTCCAAAGCTTATGGATTTGATGCTATTATGAGATTATTGAGCTTATTTCATAATTTTCTCAATTTTATTCATTGTTGTTGATCTCACCTCATAATACTTGCTCCTTCGAGGTGAGATATAGCGATGATAATAATTTCATTTCTAATTCTATCCAAGTTCATCGTTCTTGATACTCTCATGACACTATTGATCTCATCTTACGATAGTTGATCCTCTAAGGAAAGATATAGTGACAATGATAATGATGATGATGATGTGCTTTTATTTATGTACTCTTATATATATATATATATATATATATATAGAGAGAGAGAGAGAGAGAGAGAGAGTCATGTGTGACACCGAGTCCCGAAAAGGCTGGCTACAGATATGATCGAGTCCCAAAAGGGCCGGGTACAGATATGACCGAGTCCCAAAATGGCCGGGTACAGATATTACCGAGTCCTACTATAGTCAGATACCGATATTACCGAGTCCTATTAAGGCCGGGTACCAATATTACAGAGCCTTACTATGGTCGGGTACCGATATTGTATAGGTGTGCAGGTGGATATAGGCAATGTTTCTTATAGAAAAAGGTTAAGTAAGCATGACGAATGTCCTAAAAAGGTATCATGAGGTATAAAC
Source organism: Lycium barbarum (assembly GCF_019175385.1). Taxonomy (NCBI): domain Eukaryota; kingdom Viridiplantae; phylum Streptophyta; class Magnoliopsida; order Solanales; family Solanaceae; genus Lycium; species Lycium barbarum. The sequence goes on along the minus strand of NC_083338.1, from coordinate 81,259,312 downwards.
GGTTCTTTTATCTTACACTATTCTTCCTGCTTTATCATGTTACTATTCATGCCTTACATACTCAGTACATTGCTCGTACTGACGTCTCTTCTTGTGAACGTTGTGTTCATGCCCGCAGGTAGACAGGTAGACGGATCTGACCTATAGGAGCTTCATCAGCGGATTCTCAGGAACACTCCACTTACTTTGGAGCTGCAGTCTATTGATATTGGTCTTTATGGTCACTTGTATTCTATGTAGAGGCTCGTAAACATATGTGTACAGTTAGACGTTTCCCTACAAGTTCATATCGTTGTATAACATTTTAGCAACCCTGTCGGCTGGTGATGATGGGCATAATTGTTGAAGATTATATAGAGATGTGTCGTTATGTTATGCTATATGTCCTTACAGATTATGATATCCATGAGCTATATTTATGGTCCACCCAGAAATGATTATGAGATGTATGTTTAGAGGTACTCAGTGTGTTAGTTCCGGGTGCCCGTCATGGCCCTCTGGTTGGGTCGTGACACTAGTCTTGGACTGGGATTACCTTTGAGGCTACATGACACTAAGCATGTTCATGTTATGTATGTGAAGGTTTAAGTTTTTATGCTTAGCAAGTATTGGAAGGATTAGAGGTTAAAACGAATCAAAGAAAGCAACTTTTTCGGAAGGGCATTTTGATGCCCAATTTGATAAACCGCAAAATATTTGACGGCCCCTCAAATGGTGGATCCTCCACTGTGAAATGGTCACAGAAAGGTCTGGCTGGTTGGGCTATTTGACGGACCGCAAAATATTTGATGGTCCGTCAAAGTGGCCATCAAAGTATGTCGGCGGGATTTTAAGTGAAGCTTTATATTTTTTTTTCCCCATTTGGATTCATTATTCCCCCATTTCAGACCCTAAGGCTCTCCAAAACCTTCTCCTCAAGTTCATATGCTAATCAAGGTCAAACCCAAGAGGATCAAGAGGTTCAACTACTAGAAAGCTTACTAGGGCTTGTAGAGTTCAAGAATTCCTTTAGTGTTGAAGTTGGAGGTTTCACTCTAATGGAATAATTTGATCCAAGGCTTGTTCTTGTGTGATTAAGGTAAGTTTTCACATCTATTGCATGTTGTTAAGGTTGTTTGATTGTTATACAATTTGGTTAAAGGAGGAAAATGAAAAGAGAGTTCAAATATGAATTTGAGTGTATTTTGAGCTATGAATTCACTTGAGTTATAATTTTTTGCATATTATGAGTATAATCTTGTTATCAGTAGTAATAATAATGATGAAGAAGTGTTGTATTCAAGTGTATATGGAGTTGTGTTGAAATTGTTGTTATGGGTTGATTATGAAAAAGAGTTTTGGGCGTTGAATGGAGTATAACTTGAATGAAGTCTCTTAATTATGGTATTGTTGATTGGGAGTTGTTTTGGAATTGGGTAGAAATGGATGAAATAGGGGAACTGCTGCCCAATTTTCGTTAGCTCACAAATTACTCTAGTTTGAACTTAAGAGTGTTTTTAAGACTTAACCTTAGTATGAACCCTCTTGAATGTAGATTTGCAGGCATGGGAGGAGAACGTTAAGTAACTAAGGAGACGTAAAGGTATGTTAAGGCTAATCCTTTTCTTCTTAAGGCATGATTCTATTGTTGTGGACCCATATATGATATTCATAATGTCTTCCCTGATGACTCCATTTCTAGAAGTGCCAAAGCTCATAGTTCTTGATACTCTCATGATATCATTGATCTTATCCTGCGATAGTTGACACTCTAAGGAAAGATATGGTGATGATGATGATGATGATGCTGCTTTTACTTATGTATTCCTATATGTGTGTGTATATATATATATATATATATATATATATATATATATATATATAGCCATGTTGGGACACCGAGCCTATATGGCCGGGTACGATATTCATTGCGTGCACACCACTATAGTTGGGTATGGACAACACCGAGCCTATACGGCCGGGTATGGATAACATCGAGCCTTGTTATAGCCGGGTACGAGTGACACCGAGCCTATACGACCGGGTATTATTATTATTATTATTATTATTATTATTATTATTATTATTATTATTATTATTATTATTATTATGTATTAAATGTTTCCTTTAGAGAAAGGTTAAGTATGCATGACAGTCTTCCTAAGAGGTATGGCGAGGTATAAAAGGGTTCTCCTTATCTGTCACGACCCGACTCGGGGCTGCGACGAGCACCCGGTGCTAACCCACCCGAGCACCCTCTTAGCTTACTCTTATACTTACATCTAGGTGAGCCACATAATTATACATACATTTCCATTCATTCGTCAACTAGTCCTAATCGGACAACGGTACATTTATATCACCATAGGCATCTATGCCACATCAATGTACGTGGCCAACGTGGCCGACAAAATGATATACAAAACATAGGCCGACAAGGCCGGACCTGTCTAACCATATACACATGACTACGAGCCTCTAGGAAGAGTATAACACATCACATGAGCGGGACAGGACCCCGCTATGCCCATAATTATATACACAAACGAATAAGTACCCAAAAGCTATGGCTCCGAAGGAAATGGAGCTCCGCTATGTAATCTCTGAATAAGCAGCTATGGATCAAGTCTGTCTCCCTGTGCACCTGTGGGCATGACGCAGCGCCCACAAACAAAAGGACGTCAGTACGAAGAATGTACTGAGTATGTAAAGTATGATTAACATCAATATAGAAGCATCATAGACAATATATGAAGTGGCATAGGAGGGAAGACAATAATACCATCATCATGGCACTTACCTGCCTTTCATAGGGACTTTCCATTTCTCATGCGTATTTCATAATAGTGCTCGTATTCGTATATATACCCCTATTCGCATTCATATACATAGTCTTTTCACATTCATATTCATATCATATACATAGCCATACACTTATATACATACATAGCGTGCCCGACCATAAGGTTCGGTGTTTCATACGTACTTGGCCAACCAAGGCTCGATGTTATTTCTACCTGGCCCTACCAAGGCTTCAGGGTTATCCGTACCATCTGCAGAGGTGTGCGCGCGTTACGTAATCGTATACATACTTTATACATAATCATATACATATATCCTACCCGGCGTTATTAGCTCGGGGTATCATTATAGCCCTTCATAGGCACATATAAGTATAATAGCCCGTAGGCACCTTTGGCATCATTATTATTATTATTATCGTCATCACTATCATCATCATTATTGCTACATCCATATCTTAGGCTTACTCGTCATATGAGGGGCGTAGTACAATCGTAGTACATGTTAAGGATCGTGAGCTTATGAGCTCGGAATGTCAATCACTTGAATACAACATACTCATATAGAGGATTTAAGAGTTTGGCCAAGGAACCATGCCTTATGAAAGAAGGGTTAGCCTTACATACCTTTTCGTCGAACTATTCTACACTTGCACGTTTCCTTCCAATTCTAGCGTCTATACCTTCATTAATATCATAACAATGGCCATTAGTCATTCACATCATCCACATTATCTAGATTTCTCAATTTGCTTCTAATTCTCCCATATTTATGGTCATGACCTCCAACTTCTTCCATTCGTATAAAGTGTCGAGTTCATGATCTTAGTACCATTTATAATACATTCATATCGTAACACAACAACATTCATAATTCAATTCAAACTATTCCTCAAAATGTCACTATTCACCATTCATGACCTAGTTGACCACATTTTCTACAATCCATGTATTTTAATTCTCCAATACCTTAAACATCATGTAAAAATAATGAATCTTACCTTAGAAGTTGTAGGAACAAGCTTTGGTTGATAATACTCCACTTTGAGCAAAACCCTAGTTTTTCTCCATTTGCATTTCTTGACTTGAATGGTATTTAATGGCTTGCTTACACTTGCTTCACTTGTTTATGTTGTTGGTGGCTTATAGTCCTTGAAAACTTATGAAATAAATGTAGAGAGATGATTCTAGAGAGAAGTGGTGTAATGTGGAAATGAAATAAAACAAGTCTTGATCCTCATATTTAATGAATTGAAAAATCTGTGCTGGGTGAACAGTGGTCGTCCATGGAGGTTTACGGTCCGTATTTCAGTTTACGGACCGTCCCTCGTGGTCGTCTTTAAGCTTAAGCAGAACCAGAAACTTAAGGCTGCATGCATGGTGATTTACGACCATGGTTTACGGGCCGTAAATCACTTTACGGTCCGTAAACCTGGTCGTATTTTACCATTTCTCGGCTGGGCAGAAAGCTGAAGCTTTTTGCATGGCAGTTTACGACTGCCAGTTTACGGACCGTATAGCAATTTACGGTCCGTATTTTTCCATTTACGACCACTGGGCAGTTGCAATTCTGCAACTTCCCATATTTCTTAGACTTCTCATTTTAATCACCCCCGTCAATGCACATGCATTGCTCACCTTGTATCTCATCTTAACTTAGCCAACTTCCTCGTCTCACATCGGATACTTTCGAAATCTCGCCTAAGGTCATCAAACGTCGTTTCTTGCTCATGGACATCATGCACTCATATTCATCACTAGTTCATTCTCTTACGTACCAACGGAAAATTTTCCAAGGTGTAACATTATCTTATGTTATCTTTATATTTCCATCATGTTACTATTCATGCCTTACATACTCAGTACATTGTTCGTACTGACGTCTTTTTGTTTGTGGACGCTACGTTCATGCCTGCAGATAGACAGGGAGACAGACCAAACTTTAGGCTGCTTCATCGGAGATTGCATAGAAGTGCTTCATTTGATCTGGAGCTGCAATAGTTGGTATTATTCTTTTGTGTACATAGATGGGCATGGAGGGGTCATGTCCCGTCTTTATGATATTACATACTCTTTGAAGAGGCTTGTAGACAGATGCATATAGCTAGGTATCCCGTAGCCTTATCGGTTCATATTTTGTATATCATTTCGATGGCTTTGCCAGCTTGTATATATGGGCATAATTAATGATGTTTATATAATGTGCCTATGCTTGATGGAACTCGTGTCAGTTGGTTCATGGTAATTATGAGTTAGTCATGTGACTCACCTAGATGTGATTATGAGAGTATGCTAGTAGGTGCTCAGTAGGGTAGTTCCGGGTGCCCACCATGGCCTACCGATTGGGTCGTGACAATAACTAAGAGGTCGCAAGCCTTTTTTCCCTATGCTCGAGTGACGGACACCATTTGTCTCTAATATCTGGCTTAAGTCTTTGGGGTACATATAGGCAACTAAAATTTTCCCGAACCCATCACAACTTATGGCTTTCCGAAATCATTCTGATTCGCAAATGCTATCCCAGTCACACCCATAATTCGACACTGAGGAAAAATAGGTTCATTTTTTGACCTCGCTACTTGAACTACACAGTGACCTGACTTCCCAAGGTGGGATAGATAGGCAGTCCTTATAGGATTCGGTCACATTTTAGGAAAAAACACCATTTCCCCTGCTTCGAACTACGTTCGACCTGATTCCTAACACAGCAGGATACGTAGGCACTCCTTGAGCTCAGTCATACCAATCGAAAAATCCAAAAAACCCCTAGGAAACCTCAGGGACGCAAAATTCCAGAGCACGAGTAGTGATGAAAGAATTAGCCAATACGGATCCTAAAATGGGGCAGAATATTTTGATGAGGCCTAAAAAATTCCTTTCAAGACAATCAACAGGAGAAGACGATTAGTGCAGATCGCACACTGGGGCAGAATTTTTTAGGAGATCTCAAAAATTCCTTTCAAGACAATCAACAGGAGAAGACGATCGACCCAGATCGCACACTAGGGCCGAATTTTTGAGGAGAACTCAAAAATTCCCTTCAAGACAATTGACAAGAGAAGACAATCGACACAGATCGCACACTAAGGCAGAATTTTTTTGAGGACCTCAAAATTCCTTCAAAACAACTCGGCACAAGAGTCAGCTGACACGAACCCTCAACTGGGGCAGAATTTTTTAAAGAGGGTGTGAAATATTCAAATTCAAGGTGCGATACAAGAGATCGTCGACGCAACCTAGACCAGGACAACTTGCTACCCAATCAAATCTTTTAGATGTCTAAAATACTTCTAGTAAACATCTCCCCTTTTTCGTGAAGTCCAAACTGTCACACCCCGACTTTACTAGGGTGTGATAGGCACCCGACCCCATATCCGGAGCCGAGCGAACCCGCTGACTCTTGTTACATATATAAACTCCGGAATCAGTAAAGAAGAAATACATAGTAAGCTCTCCAATATTTTTTTTTTCATAAGTAAACTCCGACATCATGTAAGACTCGTGACATGAAGCGTAATAACATATCGGCTGCTTACAGACTGACCACCCAGTACCCATGACTCTGTCTGCAAAGTCTCTAACGTAGAACAAAGAATCATAGTATATACTTGGACTTGGCAATTCTCCGGGACAAAGGGAGTTCGCCATCTCCGCTGGAACATCTTCAGTAAAATCTTCTAATCATCTGGGAGTACCTGCGCGGCATGAACGCAGCCCCCGAAGAAGAGGGGTCAGTACGAGCAATGTACTGAGTATGTAAAACATGGATAGTAACATAATGAAGGAATATGCAGAATGAATAATGACAGAATAGACATATGGAGCTTATCCTGGGACAGATGTAACCTGTACATATGATTGCCTTTCTGCAGATGTCATGCATGCTTAGTTTCTTTTTCAGAAAAATGGTGTTTCTTATTTACATATACAGAAAACAGAACATTTCAGAAAACGGTGTCCTTCATTTACATTCACAGACGCCGAGTACATCGGCTCTCCCACCCCCCTCCCCAACAGTGTCCCAACATATTATATATATATCACAAATACAGACGCCGTATCCGGCTCTCCCCTATCCCGCGTCCGGGCATCCCGCGTCCGGGACGAAATCCAGCTGAATCAGGTGGTGATATAACAGTGGCCCTTCCCCTTCCCCATATACATATACATATACACATTCACATTCATATTCATATGTCATACAATTGGCATGCATGAGAGCCCAAAGAAAGTCATGTGTCCATCGGAGTGACGTAAGGTCGAAACCCTCCGATTACATTATGGAATAATCGGGTCACTTGTCTCACCTTGAAGGAACGATAATTATAAGGCGAGACTATCAACGAAAGATAACTTTAAGAGGAGACATAGAATAAGATCACAGGCATTATAACCGTCAATTCATATGCTTTGAAGTCTTTTAGAAACTAGTGTCATAGCTACTGTTATATCCCGTGTTTTCACACGTTTGGAAAAATTCGATAAATATTGGATTCTTGAGATATAAGGTTAAATTTGATAGTTTGTTGAACATAAGAGTTATGTATGAAAGAATATTATCGTGGAAGTGTGGGATAAGGCTAAGGGCAAAACGTGGAATTTCGGAAATTGGTTTCGGGAATTGCAAAAATAAAATTTGTAGCCATTTGGGCTTGCAAAAATAAGAAGCACAATGAGGCCCATTTCTTGATATGGCCCAAACCCATGCCTTTAAGATATTTCCCATGTGCTAATTAGTGAATATTAGTCTTTAACTCTTAAGAAGGTTCAAGAGAAAAATAAGACAAGGAAAGAAAAACAAGAACAAGAGCAACACTAGAGACCATTTCGGGTTTGGCATAGAAAAATTACCCCCTCCAAATCTTGCCTCCAAAATTATTTTCTTGTTGGAATCCTACTAATTCTAGGTCCCTTCTCAACTTGGTGTAGTTGGTTTGGAAGAAAGAGGTCTTGTTCCTTCAAGTTGACCTTATATTCAAGTGAAGAAGATTGAGTAAAAAGGTAAGAATTTATCCCTTATTATTGTGTTATGAAGTCTTGTTTGTGTTGTAGTATGTAGAAATGAGTTGATTGTGTGATGAAATGGAAGTTTGCAAAGTGGGTGTGTGTTATAGCTATATGGCCGTGAGTATGTATATGTTGTATAGCCACAATGTATAGAATTCATGTTATATCTTAGTTGTGGTTGTGTGAAATGCATATAGGAATTGAAAGTTGCATGAATTTAGTTGATGTTGATAGAAGGGCATATGGCCGTGTACTATGTAGAAGTTGGAATGGAATGGATTAAGTTTGTTTAGTATGTTAGTTGTGTTATTGAGATTCTTGTAATGTAAATGAAGTTAGAATGATAAAAGTTTGTATCGAAATGAAATATGGAAGCTTATGTCGTTTTAGTACGATTTTATGACATTATGAAAATGAAGTTATTAGGTTGCTAATTATGACAAGTATTGATGAACTTGGAAGAAGGAAACATGTTATGAATACGTATGCCAAAGATTAGGAGTTTTGGATAAATTATGACTATGGCGGAAAGTTGTATATTATGTATATCGAGTGTATAACTTAAGGAAAATGATATGAAATGTCTCTAAATCTATATTGTGATGATCTTGAGTGATAATGGATGTGAAATCAATGATGTTAGTTTGAAAGTTTGGGTTAGAATGAAGGTTATGTCAACTTGTGAGAAAAATGACTAGTTGAAGGATAATTGTGTTTTTAATGTTCTTTGTTGATGTTGATGTTGTTGTTTGGGTTGTTGTTGATTGATTTGGCCGAGTTGAATTCTCGGGGGTGCTATATGTATAGGGGAAGTGCTGCCGAAATTTCGGTAGACAAATAAGAGTTGAATTGATCTTGTAGCATCTATAACCTACAATTGGTAAATGTGACCATTTGCAGATTTTCGACGAAACGGAGAGTGAGCTTGGATAGGCTTAAAAAGCTCAAAAGGTATGTAAAGCTACCCCGATCCTTCTTTTGGCATGTCTAAGTGTTTTAGGATCGGATTCGGGCCTCAAAAGACCTTCTTGGCCATCGGAATCCGCAAGAGAAAATCTCAGTTTTTCCTTCAGTAGAATTGAACCATTTTGATATGCTTTCCTGAAATTATGCAAACTTTCTCTAAACTCCTTGAAAAGCTATAGAATGTCCGTAGAACCTTTATAGGTGACCCCATAAGCTTAAAGGGCGTAATTTGAGCCCACCACCTTGCTTGTTCCGAGGTGGGCCCGCTATTCCCGGTTTTGCCCTTAATGTACTAAAGTCTCCTTTTCGAACGATTTTTGAAAGAAACGTTTCGACTACCCTTTTTATTACCTAACGAATATGGTTTTAAATATTCTATTAAGTCTGATAAATTATTTTGACACTCGGAACGACTTCAGGAAGGTTATGCTTCTGTAATTTATTATGATGTCCGAAATGCTTTTATTATGATCCCGTCCGACTTCATTGGATGTGTTTGTCATTAATATGCCTCATCGAGTCTCTGAAAATATTTATGATATTTTAACTGCATTTAGTTTCTCACTACTCTATTCGTGGATGCCCCAATGATTCCCACACTGAGCCCGGGCCAGGATATGTTGTCAAGCGTAATCCCCTGCATTGTTCGCCGTGCCTCGATGTGAGGGGGCAGGTATACGCGTACATGGGTTTGTGGAGTATGTTGTGCCATGTACGTTTGTTCTGATATGATTTACTATGGCCATCTGATATGACATATTGTGTTATGGGGTTATGCCCCTATTCTGATTCTTCTGTGTTGTGGCACCAGCGTCGGGAGGGTGACCACGTTCTGTCTGCCGAGTCCCTTGGCAGGGGCCGGATTTGATATGACATATGTTTCTGTACACACTCCGCATGTTTTGAAAATATATATTTGATACCTTGTATTTTCTGTTTACTTTCTGTACATTCTATACCAGTTATGATTTTGTTTCTGCAACTCAGGCTTTACATATTCAGTACATATTTCGTACTGACCCCCTTTCCTCGGGGGCTGCGTTTTCATGCCGCGCAGGTACTGACGACAGGTTTGCCGATCCGTCTGTCTAGGATATCTTTTCCGCCATTTGGAGCGCTCTTTTATTCAGAGCCATCTTTTGGTACAGTCTGTCACTTCTATATGTGTATATTCTCGTTCATGGGTACGGCGGGGCCCTGTCCCGCCATATGATTCTGTTGGTCCATTTAGAGGTCTGTAGACATGTTTGTGGGTTGGGATCTTTCTGTACAGATATGTGTATGTGTTGTGTTTGGGCGATCCCCTTCGTCGCGGCGGCCGGTCCGCATATATTTAGATGTTGCTTGTTGGCCCTGTGAGGCCTTTGTTGGTATTTTCTGCGTGCAGGGTATTTGGGATAGTCCGTAAAACAAAGGAAACTCTGCCGAAATTTTTCTGGAAATTATCTAAATTTAGAATAAAGCCTTGTTGGCTTCTGCCATATACTAGAATGCGTTTCAGTGCCCAGATCGGGCACTAGTCACGGCCTACGGGGTTGGGTCGTGACAGCTACGGAATAGAATTAAGGTTCAAGAACTAGTATAACACTTTCATATTCACATTGGATTCTTAGCTCAAGACTCTTAGTCGTGGAATCATTCTTGTCGTACTTATCATAGGCATATTCTCTTTTCTGACATCATCGTTATCATTATCATCATGGAAGTATTCTCGTTGGGATAGGTACAGTACTTGTCATTTGGTAATGGAATAAGGATCGAAGGTTTCTTTTGGATTCAGCTTCAAAGTAAGTCAAGCGGGGCAATAAGGTAAATCGGGGAAACAGTGGGCCCACCTCGGATCAAATGAGGCGGCGCACCCAATTTACATATGTTACATGTCATGGCGTTACTTGTGAGGGTTTTATGGTAGTCGGGTCTCATTGGTGCAATTTCTAGCTGTTAGGGAGTTTTCAAACATTTGGTAACATTTTCAATTCAATCCTACTGAAGGAAAAAGGGGAAACTTTAAGTGCGGATTCTGGAGGGTAGAAGAGTCCCCGAGGTTCTTATCCAACATATTATGTTTAAGACATGCCATAGAAGGAAGGGTAAAGCCTTACATACCTTTTCTGCTTCTTATGCGACTCCAAATTCACGTTCCAAATCCGCCAAAATCTACAAATTGGTCATGTTTACCAAAACTTGATTAGAGCCTTTAGAAGTTAATTCTTTGAAGTAACACTTTGTCTGCCGAAATTTCGGCAGCATTTCCCCTGTAAATATGCCATCCCACCAAGTTCAACTTGGCCAATTTTAATCAACAACAATCCCGGGAATTCGACCCGGCCAAACTATCAACAATACCACAATTCTTATCGACAACATTAACATTCCATTCAACATACATTCCAACATTAGTAGCTCTTTTTACATAATCCAACGACATTTTCTTTCTTCCATATTCATGAAATATAACCACCACACATCAACAATATTATTCATGCAATTATAAGGAACCACACCAAAGTCACACTAACTCCTTCCATAATCCACAAACAAGCACAACTTCATTTTTAACCCCTTAAATTCTCATTTTTCATCATGAAATCCGTAACACAACAATTAAATTACTAAATAAAAATTAACTCACCATCTCTACACAACACTATGTCATTCGGCCACCACACCACACACATAGCCACACTTCAACATGCATGATCTCATATTCCTCATCCATTTTACATCATGGAATTCACAACACAACCATCAAACTAGTAAATAGAATCATTTCATCATTTTTCTACATAACAACACATCATTCGGCCAACACAACACATAACATTTCCATACTTTTCATTCATTCCTATACATCACAACATGCATAACCATCCATAATACATATAAGAAGATTGGATTCTTACCTTTTTCCTTCAACTTCTCCTTTAATTATGATCATGAGCTTGCAACAAAGAGGGGGTTTCTTGCTCCAATACTTGTACCATGATAAAGAGGACCATAATTTTAGTAGGAATACATGAAGAAACAATTTTTTTGGACAAGATTTCATGGGGTGGGTTTGGCACCCTTTTGGCCGAATGGCCTTGAGTTGCTCCCCCTCCTTTCTTTTGTTTTTTGTTCTTGCTTTCTTCATCTAAAAGATGAACTCTCAAATATATATATATATATATATATATATATCCTCCACCACCTTTATATTTGCACTTAGGTCCCTCTCTAGAATTTTCTTCTTTTTTCTTGATTTTTCTTTTCTTTGCTTGACTTTTCTCACTTGGTCAAAGAAGACCAAGTGTCTTCCCTTTTACACTTTAGTCCATCCATATTTACACTTTGCCCCCTTCACTTATAAAATGGTCACATGCTCCTTTTTTTTTTTTTTTTTTATTTCCTAGGGAATTCTTCCATTTTCTTGAATACTTGTGAAATTACCATTTTACCATTTTGTGAGTTTCTCTTTTTACCCTTAACCTTTCTCAATATTTCCATACAATAATATTCATAAACAATATCCATAACCAACTTGTACATTAAAATAATTTTTGAAAATGGTCTCGCCCTTAACTTTCCACGACGACTTTGGAATGTCCGAATGTACGAAATACGGGCTATAACATCCTCCCCCCCCCCCTCCTTTAGAACATTCGTCCTCGAATGTTCGACTGACCTTGTGGGGTCTTGTAGCACTTCGGGAGGGGGTTCCTTTATGGCTTCCCTTTTTTCTCCATGTCCATTCTATATCAGTTATCCTACTTTCCTTGTCATCAAACTTTCGGATCTTTACATAAGTCCTCATTCCATGTCATGGGTTTCTTTTATAGCTGCTCTCTCCATGATGCTCGTTCCTTATCCTTTACCTTATTTTCCTTGTAATCGAACTCCTTGACCTTTCATGAGTCATTGCTCCATGTCATAGGTTTTGCTAACTTACTGTGTCACCTCATTATCCTTGTTCCTTCCGGGTCCTTTCTTTTCTATTATTGTCTCGTCACCGCACCTTAACGGTAGTCATGTCTTAGTACGCAATCCTTACTTGACGATCCTATATAGCCGTAGGCTATTTCTTTATCCGCAGGTCTATCTCTTACTACACTCATTGTTATTTCGCTTCTACTCTTCTCCCAAGTTTCTTGCGACATGCCGACATATTTTAAACTTTGATTCCAAGCTAATAGATTTCCTTTTTTTTTTTTTTGACACTTGATAGTGTTGCAATTCCTTTTTAGGTCTAATATGGTTTCTCCCCCTTTAGGGGACCCCTTATATGCTGACCGCCTTCGAGTATCTTCCTTCTCTTGCTATGTCTTCATATGGGTTCTAAACTTAGAAACTATTCCTTTGGCCCTACTTATTGGAATCGATCCTTAAACTCCTCATTTTTCCCTTTTGATCTATATTGCCACACTCTATCCCTTCTCACACCTATCTTTTTAAATTCTTGGCCCAAGTAGTCTCGTGTCTCGTCGATAGTTTCTCTCGGGTTTTCCCTCGTTACCTTTTCTTACTTTTCTTCCATTGTGATTTCTTGTCGTTGACCCTTCCGTGCCCTCCGGTCTCCTTATTTTCCATTAGCTCACTCCTCTTCCTTTACAACTATTACTGTATTAGATTCTCCAGTCTTCATCAGTCGCAGGGGCATTGACAGCTTTCCTTGTAGCACCAGTACCATTTACTTTCGCTATCACTCGGGCTTCGATTCCCTCGTTCGATTAATGCCCTCCTTGCCATAGTGCCGGTTACTGGAACTCCGAGATTCATATATACAATCATTTTGAAATATCCTACATACTCACATATATATGTATATGATTACTATCAGCTAACCCACAAAGTACGTACAAATGTTGTTCAAGCCTATCCTAATTCTAAGGCTGTAATGTACTCCCTGTCTTCTTACTGAGCTAATCCACCTCGTCTTACGCGTCCTCTTAAGGTTCCCAGCCATCCCATACACTCTAGTTTTCCTTGAAATACCCTAGCTTTTAATTTGGCTCTTATGTTTCAATCTATAGAATTTCTCACCAACTTCCCAGGGGGTCACCCATCATGGAATTGCTCCCACCTGAGCACGCTTAACCCAAAAACTTCATTGGAGTTCGGTGTCTTAATGCTGATATTTTCGCCCCAGCTTCCTCACCTGACCTTTATTACCTGTCCTGGGGCAACTCGAAGTTTTACAGTTTCCGGGACATTTTCGTAACACGTCCTTTCTTGTATAATTACTATTTTGCCCTTCCTGGTTTCCAACGCTCACCTTATGGCTAACTCCTATCCTGGGCTTCCAGATTCCCGATGGGAGCAACCTCACATTCGTTGCCACGCCCAAATCCATAACCTTCTGAGCCAACGCATTTCACTTACTACCTATTCGCAGTATCTCTTTTCCATGCTTCTTCCTGTGGGGCGAGCCCGTTCTGGCAGAACCTCCTTTACCGTTCCTACTTATTCAAAATCTGTATGCGGCCAATGTCATCAATGCCTTACAGAACGTACAACTCTATGGCACATCCCCGCCATCCAGTACTCCCAGTTCAGGTAATAGAACAATCATCCAGGCTTACCTTCGTAACTTGCCACCTCGACACTTGTCTTCTTTCGTCATCACTGAGCGTCTGCGAAAATTGACGGTTAGTATAAGGAATCTTATTTCCTATGACTTGGCTCTATCGCACGATCAGAGACAGAAAGAAGGTCAACATTTCCTAGATGCCCCGCAGCCTCCTGTTTATAAATGTGGCCGGCTTCACACTCATAAACAGGACTCTACTAGACACGACCTTGCAGACAACCCTTGGACCGACCTGCTCTGATACCACTTTGTCACACCCCGACTTTACTAGGGTGTGATGGGCACCCGACCCCATATCCGGAGCCGAGCGAACCCGCTGACTCTTGTTACATATATAAACTCCGGAATCAGTAAAGAAGAAATACATAGTAAGCTCTCCAATATTTTTTTTTTCATAAGTAAACTCCGACATCATGTAAGACTCGTGACATGAAGCGTAATAACATATCGGCTGCTTACAGACTGACCACCCAGTACCCATGACTCTGTCTGCAAAGTCTCTAACGTAGAACAAAACATCATAGTATATACTTGGACTTGGCAATTCTCCGGGACAAAGGGAGTTCGCCATCTCCGCTGGAACATCTTCAGTAAAATCTTCTAATCATCTGGGAGTACCTGCGCGGCATGAACGCAGCCCCCGAAGAAGAGGGGTCAGTACGAGCAATGTACTGAGTATGTAAAGCATGGATAGTAACATAATAAAGGAATATGCAGAATGAATCATGACAGAATAGACATATGGAGCTTATCCTGGGACAGATGTAACCTGTACATATGATTGCCTTTCTGCAGATGTCATGCATGCTTAGTTTCTTTTTCAGAAAAACGGTGTTTCTTATTTACATATACAGAAAACAGAACATTTCAGAAAACGGTGTCCTTCATTTACATCCACAGACGCCGAGTACATCGGCTCTCCCACCCCCCTCCCCAACAGTGTCCCAACATATTATATATATATCACAAATACAGACGCCGTATCCGGCTCTCCCCTATCCCGCGTCCGGGCATCCCGCGTCCGGGACGAAATCCAGCTGAATCAAGTGGTGATATAACAGTGGCCCTTCCCCTTCCCCATATACATATACATATACACATTCACATTCATATTCATATGTCATACAATTGGCATGCATGAGAGCCCAAAGAAAGTCATGTGTCCATCGGAGTGACGTAAGATCGAAACCCTCCGATTACATTATGGAATAATCGGGTCACTTGTCTCACCTTGAAGGAACGATAATTATAAGGCGAGACTATCAACGAAAGATAACTTTAAGAGGAGACATAGAATAAGATCATAGACATTATAACCGTCAATTCATATGCTTTGAAGTCTTTTAGAAACTAGTGTCATAGCTACGGAATAGAATTAAGGTTCAAGAACTAGTATAACACTTTCATATTCACATTGGATTCTTAGCTCAAGACTCTTAGTCGTGGAATCATTCTTGTCGTACTTATCATAGGCATATTCTCTTTTCTGACATCATCGTTATCATTATCATCATGGAAGTATTCTCGTTGGGATAGGTACAACACTTGTCATTTGGTAATGGAATAAGGATCGAAGGTTTCTTTTGGATTCAGCTTCAAAGTAAGTCAAGCGGAGCAATAAGGTAAATCGGGGAAACAGTGGGCCCACCTCGGATCAAATGAGGCGGCGCACCCAATTTACATATGTTACATGTCATGGCGTTACTTGTGAGGGTTTTATGGTAGTCGGGTCTCATTGGTGCAATTTCTAGCTGTTAGGGAGTTTTCAAACATTTGGTAACATTTTCAATTCAATCCTACTGAAGGAAAAAGGGGAAACTTTAAGTGCGGATTCTGGAGGGTAGAAGAGTCCCCGAGGTTCTTATCCAACATATTATGTCTAAGACATGCCATAGAAGGAAGGGTAAAGCCTTACATACCTTTTCTGCTTCTTATGCGACTCCAAATTCACGTTCCAAATCCGCCAAAATCTACAAATTGGTCATGTTTACCAAAACTTGATTAGAGCCTTTAGAAGTTAATTCTTTGAAGTAACACTTTGTCTGCCAAAATTTCGGCAGCATTTCCCCTGTAAATATGCCATCCCACCAAGTTCAACTTGGCCAATTTTAATCAACAACAATCCCGGGAATTCGACCCGGCCAAACTATCAACAATACCACAATTCTTATCGACAACATTAACATTCCATTCAACATACATTCCAACATTAGTAGCTCTTTTTATATAATCCAACGACATTTTCTTTCTTCCATATTCATGAAATATAACCACCACACATCAACAATATTATTCATGCAATTATAAGGAACCACACCAAAGTCACACTAACTCCTTCCATAATCCACAAACAAGCACAACTTCATTTTTAACCCCTTAAATTCTCATTTTTCATCATGAAATCCGTAACACAACAATTAAATTACTAAATAAAAATTAACTCACCATCTCTACACAACACTATGTCATTCGGCCACCACACCACACACATAGCCACACTTCAACATGCATGATCTCATGTTCCTCATCCATTTTACATCATGGAATTCACAACACAACCATCAAACTAGTAAATAGAATCATTTCATCTTTTCTACATAACAACACATCATTCGGCCAACACAACACATAACATTTCCATACTTTTCATTCATTCCTATACATCACAACATGCATAACCATCCATAATACATATAAGAAGATTGGATTCTTACCTTTTTCCTTCAACTTCTCCTTTAATTATGATCATGAGCTTGCAACAAAGAGGGGGTTTCTTGCTCCAATACTTGTACCATGATAAAGAGGACCACAATTTTAGTAGGAATACATGAAGAAACAATTTTTTTGGACAAGATTTCATGGGGTGGGTTTGGCACCCTCTTGGCCGAATGGCCTTGAGTTTCTCCCCCTCCTTTCTTTTGTTTTTTGTTCTTGCTTTCTTCATCTAAAAGATGAACTCTCAAATATATATATATATATATATATATATATATATATATCCTCCACCACCTTTATATTTGCACTTAGGTCCCTCTCTAGAATTTTCTTCTTTTTTCTTGATTTTTCTTTTCTTTGCTTGACTTTTCTCACTTGGTCAAAGAAGACCAAGTGTCTTCCCTTTTACACTTTAGTCCATCTATATTTACACTTTGCCCCCTTCACTTATAAAATGGTCACATGCTCCTTTTTTTTTTTTTTTTTATTTCCTAGGGAATTCTTCCATTTTCTTGAATACTTGTGAAATTACCATTTTACCATTTTGTGAGTTTCTCTTTTTACCCTTAACCTTTCTCAATATTTCCATACAATAATATTCATAAACAATATCCATAACCAACTTGTACATTAAAATAATTTTTGAAAATGGTCTCTCCCTTAACTTTCCACGACGACTTTGGAATGTCCGAACGTACGAAATACGGGCTATAACACAAACAAAGTAGGGACACACCTTATGTGACATCCTGAAATCGGCTATTTTAGCTTTCAATATCAAAACCATTCCTCAACACGTAACGAACTACGAAAATGCATCCATCAACACGAGGATCGCCGCATCGAACGATTTCATGCCCAACTTTGTTCGTTGTACCTTCCTAATTCCTGTATAAGGATTTTTGCAATGAACGCCATCAAGCATCAAGTCTCTCCATCAAAGTTAAGAGACGCTCGTTATGCTAGACGAAATGGAAATTAAGTCTTCGACAATGACAAGAGATATCAAACAAAGCCTATTTGACGGCACAAGCCGAGTCTACGCCGAGTCATCGATGACTTTCCTTGACCACAAGATGGGACAACTTGCTCCACATCAACAAGTATCAGAGGAGTCATAAATCATGTCAAACACATGGTTCTCGGTATATCAATTTAGTTTTACCTGCAAGTGGGATTTGCTATTTGCCCGAAAGTGGGATATTGACTTTTAATATACTTGCTCGTCCACCTTAGAAAGGGACGAATACGTGATCATTCACCTTAGAAAGGGATGAATGTTTGCTTGTCCACCTTAGAAAGGGACATATACTTGCTCGTCCACCTTAGAAAGGGACGAATACGTGCTTATCCACCTTAGAAAGGGATGAATATTTGTTCATCCACCTTAGAAAGGAATGAATACGTGCTCATCCACCTTAAGGGATGAATGTTTGCCTGTTCACCTCAGAAAGGGACATATACTTGCTCGTCTACCTTAGAAAAGGACGAATAAATGCTCATCCACCTTAGAAAGGGATGAATGTTCGCTTTTCCACCTTAGAAAGGGACATACTTGCTCGTCCACCTTAGAAAGGGACGAATACGTTCTCATCCCCCTTAGAAAGGGATGAATGTTTGCTCGTCCACCTTAGAAAGGGATGAATACGTGCTCATCCACCTTAGAAAGGGATGAATGTTCGCTTGACCACCGTAGAAAGGGACATGCTTGCTTGTCCACCTTAAAAAGGGTCATATTTGCTTGTCTACCTCAGAAAGGGACGTATATTTGTTTGTCCACCTTAGAAAGGAACATGCATGTTTGCCTACTTCTGTAATGAACAAACGATGCTCAGTTGTTTTACAAAGCCTTTTTAAGATTATTTTTTACTAAAGTCGCTAGCAAAAGCGACGATGTAGTTACTAACCGTTTTCCTCAAGTACAGGTTCGTACGAATGACAACTCGCAAAACTAAAGAGAAGTATTAGGATGATTGTCGTCAGACTTAAAGGCATCAGGGGATAATCCTTCTCAATAGCTAGGGACTATATAAAGGACAAAATGCCATAAAGGCGGCACAGTCTAGCCAGAAGGGCCATGTCAAAGGACAAAACGCTACTAGGACAGCGCAATATCCAAAAGGCCACAAAAGGACAAAACTCCACAAGGGCAGCATAATCAAGCCAAAGAGGGTTAACCATAAAGGACATAAATGACACATCTGACTAAGAAGGCCCCAAGATTGATGGACGAAAGAAAATACATCCGACCCAGAGATGGATCGCACGAGGAAAGAGTGAGAAACATGCCTGACTAAGGGGCTCAGTAAATGAAGGAAAGGCACATTGGATTGAAGGAAGTAGCTAACCACAAGGTCACAAGATGGAAAATAACCGATACACCGCTGACCAAAGGGTCACAAGATGGATAAAAGACAAAGGCGCATTGGACCCTTTGGGTCGCAAGGCAAAGGAATGAAAAAGATAAAGTCGACCAAAAAAGGTCAGAACAAAACACAAAGAGACAGATCAGACCAAAAGGGTCAACAAAACAAATGAACAGCAAAGACATATTCAACCAAAAGGGTCAACACAACAAATGAATGGCAAAGAAATATTCGACCAAAAGGGTCAATACAACAAATGAACAAGAAAAGACATATCTGACCACCAGGGTCGTACAAAGAATGAACGACAAAGACCTATCTGATCGCAAGGGCCACATAAAGAGCGAATGACAAGGACATATCAGGCCAAAAGGGTCACAATGAATGAGCATAAAGACATATTCAACCAAAAGGGTCATGACAAAAAAAGGGGCATATCCGACCATGAGGGTCACAGTCTACACTATGGACGAAAGAAAGATCATCCAGCTGCAAGGGCCATATCTGTCGTTTTTTAATTCCTTTTAATTCTTCCATTATTTAAATTTCTTTTCAATTTTTCATTTAAAGCTTCTAAAAGGACCATTCATATCAAACTGCCGAGAGGGCCAGTCATATCAAACTGCCGAGAGGGCCATTCATACAAACATCCGAAAGGGTCATTCATATCAAATAGCCAAGAGGGCCCTTCATGCAACTGCCGAGAGGGCCATTCATATTAAATTACCGAGAGGGCCATTCATACAAACAACCGAGAGGACCATTCATATCAAACTACCACGTGGTATACCTGCAATGCTGTCAACAGGTACAGAGCCACCAGAAGGAACAGGCCGATTGAACCAGATCCAGACTCATGCGGAGCGACGTGGAACTTTATCTCAGCAGTGAACCGGGGCACATTGCAGAAGAGAGGAGCACACTCTTCGGGTGAGAGTTGAGGACACATTTCACCACCGTTCAAACTACACCCCTGTAGAAGGCATGTAGGTATTTTTTTTTTTCCATGTCAAAACCACCCTGTTAAGAAGATAAAAGTCGTTATCTTTGAGTTTCGCACCTAGTATCTACACTGCGGCATCATCGGTCTTTTTTCGAAATCGAGGTGACAACATACTTAAAATATATGAAATTATGTTCGTGCAAGGACTTAATTATGAGTTTGAAGCATGCCACATTTATAGCTTAGAAATTGCAAGCCTCTTTTCTATACTCAAATGTTTGAAGTCTTCTACCTCAAACCAAAGTGTGCTTCCGCATAAGGAATATCCCTTTTCTACCAATCGAGTTGAACTACATAAATCTTGATTCCCGAGGATATAGATATGTAGGCGAACTCACTGTCAGAGCTCGGCCGTAATCCAAACTCCCCCCAATCAAGTCCCAAGTTCGAGTCTCATAAATTCGATATTGGGGCAACTTTGAAAGTTTTCAAAAAATTTGAGTCGAACTACAAATGACTTGAATTCTCATCTAGCCTGAGATATGTAGGAAACCCAACGCCAGGGTTCGGCCATAATTTTCAAAAAATCACATGAGCTTTTTCACTTAAGAGATGAGTTGAGTTGGTCGGACAAAAATCGGGTTTGTCAAATTTCGTTGCCCAAGGATGTCTTTGCCATCCCTGCACAACGAAGGGGTAGTTGTTGACACCGAATTTTTTCTCTCCAAAATTCAAATTAACCTGTCAAGCTTCTTGAATCGTAAACAAGTAAGAATTATTCAGAAAATCAGAAATACTTTCTAAAACAACTTTTGGTGATATTTTGTCATTTCATTGGCAAAATACCCTAATATATATTATATATATGTTACGTATAACTTTAAGTATAAATTGTGTCGGTTTTATCAATTCAAAAATTAGTTTACATAAAGAACAAGTGTTTTCATTACATACGTATTTTAATTGTCAAATTAAAGTCCTTCACGACTTAATTATTATAATTAGCCCATCATGAAAAAATAAATATTTTACTCTGTTAAAGTCAAGAAGCTTAGTTAATTGATTGGGTTATTAACTCTTCTCACTTAGAATGGATTTTGAAGATTGGTTCTGATTTAAAAGAATTAGATTCAATTTGAGTCAACTTGGCTATAATTGAAATGACGCGGCTACAATTGAAATACAAAGAATGCCTTTCAACTCAATTTTTGGTCAGCCATTTAAGAATATTTCTAAACCCATTTGCATATCAACCAAGCCCAAACGTTCAGCCCAACACCAAATGACCCGGCCCAAATACCCATTTAATCCCTAAATCCTAATGTCTTTTATTCTTTCCCTTTTTATCAGAACAGAAACAAAACGACCTTTAGCCTCGTAGCTTCTCCAATACACGAGAAAAGGACAAAAATGGTCCCTTAACTATGATAGTAGGTTCAAAATAGTTCTTTAACTATGCACTTAACGGTTTTAGTCCAAGTTTGTTATAAGTTAACAAAAATGGTCCCTTAACTATTAGAGTAGGTTCAAAATAGTCCCTTAACTATGCACTTAACGGTTTTGGTCCTTTAAGTTTGCCACAAGTTGACAAAATGGTCCCTTAACTATGAGGGTTGGTTAAAAATAGTCCCTTAAGTATGCACTTAACGGTTTGATAATGTCAGAAAATGATGTCTCGAAACACAAAGACCGACGGACTCTATCGATTAAAACTGAGGGAATCCATCGACTAAATAAAATACACTAGACTTTAGAAATAAATTAGAAATAGCAGAAACTAAAAAAGTTGTCACTACCAAAAACAAGCGAAAAAAATGATGGACGGAAACCGATGGATAAAATCGAGGGACACTATTTTTTTTTTAATTTTTATTGTTTTTTACGAAAACCAACGGAAGTCCATCGGTTATTTTTGAGGAAAAATGCGCAGAAGTCCATCCTATAACCGACTAACGTCCGTCGGTTTTGTCCCGAGTTATTTGACCGATCTAGAGTTCTCACTAATTTTTTCCTTTTTTTCATAGTTTTCGTCAAATCTAACAAACAGAGTTCGATGAATATTTTGTCGAGACTAAAACTGTCAACTTATGGCAAACTTAAAGGACCAAAACCGTTAAGTGCATAGTTAAGGGACTATTTTGAACTTACTCTCATAGTTAAGGGACCGTTTTTGTTAACTTGTAACAAACTTAAAGGACTAAAACTGTTAAGTGCATAATTAAGGGACTATTTTGAACCTACTATCGTAGTTATGGGACCATTTTTATCCTTTTCTCATCTCTCCAATACACCGTCACCATCTTTCAACGCAATTTCCAGGCTGTAATCTTCCATTTTTGGATAAAATTCAAAGGGCTTTACCTTTCACAGTCGCGGTCTGCCCATTTCGGGCAAAGAATTGAATACATTTTGTATTGTTCTTCAACAATTCAAAACGGTAAGATTTCCTCTTTTTCTTTTAAATTTTTCTTCCTTGTTCGAATTATATTAGGATTTCAAACCTATTATCAATAAAATTTTCAACTTGGCAAAAGTCCCACATCATTGATTTTACAAAAGTTTAAACATTTTTGGGAACTATAAATAGAACCCATTCCCTTCATTTAAAAAAAAAAGTTCCGAGGCCAACAAATTGGTCTTTACACCTCAAATGGGTTTTTGACAACCCCAAGAGTGAGAACACTCAGAAACCCGGCTAAGCTGTGGAGTTTCGAGGAAATTCTCGCTCAAGTTTAATATTTGGAAGTCGTTTTCGTTCGTCGGAAATCAATTCGGGTGAAAGGTAACCATTAAACTCTCGTCGCCCCGGTCGCTGCTCCAAAAAAGGGTAATTTTCCATCTTGTCTTGGCATTATTTTCAGTTATGTGCATTTCTAGTTTCATGTAGATTAGCTTAGTTTTGTTTTAATTTGGATGCTAGTTTCATCTTAATGTTTATTTTATTTTTTGTAAATTCTGTTTAGATGCAACTTTAGTTTAAATTTCGTTTGAGTTAGATAAGCAATTTACCCTCCTTTTCTCAATGTTTAGTTCTGCTCTTTTCTTGTGTTGTTTACTTCAGCATTTTTATTTGTTCACTTGTTTCTGCCTGTTCTTGTTCAGTACGAGTAAGTAGAGTTCTTTTTTGTGGTTTTCCTATAATTTCTTGTTTAATCAAATGCTCAAGCTCCTTAACAACTCTAACATGATGTTAGTTTTTTTTTTTTTTTTAATATGAAGTTAGATTTCATAGTTGAAGGTTCGGTAGCATAATCCCTTCTTTATTTCAGTTTTTTTTTTCATCCTTCATTACTGCTAATGACAAACTACCTGAATAGGCAATAGCTCCTTAAAATGTACTTACCTTTATTTGATGAAATAGTGTGAAGCTCTTCTTCAGAAGCCTGTTTAGGATATTTCAGATCTCTCTATTTAGTTGAAACACATAGTTCTGAGATCCTTTTAAAATTGAAATCTGTTTCCATACCCCAGCATGTCTAAAATGGTTAAATTTAGCATGTGTTCGTTTATTTTGAGTGTTTGGTTAAGCATTTGTTGCAACAATGAATGTAACCATGTTACATTTGATGTTTAGTTCAGTCCTTTTCCTGTTCGCTAGTTTTTTCAATTCTGTGTGTTAAATATTATGTCATTTATTAAAGTTCAGGCCTTAGTTTCATCTAATCTAAATTTAAACCAATTTGTATCTTGTGAAATGAGTAGAAGTGCTTAGCTAGGTATTGTTTCCTTTAAGTTAATGAAGTTTGAACTAGTTCTCTTCCTGTTTGAGTTCATATTGAGGCTATGGAAATGCAGCCCTTTTACAAACTGTATTCTATTGGGCTTTAAATATGGGGTAGCATGTTTTTTCTTCCCTATTCTCCTGAGTAGATTTTTGAGTATTGAAGATGATTTAGCCAAAAATTTAACTTAGCTATGCTTAAAGCAATTCTATTTGTGACCAATTGAATTTTGTGAACCTTTATGAGTTGCAAGTGAATAAACTATCCAATGTGCCTTTTCAGACCCCCTTAGGTTATGAAGCAAGACTGAGCTTCATCTTTAGGAACTGAAATAACCTATGTGTCGCTGTAAAACTAATTATACTTAGCTCAACTTGATCCCTCTTCTTTAAAACTAGCAAAATTTGTTTTCCTAGTTTGTGCTTGAGAAAACCAGTGGCTTATAAGCCTGAAGATTGATTTTCAATAAATGAAAGTTCCAATTTCTTCCTGTTTTGCATACTGCCACTAGTTTGTTTGCTAACTTTTCCATGTTTGAGTTGAAAGTTTGGATCTTTAAGTATCTTTTGTGATTCAAGTGAACAATAAGAGTTTGAATGAATTTCAGAAGGTACATTTAATCTTGTTTTTGAGAGTAATAAGCATATTTGGGGTATAATAACCAAGTGAAGCATCTTTTTTGTTTGTTTTCATTTGCAAGACAGAACTTTTAAATAACATGTTACAAATCTCACAGCCCATGCATTTCTCCATTGTTCATTAGTTGTTGAAGTTGCTATTTTGCTTGCTTTACTGATTTTTTAGAAGTTTATGACTAAAACACTATCCATGAGGGAAGTCTTATAATTGCCTGATGTTGTTTGCAGTATTGTTTTTGTTAGAATCCTCCTGGTCGGTTGAAAAATCCAGAATTCTTGTATAATTGTGAAATCTGTTTTGTAGCAACTAGCATTGATTCACTAAGTGTGTAAAACTGTTAAACTAAGAATGAGATTATACATCCTCTCTTGAACTGTTGTTTTCTTCTTATGATAGGACTTGGCTTGTTTAGAAATGGAAGGGAAACTTCCCTTACCTCTGTGTGAAAACTGTTAGCTTATAAAGTCCCATAATTGACTCTTCTCTATTTTGTTCAGTCTTACCTGGTTTGTGTACATATATAGCTAATTGTTTAGGTTGGTTTAAGTAGAGAGAGTTGAGTGTTAACTCAATATCACCTCAGTTTATTTGAGCAAATAGTTTTGGTTTAATGAACATTGAGTATCTCCTCAATCTGCTATGCCTGTCCAATGGTTGCCAAAGTCCCTTAGAGAAGAAGCAAAAAGAGAAAGATGGCGAGTATAGGAGACCAAGCCGAGAAACCCGGGCAACCATTCCCCTATGTGCCAATCGCTGGCGCATCCAGGGCCCCGGCGCCCAGCTCAGCTGGAGAGGCCTGGCCTGATCTGAGAAGTGCTAATTCGGT